>NC_077247.1:11338333-11999166 GCF_947179165.1 Solanum dulcamara | reverse complement strand
TCCCGGGGCTTTGATTCTATTTGGGTCATCATAGATCGATTAACAAAGTCTTCTGACTTTTTATTGGTTCAGACTATCTACACTTTAGAGAGGTTGGCTCAGATTTACATCCGAGTGGTGGTCCAACTACATGGGGAGCCGATATCTATCATTTCAAACCATGGTTGGAGACCGGGTATTTATGTTGTGTCACCCATGAAGGGTGTGATGAGATTTGGGAGGTGTGGTAAGCTTATCCCTAGGTTCATCGGCTTTTTTGAGATCCTAAGGTGGATAGAAGAGGTATCTTATGAGTTAGCCTTACCCCCAACACTTTTGAGTGTTAATCATGTATTTCATGTCTCCATGCTATGGCGGTGCATTTCAGACGTATCTCATTTACTTCAATGGGATTCGATTCAACTTGATGAGTCCTTAGTTTTTAGGAGGAGCCTGTGGCCATTTTAGACAGACATGTCAGGAAGTTGAGGTCTAATGAAATCCCATTAGTGAAAGTCCAGTGAAGCATCATCTGGTTGAGGAGGATACTTGGGAGACTGATCGAGAGATGTAGATTTGATATTCTCGCCTTTTGAGCCATTAGGTATCTTTTCTTCCTTTGACTTTTGAGGACGTAAGTCATTTAGTAGTGGATGTTGTAATGATCTCCAAGGTCATTTTCATGCTTTTGCTTATTTTTTACCATTCCTCCCTCCTCATAACTTCTTTATAGACTTTGTGTGATGTTGGGATAGGTGGCACGCTCCTTAAGGTGGTTGGGTGAGCTTGGTTCGAGTTTTCCCTTTTTAAAGGTTTAAAGTGAAAAGAGTTGACTTTAGTCAAAATTTGAAGATTTGGTTGTTGTACGGAAATTCTGAAGGTTCCATTAGCTCCCAAAGGTCCATTTTTGTCTTGAAGGAAAGTTGGTTAGAGTTTTGGAGTCTTCATTTTGAGTTTTTGTTGTTTTGCCGTTTTAACTTTAAAGTTTTGACCAAGTTTGACTTCGGTCATTATTTAGAATAAACACTCTTGGATGAAAATTTTGTCAGTGCAGTTAGCTCCAAAACATCGAATTTGAACTCCCGGGATGCTTAGATTGAGTTTTTGGCCATTTGGGCATTTTATGTGTTTTCTTTGGAAGTATTGACTTTGGTCAATATTTCGATGAGACGACCTCCGTTGGTCATTTCATTGAGTATGAAGTGTCATTTCCAATTGGGTAGCATAGTCTATTTGTGTTGATTGGGTTCCGAATGAATTCCGGATCCTCGTCGGGAGAAATCCCAATGGTCAAGTTCACGTCTCGTGATTTAGGCCTGTGAAGGGCATCTGGTGCACAAAAAGCTATAATTTTCTGGGAAACTCCTTTAAACTCCATTGTTTGACTTTTCCAACTTCCGAGGTCTTACAGATAGCGAGACATCATATAGGCTTTGGCCTCCCATGAGCCTCAACTAATTAGTTACTCTAAAGAACCTTCACGGTTACAGCTTCTTTATTTCTCAACTTCTGGACATGACAATCTAAAATTTCAATCGGAACCTCTTCATAGGACAAATCCTGTTTCACACCAATGTTTTCCAATGGCGTAATAGAGGTAGGATAAACAACACACTTCTAGGAGACATGAAACACCAGATGCACCGATGCCAACTACGAAAGCAAACCCAACTCATAAGCTACCTAACCGAAATGCCTTAAAATATGATATGTCCCTACGTAACGGGGAAGAAGACTACCTTTCTTGCCAAAATGCATCACACCCTTCATAGGTGTTATTTTCAAGTAAACCCAATCCTCAATATCAAATTCAATCTTTTTTCTCTTTACAATGGAATAGAAATTTTATCGACTTTGGACAGTATTCAACCTCTCTCTAATGAGTCTAACTTTCTTCATAGCTTTATAAAATAACTCGAGCCTTATCACAGTGACCTATCCAACCTTGAACCATCCAATAAATGATCTACTACATCTCCACCATACAAGGCCTCAAACATAGCCATTTGGATACTCGAATAGTAACTATTTTTATAGGCAAATTCAATCATGAAAAATGGTCCAATTACCTTTGAAGTTAATTACAAGACCTTAATATATTCTCCAAAGTCTGAATAGTATGCTCGGCTTAACCATAAATTAGAGAGTTAAAAGTTGTGTTAAGCGTAACTTGAGTCCAAGACCCTTTTGAAACAACCTCCAAAACTGAGATGTAAACTGAGAACCTCGATCAAAAATGATAGACAACGGAACCGCATGAAGCTTAACCAACTCACGAATGTAGAGTATAGCATAATCCTCGGCTCACTAAGAAGACTTAACGGGAAGAAAATATGCCAACTTAGTTATTTGGTCAACTACAATGTAAGCCTGTAATAAATTTCATATTCAAGTCTTCCCACTTCCAAGTTGGAATTTCAATGTCTTGAGCTAAACCTCCCGGTTTTGACGCTCAACTTTAACTTGTTGAAGTTAGGACACTTGGCCAGAAAATCCGCAATATCCTTCTTCATGCGATTCGACTAATACACCTCCTTTAAATCAGACACATCTTTGTGGATCTCAGACGAATAGAATAACACGAACTATGAGCTACGAACAAAATCTTTTCACTCAAGCTATCAACATTAAGAACACATAATCGACCTTGATATTGAATTACACCATCTCCCCATGGGAGAAAGCCTCAATGGATTTTTCGAAAACCACTTTCTTCAACTCAACCAAAGTCGGATCATTATCTTGCTTTGCCTTCACATCCGACACAAGAGACGATTTGGAACCAATTTTCACAACAACTCTTCCATCTTTAGAATCAACCAAGAAAACACCCAAATGAGCTAATTTATGAACATCACGAACTAAATCCTTCTTTTCATCATCAATGTGGACAACACTAGTCATGGACAGCCTACTAAGAGCATCGCCAACCACATTTACCTTCCCCGAATGGTGAAACACACTCATGTCATAGTCCTTCAACAACTCAAGACATCTCATTTGTCAAAGGTTCAAATCCTTTGGTTTGAACACGTATTGCAAAATCTAATGGTCGGTGAATACATCAGCATGGTCACCATACAAATAGTGCCTCCATATCATCAAAGCAAACAAAACCGTTGCTAACTCTAAGTCATGAGTCGAATAGTTCTTTTTGTGCACCTTAAGGTTCCTAGAAGCAGATTCTATCATTTTACCATTTTGCATCAAAACACAACAAATACCAATTCTCGAAGCATCATAATACACAACAAACACATTGGACCCTTTCGGTAAGGTCAACACTGGAGCAGAGTTAAGTCGATCCTTCAACTCTTGGAAACTTTTCTCACATGACTCACACCATTGAAATTTTACCTTTTTGAGTCAAAGTAGTCAAGGGCAATGCAATGGAAGAAAATCCTTTCATAAACCGTCTATAAAAACCGGCTAAGCCCAAGAAACTTTAAATATCAGAAGGATATAAAAGTCTAGGTCAATTCTTTACCGCCTCGGTCTTCTTAGGATCAACACTGACCTCAATCAAAATTCACACTTGCTACACTTAGAAAATAATTGATGACCCTTGATAACTTTCAAGACAATCCTTAAATGATCGGCATACTCATCCTCACTCCAAGAATAGATCAATATATCATTAATGAACACAATGACAAACATATCCAAATATTGCTTGAATACCATATTCATCAAATCTATAAAAATTACAGGAACATGTGTTAGTCCAAAAGATAAAAAAAATTCAAAGAAACCAAACCGAATTCTAAAAGTCGTCTTTAAAATGTCACATTCTCTCACTCAAAGTTGATGATAACCCGATCAAAGATCAATCTTTGAGAAATTAGTTTCTCCTTAAAGTTGATAAAATAAGTCATCAATCCTTGGGATGGAATACTTATTCTTGATTGTGACTTTATTCAATTTTCGATAATCAATACATATGCAAAGTGAACCATCTTTCTTTCGAACAAAGAGAATCGGAGCACCCCATGGAGAGATACTCGGTCTAATGAAACATTTATCCAACAAATCCTTTAACTCATCCTTTAACTCTTTAAGTTCCATCAGACCATTCTGTAAGGAGGAATAGATATATGATGGGTATCGAGTAGAAGATCAATACCAAAGTTTATTTCCCTTTCTGAAGGGATACCCAAAAAATCATCGAGAAACACTTTCGAAAACTCATTTACCAATAAAACTGATTCAAGAGTAGAGGCTTCAAAATTTATATCCCTAACATGTACAAAATGGTAAATGCAACCGTTAGAGATCATTTTCTGGTCTTTAAGGCATGAGATGAATTGGCCCTTAAATACGAAATTACTACTTTTCCATTCTAAAATTGGCTCATTTGGAAACTGAAACTTAACCACTCGGATCTACCATCAATAGAAGCATAATATGCGTGAAGTCAATCCATACCAAGAATAACATCAAAATTGGTCATATCAAGCTCTACAAGATAGACTGAGGTGATTTTATGAAAAACTATAACTAGACAATTTCAATAGACTCTTTTAGCAAAGACTGAATCACCAATAAAAGTATAGACCAAAACAGCTCTAATAAGATTTTGGGACTAATATAAAATTTCATAGTAAGATAAGGAGTAAAAAAAATATAGAGTAACACCTAGATCTAACACTGCAAAAATATCAAATACAAAGACTCGTAATATACCAGTGACCAAATCAAGAGATCCTCTAAATCCTGTCGAGCCTGAAAAGCATAGAATTTATTCTGGTACTGACCACCGGAACTAGTAAAAGCATTAGGCTGAGTTTGACAACCATCTCTACCCTTGCCAGAAACTGAAGGAAAATTCTCTACCTTGTGGTCCATCTTTCCACAACCAAAGTAAGAATCAATACCAGCTAGGCACTTTCCCAAATGACTCTTTCCATACTTTTGGCAAGTGGGGATAGAAGAACTACTAGAAATATCTCCTTGAGATTTAGGGTTAAACACCCTATCCTTGTTGAACCTTTGACCTAAAGCATTGAATGAATTCAAACAGGAGAACCTTTGTTGAAACTGACACCTCCCATTACCACTGAACCTACAATGAGAAGAATTACTACCCGGCTTCAGATGAGAATAGCCATCACTATCATTCAAGCCCTCTTGGACTCTCTAGCATTCTCCTTGAGTTTGTCCTCTTCAATTTATTCGGCAGGTGTAATTAGCCTTAAAATGTCCATTTCCTTAATCAACATGGTTGTCCTGTATTCCTTGATAACCAAATTCGATACACCCAAAACAAACTTGCTCATACGTGCTCTAGAGTCGGCAACCATGAATGGAGCATATTTAGACAATTGAGTAAACTTCAATTCATACTCTCTCATGCTCATGCTACCTTGTCTCAAGTTGGTGAACTCTTGAATCTTAGCCTTTCTTAGTTCAAGCAGAAAGAAACGGTCAGGAAGGCATCTTTGAACTCTTTCCAATCCAAGGGACTCGCATCCCTATCTCTTTTTCCCTTATATTTATAAAACCATATTTGAGTCACACCTTTCAATTGATAGGCGGCTAAGTCTGCCCTGTCCACCAAATCACTCCCATAATGTTGACAATCTTGTGAATACCCTCTATGAACTCTTGTGGATCCTCATCCACCTTTGAACCATAGAACTCTAGAGGGTTCATCCGAGTGAAGTCAGAAAGTCTACTAGCCCTCGTACCCTTATTTGAGTTCACAGGAGCAACCACTTCCTGGTTTTCTTATGCCGCCATAGCTTGGGCAAGCAGTTGAAAAGCCGTTCAGAACTCAGCATGTGAAATTTGCTCAAATAAAGGATCATTGGGATCTTATGAAGCTTATGGAGCTTGTTTCTCCTTCAACATTTCTTCTTACTGGAACTCTTCGTGGAGGCATGATTTTGTAATTGCAAAAAACAATAGTTAGAAGGAAAACCTTATTGAGTGAAACTTTATCGCACGACTTAAGAATGGTGAAAAAAGTGAAGTTTCTTGAACCCCTCATATCCTCCTATTTATATATGTGGTGCACTTCACACCTATGAATAAAACTCTACTCGACACGGCATATTAGACAATCTAGGACACTTGAATCTTGTGCTCTATTACCAAGTTTATCATGACCCAAGCTTGGCCCTAGACGTGACACGATAATTAGAATTCCAAAAGACTCCAATGAAGCCTCTTAGCATACATAGCATGACAAAACATAGTGTAAATCAAGAGTAAACTTTTAAAGCGGAAGATAGTCTCAAAACATAGAATCTCGAATATAAGAGAATTCAAACATATTAGCCACATAACTTAAATATACTCTTCTAGTATGAACATGCCTCTACTAAACTAGACGGTGGCATCCGAAAAGTTATATCTCACCCAAACCATAAAAGTAAAATAGTTTGAACAAAAAGTAAATACATAGTGATTTTTCCCTCAAAATATGAGGACTCACCAACGACTAGCAACTCTGAGTAGAAAATCCAAAACTAGAAATATAGAGAAGAGGGAGAATCGTGGACTATATTATTAAACAATATAGGCAAAAGTATATGTTAGTACATGAAATATACTGAGTATGTGAGAAATATGCATAACATGAATAAACAGACATAATAGGAATGAACATATAATTCATGACCAATTAACTTGAAAAGCGTGAAGTAAAACATCAAAACATATAATAAGGTTAATGCATCATAAAACATCATTAAAGAACTTATAGGAAAACATAATAATTTTGAGGGATATGGACATTAACCGACACTAAAACTATATGAGCCATAACATTTAATCTAGTGTAACTCCTACACTGAAAAATGAGAGGCTTTTTACCAAGGTAGACTTTGTATCATAACATGAACTATATGTGGATCCACTAGCCAATTCATTTAAGATAACCTATGGGGGAAACATAGGTTAGGACTAGATATTTCTACTAGAGACTCCCTTACCAAGCCTCTACCTCAAGCCCTCTCGGTGCTAAGCCAAATTCTAATAGAATAGATAAAATCATTAACAATAGAAAAGGCAATATATATACCAATCCACATTCACAAAATATCGTAAGAGTATCTCCTTAAATCATTATTGCATTACATCATTCATATAGACACTTACCTTTCTAAGCATCTAAATCATGATTTCATTCTTATTGTGAGAAAACATTTCATAATTCATTGATTCATACTTGAAAACATACTTGAAACATAATTCATAGTTTTGTAAAGCATTCATAAATCCTTCATAAAGTTCATGATCATAATCTATAGTTCATTATTGAAAAGCTTTGACATAATGCATGGGTCCAAGTGAAATCAACTGAAAATCATGTAGTAAAGTAAATTCATGCATAATCAAGTGAAATAACATCAATTGAATCAATATAGAAAAGACCCATGAGAATTGACATGAAACCCTCATAGAATTAGGTGAATTTAGGGATTGGAAAATTGAGTTCTTTGGGGACCCAATGGATGAAAGAAATCCAAGGTGAGTTACCACATACCTACTTGGAAATCAAAGACCTAAAAATCAAAGAACATTGAAGACCTTGAACTTGAAAACTCTAGCCTTGAACTTGAGAAGAAACCTTGGGAGAAAACATTGATGCCTTGGATGAATTTTAGGTGAATGAGAGGGAATGGGGTTAGTTTGAAGGGTTTGGGTAGTTATAGGACATCCAAAGTAGTCCAAAATGACTTAGTTTAGGAGTTATACAAAGGAGAAATATCCAAATTATCCTTTACCTAAAATTGCCGAAGTGACCTACGAATGGGACCTACGGGTCCGTAGGTCCTTCTATGGCTTTTCAACCACCACTCGTAGAAACTTATGTCCAAAGTAACTCAACTGCAATGACTACCACCCTATGGATCATAGGACCCTTTCATAAAACTGATGCACAAAACCAGTAGCTACTGAAATTGCACTCGACCCTATGATTTAGATCTACAGATCATCAAAGGTTTTATAGGTCATAGGCCCTTCTCCTCCTGCGAACTTTTCAAAACCTCAAAAATTAATACTCTGAACTTCATCTACGGATAAACCTTATGGATCGTATAAATCTTTATGTTCCTAGGATCCTCTTGTAAAATGACCTATACTTAATGAAATTTATAAACCTCAGAACCCATTCTAAGACTCCTCCCTACAGACCGTAGGACCTTATAGGATTCGTAGGTACAACTCATAAATTTGATCTTATACTTGGACAAAATTTCCAACCTTCTGTGCCCTTCCTATAGTATATAGGACTTCCTATGATACGTAGGTAGGGTTGTGGGAACCATCACCAGATCACTTTCTACAACATATTTGCGTCTTTCCAACTTTCGAGGTCTTACATTATATTTGTGTCATTCTTATGTCAAGTGGCAAATTTAGGGTCTTTAGAGATCCTATTTTCCATTTCACCTCTAATGAGTAGTTTAGCTTGTAATAGCCCAGCTCTTCAAAATGCCATTTGCTAAGTATACCGATGCCATGGAGAAAGAGAGAAACCAACGACTCTTCAAGAAAAGAAGTGGATCAATAGAAATAATAGACAAAGATTTAACCTACATATGCATACTATGAGCTCCTCTTGGTCTTTAAACTTTAATATCTAACTTTAAATATTACCAACCGGTATGCCTTATTCGCAGTGGCATATTGTAACACCCCCTAAAAACGTTTATATAGTGTTCCAATTCTCGATGAAAATGATATAGATTATGTATTTTGGGCATACCTTTTCATAGGATGGTCCAAATTAGGTGATTCAAATTTCTGAATAACCCTAACATCATTACCTAAAACTTTTGTGACCATAGTTTATGTTTCGGAGGTTAACTAGGTCAAATGAATTAAGTTTTACAATACATGGTGTTGTGATGAAATGGAGTGTTTGTAGAAGAAAAATCATATCTCACTGTAGGATGTTCAAAATTGGTTGATTCTTGAATAAATAAAAGTGACTTTTAGAGAAACAATTCATACAGGCATCCTAATGTGGAAGTTATCTTGTTCAAACGTAGCTCTGAAAAAGGTTATTCCATTAAAAAAAAGTTTATCTCACCAACCATGGAAAGATCTAGATCCATTTGACATCACTCATGACATCAATAGTACTCTAATTAACATCGCCCATGACATCAAAATCTTCCATTAAACTTTTAGATTTTTCTTTATAATTATTTTAATTATTGTTAGGTCCCTCTTTCACACCTATAAATACCACCTTATTTCATTATTTTGTTCATCAAGCTTTCTCAAGCAACTCTTCTCTTTATACATTTCTTTACTCATTCTCAAAATATAGTTTTAGTTCTTAGTAATATAAAAATACTATTTCGGTGATTCATATACTTCGGGTAGTACACAAAATGCTCCAGCGAAGAGAAAAGGCTAGGATTCAAGAGTGTTCAGTAAATCCTTCGATTCAGAGTAACGCTTCAGATTCCAGGTATGTAAGGCTTCAATGAGAGTATTCCTTCCACTCTCATGCCTAAAGTATTTTGATTATATGATAAATTATGTTTATTTTCTTTAAGCTTTACTCTACGGTATATGGGGGTTCATCCATGGGTTCTTCCACCCATGTAATAGTCCAAAAATCTTTCAACTAAATCTCTTGATTTTAAATAAGAATTTTATTATGGGTAATTATTATTTCTACTTAATAGCATGAATCATATTTAAACTAATGATTATGTGTCTATTTTGATGCAAAATGATTTCATATGTATGAATTGATAGTTTACAAGTATTTTCTCTGTTTATCTCGTTAAAGGTTCTTGAAATTCATGGTGGTTTGTTTACAGCATAATTTTTAATTAATAGATTTCAAAGTATTTATGCATAATTTCATTTACATACATGTTTGAAAGTTAAAGTGATTTAAACCCACCTAATTTTACTATATTTTTAATGAAGTTTGACTTGAAAGTTTTGACTCTAAATAAATGTTTATGAAAGCAATGTATATGATCACAAGGGAGTCTTATGAAATAAAAGAATGATGAAATGTTATGAATGATGGATTCTTTATGCTATAAGGACAATTCTTGCATATTTGAATCATTAAAGGTTTTAACGAGCTATTCCACTGAATGTGATGTTTTGAATTTTCAAGTTATATGCTATGACTATTTTGAAGTATTTAACTATTCCATGAAATTGACTTACCACTGAATGGGTCATTGAGGTAGGATTCGGTAAGAAAATCCTAGTAGCAACCCCTTGTCTCATTAACTATGTGTCAACATAGGAGCCCTTGTACGCTTAGGCTAATGAATCCATGAAAGCCCTTAAAGTTATAGAATGAATATAAAGTTGATAGAGTTCTACCCTAGGAAAGTAGATTCCCCAGCCAACGTAGGGGTTATGTTGGATTCCATATAATAGCTCACATGGTCTTAATGTCAGCTATAGTCAACTTTCCACAAATAAATATTTCAAATGTTATTTACATGATTACTCATGCATGTATATATCCACATATGTCTAAATTAAATGATATCTACTTGATTACTCATGCATGCACTCATTTATGTACTTTACCTTATAAATGTCCTAAACATTTTACTTTTTCATGCATGCCTACATACTTGATATATTCAAAGTACTAACGCACACTCTTTTGCCTATATGATATCACTATTTAGGAATCGGTGCTCCTCCTTGTCCTCGTTTTCATCCACGTGGCTAGTTGAGATTTCATTTGAAGGCTACTTTTGGTGAGTTCCCATGTTCCAAGAACAATACTCCTTTATCTTTCTAGCTTATGATATGTTGAGATCTTTAGACAATTACTATGGCATTTCTTTCTATTATGATTGAAGATGAGCTTGGGAATTGTTGGACATATGTAAGTTGAAGATTTACTATTATGATTTTCGCTTGTTTATTTATTGTCATTGTGTATGAAAGGTTAAAAGAATGCTAAGATGTTATTTGAGGTACTTTCGGGTTCCTCATTCGCTATGTCACGTCTAGTACCTAGACTTGGGTCATGACAAACTTGATATCAAAGCCTCAGGTTTTGAATGGTCCTCGGAGTTCAACATACTACGTCAAATAGGATCTTGTTCATGGTTGTGAAGCGCACCATAACTATGAATTTAAGACTATAGGATGTTTAGAAAAGTTTTCACTTCTTTCAAATTTATGTTGTGCCTTAGAGAGTCCTAAGCTTTTCTCTAACTAACGACCCATTCCATGTTCTCTAGATAATGACTCATGGAAGAGAACCTTCAAGAGAAAGGGTTGACGATGAGGACCAAGCTCCTCCGGTTCCCAATGCCCCAAATCACAAGGAAGGGGTAACCCATGCTGAGTTTCGCAATATCACTACTTTTTTGGCTCAAATCGTAGCCAACCAAAGGCATCAAGGTGTTCTTCCTCTCTAAATTCAAAATTCGGCCTCTAGGATTCAGGATTTTCAAGGGATGAATCCGCCAGAGTTTGATGGTTGTAAACTAGATAAGGACCCTATGGAGTTCATTGATGAAGTGTATCGGATTGTGGCTTGTTATACCCCATATTTTTGAACGTTGGAATATTTTACGCTAATAGAGATAAGTTTAAGGAAAACATCATTTTGAGATATGAGATAGAGACTTTTAATCCCTGATTTTAATTAAGTGTACGAATTGCTTATAAATTTTAATTGATATAGAATATTAGTGGGAATTAAGGATTAATTAACCATGGTTAGATTATTAAGTGGGATTAGTAATTAAACTAGTACTAATTAAAGCATGAGTGGGCTAAGTAGACCCCACTATAGCATGGACAAATCTGGTTGGCCCATGCAATGAGTAAGGCACGTGTAACTTTAGGGCTGCATGTATAAGAGCTTAGTTTATGACTAATTATTTAGTCATTCACTTCATTCTTCTTCAATATAACATAAAGGTAAAGAGAGATGGTCTAAGCCATGGCAACTCACGGCCATGGATGAGCAAATTAAAGCCCCCAAATTCTGATCCCTCCATTAATTCTCTAAGGTATTTTTCAATCAATTGGAGGTGATTAACAATGTGAAGTAATTATTGAGGCAGCAAGAATAATTATCACTTCAATTCAAAAGTTTCAGCCAACTTAAGGAGCCAATTTGTTAAGGTAAAATCTAATTCTTTTCTACATATTTTAGAAGTGGTTTGGACTTGTTATATTTGGTAGATGTTAATTGGATATAAGAAACTATGCATGTTGATCCTGAGATATGGTTTGAGCCATGTAAGGGGGGCTGTTTTGAGTGTGTTATTTTTCTTATTGATTTGAGGAATTAAGAGTTAAGACTTGCATTGTGTTGATTAATGGGCTGCCTTAATCTAGAAATGATGGAGTTAATTATGATTAAGTTTGATGTTATTATTGTGGCTAATTATATAATGAGAATGGAAGAATATAATATTTCAAATTGGAATTATAATTGTTTTCAAGGCTGGTTATAATGTGTTGCTGTTGTGTTGAATTAAAGGATTAAGTATAGTTACAAATATACATTGTATGGTTGTAATTGTTGGGTTGTTATAAATTATTTCGATAAAGCATGGTGGTTGTGGGTTGTTCGAAGTATTCGGAAATCTTTTCTTGTCTAGTCTTAATATGACATTTGAATATGTGGTTTTTAATGCTATTGGTTGTTGTATGGCTGGTTGGATGTGAGGAGAGTGAGTGACATAGGAGAGGTGCTACCCAACTATCTAGAAATAAGCTACTAATGTTAAAGTACACTTTATGCCTTTTCGTAGCTTAACTATAGTCCTGACGTCGTAATATAGGTTGAGATATCTTGGACAACGTATACACATCGAATCATGGATTAAGCGTCAAAGGTATGTAAAGTTGTACCTTGTTTCTTTTGGCATATCTTAGATTTAAGTAATGAATGATATGAGCTTTGGGTAATTCTATTCATAAGTTCAGAGTGTGATTCATGATCTTTATTCACTTCTTGATATTAGAACTCCTAAGGTGATTGAGCTATTGCCCCTCGAGTCCTCTATACGTTGGATAGTAGCTAGTATAGAGTTCCTATTCTTACAGACTCTTTAATGATTAATGTCCTTAACTTTCATTAGTTGTTTTGCATTATCTTGATACATGACATATGATTCCTGAAGCTCTATTTGATATAGTTCATATTGATATGCAAAGAGTGCTTAAATGACTATTGCCTTGATATTTGAGTGTTAGTTATTCTACTAATTCCATAGAGTCTCAGATGATGATCTGATTATGTATGGTTGCTCTTATTATTCTACTCGTGCATGCCTCAATATGTCTTTTACCAAGTCCTGGGCTGAGTATGTTATTGTATACAGTGTTATAACTTTATTCACCGAGTCCCTTATTAGAGGGCCAGATATGGAATATGTATATGGCGATATGATGATATGATTGTAGCACCGAGTCCCATAATGGACCGAGTATGGTATATGATAATGATATGCATGCTTTCATTTCATAAGACGCAGGTACAGTGACTTTTTGATTATCATACTTGTCTCCTGGAATCTCTACTGCAGTATGATCATTTTTATTGTATTTCATGCTTTACATATTTAGTACATATCTCATACTGACCCCTTTTTCTTCGAGGGGGCTGTATTTTATGCCCATAGGTACAAATACTCTCTTTGGTGATCTGCTAGCTTAGGACAGTTGTCTTAGAGTGCTCCATTATCCCGGAGCCTACACTTTTGGTACAGATCCTTTTGATGTATATATATATGTTTATCCAGAGGTACGGCGGGGCCCTGTCCCGTCATATGTTACTGTTGAAACTCTTAGAGGTTTGTAGACATACATGTGGGTTGTGTATGGATATTGTTTGGTTATGTTAGCATGATTTATTTTGGGACGTTCCTGTACGTAGTGGAAGTTTTGTCGCCTTGGGTGTATATGTATATTTTGAGATATTGTATGTAGTGGCAGCCTTGTCGACTTGCGTATATGTTTAGAGATGTTTCCATATGTAGTAACAGCCTTGCCGGCTCATGTATTATGATATTTTTTTGATTGTGACTTCTCAAGAGATAGGTTACCATGATACATGTATGTAACATTTTGAAATGATATTATATTTTCACGAAGCCTCCATATTGTATTTAGTTTCAGTTTGATGATGTCTAACAGCTATGTACATGAGTGTCCGCTCTGGCACTAGTCATAGCCTACGGTGATAGGTCATGACATGGTTATCATGGGTGTGCCACCAAATAAGAAGGCCGATCTAGTGGCCTATCAACTCAAAGGTATTGCTCGAGTGTAGTACGAACAATGGGTTGTTGAAAGGGATGAAGAAATAGGGCCGATAGGATAGGAAGAGTTATAAGGTGCCTTCCTAGACCGCTTCTTCCCATTGGAGCTAAGGGACGACAAAATCCAAGAGTTCATCAACCTCCGTCAAGGGAGTATGAGCGTAAAGGAGTATGCTCTCAAAGTCACTAAGTTGTCAAAGTATGATCCCCTCATGGTCTCCAACCCAAGAGCTAGGATGAGCAAGTTTATTTTCGGTGTCTCAAGTTGTCACGATCCAACCCCGTAGGCCGCGATTGGGGTCCGACCTAGACCCATTTATGTGTATCTTTCAGCTACACTTAAGTTGAACTGTGTGTGATGTGATACAATACACAAAAATATCAATAGTTTAAAACTTTTTCACGTACATGTAGCCTCTTTTATTCGTATCATATCATGAAAGGGCAGGCGATCCGATGAGGCTGCCATAATATAAAATAGTTACAACATGTCGTATAGGCACAGTCGAAACAAACTTATAAATAACCCACATATACATATGTCTATGGACCTCTAAGAATAGTAACAGCAGCATATGGCAGGAGAGGGCCCCCGCCATACCCCTGGAAAATTAAATACATACATATTATATGACTAGTATCAAAAGTTAGGCTCCGTAATAGTGGAGCGCTCCCAACATCGCTGAGTGGAAACCCTAAGCTGGTAGATCTCCAAAATGAACATTTGTACCTATGGGCATGAATGCAGCCCCCCGAAGAATGAGGGGTCAGTATGATATATGTACTGAGTATATAAAGCATAACAACACATAACTAAGCTAACAACTGAATTAGAGATGCAGGAAACAAATAAAACAGTTAACGAATTTCTCTACCTGCATCTTATGACATGAGGACATGTATACCTTCCTTATATACCATACTTGGCCCGCTGTGGGACTTGGTGCTACAAGTGTGTCACTATATTTCCACATGCATGCCTACAGACTGTATCCGGCCCTTCAGTGAGGGACTCAGTGAAGCTGTCATTTTATTGTGTATCATGCCCGGCCCTTCATGGGATGCGGTAACTAATCATTTTATCATATATCATGCCCGACCCTTCATAGGACGTGGTAAATAATCATTTCATCATATATCATGCCCGGCCCTTCAGGGAATGTGGTGAATCAACATTTTATCATTTATCATGCCCGACCCTTCATGGGACGTAGTGAATTTATCATGCCCGGCCCTTTATGGGATGCGGTGAGTTTATTCTGCCTGGCCCTTCATAGGATGCGGTGAGTGATGTATTAACAGCCTGCACGAGTAAAGTAACGAGGGACCATATGCAATTAGCTCATCATCTGAGACTTGGTATAACAATCATCATGGACTATCATTTGAGGATTAAAATGATCATCATCGCAAGTATCCTCTAAATGCCATTAGGGGCCATATCGACGGAGTCTCAAGAGTCCTGGACTTTTAAGGTAATACCAAACGGCTTATGCAATCAGATACAGTTGTCATCATAGAGTTCTTAGGCACGGGTGCTCATACATTCAATTAGTATTCATCATATAGGGACTCGAGGGTAGCAGTTCAATTACTTCAAGAACTTTGATATTAAGAAATGAATAGAAGTTATAGTTCATGCTTCCCATGCATCTGATTACTATTTCCTATATAGAAGGCTCGATGGTGATAGCTCAGCTACCTTAAGAGCCTTAGCATTTAGAAGTGAACACGAGTCAATAGGCTCTACATATATTACCTTTTATCCTATAGAAGCCTTTAAAAGGCAATAGCTCAACTATTAGAGGAGTTCTACCATCACGAAGTGGATAAGAATTATGAACTATACTCGGAGATTTACGAATGGAATTATTCCCATGTTTCATGTTCAAACCATTCATAACGTATTTATAAGACATGCCCAGAAGAAAAGAGAGACATGATTTACATACTTATGCCAAGAACATGCCAAGAGAAAGCTTCACATACCTCTTACGGGTTACTCTTTATCTCGTTCATCTTATCGTACTCTGAACCTAAGTAATATAACAGCAACATGAAATATTAATAACCCTTGGCTTTCCATCATCGTAGGTTACATATGAGTATTCATTGAACTCAACCCCTCTCTCGTCTTCCTGACTAGTTCTTTAGCTAGTTAAGGCGTTAACGAAAATCGGACAGCACCTCCTCTATAATGTGCCCTATACGAATTCCCAATTATGTCCCTAATACCTATATCCAACCAAAAATATAACCAGCAGCTCATATATATGTATAACATGGCAACATTACACAATATAAACTCCAAACGACTCGCTCGAAACTACGACGCCAAAATAAGGTTTTTAGTTTCCGTTTTGCAAAACCTTTAACCATACGAAAAGGGGATCGTGTGTCTTCCACCAGCATCTACCCCGACTCTTTTAGGACAATATTATACCCTGAAACACACACCACCCAAACAGCATCATCCTCCACATATACAACGCCTAATTCTGACTACAATTTACATATGCCGACTTCAATTTCGATTAATTCTATCGTCGAGTATTTCCACGACCTTATTTATACTTAAAGAAGTATAAAAGGTATATAATACACTATATAAAAACCCCATAAACTTCAAATTATAAAGGAAGACCTTACCTTTCCAGTAATTGGCCAAAACTCGCCAAAATTGCGCCTCGGGACTTCTTTAGTCGCGCTGAAACTATGTGGACTACTTCCTGTCCGTTTTGGTTGTACCAAGACATGATTTTATACTTATAATACCTCCATACCATTGTGGTATACTCTAGATAATTAATTTATAAAATGAAATCGGGACTTACCTTATTTTTCCTCCTAGGTCGTCACCCTTTTCTCTCTTAGCTTAGGGTTTGCTCTTCACTTTTTTGCTGCTGAATTTGGATATAAGCTGAAGTTAAACTCATAGTATACATATATATATGTGGTCCCAAGAGGTGACATGTGTCAGCCCCAAGGGGGATATGTGTCCAGCCCCTATTGGGCCACCGTGTCCATGCATTGAAGGAGGGGCTGCCATGTGGCTGTGGGCTTCACCTCCCCCAAGTAGGTGGGTCACCTACTTGACCCCAAGCAGGTGGGTCACCTGCTTGCTTGAGGTGCTTCCATGTCTCACTCCCTCATTGGCTTCCACGTGTCTTCTTTTTCTCTTCCTCCTGGGTTTGTAATCTCGTCTTATTTTAAGAGCCTATGTAATCCATACTACGTAAGCTTGGCATATCCTCAAGTAGATTGGGTATGAAATACTTCTAAGTTAGGAGCTTATGTAGGTAAATAGAGTCCTACGAATCATTACTTGGCTTCCAATTCCTTCCGGATTCTAATGACTCTATTTCCAACCTTCTCTACTAGGAGGTATCACATTCTCCTTTCCTTAGAGTCATTTGATAATGTCGTATCTTATTCGGCTCACATGATAATGTCTAAGGAACTTAAGAGACATTCTGAGCTCGAGAGGGTGGGGTGTAACATTCTTCCCCCCTTTAGAACATTCGTCCCCGAAAATTAAATAAAACTTTCCTTAAGACTTTATACAAATTGTAGGGAGATTCCTTTCTATTGCGATAACATACATTTTCATCCAAGTAATTAATATACTAGTTCCAGGAGGGGGTTACCTATAGACATCAAGAATAGGTACGGATACCTGTATTTCATGTCCTCTTCAGCTTCCCAGGTCATTTCTTCATGATTCTTATTCAGCCACAGCTCCTTGACAGAAGCTACATCCTTAGTTCGCAACCTTTTAATCTGCCGATCCAAGATGGCAATAGGTTGCCCCTTATAAGATAACTTTCCTTTCATGTGGACCTCACCCACGAAGAATTTTTTGGGAGGGTCGCTTATATATTCGCTGAGCATTTACCTATGAAAACTGAATGTATTGTTTCAAATCGGGCAGTAGGTCTAACTGATAGGCAGCTTTATTTATTCTATGAATGACATGAGAAGGACCAATGTATCCCCTTCTTGCCGACTCTAGGCTGCCAATCGATAGCTTGTCCCTGAATAAGCTTTACTTCATCAATAATTTATTGGATTCCCCTCTGGGCCTATCCATTAGTCGAAGGGAAAAATGTCGTACTAAGATTCACTTGTGTTCCCAATCCCTACCGGAATGATCTCCAATGGTTAGTTGTAAATTGAACTTCCCTGTCTGAGATAACAGATATGGGAACCCCGTGAAATCTTATTATTTTCTTGCTATGTCATCTTGCATAACCCTTAGCTGAATATATCTTCCTAACGGAAAGAAAATGGGTTGATTCTGTCAGCTTATCTACCATAACCCATATGAACTTATACTTCTATAGAGTGCCAGGTCAGCCTGCACTATAACCTACATTAATTGCCTTCTATTTCTGAGTCAGGATTCCCATCCCCCATAATAGGCTATCAAGCCTCTAATTCTCCACTTCGTTTAAGCTATTATACAACTCCTCTTAATCCTATTTGTAACACTTTAGGTATGCTATCCTGCACTTTTACTCAGATCTTCTTTCCAGTTTTATTACCATACATTATATTGTAGTTCTTACACAAACGTGTGTAGGTACTTAGAGAAATTCAGAAAATGCCTTAGCGTCGCTATACTAGCGGCTTACCTCCTTCAGTTGAGGTCAGGGCTCCGCTATGGGTTTTGTCCTTAATACCAATTATATCTTAATAGTTCTACCTCGAACCATCTTACACTTTTCTTTAATATATTCTAAATATGGAAATCACATTGCTATTACTGATTTCTTTTTATCGAGTAATCACTTGCTCTTACTCTGAGTATGCCAATGCTCGTAGGTTGCACAATTATTCTTGTGCCATTTGCAAGAGGTGCGTTCCAATTTAGTCATAATTTTTTCTGCTCTTGGCTTACTCTGTTCTATATGTGTCATTGTACTAACACGCATTTACAATCTCTTTTTGTCATACTTGTTTTGTTCCTTTTTTCACTTCCCAGGGGGTCACTTATCCTAGTGATACTCTCACCCAAGCACGCTTAACTTCGGAGTTTTGATGGAATTTGATGCATTAGTGCGGGTATGATCGTGTCCATCTCTTATGGGGTCTTGTTTGAAGTTAAAGCGTTCCCATTTACATACGATAGCATTAGTTGATTTTCTCTTAAACTTGTACTTCTCTTATCCACATCCCCCCTTTAAGGGTGTACCCATGTCATCCTCCATTTATTTTCAGCTATTCACATCCGAATTATTCTACTCCAACATATTTAACGTGCTGCACCATATCTATATTTTCTGTTAAATCATCCATACGTTAGGTTGCCTTTATAGGAAACCCTAGCACAACCATAAGATACTTTAGTATTCACAATATGTCATATAAAATCTCATCTAATGGTTGATACTTGAGCAATATCCGTCATGTAGTAGTGCATTCAAAGCCACATTCCATTCATCCCAATCAGTAATTAGCTCGTGCTCATAATTGGTTCCAATTCTCCACTCGGGAGTACTTATACTTTGATGATTCGTGTGTCACGATCTATCATTATACTAACCTTATTCCAGTGGATACCACTTATTCTTCTAATAACCTCGTAATACAGCAGTTGTCCTGCCAATTACCATTCCCTCTCCTTGTAGGATCTCACTAATCATCAAGGTAGAGTCACGTATACACAATACTTCTTTATGCCTCCTGAGCTTTTATCTTTGTCGTGTGCTTAAGGCTCACTTCTAATCCTGCATAAAACCATATCAACTTTGTTATAGTAGTTCCTTGTTTTATCACTTTTTCATCGTACTATACCTTCAGTTCGCAACTGTCTATTTCCCTTTTTGTTCGATACTCATACTTAATTAATCACAGCTATCCTGAGTGCCTCTATTAGAACTTCTCTATTATTTCTGTAGCTCATATCCCTTTTTGGTTGTGCGCAAGGAATTCCATACTACTCTTTATTTCCTTGCACTAGCTATCCTTTTCATCGTCACATAACCTTTATTCGAAACCTTCCTTACAAAAATTGATAAATCTTCCTTATTTGTTCCATAACTTGCTTTTCCGTTTCACACCTATCTTTACATTCCATTCACATGGACCACGTCATACTTTTTAGTTATTTCCTTACTAAGCTTTTACTTATTCTCATAACGGTTTTTGTTATATTCACCTGGTACCCTATTCGCACTCAGTCCCTTAGTATAACACCGCTTGACCTTCTTCACGATTCTTACTATGGGCTACTTACCCTTCTTAGTTAGTCTTATCCTTAATGTCTCACAAGTTATCTTATTACTACTTTATATCCGTCTAAATTCACTATGAAACAAGGCTGGAACCAATTAATTCTCTTCCCTTTGTACTCTTATCTTAACCATACTGTTACTTCTTTCAACTATAACTCATCATAGTTTATTACTGTATATCAATTCAGTCGGTGTCTTAATATCGTTCTATCCAGACCTATCAGTCTTCTCTGAATCATCTTCATTGGATTATAAGTCTTTTCCAACTTTGTTCTACTATACCCGTATCGACCTCCTAGTCTCTATTGCCATAAATTCAACCATTAATTCATTTCTTGAGGTCAGCCATACTCTTAGTTTACTCAAATCTCATTATTGTCATGGACACAACCTTTCAAGACATACTACAGCCGTGTATCTCATTCTCTTCTTATTTCTAAGAAAATTTAGGCAGAGTTTCCTCTGTATTTCTTACTATCTCAACACCTGCACGCAGAAAATACCAACAATGCCTCACAGGGCACACATGTATATTTGTATCGTATCATATCGCAGCCACATAAGGCGCCCATAATTAATAGTATGGAAAGGGACTTACCTTGTATGTCCACTCGAACTGCACCTGTTACACTTTTCTGTATACTTTTCCTTTCACTCTTCAACTTTATATGTCAATCGCATTTCAATACCTTACCTGAATTTTTTCTTTCATGCCTTTGCTTATCTGCATGCTTTGTAACTTCCAGTATCATCAGTTACTTTCTTCTATCGATATTGTCCTTCTGCTGAAATCATAAGTTAGTATGAGGGATTTCATTCCCTATGACTCGGCTCTATCGCACGATCTTAGATATGAAAGAAAGTAACATCCTAAATGTTCTGTAGCCTCCTGTCTATAGATGTGGTGCACAACACACCAATAAACAAGACTCTACTAGACACGTTCTGTAGACACTCTAAGGAAGAACAGCTTTAATACCACTTCTATCATGACCCAACCCCATAGGCCGCGATTGGGGTCCGACCTGGACCTCCTTATGCGTATCTATCAGCTACACTTAAGTTGAATCGTATGTGATGTGATCAATACACAAAAACCTCAATAGCTTAAAAAATTTTCACGTACATGTAGCCTCTTTCATTCATATCATATCATGAAAGGGCATGCGATCCGACGAGGCTGCTATACCATAAAAACAGTTACAACGTGCCATATAGGCACAGTCGAAACAAACTTATAAATAACCTACATATACATATGTCTACAGACCTTTAAGAATAGTAAAAGCAAAATATGGCAGGACAGGGGGCCCGCCGTACCCCTAGAAAATTAAATACATACATATTACATGACTAGTATCAAAAGTTAGGCTCTGGAATAGTGGAGTGCTCCCAACATCGCTGAGTGGAAACTCTAAGCTGGCGGATCTCCAAAATAAACATTTGTAACTGCGGGCATGAATTCAACCCCCCGGAGAACAGGGGGTCAGTACGATATATGTACTGAGTATATAAATCATAACAACACATAACTGAGCTAACAACTGAATTAGGGATGCAGGAAACAAATATAACAATTAATGAATTTCTCTACCTACATCTTATGACATGAGGGCATGTATACCTTCCTTACATACCATACCTGGCCCGCTATGGGACTTGGTGCTACAAGTGTGTCACTATATTTCCACATGCATGCCTACAGACTATATCCGGCCCTTCAGTGAGGGACTTAGTGAAGCTGACATTTCATTGTGTATCATGCTCGGCCCTTCATGGGACGCGGTGAATAATCATTTCATCATATATCATTCCCGGCCCTTCAGGGGACGCGGTGAATCAATAATTTATCATTTATCATGCCCGACCCTTCATTGGACACAGTGAATTTATCATGCTCGGCCCTTTATGGGATGCGGTGAGTTTATCCTACCCGACCCTTCATGGGATGCGGTGAGTTTATCCTACCCGGCCCTTCATGGGATGCGGTGAGTGATGTATTAACAGCCTGTACGAGTAGAGTAATGAGGAACTATATGCAATTAGCTCATCATCTGCGACTCGATATAACAATCGTCATGGACTATCATTTGAGGATCAAAATGATCATCATCACAAGTATCCTCTCAATGCCATTAGGGGCCATATCAACGAAGTCACAAGAGTCCTGGACTTTTATTAAGGTAACACCAAACGGCTTATGCAATCAGAGACACTTGTCATTTATCACGACCCAACCCCGTAGGCCACAACTAGGATTCGACCTGGGTCCCCGTATACATACCTATCAGCTACACTTAAGTTGAACCATGTGTGATATGATACTATACATAAAAACCTCAATGGTTTAAAACTTTTTCGTATAAATGAAGCATCTTTCATTCGTATCATATCATGAAAGGGCATGCCAGCCGATGAGGCTGCCATAGCATAAACATTTTATAACGTGCTATATAGGCACAGTCAGAACAAACTCATAAATAACCCATATATACATATCTACAGACCTCTAAAAATAATAACTGCATCATATGGCGGGACAAGGCCCCCGCCGTACCCCTAAATAAATGAATATGTACATCAAATGACCAGTATCAAAACCTAGGCTCCAGAACAATGGAGCACTTCCAACATAGCTGAGAGGAACTCCTAAGCTGACGGATCTCCAAAATGAACATCTGTACCTGTAGGCATGAAACGCAGCCCCCCGAAGAAAGGGGGGTCAGTACAATATATGTACTGAGTATATAAGCATAACATAACTGAGATAACAACTGAAACAATGATGCAGGAAACCAAGTATAATATTTAATAGGGTACTGTACCTGTACCTCACAAAATAAAGTCATGTATACCACTATCACGTACCGTATCCGAACCGCTCGGGGACTCGGTGTTACAAACACATCATCTATCATGATAGGTATATATATGCCATTAACACTGTGGGAAGTATAGCCCGATCCCCGTATATAGAAAGTATATGCCGAGGAACGACGGCCCGATCCATGCATCATATAATAATGCCAAGGAACGATGGCCTGATCCGTATATCGTATAATAATGCTGAGGAATGACGGCCTGATCCATATATCATATAATAATGCCGAGGTACGACGACCCGATCTGTAAATAACATAACATGCCGTGGAACGTACGGTCTGATCCTTACATAGCAAAATATGCCGAGGTACGTTCGGCCCGATCCATATATAACATAATGCATATACGTGTACGAAAAACTCTGTAAAATATCAAACATCCCATATATATCATCCTAAAGCATGTTTAAGAGCCCCTAGGTATAGGAGCTTACACATCCCAACACTATTCAACCTATAGGAGGCTTAAGGGTCATAGTTCAACTACTTCAAGGTCCTTATCATTCAGAACTGGGTACAAGTTATGAGTTACGTCCAGAATCTATAAATGGAGCTATCTCCAAATCCATGTTCTATAGTACCTACCGTCCAGTCTTTCTAGAAGTAGGAAAAGACAAGCTTTACATGTACCATTTCCTATCACATGAAAGACTTTGAAAAGTAATGACTCAACTTGTTACAGGAGTTCTAATCAGTAGGAAGTGAACAAAAGTCTTAACTCACCCTCAGAGTTTTAAGAGTGGAATAAATTCAAACTTCATATACACAATACTTACATCTAAGTCATGCCAAAGGAGAGAAAGAATAACTTTACATACACTACTTCTCAGCATATAGAAGACTTGAGGAATGGAAGCTTAACTACTTTAAGAGTCTTAACATTCAACAGTGAACATGAATTATGAATCATGAATCATGTTCAGAGCTCATGAATAGAGTTACCCCAAGCTTTATACACGTATCACTTGTCACTTAGATCTAAGACATGCCCAAAAGCAAGAACAGATAGGCTTTACATACTTATACCAAAACATGCCAAAAGAAGGAATAGTTTTACATACCTCGTATGGACTTTTCTTAATCACATCCACGTCATTGTCCTCCAAACCTATTTAACATGGAAGCAAGGAGAGTATCAACAACCTTAAACTTTTCAGAGCCTTCGGTTGCACCTTCGTTTTCACATAACTCATTTCCTCGCTCGCCTCTTCGACTAGTTCCTTAACTCATTTAAAGAGTTCCTGGAAATTGGGCAGCATCTCCCCTATAATACGCCCTATCCAAATTCCCAATTACATACCTAATTACTACAGCCAACCAAAAACAACAACCTGCAGCTCATATACAAGTAAAACATGGCAACATTACACAATATAAACTCCACCCAACTTGCTGAAAATTGTCATACCAAAATAGGTTTTCTAGTCTTTGTTTCGCAAAACCTTTAATTATACGAAATGAGGGGTCGTGTGGATGCAACCATAACCACCCACACCCCTTTTAAAATACATTTATTCCCTGCAACACATCACCACACACCTTCAGCAGCACCCCACACGCACAACACCCCATTTCGTCTACAATTTAACTACGACGACTTCACTTTTGATTGTTTCTATCGTCAAGCATTTCCACGACTTTTTTTTATACTTTAAGAAGTATACAAGGTATATAATACACTACATAACAACCCCATAAAGTCCAAATTTAAAGGAGAAGTCTTACCTTACCCGAAATTAGCCAAAACTCGCCTCGGAATTTCTCTAGTCGTGCTGAAACTTTGTGGACTGTTTGCTGTCCGTTTTGGCTGCACCAAGTCATGATTTTATACTTCCAATACCTCCATATCATCTTGGTATACTCTGTATAATTAATTTACAGAACGAAATTGGGACTTACCTATTTTTTCCTCGTAGCCGCCACACTTTTCTCTCTTAGCTTAGGGTTTTCATTTCTTTGTGCTGCTGAAGTTTTTGGTGATTTGCTGCAGGTTTTTGGATAATTAACTGAAGCTAAGAGTCATTTTAACATGTATATATGGGATGCCTTGGAGGTTACACGTGTCATCCCCTTAGGGTGACACGTGTCAAGCCATGATTGGCCACCGTATCATGCTGCCAACTAGAGGTTGCCACGTGGTGTGGGGTCTACCTCCCCCAAGCAGGTGGGTCACCTGCTTGCTTGAGGTGCTTCCACATGTCACTCTTCCATTGGTTTTCACGTGTTATCTTTTCCCTTCCTTGTGGGTTCGTAATCTCGTCTTATTTTAAGAACCCGTGTAATCCATGCTACGTAAGCTTGATATGTCTTTAAGTAACTCAAGTGTATAAGACTTCTAAATTAGTAGCTTACGTAGGTAAATCAAGTCCCATGATTCATTTCTTGGACTTTAATTCCTTTTGGATTCTTATGACTCTATTTTCAACCTTCTCTACTATGGGGTATCACATTCTCCTTTCCTTAGCATCATTTGATAATGTCGTAGCTTATCCGGCTCACACGATAATGTCTAAGGAACTTAAGAGACATTCTGAACTCGAGAGTGTGGGGTGTAACATCCTTCCCCCCTTTAGAACATTCATCCCCGAATGTTGAATAAAACTTCCCTTAAGACTTTATACAAACTGTAGGGAGATTCCTTTCTGTTGCAATAACATACATTTTCATTCAAGTAATTAATATACGAGTTCCAAGAGTGGGGATTACCTGTAGACATCAGGAATAGGTACGAATACTTGTGGTTCATGTCTTCTTCAGCTTCCCAGACAAAAGCTACGTCCTTAGTTTGCAACCCTTTTAATCTGCCGATCCAGGATGGCAATAGGTTGCCCCTCGTAGGATAACTACTTGTTACATAGACCTCCTCCACGAGAAATATTCTAGGAGGTGCGTTTATATTCTTGCGGAGCATTGATCTATGAAAACTGAATGTATTATTTCAAACCAGATAGTAGGTCCCACTCATAGGCAGCTTTATCTATCATAACCCATATAAACTTATACTTCTATAGAGTGCGAGGTCAGCTTGCACTATAACATACCTTAGTTCCTTCCATTTCCGAGTCGGGATTCCCATCCCCCGTAATAGACAGTCAAGCCTCTGATGCTCCACTTCATTTAAGCTATTATATAACTCCTCTTAATCCAACTTGTAACACTTTAGGTATACTATCCTGCACTTTTACTCAGATCTTCTTTCCAGTTTTATTACCATACATTATGTTATAATTCATACACAAACGTGTGTAGGTACTTAGAGTAATTCAGGAAATGCCTTAACGTCGCTATACTAGCGGCTTACCTCTTTCAGTCGAGGTCAAGGCTCCACCATGGCTTTTGTCCTTAATGCCAATTAGATCTTAATAGTTCTGCCTCGAACCATCTTACACTTTTCTTGCATAAATTCTAAGTAGGGCAATCACATTGCTATTACTGACTCCTTTTTATCAAGTAATTACTTGCTCTTACTCTTAGTATGCCAATGCTCGTAGGCTGCACAATTATTCTTATGCCATTTACACGAGGTGCGTTCCAATTTAGTCATAATCTTTTCTGTTGTTGGCTTACTCTGTTCTACATGTGTCATTATACTAACACGCACTTACAATCTCTTTTTGTCATTCTTATTTCGTTGCCTTTTTCACTTCCCAGGAGGTCACTCATCCCAGTGCTACTCTCACCCAAGCATGCTTAACTTCGGAGTTTTGACGAAATCCGGTGCACTAGTGCAGGTATAATTGCGTCCATCCCTTATGGGGTCTCGTTTGAAGTTTAAGCATTCCTATTTATATACGATAGCGTCAATTAATTTTCTCTTATACTTGTACTTCTCTCGTCCACTTCCCCCCTCCCCTTTTAGGGTGTACCCATGTCATCCTCCATTTAGTTTCAACTATTTATATGCGAATGATTCTATTCCAATATATTTAATGTGATGCACCATACCTACATTTTCTGTTAAATCATCCATATGTTAGGTTGCCTTTATAGGAAACCCTAGCACAACCATAGGGTGCTTTAATATTCACAATGTATCGTATAAAATCTCATCTAATGGTTGATACTCAAGTAATATCCATAATGTAGTAGTACATTCAAAGCCACATTCTTTTCATCCCAATCAGTAATTAGCGCGGCTCGTAATTGGTTCAAATTCTCCACTCGAGATTACTTATACTTTGATGATTCGTGTTTCAAGGTCCGTAATTAGACTAACCTTATTCCAGTGGATACCACTTATTCTTCTAATAACCTCGTAATGCAGCAGTTGTCCTGCCAATTACCATTCCCTCTCCTTGTAGGATCTCACTAATCATCAAGGTGGAGTCACGTATGCACAATACTTTTTTATGCCTCCTGAGCTTTCACCTTTGTCGTGTGCTTAAGGCTCACTTCTAATCCTGCGTAAAACCATATCAACTTCATTGTAGTAGTGCCTTGTCTTATCACCTTTTCATCATACTATACCTTTAGTATGTAACTGTTTATTTCCCTTTTTGTTCGATACTCATACTTAATTGATCACATCTATCTTGAACACCTATATTAGAACTTCTCTATTATTCCTATAGCTCATATCCATTTTTGGTTGGGCGCGAGCAATTCCATATTACTCTTTATTTCCTTGCACTAGCTACCCTTTTCGCCATCACACAACCTTTATTCGAAACTTTCCTTACAGAACTTGATAAATCTTCATTATTTGTTCCATAGCTTGCTTTTCCGTTTCACACCTATCTTTATATTCCATTCGCATGGACCACGTCATACCTTTTTGTTATTTCCTTATTAAGCTTTACTTATTCTCATAACAGTTTTTGTTATATTCACATGGTACCTTGTTCGCATTCAGTCCCATAGTATATCACTGCTTGACCTTCTTCACGATTCTTACTATGGGCTACTTACCCTTCTTAGTTAGTCTTATCCTTAATGTTTCACAAGCTATCTTATTAACACTTCACTTCCGTCATAATCCTTTTTCCCTTGTACTCTTGTTGTAATCATACTATTACTTCTTTCAACTATAACTCATCATAGTTTATCCCTATGTATCAATTCAGGCGATGCCTTACTATATCGTTTTATCCTGATCTATCAGTCTTCTGTAAGTCATCTTCTTTGGCTTATAGGTCCTTTCCAACTTCGTTCTACTATACCAGTATCGACCTCCTAGTTTCTATTGCTAGTAATTCAGCAATTAACTTATTTCTCGAGGTCAGCCATACTCGTTTAGTCAAATCTCATCATTGTTGTGAGCACAACCTTTCAAGACATACTACAGCCCGGTATCTCATTCTCTTTTTATGTCTAAGAAAATTTGGGTAGAGTTTCCTCTATATTTCTTACTATCTCAACACCTGCACGCAGAAAATACCAATAATGCCTCATAGGGAATACATTTATATATTCGTATCGTATCATATCACAGCCACACAGGGCACCCATATTAGTAGTATGAAAATGGACTTACCTCGTATGTCCCCTCGAACTGCACCTGTTGCACTTTCCTGTATACTTTTCCTTTCATTTTCCAACTTTATATATCAGTTGTATTGAAACACCATACCTGCCATTTGTCTTTCGTGTCTTTGCTTACCTGCGTGCTTTGCAACTTCCAATATCGTTAGTTACTTTCTTTTATCGATATTGTCCTTCTGTTGAAATCACAATTAGTATAAGGGATTTCATTTCCTACGACTCAGCTCTATCGCATAATTCTAGATATGAAAGAAAGTAATATCCTAAATGTCCTGTAGCCTCCTGTTTATAGATGTGGTGCACAACACACCGATAAACAAGACTCTATTAGACATGGTCTCTAAACGTTCCAAGGACGAACTTCTCTGATACTACTTCTGTCACGACCCAACCCCGTAGGCTGCGACTGGGGTCCGACCTGGGTCCCCGTATACATACCTATCAGCTACACTTAAGTTGAACCATGTGTGATATGATACTATACACAAAAACCTCAATGGTTTAAACCTTTTTCGTATACATGTAGCCTCTTTCATTCATATCATATCATGAAAGGGCACGCTAGCCGACGAGATTGTCATAGCATAAAAATGTTTACAACGTGCTATATAGGCACAGTCGAAACAAACTCATAAATAACCCACATATATATGTCTACAGACCTCTAAGAATAATAACTGCATCATATGGCAGGATAGGGACCCCGCCGTACCCCTGAATAAATGAATATGTACATCAAATGACCAGTATCAAAACCTAGGCTCCAGAACAATAGAGCACTTCCAACATAGCTGAGAGGAACTCCTAATCTGACGAATCTCCAAAATGAACATCTGTACCTGCGGGCATAAAATGCAGCCCCTCGAAGAAAGGGGGGTCAGTACGATATATGTATTGAGTATATAAGCATAACATAACTGAGATAATAACTGAAACAAGGATGAAGGAAACCAAGTATAATATTTAATAGGGTATTATACCTGCACCTCACAAAATAAAGTCATGTATACCACTATCACGTACCGTATCCGGCCCGCTCGGGGACTCGGTATTACAAACACATCATCTATCATGATAGGTATATATATGCCATTAACGTTGTGGGACATATAGCCCAATCCCCGTATATAGAAAGTATATGCCGAAGAACGACGGCCCAATCCATGCATCATATAATAATGCCGAGGAACGATGGCCTGATCTGTATATCATATAATAATGCCGAGGAACGACGGCCCGATCCGTATATCATATAATAATGTTGAGGTACAATGGCCTGATCCGTAAATAACATAACATGCCGTGGAACATACGGTCCGATCCTTACATAGCAAAATATGTTGTGGTACGTTCGGCCCGATCCATATATATCATAATGCATATACATGTACGTAAAACTCTATAAAATATCAAACATCCCACATATATCATCCTAAAGCATGTTTAAGAGCCCCTAGGTATAGTAGATTACACATCCCAACACTATTCAACCTATAGGAAGCTTAAGGGTCGTAGTTCAACTACTTCAAGGTCCTTATCATTCAGAAGTGGGTCTAAGTTATGAGTTACATCCAGAATCTATAAATGGGGCTATCTCCAAAACCATGTTCTATAGTACCTATCGTCCAGTCTTTCTAGAAGTAGGAAAATACAAGCTTTACATGTACCATTTCCTACCACATGAAAGACTTTGAAAAGTAATGACTCAACTTGTTACAGGAGTTCTAATCAGTAGGAAATGACCAAAAGTCTTAACTCACCCTCAGAGTTTTAAGAGTGGAATAAATTCAAACTTCATATACACAATACTTACATCTAATTCATGCCAAAGGATAGAAATAATAACTTTACATACACTACTTCTCAGCATATAGAAGACTTGAGGAATGGAAGCTTAACTACTTTAAGAGTCTTAACATTCAACAGTGAACATGAATTATGAATCATGAATCATGTTCAGAGCTCATGAATAGATTTACCCAAAGCTTTATACACATATCACTTGTCACTTAGATCTAAGACATGCCCAAAAGCAAGAACAGACAGGCTTTACATACTTATACCAAAACATGCCAAAAGAAGGAATAGCTTTACATACCTCGTATGGACTTTTCTTAATCACGTCCACGTCATTGTCCTCCAAACCTATTTAACATGGAAGCAAGGAGAGTATCAACAACCTTAAACTTTTTAGCGCCTTCGGTTGCACCTTCGTATTCACATAACTCATTTCCTCGCTCGCCTCTTCGACTAGTTCCTTAACTCATTTAAAGAGTTCCTGGAAATTGGGCAGCATCTCCCCTATAATATGCCTTATCCGAATTCCCAATTACATACATAATTACTATACACAACCAAAAACAACAACCTTCAGCTCATATACAAGTAAAACATGGCAACATTATACAATATAAACTCCACCCAACTTGCTGAAAATTGTCATACCAAAATAGGTTTTCTAGTCTTTGTTTCGCAAAACCTTTAATTATACGAAACGAGGGGTCGTGTGGCTGCAACCATAAGCAACCACACCACTTTTAAAATACATTTATTCCCTGCAACACATCACCACACACCTTCAGCAGCACCCCACTCGCACAACACCCCATTTCGTCTACAATTTAACTACGACGACTTCACTTTTGATTGTTTCTATCGTCAAGCATTTCCACGACTTTTTTTATATACTTTCAGCAGTATACAAGGTAGATAATACACTACATAACAACCCCATAAAGTCCAAATTTAAATTAGAAGTCTTACCTTACCCGAAATTAGCCAAAACTCACCAAAACTTGCCTCGGAACTTCTCTAGTCGCGCTGAAACTGTGTGGACTGTTTGTTGTCCGTTTTGGCTGCACCAAGTCATAATTTTATACTTATAATACCTCCATATCATCGTGGTATATTCTGGATAATTAATGTACGGAATCAAATTGGGACTTACGTATTTTTTCCTCCTAGCCGCCACACTTTTCTCTCTTAGCTTACGGTTTTCATTTCTTTGTGCTGCTGAAGTTTTTGGTGATTTGCTGCAGGTTTTTGGATAATTAACTGAAGCTAAGAGTCATTTTAACATGTATATATGGGCTGCCTTGGAGGTGACACGTGTCATCCTCTTAGGGTGACACATGTCAAGCAATGATTGGCCACCGTATCATGCTGCCAACTAGAGGCTGCCACGTGGCGTGGAGTCCACCTCCCCCAAGCAGGTGGGTCACCTCCTTGACCCCAAGTAGGTGGGTCACCTGCTTGCTTGAGGTGATGCCACGTGTCACTCTTCCATTGGTTGCCACGTGTCGTCTTTTCTCCTTCCTCGTGGGTTCGTAATCTCATCTTATTTTAAGAACCCGTGTAATCCATGCTACGTAAGATTGATATGTCTTTAAGTAACTCAAGTGTATAAGACTTCTAAATTAGTAGCTTACGTAGGTAAATTAAGTCCCACGATTCATTTCTTGGCCTCCAATTTCTTCCGGATTCTTATGACTCTATTTTCAACCTTCTCTACTATGGGGTATCACATTCTCCTTTCCTTAGCATCATTTGATAATGTCGTAGCTTATCCGGATCACATGATAATGTCTAAGGAACTTAAGAGACATTTCGAACTTGAGAGTGTGGGGTGTAACATCATTATAGAGTTCTTAGGCACGGGATCTCATACATTCAATTAGTATTCATCATATAGGGACTCGAGGGTAGAAGTTCAACTACTTCAAGAACTTTGATATTAAGAAATGAATAGGAGTTATAGTTCATGCTTCCCATGCATCCAGTTACTATTTCCTGCATAGAAGGCTCGAGGGTGATAGCTTAGCTACCTTAAGAGCCTTAGCATTTAGAAGTGAAAACGAGTCAATAGGCTCTAGATATATTACCTTTTATCCTATAGAAGCCTTAAAAAGGCAATAGCTCAACTATTACAAGAGTTCTACCATCACGAAGTGGATAAGAATTATGAACTATACTCGGAGCTTTACGAATGGAATTATTCCCATGTTTCATATACAAACCATTCATAACGTATTTCTAAGACATGCCCAGAAGAAAAGAGAGACAGGCTTTACATACTTATGCCAAGAATATGCCAAGAGAAAGCTTCACATACCTCTTATGGATTATTTTTTAACTCGTTCGTCTCATCTTCCTCTGAACCTAAGTAATATAACAGCAACACAAATATTAACAACCCTTGGCTTTCCATCATCTTAGGTTACATATGAGTATTCATAGAACTCAACCCCTCGCTCATCTTCCCGACTAGTTCTTTAGCTAGTTAAGGCGTTAACGAAAATCGGGCAACACCTCCTCTATAATGTTCCCTATCCGAATTCCCATTTACGTCCCTAATACCTAAAGCCAACCAAAAACATAACCATCAGATCATATATATGTATAAAATGGCAACATTACACAATTAAACTCCAAACGACTCGCTCGAAACTACAACGCCAAAATAAGGTTTATAGTTTCCATTTTGTAAAACCTTTAACCATACGAAGCGAGGGTCATGTGGCTTCCACCAGCAGCTACCCCACCTCTTTTAGGAAAATATTAGACCCTGCAACACACACCACACAACCATCATCATCCTCCACACATACAACGCCTCATTCTGACTACAATTTACCTACGACGACTTTAATTTTGATTATTTCTATCATCGAGCATTTCCACGACCTTATTTATATTTACATCAGTATAAAAGGTATATAATACACTACATAAAAAACCCCATAAACTTCAAATTACAAGGAAATACCTTACCTTTCCCAAAATTGGCCAAAACTCGCCAAAATTGCGCCTCGGAACTTCTTTAGTCGCGCTGAAACTGCGTGGACTGCTTGTTGTCCATTTTGGCTGCACCAAGACATGATTTTATACTTATAATACCTCCATACCATCGTGTTATATGCTATATAATTAATTTACGGAATAAAATCGGGACTTACCTTATTTTACCTCCTAGGTCGTCACCCTTTTCTCTCTTAGCTTAGGGTTTGCTCTTCACTTTGTTTCTGCTGATTTTGGATATAAGCTGAAGTTAAACTCATAGTATACATACATATATGTGGTCCAAAGAGGTGACACGTGTTATCCCGAAGGGGGGACACGTGTCCAGCCCCTATTGGGCCACCGTGTCCATGCATTGAAGGAGGGGATGCCATGTGGCAGTGGGGCCCACCTCCCCCAAGCAGGTGGTTAACCTACTTGACCCCAAGCAGGTGGGTCACCTACTTGCTTGAGGTGCTGCCACGTGTCACTCCCTCATTGGCTTTCACATGTCTTCTTTTTCTCTTTCTCCTGGGTTCGTAATCTCGTCTTATTTTAAGAGCCTATGTAATCCATACTACATAAGCTTGGCATATCCTCAAGTAGCTTGGGTATGCAATACTTCTAAGTTAGGAGCTTACGTAGGTAAATCGAGTCCTACGACTCATTACTTGGCTTCCAATTCCTTCCGGATTCTTATGACTCTATTTCCAACCTTCTCTACTAGGGGGTATCACATTCTCCTTTCCTTAGAGTCATTTGATAGTATCGTATCTTATTCGGCTCACATGATAATGTCTAAGGAACTTAAGAGACATTCCGAGCTCGAGAGAGTGGGGTGTAACACAAGCTTGGTATCCAAAGAGTGTAAAACAGCCATGTTGGTCAAGGAGATAGACGTCTCTCGATTAATGACTTACGTAGAACAAATTGATGAAGAGAAGCTGAGAGAGAGATCAAGGGGGTTCAAAAATGCTAGAGTGGATGGTGGAGGATTTAAACCTCAAAGGTCCGGTTATGGTAACAATGGCAAAGGCCAAGGTGGGCAACAGTTTATGGGACAAGGTTCCACCAATACTCCTCCTCCAAGTTTAGAAAAGGACAAGGGTGTTAACCTAATGGTTCCAAAAGAGAGTGTTGGTGCTCAAACTTTCCCCTCTTGCAAGAAGTGTGGAAGGACTCACAAAGGGGAATGCTTAGCCGGCTCCAATGCATGCTTCAAGTGTGGAAAGCCAGTCCACCATGCTAGGGATTGTAGAAGGGGGTGGTAGGCCTCAAGGACAAATTGCTCATGGTCAACAAGCCCAAGGAGGTATCCAATGCACCAACCGCTTTTATGCCTTGCATGGGAGACAAGAGGTTGAGGACGTACCCAATGTCATTACCGGTATGTTAAAGGTTTTTGCTTTTGATGTGTATGCATTATTAGATCCGAGTGTAAATTTATCATTTGATGTGTCACCTGAAATGCTATTAGAGCCCTATTTGGTGTCTACCCCTGTTGGTGAGTCGGTTATTGCTAGAAAGGTCTATAGGGGTTGTCCCGTATCTATCTTGCATAAAGTTATTCCTTGTGATATCATTGAGCTTGAAATGGTAGATTTCGATGTAATTCTTGGGATGGATTGGTTACATGCATCTTTTGCTTCCATAGATTGTAGGACTCACCGAGTCAAGTTCCAATTTCCAAATGAGTCCATTATTGAATGAGAGGGTCATGATTCGGTAGTGAAGGGTAAGTTCATTTCTTATCTTAAGGCCCAAAAATTAATTGTTAAGGGTTGTATTTACCACATTGTGAGGGTTAGAGATGTCGACTTCGAAAGTCCTCTTCTTGAGTCGGTTCCCGTAGTCAATGAGTTCCCCAATATTTTTCCCGATGACCTTCCCGGTGTCCCTCCCAAAAGAGAAGTTGATTTTGGTATCGATCTCTTCCTCGATACCCAACCTATCTCTATTCCTCCTTACCGAATGGCCTCGGTGGATTTAAAAGAGCTGAAGGAACAATTAAAGAACATGTTAGAAAAGGGGTTCATAAGGCCAAGTATTTCTCCATGGGGTGTTCCTGTGTTATTTGTGAGAAATAAGAATGGGTCGCTTCGAATGTGCATAGACTACCGATAATTAAATAAGATGATCATATGAACAAGTACCCAATCCCTAGAGTAGATGACTTGTTTGATCAATTACAAAGGGCAAGTCACTTCTCCAAGATCGATCTTTAGTCCGGATATCACCAACTAAGGGTGAGGGAATGTGAAATTCCCAAAACGGCTTTTTGAACAAGGTATGGTTACTTCGAGTTTCTGGTGATGCATTTTGGGCTAAAGAATGCATCGGTGGTGTTCATGGACTTGATGAATAGGGTGTTCAAACCTTACCTTGATAATTTTGTGGTGTTCTTCATTGATGATATTTTGATTTACTCTCAAAGTGAGGAAGAACATAAGAATCACTTGAGAGTTGTGCTTCAAATATTAAGACATAGGCAATTATTTGCAAAATTTAGTAAGTGTGAATGTTAGTTGAAGGAGGTGGCATTTCTTGGTCACATAGTATCCGGTGATAGAATTAAGGTTGATTCTAAGAAAATGGAGGCAGTCAAGAATTGGCCTAGACCATTGTCTCCTTCAGACATTGGAGCTTCTTGGGTCTACCCGGGTACTATAGAAGGTTCATCAAAGGATTTTCTTCCATCTCATCTCCTATGAAGAAATTGACCCAAAAGAAAGTTAAATTCATATGGACGGATGAGTGTGAGAAGAGTTTCCAGACTTTGAAAGATCAACTTACCTCCGCTCCTATTTTGACTCTACAAAAAGATTAGAAAGGTTTGTGGTTTATTGTGATGCTTCAAAGATTATTTTAGGTTGTGTCTTAATGCAAAACGGCCTATGCTTCTAGGCAATTAAAGGTGCATGAGCGTAACTACCCTACCCATGACCTTGAATTAGCGGCCGTTGTTTTTGCTCTGAAGATTTGGCGGCATTATTTCTATGGTGTGCATGTGGATGTGTATACCGATCATAAAAGTCTTCAATATGTGTTCACCCAAAAGGACCTTAATCTAAGGCAAAGGAGGTGGCTAGAACTCCTTAAGGACTATGACATGAGTGTGCACTATCATTTAGAAAAAGTCAATGTTATTGCCGATGCACTTAGTAGAGTGTCTATGGGGAGTGTGGCCCATGCTGCTGAAGAAAAGAGGGAGTTGGTAAAAGATGTTCACCGATTGGCTAAATTAGGGGTGAAGTTGTGTGGTACCGATAATGGTGGTATGGTTGTTCAAAATGGATCTGAATCCTCTTTGGTGGTGGATGTTAAGTCAAAGCAAGATCTTGATCCGACGTTTATTGAGTTAAAGAAGTTGGTGAAGGAAAAGAAGGTAGAGGTTTTTTCCCAAGGGGGAAATTGGTGCTATACTACCAAGGTCGGCTATGTGTTCCAAATGTGGATGGTCTAAGGAGTTTGATCTTGATGTAGGATCATAATTCTACATCCTCCATTCATCCCAGTTCGACGAAAATATACTGATACTTAAAAGAGTTCTATTGGTGGGGTGGCATGAATAAGGACATAGCAAGGTTCGTGTCCAAATGACTGAATTGCCAACAAGTGAAAGCTGAACATCAAAGGTCGGGTGGCCTAGCCCAAGACATTGAAATCCCTAATTGGAAGTGGGAAGCTGTGAATATGGATTTTGTAGTGGGTTTTCCTCATCCTAGTAGCAACCCCTTGTCTCATTAACTATGTGCCAACATAGGAGCCCTTGTAGGCTTAGGCTAATGGATCCATGAAAGCCCTTAAAGCTATAGAATGAATATAAAGTTGATGGAGTTCTACCCTAGGCAAGTAGATTCCTCGGCCAACGTAGGGGGTTATGTTGGATTCCATGTAATAGCTCACATGGTCTTAATGTCAGTTATAGTCAACTTCCCACAAATGAACGTTTCAAATGTTATTTACATGATTACTCATGCATGCATATATCCACATATGTATGATTTAAATGATATCTACTTGATTACTCATGCATGCACTCATTTATGTACTTCACCTTATAAATGTCCTAAACGTTTTACTTTGTCATGCATGCCTACATACTTGGTATATTCAAAGTACTAACGCACACTCTTTTGCCTATATGATATTACCATTTAGGAATCGGTGTTCCTCCTCGTCCTCGTTCTCATCCACGTGGCTAGTTGAAATTTCGTTTGAAGGCTACTTTTGGTGAGTTCCCATGTTCCAGGAACAATACTCTTTTATCTTTCTAGCTTATGATATGTTGAGATCTTTAGACACTTACTATGTCATTTCTTTCTATTATGATTGAGGATGAGCTAGGGTCTTGTCTTAGCCCCGTTAAATCTAAAAGTTAGAGGTATTGTTGGACATATGTAAGTTGAAGATTTACTATTATGATTTTCATTTTTTTATTTATTGTCATTACGTATGAAAGGCTAAAAGAATGCTAAGAGCCTTGTTTGAGGTACTTTCGGGTTCCTCATTCGATATGTCACGTCTAGGCCCTAGGCTTGGGTCGTGACACAGAGCAAGGATTTTTAATAAGGGGGTTCAAAATCTGAAGAAGTAAACACACGAACTAGACGAAGGAGGTTCGATATCTACTATTTATACATAAAAAATTATTTAAACCATGTATAAAGAGTAATTTTTCGCCGAAGGGGATTCAAATGAACCCCTTATCCACAATGTGGCTCCACACCTGCTTATTCGATGTGTATTGTTAGTTTAGCAAGCTATGTTAGCTTGCAAATTTTGTATTGATTGTTCATTGCTGATTAATAATATTGTTATTTATCAACAAAAAAAATGACATTTATTTTGAAACAAAGGGGTAACAGTAAAGAAATTAGTTGGAATTTATGAGAAGTATTATCATACAATCAATTGTCAAAAAGGAGGAAGGGAAAGGTTGCAGAAAACAACCATGCCGAGCCTCTTTTAGCCAGACACTAAATTGTGATAAAGGTATAGTTGCAATCCAATCATTGTAAGGGATCATTATTTTAAGGGACCAGTTATCAAAAATATCCTAGCAACAGAAAATGCAAAATGCTAACCCGAACGTGTGGCTTACATTCTTGGTAACAATCATTCTAAATCTTATTCAAGTTCTACGTGTAGACTATGTCAAGATATTTTATATAATCAGATCACCAATCAAATTATTTTTAAGGTGATTTTTTAACAAGCATTAACTGGTAATCTGGTAAAGATAGCAACCAACCTGGTATCAAATGTTTAAAAAAAATCTTTATGCGGTGTGTTTAAGCTATAAATCTAACTAAAACAAAAATCGCCTTACTCAGAAGTATTCTGGTACACATTTCTGAATTCTGACATGATGCTATCCACATCCTTTTCTTGGGCATCAATTGGGTGGGATGGTCCGAGGAGAAGAATATGAAAGTGTCAGATATCATTGAATTTTCAACCCATTGCCGACACTGTCATAAATCCCGCAAGGGCTTTGCTACTTTCTTGAACTACTCTCCCATTTAACTCTCAATGTCATAGTTGCTCCAAAGGAAGGACTCTACCTATGGGTCAAATTCCACACGAATTATCACATGCAAGAATGGCCTAAATTGAGGCTTCTTGATTGAAAAAATAAAAAGATTAGCAATTTCAATAGAAAAATAATTATCAATCCCCTCTCCAGAAGAATAGACGATGAAATAAAACACAAACTATGTAAAGTGACGATGTACGGATCATATAATCCACGTATAAACAATATCCTCTTTCCCCATTTCAGATTCAATGAACTCAAATGCCTAATATACATCTGCTGTGACTATTTGAACGAGATGCATTACCATGCTATAGCAAAAAATCAATTCTTCAGCATTGTTTGGTTCTGCTATAAATCTCAACTAATTCTGAGGACACTTCAACATCACCAATGGAAGATATGAACATGCCCAAACCAAAATTCATAAACCAAAGGAAGCTTATTTTACCATGAGATAACCAAAGTGTCTGCTTCTATCTTGAATTCGGCATTTATCACTTCACCAGAGGATGCTCCGTCTAAAGTATTGAAGAAAAGAACTTCTACGCAGCTAATGCAGAAAAAATAAGCTAATCGAGGGCGGCCTTGTTTCTTCGACCTGTAATTGGTTTAGGTAGCCCATCAAAGATTGGCTTAGTAATGGCTGCAGTAGAAATTGCTTGAAAATCTGGCTTCAAATTCCACAGGGAAGACAATGTACCGCTATCTGAATCCTGCAAATTCGATGTACTTGATGACTTCCTAACTACAGATGCGCTGTTGTTTAGTAAAGAATCCCCCAAGCCAATAGGAATAGGACTTATTGAATTCGCTTCAGCATCTGCTCCAGAGAGAGTTCGATTAGCTGACTTGGGTCTCAAAGCTAAGCCCTTGCCAGTGACGGCTGAAAACCAGCCACTGTTGCTGTTATCTTCCTTCAATAGCATTTCTGGAGTACGTGTGAAATCAGTCTCCGACTTTTGACGCCTTCTCACTAATTTCTCAAACCATCTATCCGAACCATTGTCTCTGCAGTCTTGTGTTGATAGATGATTTGCAGATACTCCATTCTCTGACATAAATCCATTAGCTACACTCTTAGATTTTCTCTGAAGACTAAGTGGTGGATCTGAAAGAGGAGAGGATGTGTAAAATGGGCCATCTTCTAAATAATGTGATCCTCCCTTATGATACACTGCCATTTCAAATCCTTCACATGCAGCTTTCTGATCTGGCGGTTTAAGACCATAATATCCTTGTAAGCTGCTCATGGCTGGTGAAACTTTTGGCTGGGGAGAGGATTTCAGTTTCAGGGACTGAAATGAATCGAATATATCAGAGTATCGACGACTTGAAGAGGTCTGCTCAGAGCTGCGAGGTCTGCAAAGAAAGAAGTCACACTTAGTCACTATTGCAGATCATAGTGTGCAAAGGTAAAATAACCAAGGGGACAACCTTCCGTATATGAAACGACGTTTTCAGGTTCTTGGCGTTGAATAAGACAAATAAAATTACGTCAATTTTGCATGTAGTTACAATCATACAAATACTCAATGTAGAGGTAAATCAACTTAATACATTCCCCAAACATGTAACTTCAACAGGTCCATAAAACAGTTCCTGCTGAAACATGTAATTTTTCAAAAGCATGAGCTTCAAACAGAGTTCAGGTTCCTCCTCTCAGCTTGTCCAGGCCAGATTAGTGATAAAAGCCTTATGATCTCTCATTATCACACATCCTTCATTTTTTTGTCACTTTGAATTCTTAACCTGAAACTGCATAGAACAAGTTCCCTACATTTTCTCAGGGCCCAAATGCCATCCACGTCTAGTTTGTTAGATGATGTTCGTAGCTTATTCTTAAGAGGTGTCTCATGTAAGACAGTAATTCTCCCTTCGGTATTGGATATTGAGGGAAGAACTAACTGACTTGTGAAGGTGTACGAAAAGACAATAGTTACACATGCAAGAAACTTCTCGTAAAGACAACCCAAGTAAGCTTATCAATCTTGAAACAGGAAAAAACAAAAGCATTCGCTAAGTAAGCTTATCAATCTTGAAACAGGAAAAAACAAAAGCATTCGCTTTGTGATTGATATGAATCTCTGCTATTCTCTTCAAGACTAAGGACGTGAGAAAATCACGTAAAATCATCACTTACAAAAGCACTTACAAAGCATGACTCATCAATAAATAAATCCAAGTATATCAAGCTGATCCCAAGTACTTAAATGAATAAGCCGAAGTAATCATTCATGAACAGCTTGGTTTCTTTGACACACAATCTCTACTTACTTTTACAGATATGGTCAAATAATGCTGGTGTACAACTAACTATTCACTATTTTCCGGAAAACAGATTGCCCACAAACTTTGTACACCAAATTGCAGTAGGAGATCCATTAGTCCTAGTGTAAGGAAAAGTACTTCTATCCTATGTTGCTTGGATCCTAGAAAAAAGTCGTCGGCTGTTTGTCGGATCCTCCAAAAAGAAAAATGTCGTTGACTATGTCGGATCCTCCAAAAGTTATTCATTTTTGGGGAATCCAACACAGATGCGGCAGCCATTTGGAGGCTCCGAGCAACATATGTTCTACCTAAGCTATTTGGATTTGTTAGAAGCTTTGCTTTCACAGGGTCCATCAAACAAAATCTAGACCAAGCAAGTCCTATATAAATTCAGAAGCAAAGAAAGGTTGGTTCACCTCAATATGACACATAAGACCAGTAAAGATATGATTCAAGTAGCTAGAGAAGCATAAATATAAACATTGAATTGGTCCCCAATCAAAATTTTGATCTATAGATGGATAAGCATCAAATTAACAAATAGGGAGTAAATTCAATTTGGCAGAAGGTAACCTCAAAGATTTAACGTATTAGAAGAACACAAAATCTAAGGCAGCTCGATTTTGAAAGAAATTTTCAAGAACTATCTTACCTAGAGTGCAGCAAGTAACTTACAGACATAAATTTTGGATATCGTTTACATGCATGAAATAACAATCAATTTCCTAATACTTTGTGCGGAGGCTAAAATGCAGTTGGGCACAATACAAAATAGAGAAAGTATATGGTCACTGTATCCATATGTATTAAAAACAAGATTTTATGATAGCAATGGGTCATGCATAAGCAAGCAATAAGACTCGCATCTAAACCAGAAATACAAAAGAATAGATCACAAATTTATAGTTCGTTAGACATGAAAGTCTTGTATCAATCATTAGCCTAGTGAAAAGAGGAAGGAAAGAAACACCACTAACTGAAGATTTTTGAGCAATACCGTTGTGTGTCTTGACCATTTGATATGACCGGCGATGGCGGATGCCTCCCCGGTAACGGTATATGAAGTTTTTTTAGAGCAAACATTTGGAGATCTGATACCAGGCCATTTATCCTTTTAATATCAGCCACCTGAAAAATGCAAGGGCATTGTATCAGCCACTTCAAATTTAACAATTTCCAAGTGCCAAAATGATAGAATAAGCAAAACACAGATTGACAACAAAATAGCTGATCACTTTACTGCACAGAATCAGTTACAAAGTTCCCAAGAATCAGCCCTCTAGTCAGTTGGTTTCAAAAGGTAAAAGATAGAAGATAGTGAAAAGAAAATCACTATAACACCTTTTCTTAGTTTGGGTTCAGTTTTAGTTGTGCAATATACATAACTAGCAAAACAACTTGCTATGAGCATCAACTATTCGACTCCACAATAATCAGAGAAGAGTAACAATTATTTTACCTCAACGCCATATCTGATTGCTACGCCAGCAAGGGTGTCAAATTTTGAAACTGGGTGTTGTATATAACTGAATCCTCCACCCATACTACTACAACCATCGCCACCCGAAGAAGAGGATGTCAGATTATAATCTCCTCCTCCGCCATTCACCTTCCTTTCCCAATCCATAACCTCCTCTTCCCCAAAAATAAATAAATAAAATTCCCGAAACAGAATCTACACATTCAGATTGACATAGCAAAGTAGAAGAATTCTGTTTACTATCCAAATAAAAATAAGGATTAAAAGGGTGTCAGATCTGGTGGATTGTGCTGCCGATCTCGTGGTGAGAGTGAATGGGAAAGGATGATCGGCTCAATGACTCTTCCACACTTCTTATTTCTTTGCCTTCCCTATTCAACAATCTTTTCTTTTATTTATTTATTTACTTGTTTTGCTAGTACTGTACTCCGTCTGTTTCTTTTAGTTGCTCTTTTTTAGTTGTCGTGATAAAATTTTATGCAATTTTTAAGAAAATATTAATTAGGAGCGTTATTTGATTAATATATTATTTATTAATTTATTAATATCTATCTATTTACGTGATAAAATTTTATACAATTTTTAAGAAAACATTAATTAGGAGCGTTATTTGATTAATATATTATTTATTAATTTATTAATATCTATCTATTTACGTGCCTTCTTAATTGTAGAATAATTAATGCTAAGGGCAAAATTTAGAATAGATAATTAATTCTCTTGATTGTTTAAATTGAAAATTATTTTGAAATAAATATTTTTAATATACATGACAACTAATATGGGACGAAGAGATTAGTAATTTAACTCAAGAAAACAATGATTGATATAATGAGTTTACAATTTTACCTCTATTAATTGATAGAATTTTAAACTTACTTACTCACTATATTTTTTTAAAGATATTAACTCAATGTTAATAAATTGAAGATTCAATAAAAAAAAATATTTTTTCTTGATTTGTCAAAATTAAAAACAAAAAAAAATCAAATTAAAAAAGATTTGATAAGTAAATCGGAGGGAGAAAAACAACACCTTTTCTTTGAAACAAAACTTCTTGTAGAATGAGAGTATCATCTACGTGTTGTATAAAAGAATTTATTAGAGTAAAAAGGTTGGACTTTAGAAAGAAAGAGAGTTATTAATACTCTATTACCCAATGGGAAATGGAGTACTAGTTTTAGTGCAAACATAAGGTCTAAATGCAAGTAATGTTTTTAATGCTCAATATATCCATTAGTGTTATAAAATTAATTAATTTGACAATTTTATAAAGAAAAGAAAGTAAGAGAATATAGAGAGAGTAAAGAAATTTTCGTATCTGTATGTGTGTTACTATCTTCATAACTTGGCTATATTTATAGCCACAACATGATACAACTTGATAGGCAAGTTGCCTAGTGTGACATCCACTAGTGCCAACTTTCAAAACACTCCCTCTTGGATGTTCACGTGTAATAAAAAAAACTTTACAAGAAAACAATATACATAGTTATCCTGAATACCCATATATGTTGTGCCTCGTTAAAACCTTACTAAGAAAATCCCAGTGAGAAAAAGCCTAGTGAAGAAAAAAGAGTACATATATATGATAATACGCCTTGAGTGCTGCCTCATTAAAAACCTTGCCAGGAAAACCCAGTGGGACAAAACCTAGACTAAGGAAAAAACAGTGCAGCACGTATTATACTCCCCCTGATGAAGACATCATTTAATATCTCGAAGATGATGCATTCCAATCTTATATCTCAATTTCTCAAAGGTTGAAGTTGGCAATGCCTTGGTGAACATATCTACTAAATTATCACTTGAACGAACTTGTTGAACATTTATTTCACCCTTCTTTTGAAGGTCATGAGTAAAAAAGAATTTTGGTGAAATATGTTTTGTTCTGTCTCCTTTGATGTATCTTCCCTTCAATTGAGCTATACATGTAGCATTGTCTTCATACAATATTGTTGGAATGTCTCTTTTCAAAGAAAGGCCACATGTTTCTTGAATGTTTTGTGTTATTGATCTTAACCAAACACATTCTCGACTTGCTTCATGAATTGTTACTATCTCTGCATGCTTTGAAGAATTGGCAACCATAGTTTGTTTTATTGAACGTCATGATATAGATGTACTGCCACATGTAAATAAATAGTATGTCTGTGATCGACCTTTATGGGAATCAGACAAATATCTCGCATCAGCGTAACCAATCAATTGTGAAGGAGATTCATTCGAGTAAAAAAATCCCATATCAATGGTCCTTCGGAGGTATCTGAATATATGTTTAATTCCATTCCAGTGTTTTCGCATTGGGAAAGAACTAAATCTTGTTAACAAGTTTATAGCGAAAGTTATATCTGGTCTAGAATTATTGGCAAGATACATTAATGCACCACTAAGATATGGTATTTCAGCCCCAATAAACTCATCATTATTTTCATGAGGTCGAAATGGATCTTTATTAATATCAAGAGATCTCACAATCATTGGGGTACTCAGTGGATGTGCTTTATCCATGTAAAATTTCCTTAAAATATTTTCTATATATGTTGATTGATGGACAAATATCTCATTTGCAAAATATTCAATTTGTAGACCAAGACAAAAATTTGTCTTTCCGAAGTCTTTCATTTCGAACTCCCTTTTCAGACATTTTACTGCCTTTGAAAGTTCTTTTGGAGTTTCAATAATATTCAAATCATCAACATATACTGCTATTATGAAAAATTCAGATTTAGACCTTTTCATAAAGACACAAGGGCAAATTGGATCATTTTTATATCCTTCTTTTAGCAAATATTCGCTAAGACGATTGTACCATATTCGCCCTGATTGTTTCAAACTATATAATGATCTTTGCAATTTCATTGAGTACATCTCCCGAGACTTATTACATGCTTCGGGCAATTTTAATCCTTTTGTGATTTTCATGTAAATTTCATTATCAAGTGAACCATAAAGGTAAGTTGTAACTACATCCATTAGATGTATTTCAAGACTTCTATGTACAGCTAAACTGATGAGATATCGAAAAGTTATTCCATCCATAATAGGTGAATACGTTTCCTCATAGTTGACCCCGGGTCTTTGAGAGAATCCTTGTGCAACAAGGCGTGCTTTGTATCTTATAATTTCATTTCTCTCATTTTATTTTTGCACAAAAACTCATTTATAGCCAACTGATTTTACACCTTTAGGGGTTTGGACTATTGGTCCGAAAACTTCGCATTTTTCAAGCGAAGCTAATTCAACTTGAATTGCATCTTTCCATTTTGGTCAATCATTCCTCTGTCTACATTCATCGACAGATTTTGATTCAAGATCCTCATTTTGTTGCATTATTTCCATAACAACATTATAAGCAAAACTATTGTCGAAAATTACATTATTTCGGTTCCATATTTTTTTTGATGAGACATAATTTAGTGAAATTTCTTTATTATTTTCAGGCGCCTTAATTTCTTCCAAGATTTTATCAATTGTTATGTCTCCTCGCTCTTCTTGAGCAGGTTCTGTCATATCATGACCATCTTGATTATTTACTTCTTTTCTTTTTCGAGGATTTTATCTTTGGAATCGATTGGTCTACCACGTTTTAAATATGGTTTAGACTCATTTGCATTATTTAATTGTCCTATTGGAACATCAACTCGAATTGGAGCATTAGCAGTTGGGATATAAGATTTAGTAACTCTTGATAGGTTAGTAATGCATCTGGTAGTTGATTTGCAATATTTTGCAAATGAATTATCTTTTGAACTTCCAATTCACATTTATTTGTACGAGGATCTAAATGAGATAGTGATAATGCATTCCAATTTATTTCTTTTTTCAGCTGCATATTTTCTCCCCCTAATGCTGGGTATACTGATTCATCAAAATGTCAATCAGCAAATCTTGCAGTAAATAAATCTCCAGTGCGTTGTGGTGGAGCAATCAGAACATATACTGCACACCTAAATATTTTAAGATGGAAAATATTCGGCTCCTGTCCAAAAACCAATTGTAATGGGGAGACTTTATGATAACTTGTGGGTCTGATCCGCACAAGACTTGCTGCATGCAAAATGGCATGACCCCATAATGAAATGAGAAATTTTGTTCTCATAAGCATTGGTCTAGTAATTAATTGGAGACGTTTAATCAATGATTTTGCTAGACCATTTTGAGTATGAACATGAGCAACTGGATGCTCAACTGTTATCCCAATAGACAAACAATAATCATTAAATGCTTGAGATGTGAACTCACCAGCATTATCAAGACGAATTGTCTTTATTGCATAATCTGAAAATTGTGCTCTTAACTTGATTATTTGAGCAAGTAATCTCGCAAATGTCATATTACAAGTTGATAATAAGCACACATGTGACCATCTTGCAGATGCATCTATTAAAATCATATAATATTTAAATGGTCCACATGATGGGTGAATGGGCCCACATATATCACCATGTATACGTTCCAGAAATATTGGGAATTCAATGCCCACTTTGATTACTGATGATCTAGTAATCAATTTGCCTTGAGAACATGCAACACAAGAGAATTCTTTAAATTGAAGAATCTTTTGGCTCTTAAAAGAGTGTCCATCTGAACTCTCAATTATTTTGCGCATCATATTAGAACCGAGATGGCCCAATCGGTCGTGCCACATAATAAAATCATTTGAGTTAGTAAACTTTTGATTTACTATGACATGTGTTTCAACTATGCTAATACTTATGAAGTATAAACCGGATGAAAGAGCGGATAACTTTTCAAGTATAAACTTTTTGCCCGACATCATTATAGTAATGTAAAGATATTCATTCTTTTCATCATTTGTAGTCTTAATATGATAACCATTTTGACGAATATCTTTGAAACTTAATAAGTTTCTTTGAGACTTACTACAATATAATGCTTCATTAATTGTTAAATTTATTCCTCCGACAAGTATAACTTTAGCTTTTCCGGATTCTTTAATTAATCTTGTACTACCAGTTATTGTATTAATATTAGCTTCTTTTATAATCAAATAAGAGAAATATTTTTTATCTTTTAAAATAGTGTACGTTGTGACACTATCAATACGACACATATCATCATAATTGATTTTGGATCCAACTGATGACTAGGGAATTTTTATATTCTTCACAAATAAAAAGATACATTATAAGAACGTGAAAAACTAACAACATAAAATCTCTTAATAAATTGCACTGCCTTATGAAACAATTTTACGAACGACAACATAATATCAAACTTAAGAAGAAAACAATAATTATTTTTATAATATTTATCCCAGTTAGATGATCAGTTCCTCAATCAACTCATAAAGTCTTCAGCTTTCAAATGAGTAATATTTAATAGATCTCCGAAATCATCATCTTTATAAGCTAGATTCCCCTCAATATCTTCATATTTATTTGAGGGAGTTGCTTCATTATCATCATTCCAAAAATTCAAGTTCGCCTCCATATTATTATCTCTTCTTTTGAGAGAGGCTTAATAAAATTTCACAAAATGATCGGGCGTACGACATATACGTGCCCAATGACCCTTCATACCACACTGGTGATAAATATTGGATTTACCTATGGAAGAATTATTTTGAGGAACTTTATTGTTCTCATATTTATTTTCATGATGACGTTAATTATTTCGTCCTCTCCCACGTCCACGACCACGGACACAATAATTATTTTATCTTAATTCTAATTGATTATGCGCTGCTACAACATTCGCTTAAGGGAATGGAGCAGACCTAGTAGGACGGACTTCATGATTTTTCATCAACAAAGTATTATTTTGATCAACCACAAGTAGGCATATAATTAATTCAGAATACTTCTTGAATCCCTTTTCACGATATTGTTGTTGTAGCAATACATTTGAAGCGTGAAAAGTGGAAAGAGTTTTCTCAAGTAAGTCATCATCAGTGATAGAATCTCCACATAATTTTAACATGAAATTGACCTTGTGGATAGCAGAATTATACTCTATCACAGTTTTAAAATTTTGAAATCGAAGGTGTATTCAGTTATATCGGACTTTTGGTAACACCGTAAGTTTTAGGTGGTGATATCGGTCCTTCAAATTAGTCCATAATTCAAGAGGGTCTTTTACAATTAAATATTCAGTTTTTAATCCTTCATGAATATGATGACGGAGAAAAATCATGGCCTTTGCTTTATCTTGACTTGATGCGTTATTATCTTGTTTAATAGTATCACCAAAATCTTTAGCGTCAACGTGAATTTAAGCATCAAAGATCCATGATCAATAATTTTTTTCAGAAATGTCAAGTGTCATAAACTCAAGTTTTGATAAATTTGACATGATAAAAATTGATATAGAAATTAATTTTAGAAATAGAAAAGACAACTAAAATAAAATTTCTTCAGTAGATATACCTGATATAGAAGTTAGTTTATCTGGAGAAAATTAGAGTTTCGTTCTGATAACGTGTTATAAAATTAACTAACTTGGCAATTTTATAAAGAAAAGAAAGTAAGAGAATATAGAGAGAGTAAAGAAATTTTTGTATCTGTATGTGTGTTACTATCTTCATATCTTGGCTATATTTATAGCCACAACATGATACAACTTAATAGGCAAGTTGCCTAGTGGGACATCCACTAGTGCCAACTTTCAAAACAATCAGTACTTATTTATTACTTTTAGTTTCTTAGGGTGTGTTTGGTATGAAGGAAAATATTTTCCTAGAAAATATTTTCTTGGAAAATAAGTTAGTTTCTAATTTATTTTTTCATGTTTGGTTGGTAAAAAAGCATAGCCTAGTGCACTAAAACTTCTGTTATGCGCAGGGTCCGGGGAAGTGTCCGGCCATATTTGGTTGGTAAGAAACAAATATTTTACGAAAAATATTTTCTATTGTTTGGTTAGTGAATGAAAATATTTTTTAGAAAATATCTTTTATTTTTGGCTAGAGAGAATTTTTTTTCTTTTAGGAAAATAATTTCTGACATGAAAATCAACCCTAGTAATTGACTCTGGATCCGACCTTGACACCTGATGTGGGACCCAACTCAACTTTCAACTTACAAATCTAAACTCTATTCTGACTTTCGAATCGAAATCCGACTACACCCGACTCCAGACCTAACTTTCAAATAATTTGACTTTTTAAAATATTATTTTTTATTTTTTTGGGGAGTGGGGCGGGGTAGGGTGAAAAAATGAAATTTTCAAAATTTAAATATTTTTCAAAGATAAATTTTTAATTTTTTTTGTGGGGGGTGGGGGGGATGGGGGTGGATAAAAAAATAAAATTTTCAAAATTTGAAATATTTTTTAAAAATAATTAATTTTTTTTGGTGTGTGTGTGTGTGTGTGGGGGGTTACTTGTGGGGTTGGGATTGGTAAGGGGGTTGGAGTAGGGGTGGGATAAAAAAATGAAACTTTCAAAATTTGAAATATTTTTAAAAAATAAATTTTTTAAATTTTTTTGTTGGGCTAGGGGTGAGGGGGCGGTGAGGGTGGGGTGGGGTAAAAAAAGAAAGTTTTAAATTTTGAAATATTTTTCAAAAAAAATTAAAGTTTTAGATTTTTTTTGGGAGTAGTGTGGTCGAGGTAGGGATAGGGTAAAAAATGAATTTTTCAAAATGTGAAATATTTTTCAAAAATATTTTTTTTTAATTTTTTCTTAAAAAAGAAATTTTAATTTTTTTTGGGGGGGAGGGGGGTCGTAGTAGAGGTGGGGTAAACAGAAAACATTATAATTTGAGGTTGGGGAGAGTTTTGAAAAATGTTTTTCTTAGTTTTTGGAAGGAAGTCATTTTCCTTAAATTTGAAGAAAATAAGTTGATTTGAAAAACATTTTCCAAAATATTTAAACCAACAAAATATGAGAAAATTGAGAAACATTTTTTGGAAAATGTTTTCTTTCATACCAAACACACTCTTAATCTCTTTATTGCAACTCTTGATAAGATGTATATTTGGTTAAAACTTATAAAAAAAGGATATTAACATTTTACGTATTTTACAACAACAACGACAACCCAGTGAAATCCTACAACGTGGGGTCTGGGAAGGGTAAAGTGTACGCAGACCTTACTCCTACCAAGATAGGACGACTGTTTTCAAAAGACCCTCGGCTCAAAAAAGCATAAACAGAGGTCAGATAAGGCTAAGAAGTTCAAAGCGATATGGGAAAACAAATAACGAATAACGCAAATAACGAAAGCGACTCAGATAAAATAGAGTAATCAAAGTACAGAAAGTAATAGAAAGATAATAACAGAAGTCAAAGCACAAAAAATTATAATGTGCTAATGCGCCTACTAATACGGGAGAATAACAAGACTATGTACTCGCCTTCTACCCTAGTATGAGTCCTCCACACCCTCCTATCTAAGGTCATGTCCTCGGTAATCTGTAACTGCGCCATGTCTTATCTAATCACCTCTCCCCATTATTTCTTCGGCCTACCCCTACCTCTTCTGAAACCATCCATGGCCAACCTCTCACACCTCCGTATTGGGGCATTTGTGTCTCTCCTTTTCACATGCCCAAACCATCTCAGTCGCATTTCCCGCATCTTGTCTTCCACCGAGGCCACTCCTACCTTGTCCCGAATAGCCGCATTTCTAATCCTATCGCTCCTAGTATGCCCACACATCTATTTCGGCTACTTTCATCTTTTGAGCGTGAGAGACCTTAACTGGACAACACTCCGCCCCATATAACATAGCCGGCCTAACCACCACTTTGTAGAACTTGAAAGAAAATTGAGCCGGTCAACATTTTAGGTATTTTAATGAAAGAAAATTGATTTATATGAATTTTTATCGATTTCCAAATTTAAGATTTCCCTTAGATGATAATAAAATTTCACAACAAAAGATACAAATATGTTCTTGTGCTTAGGTTGGGTTACCTTAGGCGGGTTTATTTACCAATCACCATTGGTTATTTTATATATATATATATATCTCCCTTGAGAAAACATTTTAGACTCTAATTAATGTAATATTTTCCCATTTCAAATGTTCTTCCTAAAAAAATAAAAGCATTAGACTCTAATTAAAAAAAAATCATTTCAAAAGGTTCTTCTTTATTACCTGAAAATTGTATTGCTTGAAAGGTTTTCCCTTGGATATGTGACAATTTTACCCCTATCTAACAAAATAATATTTTTAGTCTCTAATATTGACTGGGAAAAGAGAAAGTAGGGCCCTTTGCATATTTTCAAAATATACAATTTCTCATTTCGTTTTCAAAGCTAGAAAGAGATATTCATGAACAATTTTTAGAAATTCTATTTTTTAGCTTCCATTATTTATTAATTTAGACCGCTTTGAATTATTTTTTTTGGGAGTTCGAGGGTTTATTGGAAAGAGAAGGTTTTTCCTTTTGCCCTTTAGACTAAATTGACTTGTAGTTTTTCCTCAAGGTAGAGATAGTGTTTTTGGTTGTGTTCAGCATGGAGAAAATATTTTTTAAAATTTTTTGGTTGATCAAAAATTTTGTAAAATATTTTTTTATAAAAATAAGTTTTTTCTAAAATAGAAAAAAGATTTTTCTAAATAAACATTCTACAAGTGGTAATTCACATTACTTATATCATCTCCGCCTCGAACACACCTTATTTGCACCACATTTCCATCCCCACCACCCACACTCTTATCCCCTAATCCCACCGTTCATAAAATTTATCTAAATTATATATAAATATATTTTTACTTGTGTATCAAAACATAAAAAAATTACTTATTTTTTAAAAACATGTTTCAAAAAAAATATTCTCCATTCATACCGAACATACCCTAACTGGAAATGAAAGTCATACTCCCTCTATATTAAATAACTGAATCATTGAGATAATGTACATCTATTAAGAAAAAAAATCAGGACTTAAATTATACATTATCTTTTATTTTTATTCTTTTAGTTATTTTAAAATTATTTTTAAAAATATAAATAATTTAAAATAAAATTATAAATATAAATTTAATTCACTTATTTTGAAATAAGAAAATAATAATCAGGAGGAGTAGTTGTAACATTTTCCTCATTTTTTAATATCAACATGCTAAAAGTCAACAATAGAAAAAGGGACAAGTTTGGCTGTGTGATTGGATGGTCACCGACAACTTTCCGTGTTTGAACTCGAATCCACCAACCAGCTTTTCTGATACTCCGCGTGTTCTGTTAATTAAGCCAACCTTGTGTTTCGCTAATAATAATTGTATTTTTATGTCAAAAATAAATAGAAGATAAATTTGTACTACTTCAAATATGTCATCATTAAATTATTGTCACGTCCCAAAGCTACGCTTGAAAGAATCGTTGTGGGCAAATAGGAGCTGGCGGAGGCCCCATGCCCGCTGGTTTTATCAAATCCGAGAGTCCGAGTCGCTGGTCGCGGACCGCGCCCTCGCACGATGGGACGAGGAAGGCGCAGGACGCGGGAGCGGTTTTTGGGTTCGCCCCGCTCACGGAGCGCGAGGGGTGAAAGACGACCGATTGTGCGCGATAATGCCGGGGCATTGGGTATGCAACACAGGAAACTGACTTCGGGCGAGCCTGATTTGCGCTCGCCCCGCGACTAAGATGGCATGCAGGCCGGGACATCGCTGCACGAGCAAGGATCCAACCTAACCATACAAGCCGAGAACCACTCATGTGTCCTGCGTATGAATGCTTCGTCGATACGCGCCCAACACTCGCACCGACGCCCGACATTAGATGCCGCGCGCCGACGAAGATATCGACGTTGTAAGGACAAAGCAAGCCCCGCCTAACGCGAACCCGCCCGAGGAGGGGAGAAGTTAATCCTGCAAGAGGCGACGAAGGCACGCTGAAGCTTCTGCGTGGGCACCCCCCCCGCGTCGGCCGCCGGCGCTCGACCGTACTCGGCTTACCCCCGTGCGTGTGGCGCCTAGAGCTTATCAATTAGCATCTTGAACTCACCACACACCCGAAAGCGCTGCCTTTCCACATCAATTGCCTGCGGACCTTCGCGAGGAATGCCGCCACTAGCGCGCCAAAATCGCCCGGTGGGCCGTCGTCGATGTGTTTTTGTAGGTGCTCGGTGGCGTCGCACGGACTAGCCATGCATGCCATCATGCGCCCATGCTGCACGCCGATTTGCCCACTGGACGGCCATGTCGGCCGGCTGCAGTCTCCCCAGTGTGCCTTTAACACCTCTACCCCCTTATATATGCTTAAAAAAAACCCAAGTGGTAGGAGTAGACATGATTTTTCCAGAGAATCATAATGGACATGTACAACTACAGGTGACACGTTCTAAGGTGCAAACACACTTCGGCTTGCACAAGTGGCTTTTAAATATCCAAAATAATAGTTTTCAATGAATTTTTTTCGGGGAAAATTCCTAAAATATAATTAATAAATTAATAATAAAAAGAAAATTTTATATAAAAATATAAAACATCACCAAAAAATTTCTAGTATATGTAGAAACATTGGATATAATATTTGAGTGCATTTTGGTGTTAACAATGTGACGTGAAAAATATAAAAACGTAAAAATAAATAATAAAAAAAGGAAAAATGCTTTAAAAATATTTAAAAACTATGAAAACGTTATAAAAAATTTCTCAACATATGAAATAGACTTGAAAGTAATGCTAGAGTGCATATTTGTACGAATAATGCAGTACGAAAGGTGTTTAAATATCGTATAAAACGTAGAAGTAGTGAAAATCGATACGTAGCGTGAGGAAAGTGCAAGATCATGAACATTTGGGATCGAAACTCGGCGGGAGCGTGGAAGAATAGATGGAGAATGGATATGCTTGAACAAAAGACATGACGTTGCGCATGAAGCGTGGCCTCGTGTTTACGTTCTTTTTATTTTTCTACGGCATCGCGCGTCGTTGACTAGACGGCATGCATATTGGTACGTTGGCCGAGGAGGCGTGGTGCACCTCGCATGGTCGCTAGTGCCATATGCCGTGGTGCCACGGTGCCCGGGTGCACCAGTGCGGGGGTGCGTGGCGTCCGTATGACTCAAACAAAAGACCCCCATGGTAGTACACTAAAGATGTCTAGCATTTGACGTCGGCCCATTCCCAATGTCGGCTGGGCGCGGACATCTGCCGATGTCGCTTAGACATGGGGCACTGGGCGCAAGGTGCTACCGAGGTCGCATGGGCGATGCGCGCAGGGCGCTTCCTAGGGCGCATAGGGGGTGAGCGTAGGGCGCTGTCAGTGGCGCACGAGCGATGCGCAGGGTACTTCCTGGGGCGCTAGGCATGTCGCCTTGGCGATGCGCGCTTGGGCAGTGTTGCGCACGAGCGATACGTGCGGGGCGCTGCCCAGGTCGCATGGGCGATACGTGCAGGGCGCTGGGCCATCGCACTTTGCCTAGGCGCTTGGCATGTCGCCTTGGCGACGAGCGCGCTGGGCACTGCCGACGTTGCATATCGCCTGGGCGCTTGGCATGTCGGCCGGCCGAGGCAGGGCAGATGTCGCCCATACGCCGGCATCTGCCGATGTCGACTCCCTTGACGTGTCACTTGGCATCAGAATTGCACTGGACCCCCAAATAAACCTCTCATTGCAGCATCATTATTGGGCACGACATTGCCCTTGGCATGTCGTTGGGCATTAGAAATGCGCTCGAGGGCGCGGAAAACCTCTGATTGCAACGTCGTTTTTCTACACGGGCCTCTCATTGGATGAGTGATCGGTCGTCCTAGAAACTAATCTCAGTCCAACACTTAGGCGAGCGGCTTTTCTCTGAGGAAGTAAGCATGCATTGCTTACTTATTACGTGCAGCACGATCTTGGTAGTTATTTTTCAACACTTGGTGGCGTTTCTTGGTGCTTCACGTTGCGTAAACCTCCTTTTAGAAGAGTTGGAAAATGATTGGATTTAGAGGAGGAGGGGGGGACGAATCAGAGCGACAAAGGGATGAATCTCAGTGGATCGTGGCAGCAAGGCCACTCTCCCACTTTCAATACCCCATCGCGTATTTAAGTCATCGCCTACTATAAACCCCCGAGTAGGCAAGCCAAACCCAACTCAAGTGGAAGTTAAACCTCAAATTTAAACAAACAAATAAATAAGAACATAAGAAGGCGGAAGCAAAAAGGATATAACAAAAGAAAAATTGGGCCAAGGTATAGATACGTAAATATGATATAAATTATACAAAAAGGCCCAAAAGTGATAAAAAATAATGAACTGACGCTAGACCAAATTCCTGGCCTAGTGTCACCTATAAAGGAGACACTAAGTACAAAAGCTGACAATATACTAAGACACTAAGGGCAGCCCAGTGCACTAAAGCTCCCGCTATGCGTAGGGTCCGGGGAAGGGCCCGACCACAAGGGTCTATTGTACGTAGCCTTACCTTGCATTTCTGCTAGAGGTTGTTTCCAAGGCTTGAACCCGTGACCTCCTGGTCACATGACAGCAACTTAACCAGTTACTCCAAAGCTCCCCTTCATATATATATATATATATATATAAAGAACTGACTATCCAAAATACAAAATAGAAGCCAGTACAAAGGAAGGAAGAGAGCAAGTCTCTGAACGCTAGGAGCTCCCCACAATCCAGATTTGGCACAACTACGGATGATCAGGCGTGCCCTGGGGGTAGTTCGAACTGGAAGATGCATCAAAAAGATGTAGAAGTGCAGTATGAGTACCAAAAAATGGGGTACCCAGTAGGCATCATAGGCCGACCGAGCTTAGAAAGAATAAATATACATATAAGCAACACGATGATTCTAATAAATACATAAGTGAACCACAGACTACAACTACGGGTGCATCAGGGTACGGGAAGGACATACAAGGCCAAATAAACCCAACTACAATAGGTAACCATAAAAAATCCTCAACTCACAGAATACTAGAAGACCATGTATATATATAACAAGGCAAAACTATAACAATAACCCCAAAAGTATTATGGAGCGCCCAAAATAACCCTCGAGCTCATCAATATCAAAGTAATAACCCAGAATAGGTATTAAAGGACCACCCAAAATTCACACCTCGAGTTTATCAGTGGTGAATATAATAGTATATCCCAAAGTCAATAAAAGGGTCGCCTGGATTCATACCTCGAGTTCATCAAACCATGAAATGCCATAAGCAAGATATCACCAGTATTTTCTTCAATTCATTATAATTACCCATTAACTAAAATCTTAGTCTCATCATTTATTCTTCCATTAATATGATTTCTAAGCATTGACAAAGAAATCAAGGTAAGTAGCATGTCAAAATCATATATCACTCAAGCCAGGTAAAACCCCGCCAAAGGCACCAACTCACTAACCTAGAACTCTGGTGTACCAAAAGCATGGCCTCAGGCCCAATATTTCAATGTCATACGCAAAAAAGATATAATCATAAGCCGAAATCATGACAAAATGGGCAACCTAAACCAAACAAGTGGCATTTTAAGTTCAAGTTACCTAGAAAAAAGTTCTAAGAATTCTAAATGACACAAACAAGTCAAGAAACACCTAATCTGGCGCTCCAATGACTAAAATCCAAACTAGCTACAAACGATGCCCATCGCCTCCTAATTTTCTCAAAAGGGATACCAATACCTCGAAGCAACCTAATTAGGAAATACTACTCATAATATATCAAGTCTAACCGAACTAAGTCTAACAAGAAGAAGCCATAGCCTACCTCAAGGCTAAAACTGCACACGAACCGCTAAATTGGAGCTTTTCCTTTCGAGACACCTCCGAACGATGCCACTTTATCAAATTATCGAAGAACACATCAAAACAAAGCCAATGATACCCAAAATACTATAATTAAAAAAGAAACCAAAATTGGATCAAAATTTGATATTGGAACCCGCACACAAAATTGAAAAAATCAACTCTGTCACAAGGTCCTAAATAGCTCAAGGAACTTATTCCCCCAAATGGGCACATTCTGAGCACCTGAAGGCTCAAAACAACTCCACTAATTTCAAGCCCTAGAATAGCGAAAAAGAAAGGAAACATCAAATTTACGCAAAACCTACAAGGTTTTTAGGATGATGAGAGGTTCCGAAACATCCCTGCAAGAGTTTCCAGCACAATGCAACAAGAGTTGAAGAAAATGGACAAGAATTTCTCCCAAAATGTGAGTTTTGATATGTTGGAAATGAGAAAGAGATGGCCAAAAACGAGTCTTAAAGCTCACTAGAATCAGCAAAAATGCTCTTCGCAATTGTGGGACCCAGGTACGCAATCACAAGCACTGAACAAACTACCTTTTGCTATCGTGGAACTCAGCCCCGCTATCGTGATAATCATGTCATTCATGATCGCGACCCCTGGCTCATGAATGTGAAGAACAAAAAGCCCTACACAAGCAGTTCAGCTAGTACTGATCTTTGAAGGATTGGGATTTCTTTGACGGGGTTAGAATTCATTCAAAACCTCGTGAACGCAAATGGACAATGCTACCCAACCAAAATTGATATTTCAAACTCAATGTAATCAACATTTTTAAAGGAAAGCACATAAAATACTTAAACGACCAAAAACTCATTCCGAGCACCTCGGGAACCGAAACAAAATTCGTTCTAGACCAAACTTGACATTTTAGAGCTAACTGCGCTGACAGAATTTTCATCCGAGCACGTTTACTCATAAAGTCGACTGAAGTCAAACTTAAAGTTAAAATGACATAACCACATAAACTCAAAACGAGGACTCCAAAACCCAAACCAACCTTTCTTATAGACCAAAATGGACTTTCCGAAGCTGATGGAACTATCGAAATTCTCATACGATGACCAAATCTTCGGATGTTAACTAAGGTCAACTCTTTTCATTTAAGGCTTCTAAAAAGAGAAATTCGCACCAAGCTCATCCAACTACCTCAAGAAGAATGTCATCCATCCCAACATCACATGAGATCTATAAAGAAGTTATAGGAAAGGGTAAAATGGTAAAAACATGCAAAAATATGAAAATGACCCTTTTTGTCAACCTAAATACATATATATTATGATACACTCAAAAACTGAATATAGCTTTACTATACATGAAATATACAATGACTATACATGCCTATACAACGAATGACCATTTTTTGATAATTATTTTACCGAATGACCATGTGGCATAATTATCCCAATATACTTTACTTAATTGTGATTCATAGCTACATGTTAGAATAAGAAGAGAGGCAAGCAAGATTGAGAGATGTGGGTGAGATTTGAAAGAGAGAGAGGATGAAAACATGGTATATTCATCGTATCACGAATACAATTGATACAATAAAGTTTTATTAATGAATATAATTGTATCTAGTGTATTAACGAAAATAATTTGTATTAATGAATATAATTTCCAGAATATAAATTATCGTTAATGAATACAATTTATATCAACAAATACAATTGACAGAATACAAATTATCATAATACAATTGATATAAAATACAACTGATAAAAAATACAAAGTGTCAGAATATAAATCTCTCACCTATATTTGACAAAATACAATTAATATAATATAATTAATACACTTTCTTTTTATATACTGGAACGTTGTTTGGGATGGAGAGAGAGAGAGAGCGAGAGAGAGAGAGAGAGAGAGAGATGAGAAAGGCAAGCAAGATAAGGCAGAGTAGGAAGAGAGAGGAGAGAAATTTTTTTCTATAAAACTCTAACTGTAGCTATGAATTATAATTCTTTTAAACTATAGTTGTATATAATAAATACATATCACATATTTTTTATATTATGTAGCTTTCCCTATAGGTGTGTTTTTAGTTTGGAGGAAACATATTCTGGAAAATATTTTTTCAATTTTCGTATGTTTGGTTGAAAAGTAATTAGTTTACAACAAATGTAGTCATGTTTTACTTACGTAAAAAATAGTCAGAGAACATAGGAAGTATACACTGACTATACAATATGGCTTGCCAAAATTCATAAGAAGTATACATTGAATATACAATATATCTTATCTGTAAATGAGATATACACGGGCTATACATTATGGTATACTCAAAAAGCTGAATCAATTTGACTATACATAAAATATACACTGACTATACATGAAGTATACACTGACTATTTAATCTCAATCGTCTCAAAATTTACCTCTAAACAATTCCAAAAATTTAGATATGAAATCCTCTCAATATTTTGATTTTTCAATGTATAATTCACTCAAAATTATTCACGTTTTCGGTATGCTGAATTTGAAGAAAATAAAGACAATGAAGAAGATTGAAGAAGATGAAGAAGGAAGAGGAGAAAGGAAGAAGAAGGATAAAAGAGGTCATTAATAGCATAAAAGAAGTCATTAATAGCAGAATCAAAAGGTGAAGAAGATGAAAAAGGAGGAGGAAGAGGAGGAAGAAGAAAAAAGAAGGAAAAGAAGCCATGATGGCAAATCAGAAGATGAAGAAGGAGGAAATGAAGCCATTAGTGGCAAAATTGGAAGGAAGCGGAAGAATATATTTTGCTAATTTTTAAAATTAGACCAATTATTTGGTAAAGTAAAGGGCCGAATAGCCACTTTGCATAATTTGCTCTTATCTAAATAGTCAAGTTTGCTTAAAATATACAACAAACCATTTTAAAAGTGTCATTCCTTAATAAACACGAAGTATACAATAGTAGAAATAATAAGATATCATGTGTAAATAATAAAAGATATTGAATTTATGCTCCATTGTCATATTTGAAGTTGAATTCTAAGAAAAAAAATACTTTTTAAAATATAAATTATCTTTTAAATATCAAAATAAAATAAAGTAAGATAAAACTATTTGGCCCGTGCAGGGCCTTAATTTGTCTAAGTAGTGTTGTGCTTTACTATTTATGTATCCAATGATAATGCTATTGGTGCCTGCTATATTGATACCATTTTGTGTCAATAGTCGAAACAATTGAAAGCGAGATTAAGGTACTGTCTCACATCTATTTATTTTCTTATATTGTCAGTACATAAAATATAAAAAAATAAAAGATATGAGACAATAACTTAATCTTGCCTTCAATTTTTTTGACTTTGTTGACACAAAATGATATCAATACAGCAGGTAACAATAGAATTACCAATTATTGCATTGGATATATAAATATTAAAGCACAACACTAGTTAGACAAATTAGTGACATACAAATTTTTTTCTACACAAAAAAATCTATACTAGAAAACTTATCAAAAACACACAGGCCTTGACATTTTAGATGAACTTAGATTTATTTCTTGATATGTGAGTATATATGTATAATTTTCTGGATGATTAATTAGAAAAAAAATAGAAACCTATTAAGCTAGCTAAATTTTCGATGAACCTCTACTTGTTCACTCAATGTAATAATTTTTCTAAATCAATGAACTTATCATATATTTATATATTCAAAAAATGAGTTCTAAAAAAAGTAAAATATACAATAGCGGACAAAAAATGGCTAGTTATTTATTGTTTCCCTTCCTAGGCCATTTTTCTTTATGTTGTTATCCCGAATCGATTTCTCAAGTCAGATGACACCTACTGTATCCCACTAATAGGTAAGTTGATCTGTATCTCAAAACTACAAGTAATGAGATTAAGGGTGGAAGCTAAACAAAAAAATAATTAATTTACAAAAATAAAAAAGATTCATGGTGGAACCAAACCAAAACATATATACGCAATAAAAGATCCTTCTTAGAACCTAGAAGTCACATGTACAGAGCTACTACAAAATGATATGAGTCCCAAAAGTGGAACACAAAAATAAAGACTTGTCTCAAAAAGTACAAGACTAGTCAGCTATGTACAAAAGGAGACAAGTAAAGTCTAGAACGCCATGTGCTCACCCTTGCCTCCAAATCAGACTGTTGCAGGCTTGATCTCAATACTGGTAGCTGGTGCTCAGACCTACATCACGAAAATGGATGCAGAGTGTAGTATGAGTACCAAAACAATAGGTAGTCAGTATGTATCATCGTTCGACTGAGCAAGAAGAATAAAAGTAATATGAAATGCTAGAATCAAATATAACAGGGGTCAAAAGGGCAGGAAAACTAACATGAATGCACATGAGACTACTAAGAACAGAAAAGGAAGAAAGTACAACTAACTAAAACCAATTGATCCCCCATAACCCCAGAGGGTACACTCATGCACAAAATTTAAGTAAAACTGGGACAGACCCCCATAAGCCCGAAAGGTGCACAAAAGAGTTAGGAATCACAAAGAGAATATGAAGGTACTTACAATATTACCACGATCTTTTATAGACTGGAACTGAGTCAGCTGAGTGCCAGGGAATTCAAACATGACAGAATATAAGTCAAGGACTCTAACTGACATGGAAGATATAACAAGGACTCTAACTGAGGTGAAAGATATGCCAAGGACTCTAATAAAGGAGAACGATATGAAAAGGACTATAACCAAGGAGAAATATATGCCACAAACTCTAACCAAGGCAAAAGTTACGCAAGGACTCTAACCAATGAAAAAGATAAGCCACGAACTCTAACAAAGGTTGAGAGCTGAGTAAAGGACTTTAACCGTAACCCGGTTGTGTGAATCAGGGGCTTAAACTGAGAATAGAGACGAGTAGGCTAGATTTAGGATTAGTGGTCTAACGAGTGTCAAGGGGAAAACCCCACTGTGCCATCAATAAATCACTCCAAGCCCGAACTAAATCCAACCTGAATCTACCTGCGGCCTCTAAAAAAGGAACAAGTACATATGAAACGACGAAAAGAGGGAATTATGGATAAAATTTCTCGAGCATTGGGTTATTGCCTAGCTAAGGCACGTACTATCTGTATTGACCCTCTAGGTTATTTTTGTCATTTTTTGACCTTTTTAGCATTTAGAGATTTTCTGTAGCAACTGCAAGTCATTTATGACTTGTTGGAACTGATAGTTTAGTTATCTATTCGTTCATTTTGGTTTTATGCCTATTTCCCTATTTTGGAGTTCTTATAGTTTGAACGATTGAATTCAATCAAAACTCTAAGAAAATTATCTCATAATAGAATTTAGACAATTCCATTAGCTCTGGAATGACCAAATGAGGCTAGTAGTATGGTCATCATGAGTATCTAGATAATCGATGTAAGTTTGGGACCATTTGGTGCTTTAGCCTTTGAAATTGGCCTAAGGTTGACTTTGGTCAACATTCGTGGTAAATGCACTTGGATTTAAATTTCGTCAGCATGGTTAGCTTTGGAATGTCAAGTTTGGTCTAGAATGACCTTTCATGCAGTTTCCGAGACTTCCAGTCTCATTCCAAGCCTCCTTATTAATTTGGCTTAAAATGATGCTTGGGCGTGCGACCCAATTTTTATCGATATGACCTCAGATGGAAATTCTGAGTACACCGTTGAGTTTGGAACATTGAATTTGGTGGGGTAGCATAGTTTAATTATGTGAATAGGGTTTTGAATGAATTCTGAGTACCCCATTAGAGAATTTTGGACTTTGCCAAAGCCTTGGCTACAGCACCTCTGGTGCCGTCGCTTTAGCAACACTGGCATCGCTAAATCAACTCTCGCTTAAGCAATCAGGGTATCTCTTAAGCGATATATGCCAGTGAGGCATCTCTCTCTTAAGCAGCCTGGGTATCACTTTAGCGATACTCGCTTAAGCGGCCTGAGCGTCATTTTAGCGAGGCCCACCTATTTTTAGGGGTTCCCTTAAGCAAACTTCAGGGTCGCTTTTGCAAACCCTGAGGGTCTTTTTAGGACCCAAATTTAAGTTATGTGGTCAAGTTTTAAAATGCAATTTCTTGAGCTTGGGAGCTCTAATTGAGGTGATTTCAAGTCTCGTGGGTTCGTATTGATTGTGGCTACATGTGAGAGTGTTTAGGGAGCATTGAAAAGCTTCATATTGAGATAATTTCATGCCCAAAATGCTTCCCTCTTTCTTGATGTCCCCATTAATGGTTAACTATATTGCGTGGGCTGTTTCCTTCATTTTTGAGCATTGAATTGTATTGTAAGTTCAAAAAAATGAGTTCATTTAGCTCAAATTCATCTTTTCATGCAGTCAAATTTAGTATTCTAGTGCCGGTTCCGCAATCTCATTTTTATCTAGTTTTGGATTTATCTTTGAAAAATGTTAATTTAGTGTCGAAATATTTGTATTAATGAGGTGATCAATATATTTTAGTGTGGCAGTAATTGGAGGTGGTTCCGAGGTCGAGAGCTTCATTTTGGTGGATTTAGAGTGTGCATGATGGGCTTCGTGATAGGCTACAGTCTCCTTCTTTGACTGAGTTTTATTAGATATCATTTAGTATATATTGCATATGATTTAGGTTGGTATTTTCCAAGTTTAGGGATTATCTCCTTTTATCTCATTTCCTAGATTCTGGTTGAACCTTAGAGTAGCGTAGTTTCTTGTGGTCCATATTTTAGGTTTGTGGTTTCATTTGCATTATGGTTTGGTGAGATTGTCCTTCTTAGTATCTATATTGATGGCCTTAGGCTAGCTTAAGCCTTAGACACTTTAGATTTTGTTTCAATGCCCTTATAGCTAGGTGTAGCTTCTGGTAGGGCTTGTGAGGGTTTGTGTAACTTTGTGCTAGTGCCGGAGACCTCTGTGGCTTGTCATAGTTGTAGGTTTGGCTTAGCTATGCTTATTGAGAGCTGAGATGGCATACTTTGGGTAAGGCATTGTTCATAGAGATATTTCTCCCCTATTTGATCCTGAGTCATATCTCGATTGTTTCACTTTTGTTTAGCAGTAGGCTTATGATGTCATCTTATCTATTATCTACTGTTGGTCTCAAGGCTGTGTTCGAGGAGCAATTGGATCCCAGGTTAGTTCCTTTTCCTTGATAATGTGGTTTAGCTTGATATTACTGTTTGGATTTTGTTTGTCTTAGTTGGATGCTGGTGATGACATTCTTGCATTGATTGAGCATTTTCACATGCTTTGTTGTATGATCTCGGTTTATTCATGAAGTTTTAATACTATTTTTGAGAAGGCTTTCTCAAGCTTTTATCATTTTTGAAACTAGCTTTTAATGGGAGTTATACCACCTGGATTACTTGGTCACTAGTTTTGAAACTAATGAGGCGTTGAGGATGTACTCCTTTTTCTACTTGAGGCATTAGAGGCATATGGGATGTACACAGATTTTACTTGGCTAGTTAGTGCATCTTCACCCTTTCTTGGATGTGGATGGTCTTGATAATGCCCCAAGGTTACTCTTGCTAGCTGGATTGATGCCCTTAGGAGTTTACTGACTAGATGGGAAGGATGCTTATGGTTTGAGGTTATTGATTTTTATTGATATCCAGCACAGCGTCACCCTTTTCTATATCGGCTTGGCTGCTCACCCTCCACTACCACTACAGGGATACTATATGTTTATGTAAGACTTGGTTTAGGCCTATGTAGTGTATACAGACTTCCTGTATCCCCTATGGGCCGTTCTGGCTAGTGCACCACTGAACTGGATGAGGGAGCCTCATGGGTCCAACCTGGTAGGCTGGGCGTCGGGTGGGTCTATACACTTATTGATGATCTTTAAGAGAAATAAATGATGTCACTGGCTTTTCCTACAGACTTGTATTCATTGACATGGCCTATCACCAGTATACTTATTTGTTGTTTGGTCCCCCAATTTTATGGGGGCTGGGGGTATGTTTTTTATTATTTGTACCTTTCGAGGGTATGGGCGTCCGATCAGTTATTAGTTGATTATACTTGTACTTCTCTCTAGTCATATTTCTAGTCAGTTTATAGGGTGTCTTAGTCTAGGGTTGTTGGTTTCCACTGTTAGATTTAGTTGGTTTAGTATTTAGGTGACTTTGTGTTTAGCAATACAGTCACTGCTTTAGTCCTTAATTTGTTGACTCCTTTACGACCTCCTTATTGTAAATAAGTTGTGGCTTGCATGTGCAGGTGTATTCTTTGACTCTGTCTCTTTTATATATATATACACACACTCTAGCCCTTTACTATCATTTCCTTCCTTATATTATATTAGATCTTATTTGCTTACTTTTGCTATATTTACCTGATTACCTATGGTTTATACTTGCTTTATCTATAGAGCTCAGTCGTCCTATGCCTACTGATTACCATTCATTTGGTACTCATACTACATTTCTACCCCCTACAGATCATAGTACGTGTTATCACCATTGATTTGGATTGGTGCAGAGCAACTTGATTAGGAGATTTGGTGAGACCCTGGCGTCTAGAGTTGCCAATTTCCATCTATGTTGGATTATGACTAGTCTTTACTTGCTTCTAAAGACTGTCTGTACTTATATTTATATATCTTAAATCTTTGTATTCGTATTTGATATAGATGCTCGATTACCGACTGATGCCAGGTCTTTGAGTGGTTCTTTGTGTTTTAGTTAAGTTGTTCTTTTATTTCTCATTGCTGTTTTCCTTCCTCTTTACTTATTCATGTTGCACTTGGTAGTTCTTTGACTCTAATTTTGGGTTAAGGGTTAAAAGTTAGGCTTATCTGCTGGTGGGTGTTAGCAAGTGCCATTATAACCAGAGAAATTGGGTCGTGACAAGTTTGTATCATAGCTCTAGGTTGAACAACATCGTTGGTATGATGGTAATGTCTTGTAGAGTCTTGGGGATCGGTGCAGAGATATCTGTATCCTATCTTCAGGAGGCTATAAGGCATTTTTAGGGCATTCTGTTCTTAACTCCTTATCATGTGTCCTTGCTTTGAATAATCTCTAAACTGATCATTTGAAATCCATTCCTTCTTAGATGGATAGTGATGTACCATGGATTTACGGTACCTTCAATACTTTAAACTTAAGAATGTGTATGTCTTTTAAGCATTTGTTAGCATATTCAATATTGGTTGTTCTTATTTTGTAGAAAACTAAATCGAAGATTTGGTTGAGGAATCAGAGCACTGAAGAAAGGTATATTTTGGGGATTACGGGCTCATCTTAGGACTCGTCGTTACATATACGAGTCGTAGGTGTCAAATGTCAAAAGACAGGAGAAAAATAAAAGTTGAACTGAAGACCATCAGTGAAGTGAATGACTTGTTCTCATATTTACGGGTCGTCATAAGAAGTCGTCAAAGTAGCAGTAAATGGATGAGGGTAAAGTGAAAAAGACGAGTAAGTTCTCTGTGTCGTCTAAATTTTTATGAGTCGTAGAACTCACTCGTAACTTGAAGTTACAGGTGATGAAGGAAGGACAGTGTCTACGACCTGATTTGATGAGTCTTTCTCAGATTTATGAGCCGTAGAGAGTGGTCGTGAAGAAGAAGAATTCCTCAGTGCAATGTGAAGGATTACGAGTTGGGTTTATGACTCATCTAAGATGTTACGATCTGTAGAAACGAGCCATAGACCCAAACCGACTTTAGGTTTCCTATGTTTTTCAAATTCATATTTATTTAGGATTGTTTGTCTATAAATACACTTCTTAGGTTTATATTACTTTTTGCATGTTTTTGGGTTTGAGAATATAGCTTAAACTACTTTTGAGCTTTTATTCTTGAATTTAGGTTTTTTGTTATCGATATTTTATATTCGGATTTTATTGAAGATTTTTTGGGTTCGCATAATTCTCATTGTAAGTTTATGATTTCTTTTAGCCTGAATATTATTAATTGTGAACACGTAGTTATGAGTAGCTAAATTCTACAACTAGGGTTGTGGGAACCATGAAAAATTAACGACGTAGAACTTAATAAAAAATAATTCTTAAATAGTGTGAATGCATGTATTGTTTTTCCCTTTATTTTGGTTGCTTTTTAACGATGGCCAATGTTAGAACTCGCCTTATCCTTACTTGCCATATCAAGGAGGTAACAGATGGAAGAAGGGATTAAATAATGAGATTTGGGGCTAATCATCCTCATCTAATTAGATTGAACAGATCAAGGAATAGCTAAATCTGGGATCAGTGGTAAGGGTTAGTAAAGCATACACTCATAGAGGGATCAAGTTGCTTAGTGAAATTCACTTATTTGCCGGATCAAAGACATAGATGAAATTAACTTATCAATTCTACATGTAACACACTAGAAAAGATTATAATAAAAAAGGGTCTACTTAGTTAAGGATTCGTGGGGAACACATAAAACCCTACTTTCACTTCTTATTAATTTAAACTACATTAAACCATACTTTTATTCATTGATGTTTGTTATTTGAGTTATTGATTAGTTTTAATGTCCTTAACATGAGGGACACAAACTTGGTGATGGCACGAAACATCTTGGAGAGAAACATGACAATGCACCATAAGATCATCCGCAACATCAACTATATAATGTCCTTAACAATCCACAAGTGGCAAGGCAACGTCCTCCACCTAGACAATGCCCTAAATTCTGCATATGAAACAACTATGGGGTCCATCCTGACGCCGTCAGAACTACGGGTGCTATTGTGTTACCTTCATTGCCGCCAGGAAATATGTTTAGCATCACAAGCGGGCTGTTTGCCAAAGTAGTGTTGGCAACCCAGGCTTATATATGGATGTCATCGGACTGCACATTTTTCCATTATCACTCACTAGCGAAGCTTCAACTTAGTTGTCCGAACTTCCATACAAATCCAATACAACTTGGGATGAATTATGCATAGCATTCATGGAGAAGTATTTCCCATTATCTAAAATGTTGAAACCAACATACAGAATCAAAAATTTTGAACAGTTGCCCGGAGAGTTAATTTGTGAAGCTTGGGAGAGATTTGTAAAGTATTTACAAAGTGTACCAAATCATAGGATAGCAGATGAGTCACTTCTTGAGATATTCTACTGCGCACTTGATGATAATGGAAAGTCTGTCGCCAACACCATCAATGGCGGAGCATTTTTTTCTAACACATTTTATGAGGCTACAGAGAGACTTGATCGAGTTACAAAGACCAACCGAGCTTGGAGCACTAGGGACTCAGAAACCTTGAAAATCTCCTTTTCTGTTCGCACAAATCAGAATCCCAACTTACAAAATAAAGAGATACTTCAAGAGCCCGCTCAATTAAGAACTGACCTCAAGTTGGTAGCCAAAAGCATGGGAAAAGAGAAAATTAATGCAATCGACCATCAAGGTAGGGCGCCAAGTTATAGAAATTATGGATATGAGGAAGATTTTTATTATGTGAATGATCAAGTGGGGGCTTTCCGACTAATGCCCAAGCATCCAATCAGGATTCTTGGCGCCAAGGTCAAGAAAATCAAGATCAGAACTATAACAACTTTAATTGAGAGAGCCATTACAACCGCAACAACAACTACAACTGTGACAGAAACTACAATCGCGAGAACAACTACAATCGTAATGGATACATTGATCACAACCGCGGGAAAGACAGAGAAGGTGATTGGAGAAAGAGAGATAACAACAATAGTAGTTCATACATCCCTCCCAAAAATCAAGATGGGGGATTCGAACTTGCAAGAATCGAAGACATGATGGTAAAGATGATGAAAAAGTATGATGCAACAAAGGATAATCTTAAGGAGATACGCAATGTTCTTTCCGGAATGAATCAAAAAGTTGAGTCACATTCTACATCCATAAAGCTTATTGAGCAACAATTAGGGCATATTTTGTCATCTCTGAATCCACGCCAAAAAGGAACTCTCCCAAGTAATACAATTCAAAATCCTAAGAATGACGGGCAATACATGGCGGTGATCACCTAAAGTGGCATTCAAATAATGGATCTACCTATGCCAAAAATTGAGGATTATGTGAACAACGTGGCTGTTAGTGAGGATGAAACAAAAACCAAAATTGAGGAAGAAGTAGTAGGTGAAGAGCTAAGCACAAAAAAACTAAAAAAGGAGATGCAAAGCATGATGAGAAAGCAGGCAATGCAAAAGACGCTGCTCCAACTCCAATTCCAATGCCAAGCCCTCCTCCTCCTTTTCCGCAAAGATTGAAGAAAAAGGCCAAAGATGGAAAGTTCCTTAAGTTTTTTTCCATGTTGAAATAACTTTCAGTAAATGTTCCCTTGATAGAGGCACTAGAACAAATGCCGGTATATGCCAAGTTTATGAAGGATCGTGTCACAAAAAAGAGAACGGTAAGTTTTGAACCCGCCTATAACTTGCATCATTGTAGTGCAATTTCCAGTTGTTCTCCGCAAAAGAAAGGAGACCCAGGCGCATTCACATACCATGTACCATTGGGGTATTCAACTTTGCAAAGGCATTGTGCGATTTGGGTGCTAGCATTAACTTGATGCCACCAACAGTGTTTCGACAATTGGGCTTAGAAACCCCCAGATCGACGTCAATGCGGCTCTTGATGGCAGATCATACGGTGAAGAAGCTCGTGGTCATTATTTATGATGGTTTTTTAAAGGTTGAATCATTCATATTATCTACCTACTTTATCATTCTTGATTGCGAGGTAGACTTTGATGTTTCTATCATTCTATATAGACCATTCTTGGCAACCGAATATTCTTTGGTAGACATGGAAACCGGCCAACTAAAGTTTTGACTAAACAATGAAGAGGTGATCGTGTATGTATGCCGAGCAATAAAATATCATAATGATCTTTGAGTTGTTTTCGTAATTGATGTTGTTGAAGATTTGCAACCAGAAATATCTATTGAAGAGAGATTAGGTGTTGAAAATTTAGCTGCTGTCATCATGAACTTTGATAAAGATCACATTGGAGACTATGATGAGATTTTTTGTGCACTAAATAGCCTTGGGACTTTCAATCACGCACCAAAGAGACTCTACTTAGACTTGAAGAATAAAGCAACTCCGCCCGCGAAGCCTTTCATTGAGGAACCTCTAACTTTGGAACTCAAAGTGTTGCCATCTCACTTGTAATATGTATTCTTGGGACCCAACAACACGCTACCAGTCATAATAACTACCAATCTTCACCAAAAGCAAGTAGTAGCTTTTACATCTATCTTGAGGTGTTTCAAACGAGCAATTGGATAGTTCATAGCTGCCATCATAGACATACCACCAGACATATGTACTCACAAAATTCAACTCATCCTAGATTTCAAACCAAGCATTAAAAACCAATGAAGTCTCAACCCACCTATGCAAGAGGTAGTTAAAAAGTAGATCATCATGTGGTTAAATGCTGGAGTGGTTTATCCAATCATGGATAGTAATGGGGTAAGTCCTGTCCAATATGTACCAAAAAAGGTGGTATTACTATAGTGCCAAACACAAAGAGTAAACTCATTCTAATGAGGCCTGTCACCAGTTGTAGAGTGTGCATGGACTATCGTAAGCTCAACTCATGGACTGAAAAATATCACTTTCTAATGCCTTTCATGGATTAGATGCTAGACCGCCTTGCTTGCAAATGATGGTATTATTTTTTTGATGGATATTCGGGCTACAATCAGATCTTTATAGCTCCTGAAGACCAAGAGAAGATCACTTTTATATGCCCACATGGGATGTTTGCCTTCAAAAGGATGCCATTCGGATTGTGTAGTGCACCGCTAACCTTTCAACGTTGTATGATGTCTATTTTTTCATACATGGTGGAAGATACGATTGAAGTTTTCATGGATGATTTTTAGTGGTTGGTGACTCATTCGATGATTGTCTGGACCATCTCCAAGATGTACTAAAAAGATGTAAAGAGTGCAACCTCGTGCTAACTAGGGATAAGTGTTACTTTATGGTGAAAGAGGGCATAGTGCTAGGTTACAAGATTTCAAACAAAGGCATTGAGGTAGATTGAGGTAATCGCAAAGTTACCCCCTTCCATCTTCATCAAAGGCATTTGAAGCTTCTTGGGGCACGCCGGATTCTATCTCCACTTCATCAAAGACTTCTCCAAAATAGCTCATCCTTTATGCAAACTACTAGAGAAGGAGACAAAGTTTGTTTTTGATGAAGCTTATCTAAAAGCGTTCAAAGAGTTGAAGAAAAGATTAATATCGGCCCCTATCATCATTGCACCAGATTGGGAGTAGCCTTTTGAAGTCATGTGTGATGCAAGTGGAGTAGAACTTGGTGTAATATTGGGACAAAGGTGCAAGAAAATTCTACCTCTAATATACTGTCCTAACAAAGCCCTTAATGTTGCTCAAAGAAACTATACCATGACCAAACAAGAGTTGCTTTCCATTGTATTCGCTTTTGACAAGTTTAGATCCTACTGGTTGGATACCAAAGTCATTGTACACACAGACCATTGAGATATCTCATGGCAATGAAAGATGCCAAGCCGAGGCTTATTCATTGGGTATTGCTATTACAAGAGTTTGAATTTGAAGTGAAAGACTGAAAAGGGACAGAAAACCAAGTTACAGACCACCTCTCTAGACTTGAAGAAAAGGCGATGTTAAAATAAGAAGATGGAGTTGAGATAGATGACACCTTTTCAGACGAACATGTATTGGCAAAATCACATGACTTAATTCCATGGTTTGCCGATTTTGCCAACTATTTGGTTAGTGATATAGTGCCGTCCGATTTGAATGTTCACCAATGCCGAAAGTTCATATCTGATGTGAAGAAGTTCTTTTAGAAAGAACTATACTTGTTCCGTATTTGTGCCGATGGGATTATTCGTCTTTGCGTACCTGAAGTCGAGATGATGATTATCTTAGAAGCATGCCATTCGTCACCTGTTGGATGTCATCATAGTAGTATCCGAACAACCTATAAAATTCTATAATGTGGGTACTACTGGCCAATAATTTATCAAGACGCTCATGATTTTGCAAAGTCTTATGATTGTTGTCAAAGGGAAGGAGGAATTTCAAGGAAATATGAGCTCCCACTCACTTCTATTTTAGTCATTGATTTGTTCGACTTATGGGGAATTGACTTCATGGGGCCTTTTGTGAGTTCGAGTGGAATGAAATACATCCTCATTACATTTGATTACGTGTTTAAATGGGTAGAAGCTGTGCACTTCCCAATAATAAATCAAGAAGTGTCACCACCATCCTCAAGCAAAATGTATTCTCAAGATTTGGTACACCAAGGGCAATAATCATCGATGGAGGATCCCACTTTTACAATCGATTGTTCAAAGCATTACTTGAAAAGTATGAGGTTCAACATAGTGTAGAAAGTCCTTATCACCCATAAACTAGTGGACAAGTTGAAGTCTCAAATCGTGAAATCAAGCAAATACTTGCAAAGACAGGGAGAGAAAATAGAAAGGATTGGTCAAGGAAGCTTGATGCTGCTCTATGGCCTTACTGCACTACATTTAAGACTCCCATAGGTATGTCACCTTTTCAACTCATCTTTGGGAAGTCTTTTCATCTACCTGTAGAGTTAGAACACAAAGCTATGTGGGCGTTGAAGAAATTGAACATAGATTGGGATGCCGCATCAAAGCAAAGGATGAATCAAATAAATAAGCTTGATGAGTTTCGCCTAAATGCATATGAGAGCACAGTCTTGTATAAAGAAAGAATGAAGAAATACCACGACCAAAAGATTAAAAAGCGCACATTTGCACTTAGAGACTTGGTCCATCTTTTCAACTCAGGGATACCTTTATTTCCTAGCAAACTCAAGTCTAAATGGTTAAGACCACTTAGAGTGAGTCAAGTCTTTCCACATGGTGAAGTAGATCTAGAAAAGAAGGATGGTACGAATTTCAAAGTTAATGGTCAACGAATCAAAGCATATATAGGAACAAATGATGAAATCAAAACCGTAGAGGCATGAAATCTTAGTGAAGTCTGAGTAACTAAGAATATCTACATCGTACCGCAATGTTAAATCAAGTGCTATTTGGGAGACAACCGAATTTACTTTGTCATTTATCTTTATTTTTTTTCTATTTTTACTTGATAGTTTTTAGGATAACATAGACTTTGTTAGGGTCCGTGTCAAATTAGAGTCACAAAGATCATAAAAATATGCCAAAGGTTGAATACGTGCCCATGACAAATTGTAAATACTAGAAATTAAAAAGGACTCAGAAAGACATACGAGTCATTTTTATGGTCTATAGAAACTTCTATGGCTCATAAACCTGACTCGTCAAAATCCATATTGAAAACCCGACGTAGCTTTAAGTTTATGATTTACTTTACGACCAGTATAAAATTCTATGGCTCGTAGCCTACAATCGTAGACTCCATTCATGGTTTCTTGAATTAGTCAAGGTGTTGAGGTGATTACGACGCTGGTTTACAACCCATAACAATTATTATGAGTCGTAACTTTCCTATTCCACAAACTTAGTATGTTAAACACCCGACCTCGACCAGTGATAAATCAAATAAAATGACCAAAGATCAAAACTCATTCCTCTCAAACACTTAAAATGGATCACTGTCCACCTTCCCCTTCACAAAAACAACATCTCAAATTCCCACCCTTGCAAAAACCACGCAAACCACATCATCAATCCACACCATTTGAGCATCAAACATTCATAATTCAAAACCCCCAACTCCTCAAGCATCTAGAAATACCTATCCCGATACCAACCTAACTCAAATGGGTGAATTCTTCCTTGTCGTAAGTTATTATTTAAATGATATTACATTCCACACTTGCCTTGCTTAAATAGTTTAGTAGGACTGAAGAACTATTTCAAACAAAATTAGGGATTTTTGAGATTTCAAAATTTGATCATTGCACTAATATGTGAACAGGAATTCTGAGTTTTTAATGAATTTATGTTTAAATTAACTCATAAGGGGTGATCGAATTTGATTATTGTGTTGCTTGTGTAAGTTCACCCATTAAACTTGAAGAGACAGTGTTTTTCTATGAGTCATAGATAATTTTACAAGGCGCAGCTACCCCTCGTCAAGGAGCGTTCAAGATTAGTAGTTGAATCTTTACATGTAATGACCAATATGATTCTATTTACGACTTATAGATTCTTCTACGTGTCATCAGTTTGACTCATCAATAAAATTGGCCAACTGCTAGAGTTTGGGTGTTTTGTGACTATGTGTTTGATTTGTTGAAATAATATGTGAATTGGGGGTACTGGGTTTTTGCTGATATTGTGTTGATTCAGTAAATTGAACAAGTGAGGAATTGTTGTTGAACTAGATTTGTAAGGAAATCACTAAACTTAAAGAGGTTCAAACGAGGGTTTTCTATGATTCGTATATTACTCTACGAGTCGTAGTTACTCCTCATAAAAGACACCTCAAGATCAGTGGTTAAGTCTTCACAACCACTAAATGTTTCAAGTCTTATTACGGGTCATAGAATATTTTATGGCTCCTGGATTGGACTCATCAAAATAAAACATTAGAATTCCAGTAGTATAGCACTGAGTCTACAATTGAACCTTACGTCCGTAGAAACTTCTACGGGTCATAAGGTCCTCTCGTAGAAAATTTTCAAAGACTAAAAATCTGCAGGTCTGAGTCTTCGATTGAACCTTATGATTCGTATAAACTTCTAAGGGTCGTAAGGTCCTCTCATAGACAAACTTTAGAAATCAAATACCTACAGGTTTGAGTGTACGAGTTGTGTCTATGCGATGTAGACTCCTCTACGACCCATAGATTCTCCCTTGTAGAACCAAAAGTAGTTAACTCCTAGTTGTTTTTTTCCTTTGTTTCTATCTTGACTTGTTTTTCTTGTTATGTTTGTGTCCTAAATCTCCCTCCATAGGTACAATGCATCTGAAACAAACATCGAAGAAGGGTGGTGCGAAGAAAAAGCCTTCCAAGAAGGAAGTTGTGGAAAACTTTAGATGATGCCCCAAAGATGTGTCAACAGAAGCATAACTTAGTGCTTCTGAGGACGAGTCCTCTCATGAATCCATGGTATATTGGTGAGGAAATCCAAGTCAAATCACTCCAAACAAGTCAGCTCATCACTGGAACCAAGTGGAGACTCCTCCCCTCTCCATTCATTTGTAGCAGCCACACCCTTTCACTCTCAAGAGAGAGATTCAGCAGAGGCGGAGGAGAGTGACGATGACTCCATACCACTATCTGCTTTAGGATTCTAATCCTCCTGGGGAAGTCAATGCCCGAGCGGCCCTCTAACTAATCTACATAGGAGGTCAACCAAGGTAGTGGTGTGTTCCAAGACTTTTAGATTTCTACAGAATGGGGAAAGAGAGGAATGACCGCAAAAATTTTTAGATGCCCATTACTGAGGATCTGCGTGTGATCATAAATAGGATGGAGGAAGTCTTATAGATTCGTAACTTATTCCATCTCCATAGACTAGAGTGGATGGCTGAGCACCCTGGAGTTACAATAATAACATAGTCTGCGAGTTCTATGCTTCATACGCGTCTACGATCAAATAGTTGGCTCCTTCCCAAGATAAGAAGCTAGAGCAACCTGTACTTTTGACCATACTGGTCCGGGAGATCCCGATTAGTCTATCTGAGGAGACTGTCCAACATATCATCTACAACCCTAACTTTCCACCGGCAGCCCCAATAATGGAGATTGATTAGAAAATAAAAGTAGTTCGTGATAAAAATGATATGAGGGATCCGGTACAATATGGCAAGCTACTTAGATGGGGTATCACACCCAACCCCGATCAAGAAAGCATCATTGAACTTTGCAGCCAAATTTTTGTGGGCCATTATTCGACACCATCTCTACATGACAAATTTGGATAACCATTTGACTCTGGATCGAGCTGTGATTATAGTGAGCTTGATGGATGGATATGAGGTAGATGTGGTAAGAATCATCTTTTTATTATTTCATGAGAGGGCGATTCAGTGAAACATCATAATTCTATTCCCTTGTCTTGTGTTTGCTCTTTGAAGAGATGCTATAGTTATATTGATTGCAGGGGTCGATTCGCTGACTAGAGTGAACAAGACTACAAACTCGAGGCTCATTAAAGATGATACAAACCCAGTTGGACAACAGCGTGCTCCCCTTCCAGAGGTGCAATTGTCGAAGTTTGAGCATGTTCAACAGCCTATGCAAGTTGATTCAGCAGTTGATCTGGACCTCAAGAGGCATTCCATAGAGCCATATAAGGCTGCCCCGACTATTCCGACAGTCTCTTATACTACCATGTAGCAACCAGAGCACATAGGATTGGTCACCATCTCGATTGAGGCTCTACACTCTGTGATGTAGCGGTAGGAATAGACCGATGCCCAATTGGGTTAGTTGATTCAGTAGCTCAAGCTATGGGTCCGCAAAGCCATTACCAAATTAGAGAAGCATATGGTAGCAAAGTTTGAAGCTGCCTTGGCTGATTGAGAGCAACAAATTCAGGCGCGTATTAATGCCTTTGAGCTGAGGGTAAATGTAAGGTTGCAAGCTTTGTCCAGTGCTAACATTGCTTCCATTTAGACTAAGATTAGAGTACTACGTGCGGAGGTTACATCATTGGATACACCTTCCCCTATACCATTCGCTATGCCATTTGTTCAGCCACCGACTTGGTTGATTTATTTGTAGATGATGAGTCTGAGGTAGTCCGATATAAATAGAATTGTACCGAGACACTTCGGATAAGGATGAGGCAAGGAGGAGAAGGAAAAAAGAGCACCGAGATCTAAAAAAGGCCAAACAAGCCTTTAAGCTATATGAGAAGATATGAAGAGAGGAGGAGCAACATTGAGCTATTGGAGCTTTGAGATCACAAGTTGACGCTCATTATTATGTACAGACTGCCAAAGTGCAACATGAATGATTGTGAGCTGGGTATACAACTCTTCTAAGATGTTACGATCCATATCAATGAGCCGTAGACCCAAACCGACTTTAGGTTTCCTATGTTTTCCAAATTCATATTTATTTAGGCTTGTTTGTCTATAAATACACTTCTTAGGTTTAGATTACTTTATGCACATTTTTGAGTTTGAGAATATAACTTAAACTACTTTTGAGCTTTTATTCTTGAAATCAGGTTTTTTTTGTTATCAATATTTTATGTTCGGATATTATTGAAGATTTTTTGGGTTCGCATAATTCTCATTGTAAGTTTATAATTTCTTTTAACTTGAATATTATTGATTGTGAATATGTAGTTATGAGTAGCTAAATTACATGACTAGGGTTGTGGGAACCATGAAGAATTAACGAAGTAGAACTTAATAAAGAGTAATTCTTAAATAGTGTGCATGCATGTATTATTTTTCCCTTCGTTTTGGTTTCTTTTTAATGGTGGCCAATGTTGGAACTCTACTTATCCTTACTTTTCGGATCAAGGAGGTAAAAGATGGAAGAAGGGATTAAACAACGAGATTTGGGGCTAATCATCCTCATCTAATTAGCTTGAACAGATCAAGAGACAGCTAAATCTTAGATCATTAGCAAGGTTTAGTAAAGCATACACTCGTAAACTGATCAAGTTGCGTAGTAAAATTCACTTATTTTTCAGATCAAGGACTTAGGTGAAATTAACTTAGCGATTCTACCTGTAAAACACTAGGAAATAATTACTAATAAATAAGTGTCTACTTAGTTAAGGATTTGTGGGGAATCTTATTGATTTAAACCACATCAAACCATACTTTTATTCTTTGATGTTTGTTATTTGAGTTATTGATTAGTTTTATAAAAATCCCCCTTTTTGTTTTGTCTCTTTATGGGAATAACTTGATTACTAAAGCAAATAATAAACGATTGATCTAAAGTCTAAACTATATTCTATGTGGCATTGACCCTAACCTTTTTTAGGTTCAATATTTGATTAATGATCGCTTTATACTTCATTAAGGAGGTGTAATTTGAGCGTGTCAGATAACATGAGTTTTTTTGTAGACACGGTTGGAGCGTGAGTAGGTTGTACTAGAGTTTCGATAGATGGTTCTTAGGCTAGAGATGAGTTATCGATTCCCCAGGAGGGTTCATCATCAGTATCGGAGTATATAATGGAATTTCTTTAGTGAGGTGGGAATAATCCCACATCATACCTTATGGATCGGGATATGAACTGGGAGTTTTTCAGGGGGTTGTCTTTGCCGTTCCATATGGCTTTAGAGCATTTGATAGGAACTATATCTACCTTTCCCTTGATTATTAACCATGTGAGGGTAGTGGACCAGGCATACTTTGAGGCGTACACCGATAATGGTAAGAGGCATTGCCATTAGCACAGTGGTGACAGCATCCCACTTGAGGGAAAGTATTAGTTCAATGATGGTCATCTTTCTTTTCAATCCATCTAGCTTACAATAGTAGCACCTCAGGTTCCAGGAGGTTCTGAAACAAGTCACGGAGCTTACAACAGATAAAGTTTTGATTAAACTTCTTAGGGTGAGCACATTAGGCCTTCAAGTGTTGGAGCTTATCCTATTCTATCTGGGTCCTTCCAGCGGGATGTTATTGGTAATAGTTTCTATGAGGGTGGCGAGGTTGGCCACTTTGATTGAGAGGGTCGCAGGACCCCGATGCAGTCTGCTAGGGGAAGGGACAACTATGGCAATCGGCCCTGATAGGGTGGTTCAGTATGGGCCAGAGCTATAGGGGATCAGATTCGCTCCTTTCCTACCATGGCTTGGTTTTTATAAGGTGTTCAGCTTCGGGGTGTTATGACTGTGGTTCACTTGACCACTGGTCCTGGGAGTGCCCCATTGAGATTTTATATTTTAGGTGGTAGAGTAGTTTGTGGGCATATAATAACGGTGTTATAGAAGTTCCTATGGTGGTAGTAAGTCAGTGGAGCTGGACTCAGTACGGTCTTTTCATTCGCGAGATAATCATCCTTTGGAGTGGAGTGTTCAGTTTCAGAAGGTGAGTTTTAGCTTGGGCTCTTTGTTTTCGAAGTTAAGATTTGAATTTTGGGCCTTGCCCCGAGTTTTTTCCCTTGTTCTGATTGTTTTCATTCCTTGAAGTTTAGCTGTGGTAGGTGACACTCTTGAGGTTTGTGTGGTGTCACTTGGTAAGCAAGTTGCAGATGGAGTTGAAGACTTTTAGGATAGCTATGGACCGGCAGAACGCCCTTAGTGGCTTGGAGAACATGGAGTTGGAAGGTTAAGGCAAGTATCTTGAATTTTGAGTTGAGTTGCATCTTTCATGGTCTTGTTTGGGCTAAGCGAGCGAGAAATGGAGCCGAATGAGGAATTGGTGCAGTTTTTGGAGTTAGAAGTGAATTTGAGGATTTTCCTCTAAGCCTGAGTTCTGTGATGGCATTGTTTGACCTGAGAGGTTGTTTGAAGGTCTAGTGGAGCATGCAGTCCGGTACCCTCATCTTTTTGTGCCTTCAGGTTGGGACTGTCTTTCTACTTTTATGGACGAAAGTCCTTTTTAGTAGTGAATGTTGTAATGACCCTCTAAGTTATTTTTGTTGTTTTCTAAACATTTTAGCATTTAGAGCTTTTTTGTAGCAACCCTAAGTCATTTATGACTTGCTGGCACTGACAGTTCGATCACCTGGTCGTATGTTTGGGTTTTATGTATGTTTCCCTGTTTCAGAGCTCTTAGAGTTTAAATGGTTAAATTTAATCAAAACTCCTAAAAATGATCTTAGAATGAAATTTAGATGATTCCATTAGCTCTTAAATGGCCAAATTAGGCTAGTAGTATGATTGACATGAGCAACGAGGCATTCAGTGCTATTTGGGATAGTTTGACGCTTTAGCCTCTGCAATTGGCCTAAGATTGACTTTGGTCAACATTCTTGGTAAACATACTTGGATTTAAATTCCGTTAGCATGGTTAGCTCCAAAATATGAAATTTGGTCAAGAACGACCTTTCGTGTGATTTTTGAGACTTCTAGTCTCATTCCAAGCCTCCTTGTGGATTTGGCTTAAAATGGTACTTGGGCATGGGACTCAGTCTTTATCAAGTTGACCTTGGATAGAAATTTCAAGTGCCGTTGAGTCTGAAATGTCAAATCTTTTGGGGTAGCATAGTTCGGTTGCACGCACGAGGTTTCAAATGAATCCTAGGCACCCCATCGGAGAATCTTGGACTTTGCCAAAGCCTTGGCTACAACAGCTGCTGGTGACATCACTTTAGCGACCCTGGAATTGCTTAAGGGACGCATGCCAGTGAGGTGCATGTCGCTTCAGCGGCTTGGGCTTCGCTTTAGCAATGCTTGCCTTATCCGAACTTAAAAATTACACCTCCGATTGGTATAGCCATATAAAAAACAAAAACCAGCATCTATGTATAATTAAATCACTTTAATATTATGCAATACAAGCTCCAAATAGCTAGTCCAAAACCAGGACACTACAATAGGATTTTTAATCTTTATTTCGCAAAATCTTAACCACACGGAATGGAGCATCACGTGGCTGAAACCAGCAGCATGTATATTTATTCATAGCCACATTTTCATCCCTTTAACACACCCAAACTACCTTCGAATACAATACCATAATAATAACAACACTACTCAATTTTAATTCAACTAGAACGACTTCAATTCCGTTCGTTTACAATGTCAATCATAATTATGCAATTTTCTTACTTCCGACTTCATTTAACACAAGTAATCTTTCCATTACAATATTATTAACTCCAATTCAAAAGAAAGAACCTTACCTTGATGAAAACCAACCTCGAGAGCTCCTCAACGTGGCTGAAAATTAATGGGCTGCTCGCTTCACTTTCTTATGCCCCAAAAAGTAAGTTACGTTGTTAAATACCTTTATTTAATCAGAGAACACCTTAGTTAATTAATTTAAGGAGTAAAACTCGAAGGTCCTCCTTGACGCTGCTATGGCCGTAGCCTTCTTCTCTCTTTTCTCTAGTTTTCTCTCTATTTTTCTAAGTGTAAAAGACAAGAATGAATTCCTTAGTCATTAACTAGGTATATATACCCTTTCTGAGAAGGGTGACATATGGAAGCCCCTAAGGGTGACACATGTCCGGCCCTCATTGGGCCATATCATCCATGCATCTACTCCATGGCTGCCATGTGGCGGGGTGAGGTCCACCCAAGCAGGTGCATCACCTACTTGGTCTAAGTAGGTGCATCACCTGCTGCTACGTGTCTTCACTACCTGCTACCACATGTCCTCTTCTCTTCATTCCATGTGTCATCTTCTCTTGCTTCCACGTGTTATTTTCTCCTTTTTGCAGGTTTGTAATCTCATCTTACTTTAAGAACCTATATAATCCTTGCTATGTAAGTTCGGTTTGTACTCAAGTATCTTAAGTACGTAAGGCATCTAAGTCGGTAGTTTTTGTAAGTAGGTCGATTACCATGACTCACTACTTGGCCTCTAACTCCTTTCCAATCCCTCTAAACCTATTTCCAACCATCGCTACTCACATATAACTTCATATATAACATAGATCACATGTAAATATTTTAGAGAAAGAAAAAAAACATGTTCCAACGTATGAAAGTGAGGGGTATAACATCTTTCCCCCTTTAGAACTTTCATCCTCGAATGTTGACTAGTCTCATAAGGTCTTAAAAGGATTTCGAGAAATCTCTGTAATAGTTGCTATATATAAGTTTCTTATTAACCAATACAATCGATTTAAGAGTTTAGATTACCTGTAGACATGGGGAACAAGTATAGATATTTATTCTGTATCTCTTCTTCGGCTTCCTAGGTCATCTCTTCTCTATTCTTTTTTCACCACAATACTTTGATGGAGGTCACATCCTTGGTATGCAACCTTCTGACTTGTTGATCAAGTATGGATATAGGATGTTCCTCATAAGAGAGTTGTTCTTTCACCTGGACATCATCTACGGGGAATACTCTAGAAGGATCACCAATACACTTGTGAAGCATTGACACATGAAAGACTGGGTGTACTGTTTCCAGATCTAATGGTAAGTCCAACTCATAGGAAACTTTGCCTATTCTATAGATGATTTGATAAGGACTAATGTATCTTGGGATAAGCTTCCCTTTCTTGCCGAACCTCATTACCCCTTCATGGGTGACACCTTCAAGAACACCCAATCATTAACCTAAAACTCTAAAGGTTGACGTCGATTATCTACATATGATTTTTGTTGACTCTGGGCTGCCAATAACCTTTCCTGAATCAGCTTGACTTTATCCACCGCTTTTTGAACCAGGTCTGGGCCTATTAGTTTTGTTTCACTAATATCAAACCAACCAATAGGTGACCTACACTTCCTGCCATACAAAGCTTCGTACGACACCATTTGGATGCTAGAATGATAGCTATTATTATGGCAAACTCAATAAGTGCCAAATGATCATACCAGCTACCTTTGAAGTCAATTTTACAAGCCCGCAACATATCTTCTAGCATTTGAATAGTATGCTCAGCCTGTCCGTCGGTCTGAGGGTGAAATGCTGTACTAAGATTTACATGTGTTCCCAGTCCCTTTTGGAATGATCTCCAGAAGTTAGCTGTAAATTTAGCTTCTCTGTCTGATATATGAGATATGGGAACCCCATGAATTCTTACTATTTTCTTGATATACAACTTCGCATAGTCCTCAGTCGAATATGTAGTCCTAACTGGAGGGAAATGACTGATTTTGTCAGCCTATCTACAATAACCCATATGGAATCATACTTCCATAGAGTGCGAGGTAAGCTTGTAATACAATCCATATTAATTGTTTCCTATTTCTAAGTTGGGATTTCCATCTCTTGTAATAGTCCACTCGTCTTCTAATGCTTACTCTTAACCTGTTGACAATTCGGGCACTGGGCTACAAACTCTGCTATGTCCTTCTTCATGCCATCCCACCAATATAAACATCTGAGGTCATGATATATCTTGGTTGACCCTGGATGAATAGAATAACGGGCATAGTGTGACTCTCCCATCACCTGCTGCCACAGTCTTACAATCTTAAGTACACAGATTCTACCTCTATATCGTAACACTCCGCTAAGCGTAATCTCAAATGGAGTCTTTTCCTTTTGAAGAGTTGTGTCCCTATATTATGCCAGAATATGGTCCTTGTACTGGCATTGATTTACTTCTTCTATAATAGAGGATTTAGCAACTCCTCGAACAAAAACCCCACCATCAACCGAATCAGCCAATCGGACTCTAAGTCTAGCTACCTAGCAAATCTCACGGACCATCTCTTTTCGTTCTAGTTGTACATCTGTCAAGCTACACATTGATTTATGGCTGAGGGCATCTTCTATAATATTTGCCTTCCTTGGGTGGTATAGGATGTCAACATCATAATCTTCCAGCAACTCTAGCCACCTTCTCTGTCGTAAATTCAGCTCTTTCTTCTTAAAGATGTATTAGAGGCTTTTGTGATCCATACAGATATCAACATGTATGCCATATAGATAGTGCCTCCATATTTTTAAAGCATGAATCGCTGCTGCTAACTCCAGATCATGAGTTGGATAATTCCTTTCGTGCTTCTTGAGCTGTCGGGAGGCATAGACTATGACTTTACCATGTTGCATCAGTATACAACATAGGCTAAAAACGGAAGCATCACAATAGATAATATAGCCATCCGGTCCTTCAGGAAGAGTTAGAACTGGGGTCGTAGTCAACTTCTCTTTTAGCAACTGGAAGCTTCATTCACAAGCATCGGTCCACTGGAACTTAGCCGCCTTCTGAGTTAGCCTTGTTAAAGGCAATGAAATAGAAGCAAACTTCTCTAAAAATCTCCAGGAGTATCTTGCTAGCCCTAGAAAACTACGTACTTTGGTAGGTGTCATAGGTCTTAGCTGAGCCCTTATGACCTCAATCATTTTTTGTATCTACTCGAACGCCATCCGTTATAATAACATGCCCCAAGAATGCTACTGAAGTCAACCAGAATTCACTTCTCGTTCTCGTAACTGATGATAGCCTGACCGCTGGTTTATCTTCAAAAAACACTTAGCACCCTGCAACTGGTCAAACAAGTCATCAATCCTGGGGAGGGTATATCTATTCTTTATTGTTACCTTATTCAACTGCCTATAATCAATACATATTCGCAGGTGATGTACTGGGCCTAACAAAGCCCTTTTCTAATAGGTCTTTTAGCTGTTTCTTTAATTCCTTCAATTCTGCAGGTGCCATTTGATAAGGAGGGATAGATATGGGCTGAGTATCTGATAACACATCTATAGTGAACTCTATCTCCTATTTGAGAGGAAGACTTAGGAGTTCATCTGGGAATACATCTGGATATTCATTGACTACTGGCATTGACTGAAAAGTCAGTACCTTTGCTTCCAGGTTGTGCACATGAACTAGATGATAAATGTACCCTTTTCTAACAATCTTTCCTGCCTTGATGTATGAAATAAATTTTCCCCTCAACGATACCGTATTCCCTAACCATTCGATATTTGGCTCATTTAGAAGCTAGAACCGAACCACTTTGTTTCTATAATCAACATTAGCATAATAAGAAGCTAACTAGTCCATACCCATAATGATGTCGAACTCCGTCATATCTAATTCCAACAAATCAGCCAAGGTATGATGACCACATACACTCATCGAGCAATTTTTGTATACTTTCTTTACTATAATAGAGTCTCCTATTGGTGTAGCTACCTTAAATAGGTCTATTAATTCAGGTTTCATTCCGACTCTACTAGCAACAAAGAAAGATATATATGATAAAGTGGAGCCTAGATCTATCAATGCGTATACAACCTGAGAGAAGATTGATAATGTACCTGTAACCACATTTGGTGACGCCTACTGGTCCTGTCTGCTGGCTAAGGCATAAATGAGATTCAAAGGACCTCTAGAACTAGAAGTTCCACCACAACCTCTACCACGACCTGCTGATGCATGAGTACTCTGCCCCATAGGGCGCATAGCCACCAAAGAAGAAGAACCAGCAACTGGCCCAGTAGGCTAGACTGCACCTCCTGGGCTGTCCCCGAATGGTCACTCTCTCATTACATAGCCTTGATGGCTGAACGTAAAAAAAGCACCTATAGTAGCACGACATTCTCCAAATTTAGGCTTACTATAATAAGAACACCGAGGCAAAGGTGGCCTCGACTGATGCAAACCCTTATTTGTCTGCTGGCCTGAAACCCTAGAGCTCTAATCGGCTCTTGAATACCCTGTGCTATTGAACCTTCTACCTGTGAATTGTTAGGGTGCACTCTGGGCCGGCTGGGAAGGATATCTACTATACTGTAGAGGCTAACCTTCTCGAAAGCCACCATAATAACTAGGTGATCTAGTTCTCTTACGCTGGCCTTTGTCATAATCTCTATCGGGCTAACGCCCTTTGTGCCGATCTTCCACTCCTTGTGCATATGCTTGTATGCAAGCAATATCTATGCCTGGCTGAGAAGCCATGACCATACAACTATCAATCAAGTGATGATCCATCCTCATCATATAATGATGCACCCTATCAGCCATATCAGCCACAATAGTGGGTATACATCTTACCAATGAGTCAAACTCAAGGCTATAATCTCTAATGCTCTTGCTATTCTGCCTCCACTATAAGAATCTATCAACTCTGGCTTATTTCATTTCTGGAGGTAGAAAATGGCCAAAAAAGGCTTCCACAAACTCATCCCAAACTGCTAGTGGAGCACTCTTGTCCGTTGATAATTCCCAAGACTCATACTAATTAACGGCTATGTTACACAGCTGATATAAAGCTAACTTAACAGACTCAGTCTCAGAGGCCCTAATTATTCTTAAAGTATGCTGCATCTATCAAATAAACTCGTGTAGGTCATCTGAAGGTCTCCAACCATAAAACTATGGAGGGTTACAAGTTAAGAAGTCACGAACCCTAAAACTATCATGTCTATCTGCATCATCCCCTCCTAGCCCATGCCTTCTATCCTGTCCTGCCATTAATCTAGTCAGCAACTGTTCTGCATCTCTCATAGCCCTATCCTCTAGACCTGGCTGTAGGGCTGGAGGCTCTGGTACTAGAGTCTCAGGATCTGCAGCTGCTGCTGCTCTAAGCTCCGCTGGAGGTGGCAGCATAGTAGAGTTTGTCGACTGGAGCAAAATCCCCAACATAGACTAGGCACGAGCCCTAGTAACTCTTGGGGTCTGATTAGTTTCTCCCACTACTGACATGCCCTTCTGGGTAGTTGCTGCTTTCCTTGGAGGCATCATTGTAAACATAATGGTATATTAATGAGAGATCATCCTAATAACATAGCTCTATCGCACGATGTAAGGAAAGAAAGAAGGGAAATATCCTAAATGCCCTATTGCTTCCTATTTATAGATGTGGTGCACAACACACTAATAAACAAGACTCTACTAGACACGATCTGTAGACAATCCGAGGATGAACTGCTCTGATACCACTTTTGTCACAACTCAACCCTATAGGCCATGATGGTTGTCTAAGTGGGATAATGACGTATACCCTTATTGTCATGACCTATCTCCTGAGGGGGTTACAACTTATCAATAGGCAATGTAACACATAAGCCGATGAGGCTATCATAGCATAGGGGGTCATCCCATTATAAACACACACGTGAGCCGACAAGGCTTCCACGAAAAAAGCAACATCTAAAAACATAAGTCATATGGAAACAGTTAAACACACATATATACACAACCCACACATATGTCTATAGACCTCTAAGACTATTAACGGTAGCATATGGCAGGACAAGGCCCCCGCCGTACCCCTAAAAAAATAGTATATATATATCAAAGGTTCAATACCAAAAGCTAGGCTCCGGTACAATGTAGCTCTTCTCCAATTCGCTGAGTGGAATCCTAAGCTGGCAGATCCCTAAAATGTGTGTCTCTACCTGAGGGAATGAAACTCAGCCCCCAAAGAGAGGGGGGTCACAACGACATATGTACTGAGTATGTAAAGTATAAAACATCATAAGGAGATTACAACTGACATAGAGATGCAGGGGACAAGTATAACATTTAACAAATTACTGTACCTGTATCTTATAAAATGGAATCATGTACATCATTTTCACATACCATACCCGGCCCGTCGCGGGACTCAGTGTTGCAAATGTATCACTATATTTTCATATGCATGCCTATATACTGTATCTGGCCCTTTAGTGAGGAACTCGGTGAAGAGAGTAGTGTTCATTTATATCATACTCGGCCCATCATGGGACTCGGTGTCATCATCATATAATCTTGTCATCATATTATATCATCATATATATCATACCGTACCCGGCCCTCTAGTGAGGGACTCGGTGGATCTTTCATATGCCGTACCTAGCCCTCTATTAAGGGACTTGGTTAATGATCATATCTTTGTATCATCGTATACATATATCATACCCGGCCCGGGACTCAGCGAATTTGTAATGAAGCTGTGCATGATTAACATACCCGGCCCATTATGGGACTCAATGGAATATGTATTAACAGCATGCACGAGCAGAGTAGTGAGTAACCATATGCAAGTTAAATCATCATCTGAGACTCTATGAAATAGTCAAGTGAACCGTCATTTGAAGGTCAGGTTAGTAAGTGTTTTAGGTACCCTCTAAAGGTCACTAGGGATCATATCAAGTGGAGCCTCAGACATCATAGATGTGCATCAAGATAATGCCACACAACTTATGCAATTAGAGGTATTTATCATCATAGAGCCCTTAAGAATAAAAGCTTACGATCCAATCACTACTCAACACATAGGAGGCTCGAGGGTAGTAGTTCAACTACTTTAAGACCTTTAACATTCAAAAGTGAATACGAGTCACGAGTTATACCCAGAACTTATAGATGGAATTACCTCCAAACTCATATCATATGTCACTTTACTTACATTTAAGATATTCTAAAAGATGAAAGAGATAGGCTTTACGTATACTACTTTTCATCATATAGAAGACTCAAACGCAATAACTCAACTATTACAGGAGTTCTAACATCAAGAAGTGGACAAGAATTATGAATCATACTTGGAGTTTTATGAATGGAATTATCCCCATATTTCATATACGAACCACTTATGGCTAAGACATGCCAAGAGAAAAGAATGATAGCTTTACATACCTCTTATGGATTAATTGTAACCACACTTGCTTCATCGCCCTCTGAACCTATTTAACACAAAAGTAATGCTAATATTAATAACCCTCAACTTCCCAACCTCCATATCTATAATCAATCAACCATAGGAATCATTTCCTTATTTGCTTTTCTCGACTAGTCTATTAGTTACTTAAGAAGTTAATGGAAGAGTATCATGTGGATGCAACCAGCAGCATATATTTCATTCATAGCCACATTTTCATCCCTTTAACACTCCTAAACTAACGTTAAACACAATACCACATTAATAACAACACTACTCGACTTTAATCCAATTAAAACGACTTCAATTCCACTTGTTTACAACGTCACACATAATTATGCAATTCTCTTATTTCCAACTTCATTTAATACAAGTAATATTTCCATTACAACACCATTAACTCCAATTCGAAAAAAGGAACCTTACCTTATTGAAAATCGACCTCGAAAGCTCCTTAACGTGATTGAAAATTGGTGGGCTACTCGCATCACTTCCTTGCTGCCCCAATGAGAAATTTATGCTATTAAACCATTACCTAATCGAAGAATACCTTAGATAATTAATTTACGGAGTAAAAATCGAAGGCTTACCTTGAAGGACCCTAGCTGTAGCTCTCTTTTCTTTTTCTCAAAATATTTTTCTCAATTTTATCTAAGTATAAGTTGATGTGAATAATTAGTCATCAACATATATATATATATATATATATATACCCCTCCTAAGAGGGTGACATGTGTCATCCGCTAAGGATGACATGTGTCCAGCCCTTATTGGGCCACCACATCCATGTGCCCACTCCAAGGCTGCCATGTGGCAGGGTGGGGTCCACCCCCAAGTAGGTGCGTCACCTACTTGGTCGAAGTAGGTGCATCACCTGCTGCCATGTGGCCTCTTCTCCTGCTGCCATATATCATCTTCTCTTGATGCCACATGTCATCTTCTCCTTTTTGCAGGTTCGTAATCTCATCTTACTTTAAGAACCTATGTAATCCTTACTATGTAAGCTTGGTATGTACTCAAGTAGAGTAAGTATGTAAGGCATCTAATTCGGTAGCTTACATAAGTAGGTAGATGACCACGACTCACTACTTGACCTCCAACTCCTTTCCAATCCCTCTAAACCTATTTCCAACCATCGCTACTCACATAGAACTTCATAGATAACATAGATCACATGGAAATCTTTTAGAGAAAGAAAAAAAACATGTTCCAATGTACGAAAGTGTAGGGTTTAATTTATGAAGTAAAAATCGAAGCTCATCCTTGAGGCAGCCATGGCCGTAGCCTTCTTCTCTCTTTTCTCTAGTTTTCTAACCATTTTTCTAAGTGTAGAAGATAAGAATTAATTCCATAGTCATTAACTAGGTATATACCCTTTCTTAGAAGGTGACACATGGCATCCCCTAAGGGTGACATGTGTCCAGCCCTCATTTGGCCACTTATCTATATATCCACTCCATGGCTGCCACATGGTGGGGTGGGGTCCACCCAAGCAGGTGCATCACCTACTTGGTCCAAGTAGGTACATCACTTACTGCCATGTGTCTTCACCACCTACTTCCACGTGTCCTCTTCTCTTACTGCCATGTATCTTGGTGGGCCCCATTAATTTCGTTACCACTGACATTTTAGTCTGAACTTTCCCTATAAATCTGCGTAAGTCTTCTTATTCATTCTCGATTAGCTTTTCTGTTTCCCAAAAACCACATCATATCCTGTTCGCATTCAATCCCACAGTATAACACTTTTTAACCTTTTCACGATTCCTACTATGGGTTAATTAGACTCGATGAAGTGAACGTACTTAACCTTTGTTTAAATCATTCCTTTGTATCACCGACCCTTCTAAATCACTCTAGTATTTAATCATCAACACATGAAACACATGACCTTGAATAGCCCACAAATTTATGTTTTCCATTCACAAGTTACATCTCCAATTAGTCGACTAAGAACTATTAAAATTTTACCATACAACATTTTTCAACCACCACCAGGAAGAAACTAGAATCTAATAAGCACCACAGTACTTTTTAGTTCTTGACTCACCTGGTTTCCCTCTAGGTTCATTCTTGAGTCGAGAAAAAAGTATCTACTTCACAACTAAGGGTTGAGGGCTTTATACTTTTCAACAAAAGTGAAACTCCGTTGCTGGACCCTTTGCCCTCCAACAAGAGTTTTCTTCCGCAATAAAACTCCCCAAGTAAAAGTAGTTCCCCTCACCGATAACATGGAGGGTACCTCTTTCAACTTTAGTTCAACATAATAAGCTCACCCTATCGGTATCAACTTCTAAGGCATATTATGAACTTCTATATCATTCTCTCTTTTTTTTCGGGAAAATTTGAGCAGAGTTTCCTCTGTATTTCTTACTATCTCAAACCTGCATGTAGAAAATGCCAACAATGCCTCACAGAGCCAATATATACATATATTTATATCATCTCAAGACTTGCCCATAAGAAATACCAATAATGCCTCACAAGGCTAACACACACGTATATAATATTATATCATAGCCATATAGGGCTCCCTATATTAATCATAAGATAAAATGACGACATTTTCTTATATATCCAACACACAAACTATACACATCACTCTCCCATACCTGTAGTCGAGCAGTCCCTAGTCCGATCTGGTGATGTAGGAAGTGAAGTGTGCTCCCCGTCTTCATCTGTATGCCATCTACTCATCCGTCCTTCATCATCTTCCCCACTTGAACCCGAGAAGCAAAGATAACCAGTAACTCTCGATTTCCCGATGACCAAGACAGGGGGCTTGAATATTCTATAACACTTACTAGGGTAACTGGCTTGACATGGTGTTTTGTTACAAGAGCAACTGGTATGGCTTCCAAAACCACTTCCCTGGATATCAAACACTCTTGGGAAGTGTCGTTGGGTCCTCCGAGGGATCGGTCTTAATAGAATAACTGGGGATCCTCCTACTCAATCATGGAGCTTGAGGTCCTGAATGTACCCTAAGGGCCTTCTCCACACCCCCTCCACTATCTGAAGCTGACTTCTTCATCTTTCACAATGATTTGTACCTACCTACAGGAAAAGAGGTTAGGAACAATCTTCCCTTAAAGGCATCGCCGTACATATAATAGTCTGTTAGGGAGGGATTATCCTAATAATATAGCTCTATCGTATGATTTTAGATATGAAAGAAATGTAACATCCTAAATATCCTATAGCCTCTCGTCTATAGATGTGGTGAACAACACACCGATAAATAAGACTCTACTAGACACAGTCTTTAGATACTCCGAGGATAAACTGCTCTGATACTACTTTTGTCATGACCCAAACCCATAGTCCATGATGGGTGTCCAAACTGGACACTCGCGTATACCTCTGTTAACCATAAGTAAACTCATTGTATGGTCACTTATTGGCACAACTTATCTCTTAAAGGGGTCACAACTTATCAATAGGCAACATAACATATAACCTGATGAGGCTATCATAGCATGTGGAATCGTCCCATTATAAACAGGCACGCGAGCCGACAAGGCTTCCATGACAAAGGGAACATCCCAAAACATAAGTCATATAGACACAACTGAACACATATATATACACAACCCACACACATGTATACAAACCTCTAAGAGTATTAACAGTAATATAGGGTGGGATAGGGCCCCCACCGTACCCCTGAATAAATAAATATATACATCAAAGGTTTAGTACCAAAAGCTAGGCTCCGATACAATGGAGCTCTTCCCAAACTCACTAAGTGGAATCCTAAGCTGGTGGATCCCCAAAATATGTGTCTGTACCTACGGACATGAAACGCAGTCCCTCGAAGAGAGAGAGGTCAGTACGATATATGTACTGAGTATGTAAAGCATAAAATACCACAAAATACCAAAAGGAGATTATAGCTGACATAGGGATGCAAGAGACAAGTATAACAATTAATAAACAACTGTACCTACATCTTATAAAATGGAGGCATGTGTATTATCATCATATACCATACCAGGCCTATTATAGAACTCGATGTTACAAATATGTCATCATGTCATCATGTGCATATATATATATATATATATATATACCGTATCCATCCCTTTAGAGAGGGACTCGGTGAAGAGAGTAGTGTCATTTATACTGTATGACCCATTATAGGACTCGGTCTCGTAACCATGTCATCATATCATCATATATCGTACCCGTCCCTCTAACAAGGGACTCAGTGAATAATCATATCCTCATACCATCGTATACATATATCATACCCAGCTCGGGACTCGATGAATTTGTAGTAAAGTTATATACGATTAACATACCTGGCCCATTGTGGGACTCGGTGGAAGATATATTAACAACATGCATGAGTAGAGTAGTGAGTAACCATATGCAAGTTAAATCATTATCTGAGACTCCATGAAATAGTCAAGTGAATCGTCACTTGAAGATCAGGGTAGTAATTGTCTTAAGTACCCTCTAAAGGTCACTAGGGATCATATCATGTGGAGCCTCACACATCATAGACGTGCATCAAGGTAATGCTACATAGCTTATAAAATCGGAGACATTTATCAACATAGAGCCCTTAGGAATAGGAGCTTACACATCCAATTACTACTCAACATGTAGAAGGCTCGAGGGTAGTAGTTCAACTACTTTAAGACCTTTAATATTCAAAAGTGAATATGAGTCACGAGTTATACCCAGAACTTATAAATGAAATTAACTCCAAACTCATATCATATCTCATTTCACTTACATTTAAGACATTACAAAAGAAAGAAGAGATAGGCTTTACATGTACTACTTTTCATCACATAGAAGACTTGAAAGGCAATAACTCCATTATTGCAGGAGTTCTAACATCAAGGAGTGGATAAGAATTATGAATAGTACTTGGAGTTTTATGAATGGAATTATCCCCACATTTTATATACAAGCCACTTATGGATAAGACATACTAAAAGAAAAGAAGGATAGCTTTACATACCTCTTATGGATTAATCGTAACCACACTTGCTTCGTCGCCCTCTAAACCTATTTGACACGAAAGTAATGCTAATATTAATAACCCTCGACTTTCCAGCTTCTATATCTACATCAATCTTTCCATAGGAATTATTTCCTTATTCGCTTTTCTCAACTAGTCTATTAGTTAGTTAAGAAGTTAATGAAAATCGGGCAGCATCTCCCCTATAACTCTCCCTATCCGAACTTCCAATTACACCTACGATTGGTACATCCATATCAACAACAATAACCAGCAGTTATGTACAATTAAATCACTTCAACATTACGCAATACAAGCTCCAAACAGCTCGCCCAAAACCATGACACTAAAATAGGGTTTTCAATCTTTATTTCGCAAAATCTTAACCACACGGAATGGAGCATCACGTGGCTGCAACCAGCAGCATGTATATTCATTCATACCCACGTTTTCAGCCCTTTAACACACCCAAATTACCTTCGAATACAATACCATAATAATAACAACACTACTCAATTTTAATTCAACCAGAACGAATTTAATTCCGTTCATTTTCAACATAGATCATAATTATGCAATTTTGGTACTTCCAAATTAATTTAACACAAGTAATATTTCCATTACAATATCATTAACTCCAATTCAAAAGGAAGAACCTTACCTTGCTGAAAACCGACCTCGAGAGCTCCTCAATATGGCTGAAAATTAATGGGCTGCTCGCTTTACTTTCTTGATGCCCTTACAAGTAAGTTACATTGTTAAACACCTTTATTTGATCATAGAAAACCTTAGATAATTAATTTACGGAGTAAAAATCGAAGCTCCTCCTTGAAGAAGCCATGGCTGTAGCCTTCTTCTCTCTTTTCTCTAGTTTTCTCTCTATTTTTCTAAGTATAGAAGACAAGAATGAATTCCTTAGTCATTAACTAGGTATATATACCCTTTCTGAGAGGGTAACACATGGCATCCCCTAAGGTTGACACGTGTCCAGTCCTCCTTGGGCCACATCATCCATGTATCTACTCCATGGCTACCACGTGGCGTGGTGGGGTCCACCCAAGAAGGTGCATCACCTATTTGGTCCAAGTAGGTACATTACCTGCTGCCACGTATCTTCACCACCTACTGCCATGTGTCCTCTTCTCCTACTGCCATGTGTCATCTTCTCTTGCTTCCATGTGTCATCTTCTCCTTTTTGCAGGTTCGTAATCTCATCTTACTTTAAGAACCTATGTAATCCTTGCTACATAAGCTTGGTATGTACTCAAGTATTGTAAGTGCATAAGGCATCCAAGTCGGTATCTTACGTAAGTAGGTCGATTACCACGACTCACTACTTGGCCTCTAACTCCTTTGCAATCCCTCTAAACCTATTTCCAACTATCGCTACTCACATAGAACTTCATAGATAACATAGATCACACGGAATTATTTTAGAGAAAGAAAAAAACATGTTACAATGTACGAAAGTTTGGGGTATAACATCTTTCCCCCCTTTAGAACTTTCGTCCTCGATTGTTGACTAGTATCATAAGGTCTTAAAAGGATTTTGGGAAATCTCTATAATAGTTGCCATATATAAGTTTCTTATTAACCAATACAATCGATTTAAGAGTTTAGATTACCTGTAGATATGGGGAACAAGTATGTATATTTATTCTTTATCTTTTCTTCGGCTTTCCAGGTCATCTCTTCTCTATTCTAATTTCGCCATAATACTTTGACGGAGGCCACGTCCTTGGTATACAACCTTCTTACTTGGTGATCAAGTATGGATATAGGGTGTTCCTCATATGAGAGTTCTTTTGTCACCTGGACATTATCTATAAGGAATACTATAGAAGGATCACCAATACACTTGTGAAGCATCGACACATGAAAGACTGGGTGTACTACTTCCAGATCCAATGGTAAGTCCCACTCATAGGCAACTTTACCTATTCTATGGATGATTTTATAAGGACCAATGTATCTTGGGATAATATTTCCTTTCTTGCCGAACCTCATTACCCCTTTCGTGGGTGACACCTTCAAGAAAACCCAATCGTCAACCTAAAACTCTAAAGGTCGACGTCGATTATCTGCAAATGATTTCTATCTACTCTGGACTACCAATAACCTTTTCTGAATCAGCTTGACTTTATCCACCATTTGTTGAACCAGGTTTGGGCCTATTAGTTTTGTTTCACCAATATCAAACTAACCAATAGGTGACCTATACTTCCTGCCATACAAAGCTTCATACGGTACTATTTGGATGCTAGAATGATAGCTATTATTATAGGCAAACTCAATAAGTGGAAAAGATCATCCCAGCTACCTCTGAAGTCAATTATACAGGCTCGTAAAATATCTTCTAGCATTTAAATAGTACGCTCAGCCTGTCCATCAGTCTGAGGGTGAAATGCTTTGGTAGTGTGGTTTAGATTGATGTTACTGCTTGGATTGTGTGTTTCTTGGTTTGATGCTGGTGATGGAATTCTTGCATTGATTGAGCATTTTCATATGTTCTGTGGTATGATCCCAGTTTATTCATAAGGTTTTACTATTATTTTTGAGAAGGCATTCTTAATCTTACCATTCAAAACTAGTTTTAATGGGAGTCCTACCACCTGGAATACTTGGTCACTTGTTTTGAAACTTATGAGGCATCGAGGACGTACTCCTTTTTTGACTTGAGGCATTTCATCTAGGATGTACACAGTTTTTACTTGGCCAGCCAGCGCATAAATGCATTTTCTTGGATATGGATAGTCTTGCTGATGCCTTAAGTTACTCTTTCTAGCTTGGCTGATGCCTTTGGGAGTTTACTACTGGATGGGCAGGCCCTTTGCAAGGTGCTTGTGGTTTGTGGTTACTAATTTTTACTGATATTCAGCACGGCGTAGCCCTTTTCTACATCGCCTTAGATGCTCACTCTCCGGTACCACTACGGGGATACTATATGCTTATGTAAGACCTGGTTCAAGCCAAGATAGTGTATACAAACTTCTTGTGTCAACTATGTCACTAGTTTTTAATACAAACATGAATTCATCAACATCGCCTATCTCTAATATACTTTTTTATTGTTTAATCCCTCAACTTTATGGGGGCCAGGGGAATGTATATCATTGTTACCATTTGGGAGCATAGGCATCCGATCTGTTATTGGTTAATTATACTTGTACTTCTCTCTTGTCATATTTGTAGTCGGTTTACAGGGTGTCTTAGTCTAGGGTTGTTAGTTTCCACTGTTAGATTCAGTTAGGTTAGTCCTTAGGTGACTTTGTGTTTAGCAATAAAGTCAGTGCTTCCATCCTTGATTTGTTGACTCCTTTAGGGCCTTTTTACTGTAAATAGGTTGTGTGCTTGCACATGCAGGTGCGTTCTTTGACTCTGTCTCCTATATATATATATCCTATCTCTTTACTATCATTTCATGCCTTATCTTGTATTAGATCTTATTTGCTTACTTGTGCTATATTTACCTGATTACCTATGGCTTATATTTTCTTTATATGTAGAGCTCAATCGACCTATACCTACTGAGTACCATTTGTTTGGTAGTCATACTACACTTCTGTCCCCTACAGATCATAGTATGGATTATCTCCATTAATTTGGATTGGTACGAAGCAGCTTGATTCGGAGACTTAGTAAGGTCCTGGCATCTGGAGTTGCCGATTTCCATCTATATTAGGTATTTACCAGTCTTTCCTTACTTCCGAAGACTGTCTATACTTATATTTGTATCTGTAAAAGCTTTGTATTCATATTTGATGTAGATTCTTGATTCATGACTGATGTCAGGTCTTTCGGTGGTCCTTTATTTTTAGTTCAATTGTTTTTTTACTTCTCATTGCTATTTACCTTCTACTTTACTTATTTATCTTTTTCTTGGTAGTATGTTGCCTCTGATTTTGGGCTAAGGCTTACTTGCTGGTGGGTGTTAGTAGATTCCATCATGACCTGAGAAATCGGGTTGGGACACTATCAGAATCACGTCTACTATATCAATCTAGAGGAAGCCAAGCTATACGAAGCAACATCGGAGAGAGTCTAAGGCCTATTGTCTCTAAACTAGGCAAGTCTATGGAAAACACTAGTTTAAGCCTAGAGTAAGTCCAAACACACTCATTATCAAATAGTAAACTCATATCTAACACACCACAAGGTAAGGATAATCCAACATAAAGGAGACAACATGCCAACGGTCTTGAATTACCCGAAATAGGCCTAAAACATGGATTCTAAGAAGCTAAGCATGATCAACTAGGTACCCCCAAATTCACACAAATTAACATAGAATTAAATATTAAATCTCAATATAAAGGATGGGAAGTCGTAGCTGTGAAGACATGCCCCCATCAATATGGATAGGCCAATGGGGAAGGAATTTGAGCCAGAAAACTTCAAATTTTTTTAGCCTAGGTCAGACTTGAAAATATTCTTAGTCAGGTGAGGTCTAGGGTAACCCAATAATAGGTGGGGGTCGAATCAGTAATCTGATTAAGTTAGCTAATAACCAATATAATATGGAGCCTTTATGGCTTTACAAAATCACATTTGGGCGAGTAAAACTCCCAAAATTGTATTTGGTGTAAATGGTATAATTTAAGATGCCATGGATTGAGGGTGTGTTGTGATATGGAAGTTTAGAGATCATGTTCTGAGCTCTCTATTTCCATGCAATCCGATAGAATGAGAATAATCCCGCCAGAGTAGGATGGTCCCGCTTGAGAGGGACAGATGTGACTTAAAGTCGGGAAAGAGTCTTAGAATGGTTTTTTGTCATCCCAGTTAGTTCTTAAGAGACCAGAAGTGACCTAGGATGAATTCTTGCTGATTTCCACCATATTTTATGTCTAAGGTAAGTAACTCACCCCTCAATTCATAATTCGATTCCTGAAACCTAGAAACTATGGGTTGTGATCATTGGGGGAGGGTTTTAGACTAAACCTAATGGTGGAAAATAGCTCTAAGGTGGGGATTAGATTATGGGTTTAACCTAGAAGGGGAATTATTTTATAATTCATGAACAATAGGCCTTTGTATTGATCTATTTTATGTTATTAATGATTTTAGATGAAGAACAAGCTGGACGAACCCTTAAGGGGAAAGCTCTTCCACTTTAGAGTTGTCACAGCTTGATTTCAAGGTAGGTGATGGTTTTGTTTTTTGTATATGTTTCATGTTTATGCTAAATTACTTTATTGTATGTATATGTGTATATGAATAGGGAAGCATCATATGAATTATGTGAAATAATAACTTACTGGCCTGACTTATAATGAACCTGTTCTTAGTGATATGATGTTGACTATTGATTATAATTGTTGTTGCTTTGTATGTTTTTGATCGAGTGTCATATTCTGATACATAATTGGATTGAGTTTCACATACCAACACACATTTGGATTGAGTGTCACGTTTTGACACAAACCTTAGATTAGGTGTCACATTTCGACACATAAATAAGTGTTTTCAAGTCCCATAAGAGGACCCTTATGTGAAATTGCATGATATTGAGACTAGTGAACTATGATCTTGTTGAGTACTGTTTGAGATTAAAATGGTTAAGTTTATTATGTATATACGTGCTTATTGTGTTGGGTTTACTTGTCCATGACTCACTTACTGGCTAGTCGCGTGATCCTACCAGTACACTATTAATTTTGTGTACTAATACTACACTTGCTTTGTCTTTGTTGAGTACATGGCATATTCAACTGGTTGCGGAGAGACCTCGCATAGGAGACAACTAGTTGTTGAGAGTTCAAGGGTGAACCACTTCTTATGGGCTAGCATGAGCTCTACCTATTTTAAGTCCTTATTTTAAGACTTAAACTTTCAGACACTTTTGTTATGTTTCTTTCAGGGTTGCGTCCCCTTTCTAGACTTGTTATTTGTTTAGAGTTTTGTTACACCAACTTTCAGTTCTTAGCTAATAATTTCTGCATGTTTGGGTTGATAACTAGATATTTCTGAGTTTATGGGAACTCAACCTATGTTTTGTTGATTAAACCTGCTTCTGCTTCTTAAAACTATTTATATCTTGCGATTGTTGTAACTTGGGCTGTAGTAATAGTTCACCCATCGGAAGGTTAGTGTGAGTGTTAGTCATAGCGGGTCGGGGTTGTGATAGTATCCTATCTTTAGACTGATTGCACGCGCTCCAAATCACATCTTTTGAGCTTTTCCTTTTCGTACGGCCGCTGAATGCTACCATGCTATCAAAAATAGGATCACAACATTAGTATGATCATTTAGACACTAAATTCACTGCAAATGGATACAACCAATTTTGGAGATTAAAATGAGAATGCGGGATCCATATTAGAAATTCTAAAATTAAAGTTCATAAATAGCTCTCCGAACTTGTCCCAAAATGGAACACAATTTGGGGTTCGAAACAGCCCCAACAAGCATTATGCAAGAATTCACCTTAAAAGCTAAAATAAAGAGGGCTAGAAGCCCTTTGAATCCAAATTTACCTCAAATGAGTGATCCTCAGCACTCCCCAATCACTCCAACATGTTCCCCCAAACTTTTAGAAGCACCCTATACTTTGAATCACCAAATTCGAAACTAAAATGAGAGAGAAATCACACTTTGAATATTTCTTGGCATAGCTGATCACATATGGTCTTTAAATAAAAGACTAGACACAAATGACTATCATGAACGCAGCCAAAGTGACCCTCGATCATGGAGGGTCAATAAATTTCCCTTCGCGAACGTAGCTAGAGGCCCAAAAGTGTTAAGTCTTACGGAATTCGATGGCCGCAATCATGGCAGATGGGCCATGAACACGAAGGCTTACAAGGCCAAAACTTTTTTGCACCAGCTGATGAATATTAGCTAGTTTTGGCAAGACACAGTTCTCCAACGGGGTTCTCAAATTCATTTGGAATTTGGTGCATGCAAACGAACTATGCTACCTCACCAAACTCTACATTCCGAAATCAACAATGATGTCAAAATTTCCAATAGTGTGTGTCTCGACAAAACATGGATCCCATTCCCAAGTGCCAGTTTTAGCCAATTTCAATAAGGGGCTTAGGATTTGATCAGAAGTCTTGAAAAGTGAAGGAAGGGTAGTTCTAGACCAAACTCGACATTCCAAAGTGAACTACACTAACGTAATTCTTATTCAGGCAGTTTACCAAGAATGTGTCCAAGATCAAACTTAGGCAAAAATTTAAAAGCTAAAACACTCTAATGGCCCTCAAGGTTATTTCTTTCATCTTCTGACCTTTTCAGCATTCAGAGCTTCCCGATAGCGACTCCAAGTCATTTATGACTTGCTGGCACTAACGATTTGGTCGTCTGGTTGTTTGTTTGGGTTTTATGTCCGTTTTCTAATTTTGGAGATTTTATAACTTAAAAAGTTTTCTTTGGTCATAACTTTAAGTAAATGACCTCAAATTAGAATTTAGAAGGTTCCATCAGCTCCGGAATGGCCAAATTAAGTAGTAGCATGGTCGACATGAGTATCAAGACAATTGGTATGAGTTTGGAACCATTTGGCGCTTGAGCCTTTGAAACTTGGCCTAAGGTTGACTTTGGTCAATATTCTTGATAAATGCACTCAGATTGAAATTCCACCAGCGCAGTTATTTTTGAAATGTCAAATTTGGTCTAGAAAGACTTTTCATGCCGTTTTTGAGGCTTTCGCTCTCATTCTGAATCTCTTTGTGGATTTTGTCTTAAAATGACGCTTGGGCATGAGACCCACTTTTTATTGAGATGACCTCGAATGGAAATTGTGAGTGTGGCGTTAATTCCAAAATATCAAATATAGTAGGATAGCATAGTTTATTTGCATGCGGGGTTCTGAACTAATTTCGAGCACCTCATCGGAGACTTTAGACTTTGCCAAATCTGATGTTGAAGTAAATCTAGTGCAGGCTCATTTTACCCTTCGCTTTAGTGCCACAGTGACCGAGACCGTGTTCACGGTAGCCATGGGCCTTAGTCTACGCATTCACAAACATGGGGCCACATTCACGAATGCCTAAGAAATTAGCCTCTGCATTTGTGGAGCTTGATGACTCTTCCCTTCGCGTTCAGGGTGGCCCTATCATATTGGTGGAGCCTTGAGGGCTTAGCCTCCGTATTCGTGGACGCTCTTCTTCGTGTTCGCGGAGAGCATTCTTTTTTGGTCTTTTTAGTTAAAAGATAGACACTATTCAACTTTGTTCCTAATCTTCATTTCACAATTTTGGGAGCTAGAAAGCCCTAAATTGAGCAATTCTAAGTGTTTGGGGAGCTTCGTAAAGCATCTCATTGAGGTAAATTCCATCCCCAAAGGGGATGCCTTCTTCCTTAAAACCCTCTTTAATGGTGAATTCTTGCATGACTTAATTCAGGTATTTTCGAGCATCGAATTATGCTATAAGTTTGACCATAAGTTCATTAAGCTCAAATATACCTTTTCACAGAGTCAAATTTAGGATTCCCAGTGCAGATTCCATAATCACATTTTAGACTCGATTTTGGGTCTATCTCTGAGAAATGTAAATTTGGTGTCTGTATTGATGAGATGATTACTATTTTGTTAGCGTAGCAGCAGTTAGAGGTGTTTTGGAGGTTAGGAACTTCAAGTTGGAGGATTCAGACCGAGCGTGATCAGCTTTGAGGTAGGCTACACTCTTCCTCTTTTTTGACTAGATTTTATTAGATATTATTAAGTATATTTTACCTGTGACTTAGGTGATTATTTCCTGAGATTAGAGTTCTCTTCCTGTGAATCCCATTTCTTAATTTCTGGTTGGAACATAGACTAGGATGATCCCGTAAACCCTTAGTTTAGGCTATGGGCCCCATTTCGGTTTGGATTTAGAGTTATTAAACTTTTTAAATTAATATTGAAGGCCTTAGGCTAGGTTTGAGCCTTAGTTGCTGTCATGACCCAACCCCATAGGCTGTGATTAGGGTCCGACCTGGACCCCCGTATACCCACCTATCAGTTATAGTCAAATTGAACCATGAACAAGGTGATACTACTCATACAAAACCCCAATGAGTTAAAACTTTTTCGTGTACGTATGGCCTCCTTCACATGTATCATAACACATAAGGGCATGTAAGCCGACAAGGCTGCTATAACAAAAAAAACATTCACAACATGCCATATAGGCACAATCAAAATGAACTCACAAACAACCGACATCCATATATCTACAGACCTCTAGGAATAGTAACAGCAATATATGGCAGGATAAGGCCCTCGCCGTACCCCTGAATGTACAAATATATACATTTAGTGACTAGTATCAAAAAATAGGCTCCAGAACAGTAAAGCACTTCCGACATAGCTGAGAGGAACTCCTAAGATGACGGATCTCTAGAATGAACATCTGTACCTGGGGCATGAAACGTAGCCCCCTCAAGAAAAGGGGGGTCAGTACGATATATGTACTGAGTATGTAAAGCATAACACATCGTAACTGAGACCATAACTGAAATAGGGATGTAGGGGACAAGTATAACAACTTAACGAATTATTGTACCTGCACCTTAGGACACGTAAATCATACACATCATCATATGCTGTGCCCGACCCTCTACTGAACTCGGTGCCATAATCATTTTCTCATATTCACATGCCATCATATCATCATGTATTTCATTTCATCATATCATTGTATACGGTGTCATATCATCGTATACAGTATAATCTTATCATGTATATCATCGTATTACATCCAGTTCACTACAGGGCTTGAGGTTGCAAATGTATCACTCTAATCTCATATGCATGCCTACATAAAGTATCCGGCCCCATTAGTGAGGGACTCGGTGAATGGAGTAGTGTACGTCTATAGCGTACCATCATAATATACATACCGTACCCACCCCTCTAAGGAGGGACTCGGTGTTCCTTCCTTATTTCACCACATATACTATCATATTACAGCCGGCCCAGGACTCGGTGAATAATCGTATCGTCATAACATATAATATATATCACACCTCACGTATGGAATCGTCTCCTCGTATGTGGAACTGTACACATCCGGCCCGGGATACGGTGAAAGAAATAGTAAAGCTGCGCCCGACATAATATCCGACCCATCATGGGACACGAAGAAAGAAGGGTTATAGCATGCACGAGTAGAGTAATGAGAAACTATATGCAACTAAGTCACCCTCTGAGACTCAATGAAACACTTAAGTGAACCTTCACCTGAAGACCAGGAAGGTATTTATCCAAAGTGCCTTTTAGATGTCAGTAGGGGTTACATCAATTGGGGCTTCAGGAATCACAGACATGCATCAAGACAATGCCACATAGCTTATGCAATCAGAAACATGGTTTATGCAATCAGAGACATTGATCATTTTAGAGCCTTCAAGAAAAGGAGCTTGTATTTCCACTTACTATTCACTATATAGCAGGCTCGAGAATAATAGTTTGACTGCTTTCAGACTTTTAATGGTCAGAAGTGACTACAAGTTATGAATTATACTCAGAGCTCATAATTGGAATTTTCTCTAAACCTATATCATATGTTATTTCACTTAAAATTAAGCCATTCCAAAGGAAAGAAGAGGTAGGCTTTACATGTACTAGTTTTCATCACATAGAAGACTTAAAAGCAATGACTCGGTTATTGCAGGAGTTCTAATATTAAGAAGTAAACGAGAGTCTCGACTCATACTCAGGGCCTTACGAATGGATTGAATCCCAAATGTCATGTACATATCATTTATAGCTTACATCTAAGACATGCCAAAAGCAAAGAGAAATAGCTCTACATACTTATTCCAAAAATACGCCAAAAGAAAGCTTCACATACCTTGTCTGAATTATTACTTATCCTGCTTGCCTCACCGTCCTTTGAACCTATTCAACATGAAAGTAATATGAATATCAATCCCTTTTACTTTCCAGCACCCTAGGTTACACCTTAGTATTAATGGAATCTATTTCCTTAGTCGTTTCCCCGACTAGTTCTGTTATTCGCTAAAGTGTCGACGAAAATTGGGCAGCACCTCCCCTATAATGTGCCCTATCCAAATTTCCAATTAGGTCCCTAAGACCTACAGCCAACCAACAACAACAACCTGCAGCAATTCACACCAACAATATACAACATAAACTCCAAATGACTTATTCAAAAATACGATATCACAATAGGGCGTCTAGCCTTTATTTTGTAACGCTTTTCATTATACGCAACGAGGGGTCATGTGGCTGCAACCAGAAGCATCCACATACCTTTTATAATGCATTTAGTCCCTTCAACAATACATTACACCCCTGCAGCAACAACTTACTCAAAACTATCAAAACGTGAATTCTGGACAGCTTACTGTTTTACCTTGTCGCTTCATTTCGAAGGAGTAATGGAGGGAAACAGGATTTATGTCCTTCATGAAAGTTATAGAAATGTGTCTTATGGTCGCATAAAATTTCGAATAACCCCTACATCAATTTCTTACAAAAATATATGCCCAAAACACCAACAACAATCCGTGTAAGATTTCCAAAACTAAAATCTGGGCAGTACCTCCTCTACACTTCATCACCTTTTTTTGAGAAGCTAAAAGCAAAAGTGATTTTAAAGTATAAATGAAAGTTATATAAATATGAAATACCATTCCAAAACATATTGAATCACCCGAAACGAAGCTATACACAAGAAGTTATACCAATTTTACTAACGACTGTCCCCTCCAAAAATGGGTTTGTTAACTAGTTTTTAATGTTTTCCCTCTTTGTTCTTTCAACTTCCTCTCAAGTTCCAAGTTGAAGAATTAATTATGTAGATATCTTAAAATACATATATACACTTCCACGTGATTAGGGAACATCGTAGATAATTAATTCACGGAAGAAAAGTGAAGAACTTACTTTAATTTCTTCCAATTTGTGGTTGCCGTTGTGTACTCTCTTTCTCTCACGTTTCTCTCTATCCTTTGGATGATTTTTGGAAATAAAATGACTTAAGAGTCATTAACATACATATATATATAGTCCCTTAGGAAGTGACACGTGTCAGCTCCTAAGGGTGACACATGTCAAGCCCTTATTGGGCCACAAATCCACCCTTAGCCTCCAAGGCTCTACGTGTCCTTGGTGGGGCCCACCCCCAAGTAAGTGGGTCACCTACTTGACCCCAAGCAGGTGGGTCACCTTCTTCCACGTGGCACTTCCCTAGGCTGCCATGTGGCACCTCCTTTTGCTTCCACGTGTCGCCTTCTCCTCTCTCCTGTGGATTCGTAATCTCGTCTTGTCTTAAGAGCCGATGTAATCTGCACTATGTAAGCTTGATATATCCTTAAGCAACTTAAGTGTATAATACTCTTAACTTAGTGTCTTACATAGGTAAATCGAGCCCTATGACTCATTACTTGGCCTCCAATTCCTTTCAGATTCTTATGACTCCATTTCCAACCTTCCTTCTCACGAGGTATCACAATTTTCTTTCCTTAGAGTTGTTTGATAGTGTTATAGCTTATCCTTCTCACATGATAGTGTCTAAGTAACTTAAGAAGATGTTCCGAGCTCGAGAGTGAGGGGTGTAACCGTTGGTTTATCAGGTGTTCATTGCCCTTAGATCTAGGCGTAGCTTCCGGTAGGGTTGGTTACGGTTGGTGTGCCATTATGCTAGTGCCTGGGACCTCTGCGGCTTATCGCAACCATAGGTTTGGCTTAGATGTACTTGTTGGGAGTTGAGATGGCATATTTTGGGGGTAAGGCATCGATCCTAGAGATAGTTTCTCCCCCTATCTGATATTGAGTTGTTTTTTGTTCCTTTCGCTTTTGTTTAGTAATAGGCTTCGATGCCCCCATATCTATTATTATTGTTGGACTCGAGGAGCTTTTAGATCCCAGGTTAGTTCCTTTAACTTGGTAGTTTGGTTTGACTCGATGTTACTCTTTCGACTGTATGTCTTCTTTGGATACTTGTGATGGTATGTTTGCACTATTTTAGCATTCACTTATTTTGTGGTATGATCCCGAGATTATTTATGGTTTTTCACTACTATTATTGAGAATTCATTCTCATGCTTATACTATTTTTGAAACTTGTTTTTAACGGGATTCGTACCACCTGGATTACCTGATCACTGGTTTTGAAACTTATAAGGCGTCAGGGACGTACTCTTTTTTCTACTTGAGGCATCTGGGATGTACTTAGTTTTACTTGGCTATTAAGTGCATTGACGCCATTTCTTGACTTATCAATGTCCCTGAGTTTACTCTTGCTAGCTGGGCCAATGCCCCTGAGAGTTTATTGGTTGACTAGCAGCCCCCTTTTTAGGGTGCTCATAGTTTGAGGTTACTAGTTTACTAATATCCTGTGCGACATCGTCCTTTCTATATCCTCTTGGTTACTCACTCTCTGATACCACTACGAGGATACTATATGTCTATGTAAGACCTAGTTCATGCCCAAGCAGGGTATACAGACTTCCCGCGTCCTCTATAGGCCCCTCAGGCCAGTGCACCACTGAAATAGATGAGGGAGCCGCATGGGTCCCACCTAGTAGGCCGAGGGCCGAGTTGGGTCTATAAACTTATTGTTGATATCTGAGAGCCACCGATGATGTTAGTGGTTTTTACTACAGACTTGCATTCATCAGTGTCGCCCATCAACAATATACTTGTTTGCTGTTTGGTCTCTCAGTTTTATGGGGGTCGGGGGTATGTTTGTTATTGTTTGTACCTTCTGGGGATATGGGCGTCCGGTCGGTTATTATTTGATCTTACTTGTACTTACCTTTGGTTGTATTTGTAGTTGGTTTACTTGGTATTTGAGTTGGATTATGGTTTGTACATTCTCATTTAGTACACTTCTATGATGGCTTCTTCCAGTCACTAGGTTGTTGGATTGCGATTCAGGTGCCTTCTTTGCCTCTGCTCCTTTATTTATGTCTCCGGTCACTTTGTCTTATTTCCCATCATTATTGTGATAATTCCTTATTAGTTACTTATGTAGTATTTACCTGATTATATGTTATTTATATTTACATTATCTTTGAAGCTCAGTCGGCCTATGCCTACAGAGTACCATTTTTTTGGTACTCATACTACACTTATGCCCTTGCAGATCATAGTATGTTTTTTTGCTATTGATTTAGACTGGTGCAGAGAAACTCTTGATTCAGAGATTTGGTGATATCCTGGCTTTAGAAGGTTCCAATTTCCATCTACGATGGACTAGGACTAGTCTTTTGTTACATCCCACACTTTTGAGCTCGAAATGCCTCTTAAGCTTCTTAGAAGTTACTATGTGAGCCGGATAGTCTACGACACTATCAAACGACTCTAAGGAAGGAAGAATGTGATACCCCATAATAGAGAAGGTTGGAAATAGAGTCATAAGAATCCGGAAGGAATTGGAGGCCAAGTGATGGGTCGTAGGATTCGATTTACCTACGTAAGCTACTAAACTTAGAAGTTCTATACACTTGGCTACTTGAGGATATACCAAGTATGAAAAGCACGGATTACATAGGCTCTTGAAATGAGGTGAGATTACGATCCTACGAAAGGGAGCAAAACTAGTTTCCGAACTTACAAAAGCGAAGCAAGCAGGTGACAAGGCTACCTGCTTGGGGGGGTGGACCCTACTGCCATATGGTGGCATGTTATAGGCAGCATGAGCCTAGGTGGCATCCTAGGGAGCTGCCACATGTCACTCCTAACGGGTTGCCATATGGCACCTTCAAAAAAGGTAGATATATATGTTGATGACTAAGTACAACATTTCTTAGCCAAAAATCAGCCAAGAATATAGAGAGAAAAACGTGAAAAAGGAAGAAGAGAAAGACAACCACGTTTTAAAGGATTCAAGGTAAGTTCTCTAATTTTCCTCCATGAATTAATTATCTACGGTGTTCCTCAACCAAGTGGATATGTATATATGTATATTACAATGTCTACGGAATTAATTCTTCAACTTGGAACTTGAGAGGAAGTTGAAAGAACAAAGAGAGAAAATGTTAAGAACTAGTTAACAAACCCATTGTTGGAAGGGACTGTTGTTAGTAATATTGGTATAACTTCTTGTGTACAGCTTCGTTTCAAGTGATTCAATATATTTTGGAAATTTATTTCATAGGTCTATAACTTTAATGTAGCCTTTAAAATCCATTTTTCCTTTTATATTCTCAAAAAAGGGTGATGAAGTATAGAGGAGGTACTGCCCAGATTTTGGTTTAGGAAATCTTACATGGACTGTTGTTGGTATTTTGGGCATATCTTTTTGTACAGAATTAATGTAGGGGTGATTCGAAATTGTATCCGACCCTAAGACACATGTATATAACTTTCATGTGGACATAAATCTTGTTTCCCTCAATTAGCCCTTCGAAATGAAGCGAAAATGCAGGACAGTAAGCTGTCCAGAATTCACATTTTGATAGTTTTGAGTGAGTTGTTTGGGGTTTGTATTGTGTAATATTGGTGTGTATTGCTTGTATATATGTTGCAGGTTGTTGTTGTTGTTTGGATGTAGTTATTGGGGGTGTGATTGTAAATTTGGATAAAGCACGTTATAGGGGAGGTGCTGCCCAATTTTTTGTAATGCCTTAACTAATTAAAGGACTTGTCGAGGAAACGAACAAGGAAATAGATTCCATGAATACTAAGGTGCAACTGAAGGTGCTGTAAAGTACAGAGTGGTTGATATTCATATTAATTCCATATTGAATAGGTTCAAAGGATGACGAGGTGAACATGACAAAGAGTAACTCATACGAGGTATGTAAAGATTTCTCTTGGCATGTTTATGCATAAGTACGTACAACTATCTTTCTTTCCTTTTGGAAAGTCTTAGCCTTAAGTGAATTATATGTGGAATGTGGGGATAATTCCATTCCCAGAACTCTAGGTACGCCTCATAATCCCTAACTACAGTTAGGTGTTGACACCCCTACAAGAATTGAGCATTGCATGTTAAGGCTTCTACGTGCTAAAGAGTAGTGTATGGGAAACTATCTTTCCTTTCTCTTGATATGTACTTGGTATGAAAATGAGATTATGATGCCATAGTTGTTCACCGAGCCCCAAGATGGGCTGGGTATGAGATAATGACCACCTGAAGGAAAGTACAGACTATATAGAGTTTACTCTTTTTCTTTTCTGGCATGTCTTAGTTGTAAGTTAAATATGATGTGAGCTCCGGAGTAAATCCATTCTTAACATCTCCTATTTACTTTTGAATATCGACCTCTGATAGTAGTTGAACTATTTCCCTGGAAATTTCTATATGTTAAAGAGTTACCAAATGTACAGGCTCCAAGTCTTAAAGACTATACGAGACTAAGTGTTTTTGATTCCATAAATGCTTCGGCCCTATGTTAATACATGTCTAGGGTCCCCGAGATTACTTTTCAGACAACCCATAATGGCATTTAGAGGACATTCGAGATGACTACACCGTTACTCGGGTCCTCAAACAAAACCTTAACTTTCTTATTTTGTCGAGTTTCTGATAATGATTTAAATTGCATATAGTTACTCACTACTCTACTCGTGTATACTGTAACCCTTCTTTCACAAAGTCCCGGGCCGGGTACGTTATCGTGCATAATACACTGTATTGTCCATCGAGCCCCTCACTAGAGGGCTGGGTACGTATATATATATATGATGATGTATTGTAATAAGGTCGTGATGGCACTGGGGCCATGATGGTTTTACAGATATGATTCACCGGACCCCTGAAAGGATCGACTATATGGTATGATATGAGCATGCATGCTTTTGTAATTCACAGGGTACAGGTACAGGCTTCTAATTTAATAAGTTGTTCCCCTGCTTATTTATTTCGGATATACCTCCAGTTGTATTATGATACATTTTACATAATCAGTACATATATCGTACTGACCCCCTTTCTTCGAGGAACTGCGTTTCATGCCCACAGGTACAAATATAGGTTTTGGAGTCCATCAGCTTAGTATTCCGCTCAGCTCAGCTGGAAGAAGTTCCATTGTATTGGAGCCTAGTTGTTGGCACTGGCCATTGATGTGTAGTATTGTTTTGTTATTCAGGGGTATGGCGGGGGCCCTGTCCCGCTATATATTGTCATTAATATTGTTAGAGGTCTGCAGATATGTATATGTGGGTTGTATATGTCAGTTTGGTTAAGCTGGGTCTATATGACATATTGTACGTGTTGTTATATTATGGAAGCCTTGTCGGCTTGCATGCCCTTTCATGTTATGATACAAATAAAAGAGGCTACAAATGTATGAAATGTTATGACCCATGGGGGTTCTCATATACGTATCATGTTGTTGTAGTCCGGTTTGACTAAACTTGATTTATATGCATTGCATGTTTATAATTCGATATCACCACAGCTGATAGATATGTATACGAGGGGTACAGGTCGGACCCCAATCATGGCTTAGGGGTTGGGTCATGACAAAAGTGGTATTAGAGTAGTTCATCCTCGGATTGTCTGCAGACCTTGTCTAGTAGAATCTTGTGTATCGATGTGTTGCGTGCCACATCTATAAATAGGAGGCTACAAGACACTTAGGATGTTACTTTTCTTTCACATCTGAGATCGTGCTATCGATCCGAGTCATAGAAAAATTCCTTATACTAACCTTGGATCTTAATAGAAGGACGACATCAACAGAAGGAAGTAAGTGACGAAATGGGAGGTTATGAAGCACGTAGGTAAGTAAAGTAAAGGCATAGAAGATATCCGTTGGGTAAGGTATTGAAGTACTATGGAAATGTAAAGTTAAAACCTGAAAGGAAAATAGACAGGAACTGCAACAGATGCATTTTGAAGCTGGAAATACGAGGTAAGTCCAATATTTTTATATTATTGTTGACGTTGAAAGCCCTGTATGGCTACGATATGATATGATATTGAAAGTCCTATGTGGCTGTGAGATAATATGAATATATATATATATGTTGGCCCTGTGAGGCATTGTTGGTATTTTCTACGTGCAGATTTGGGATAAGTAAGAAATATTGAGGAAACTCTGCAAAATTTTCCCAAGACAAGAAAAAGGAATGAAACATAGCTTTATAAAATATCCTGGAAGTGGATACCAAGTACCCCTATTGTGTTTAATTAAAGCTGTAGGAGGTACTCTTCATGTCATCGACAAGGGGCACCATTCCTACAAGGAGAGTTTTATTTCAGAGAAACAAAAGCCTATCTGGGCAGTAAAGTTCAGATCACGGTATCTCCAGTCGTATTTGTGCTGTAGGAAAGGAAAGAAAAACTCTGGGTAAAGGGTAAAATGTCCAGCAATTGAGTTCACTTTTCTTCAAAGGTACCAAGCCACAACTCGTAGTTAAAAATTGAATAAGTTGTTCATAACTTGAGGATTAACCTGGAAGGGAACCAGGGAAGTCAAACATTAACAAGTATTGTGATGTTTAAAGGATTCTAGTTTTCTTTTAACGGTGGTTGAAAAGCGTTCTATGATAATATTTTATTAGTTTCCCACCGACTAATTGGAGAAAGAAATTCTAATAAAAGCGCCCCAAAGAGATGTAAGAAACTGGATATGAATATGAATTTAAAGGTATGGTATATCAGTACGGGGACAAAGTGAGACCGCTACTAAGGCGCACTTGGTAGAGGCTAACTAAGTTAAAAAGCTGCATTGAGTACACAACAAGAGTATGGAGCTTAAGATATAAAGGAATGAAGTGGGTACACAACATCGCCCTAAAAATAGTGGAACCCTTAAGGGATGAGGATGACAAACTTAAGGAATAATTGGTGTAACCTACATTCACCCCAAGGAATAAAAGGCGCAGCTTCCATTCATCTCAAGAAACAAAGGGTATAGGTTGGGAAAGCCACTACTCCAAGAGAATACGGGACAATGAATGCTGGAATACAAATGTTGCCTAGTTAAAAGAAAATTTAGAACGGCTACAAGTGTATATTAAGTTTTTTTATAAAGACAAGTAGAATATAGCCTCGAACGAGTTGTTCCATGGGTCCCATTACTCAAGTACAGATTACTAGATGAGGTGTCGCACTATGTATAAAAAGGGTTCTCGATGATTCGTAATTTAGCCAAGGTTCTGTATATGGATAATCAGGTTGGCAAAAAAATGCAGACAGATGGGGACATAATACAGTACCAAGTAGACTGAGGAAGGAGACTGGATGAATTTGAAACTGGGCATAGAGACATAGAGCAAGGTATAAGCGGATAAAGGTATAAGTACCCTCTAAAGGGAGGAAGCAAGTGAGAGAACTGCAAGGGTAAGATGAAGGCAATTGATATGACAACATGCTTGAGATTGATGGTTAAACTTCAATAAGATCCGTTGCTGAACAAAGCTAGAAAGATATGGAAGCCACCAGTAATTGGATAGAAGTTAGAAGGGTATGTAAGATAGGGTTAACAAGTTTTGATGAGACCCTGAATGGTATAACACTAGAAGATGGGTGCGTATAAAAGCAAAAGATTATAACAATGAAAGGATATCGAATAACTCAAGGGACACTACGAAGGATAATGACAGCATGCTAGATAAAAAGCCAAATATTGGCTGTAGAGTTGGTCGCAAGTGATATTGCGATAGATAAATAACCAAGGAAAAGGAATAGCAAGACTCCTATGGTAGGAGATAAGATGAGCAAAGAGTAAATAAGGAAATAGAAAGAAGTGTAACAAGGTATTTCTTGCACTCTCTCATATTCTCGTAAAGATAAAGAATGACACGAGAATGTGTCAAGAAGGTTACAAGTGGGGGTGAGAAAAAATTATGAAATGGTTTAAATAAGAAGGACAGGACTAGCTGGTTACTATAGGATTGGCAAGCTTATATGTCAAATTCCTTTAAAACTATGCCAGCTAATGATAGACAGAACTCAAAGTGGCTCAAAGGGCACTACATGAACAAACTTTAGTGCTACTCAGTAGCCAACCCTAATGAATGGGTGCGTACACAAAGGGGTAAATACAATAGAAGGATTTAAACCAAAATGACCAAAAAGGGACATGGTCATAGTGGAACTAAAGATCTACCCCTATATCAGTTGCAAGATAACAGAAGAAAGGGCAAGGCAACACATAAAGACTAGTGAGTCGATGCTAAGATAAATTTTGGGCTAAGTTGAGTGCCCCACACATTATTGCAAGGATTTCCATGAAACGCGACATAAGGACTACCCAAGGAGGTCACCCATACCAGTATTTCTCTCACCCAAGCACGCTTAACTTCTAAATTATGGTGGAATTTAGTGCGATAGTGTGGGTGTGGTCGCGTGAGATAGAAGAATCTGAACTAGCGGCGGAGAAACGACATGAGATTATGTTCCTAGAGTATTATAAATTATGTTGAGGGTATTGTTAAAAGGATTTAAGCAAGATAAGAAGGATTAGCTAATTGTTAACTGACGACGTACTCGAATGCCACAACTCTTCAACATAGTACCAGTTAATGAGAGGCAAACCACATAATGGCTATACGGGCCAGTGGGTAAGAGAATATCAACACCACTTTGCAGCCAACTCTTAGGGAAGAAAAAAAAGCAAAACCCAAAAGGTAAGGGTACCAGTTGATGTAATTTATGGAAGACAGAAAGTAATATGCGAGGTCGAAAATCCCACAATATGACCAGGGCTACAAGACTCACTTCGCACTCTAATGCCAGATGACTCTGGATGGAATGTTACTTGTTGATTAACGATATTAGCCCCTGCTCCTTCGATCAAAGGCTACCTACTAAGACGAGAAGGTGTAAAATTATAGGGTAAAAGTGTAGTAGGACCTTATGGAGTCCCCATAGCTATTATCCCAGATGAAGGAGCCCAAGTTACAGTTAACTACTGAGGATTAGTCCGTGAAGAAACTGGGAAGACAGATAAGTCTTCGTACACTATTTGACCCTCAAACCTGATGACCAGGCTAAAGTATACCACTTAAACTCTAGAAGAAATGTCATGAGCTGGTGTTGTTAACTTCACAAATAGCTGGGATGATTATTTGTCACTTATCAAGTTGCCTATAATAATAATTACTACTCTAGTATCCCAATGGCCCCGTACAAGATTGGAAGAGCAAGACATGTAAGTCCACTATTAGATGGGTCGATGTTAGAAAGACTAAGCTAAAAAGGCCTCGACATGATTAAGCAAACTATTGACTAAAAGCCCAGAGTCAAAAGAAATGATATATAGATAATCGCCATCGACATACATAATTCAAATTGATGGTTGGATGTTCATAACAGGGTCACCCAAAAAAAAAGAAACTTAACCCAAAACACATTGGATCTTGTCAAGTTTCTCATAAGGTAGGAAACGTTGCCGATAAGTTGAGCTTACCACCTGATTGGAAAACTATAACTTCTCCAATTTTTCTCCATAAATTAATTATCTACGGTGTTTCTCAACCATGTGGATATGTATATATGTATCTTACAATGTCTACGGAATTAATTCTTCAGCTTGGAACTTGAGAGGAAGTTGAAAGAACAAAGAGAGAAAATGTTAAGAACTAGTTAACAAACCCGTTGTTGGAAGGGACTGTTGTTAGTAATATTGGTATAACTTCTTGTGTATAGCTTCGTTTCAAGTGATTCAATATATTTTGGAAAGGTATTTCATAGTTATATAAATTTAATTTAGCCTTTAAAATCCATTTTTGATTTTATATTCTCGAAAAAGGGTGATGAAGTAGAGGAGGTACTGCCCAAATTTTGGTTTAGGAAATCTTACACGGACTGTTGTTGGTATTTTGGGCATATCTTTTTGTAAAGAATTGATGTAGGGGTGATTCAAAATTGTATGCGACCCTAAGACACATTTATATAACTTTAATGGAGGACATAAATCCTGTTTCCCTCCATTACCCCTTCGAAACAAAGCGAAAATGCAAGACAGTAAGCTGTCCAGAATTCACGTTTTGATAGTTTTGAGTGAGTTGTTTGGGGTTTATATTGTGTAATGTTGGTGTGAATTTCTTTTATATGTGTTGAAGGTTGTTTTTGTTGGTTGGATTTAGTTATTGGTGGTGTGATTGGAAATTTGGATAGGGCACGTTATAGGGGACGTGCTGCCCAATTTTTGTTAATGCCTTAATTAATTAAAGGACTAGTCGAGGAAACGAACAAGGAAATAGATTCCATGAATACTAAGGTGCAACTGAAGGTGCTAGAAAGTCCAGAGTGGTTTATATTCGTATTACTTCCATGTTGAATAGTTTCAAAGGATGACGAGGCGAACATGACAAAGAATAACTCATATGAGGTATGTAAAGCTTTCTCTTGGCATGTTTTGGTATAAGTACGTACAACTATCTTTCTTTCCTTTTGGAAAGTCTTAGCCTTAAGTGAATTGTATGTGGAATGTGGGGATAATTCCATTCCCAGAACTCCAGGTACACCTCATAATCCCTAACTACAGTTAGGTGTTGACACCCCTACAAGAATTGAGCATTGCATGTTAAGGCTTCTACGTGCTAAAGAGTAGTTTATGGGAAACTATCTTTCCTTTCTCTTGATATGTACTTGGTATGAAAATGAGATTATGATGCCATAGTTGTTCACCGAGCCCCAAGATGGGCTGGGTATGAGATAATGACCACCTGAAGGAAAGTACAGACTATATAGAGTTTACTCTTTTTCTTTTCTGGCATGTCTTAGTTGTAAGTTAAATATGATGTAAGATTCGGAGTAACTCCATTCTTAACATCTCCTATTTACTTTTGAATATCGACCTCTGATAGTAGTTGAACTATTTCCCTAAAAATTTCTATATGTTAAAACGGTACCAAATATACAGGCTCCAAGTCTTAAAGATTATACAAGACTAAGTGTTTTTGATTCCATAAATGATTTGGCCCTATATTAATACATGTCTAGGGTCCCTGAGATTACTTTTGAGACAGCCCATAAGGCATTTAGAGGACGCTCGAGATGACTACACCGTTACTCGGGTCCTCAAACAAAACCTTAACTTTTTTATTTTGTCCAGTTTCTGATAATGATTTAAATTGTATATAGTTACTCACTACTCTACTCGTGTATACTGTAACCCTTCTTTCACCAAGTTTCAGGCCGGGTACGTTATCGTGCATAATTCACTATATTGTCCATCGAGCCCCTCACTAGAGGGCTGGGTACGTATGTATATATATGATGATGTGTTGTAATAAGGTCGTGATGACACTGGGGCCACGATGGTTTTATAGATATGATTCACCGAACCCCTAAAAGGACCGGCTATATGGTATGATATGAGCATGCATGCTTTTGTAATTCACAGGGTACAGGTACATGCTTCTAATTTGATAAGTTGTTCCCCTGCTTATTTATTTCGGATATACCTCCAGTTGTATTATGATACGTTTTACATACTCAATATATATGTCGTACTGACCTCCTTTCTTCGGAGAACTGCATTTTATGCTCGCAGGTACAAATACAGATTTTGGAGTCCGTCATCTTAGGATTCTGCTCAGCTCAGCTAGAAGAGGTTCCATTGTATCGAAGCCTAGTTTTTGGCACTGGCCGTTGATGTGTAGTATTATTTTGTTATTCAGAGGTACAGCGGGGGCCCTGTCCCGCTATATATTGTCATTAATATTATTAGAGGTCTGCAGAGATGTATATGTGGGTTGTATATGTCAGTTTGGTTAAGCTGGGTCTATATGACATATTGTACGTATTGTTATGTTATGGAATCCTTATCGGCTTACATGCCCTTTCATGTTACGATACAAATGAAAGAGGCTACAGATGTATGAAATGTTATGACCCATGGGGTTTCTCATATACGTATCATGTTGTTGTAGTCCAGTTTGACTACACTTGATTTATATACATTGCATATTTATAATTCGATATGACCACAACTGATAGATATATATACGGGGGTCCAGGTCGAACCCTAGTCGCAGCCTACGGGATTGGGTCGTGATATCTTTACTTGCTTTCAAAGACCATTTGTACTTATTTTGCATTTTAAAAAGCTTTGTATTCGTATTTTTATTTAGATGATCGATTTCCGACTGATGCCAGGTCTTGGGGTGGTTTTTTGTGTTTATTTCATTTTTTCTCTTTCTTCTCATTATTCCTTACTTTCTTCTCTATCTATTCATATTCAGCCTGATAGCCCATTGCCTCTGGTTCTGGGCTAAGGGTTCAAGGGTTAGGCTTACTTGGTGGTGGTGTTAGCAGATGCCATCATGTCCTATGAAATCCAGTTGTGAAAAACATCTGATGACACAAACTCCCACCAAAAGTCTCGAGATTTAAGTCGACCATGCCACTAGCCTAAAATGACCCTTATAGAAATGATGAAACCATCAAAATTCAATTCAAAGGATGTTTGCCTGATGTTTTGACCGAAGTCAACTATTTAAGTTTTAAAAACTTCAAATCACAGAAATGAGTAGAAATTCCAAATGAACAACCCAAAAACTGAGAAATGTCAGTGCCAAGAAGTAATAAATGACTCGGAGTCTCTTTAAGATTATTCTAAATGATCAAAAGAAGGCATTTTCACATAAATGACCTACAGGGTCATTACAACATCCACTACTAAAAAGGACTTTCATCTGCGAAAGTAAAAGTAAAGAAGTACCTGAAGACTCATATAAAGAAAATAAAGAAGACTTTTCAATTTTATGGTCCTAGATTAAAGTTATATCGTATGTACCAAAATACCTTTAATCATTTGGCCTTAAACATGTCAAATGGAAAGCTAAAATTAAAGTATTACCAAAAAAGAAAAGGGGTCATTCTCTTTTAAACAAACTAACAAGAAAAGTAGGTCATTTTTAAATGGAGGGAGTATCATAAAAGGAGTATGCTTAGTCGGGAGTAATTTAAAGTAAAGGTTTTATTTTTGGCCAATGGAACAATATGTTATTGAAGAGCTTCAAATCTCAAATTTTAAAATTTAATTTGTCATAAACATGAATTCTTTTTAAATGAATATCATATCAAAAAGATCGAAACATCGAGAGAAGCTCACATTCAAAATTTGAGATTGTTTGAAGAGATTTGAACTAGTTGGGATTGGCCAGACATTAGTGAGAAATGGAGTACTAAGTAGGATTTTCTAATATATTTGATCACACTCTCTATTTTATTATCCTATGTTTTAGCATCCTCTGTTTTAAAATTTATTGATACTCTCAATATCCTCTGTTTTAATATTATTTATTTTATTGGTATCAGAGCGAGAAGATTTTGGGTTACCTACGTTAAATGAGAAGACCTTTAAAAATACAAAGGCATACATAATGATTAAAAAAGAATTAAATAGTTTATCTAAATAACTCTAAAGATGACAACCAAAGATTAGAAAAATTAATAAATATAATATTTGCACTAGAATATAGACTAATAGGACACCTCAAGTCTAGAAATAATTTATAAAAGAGATTTATGACAACATAGAGTTTTGCTAAACAAATAAGGATAAGATATTTGTATTTATTTAGAGAAATAAAACTAAAGAAAGAGTTATTAAGAATAGAAAAGGCTCTAAGCTCTTATTTAGATATATTAGGAACATATCACCTATCAACAAGACTAAGAAACCTAACATTACAAAGATCTGTTAATTTAGAAGATATAAGTACACTAAGGTAGGAGTTACACGGTATCAAAAGTGATATAGAATACGTCAATATAAGAATAAAAATTTAAGAGGAACGTTGTAAGATAACAATTCCTCTAGGATAAAGCTAGCAACAATAGATCCATTAAAACACTTGGAATATTTAGACTTAAGAATCCACCCTGAAAAGGAATACAGAGTATTAAAAAAATATAATTATAAGGGTATAATTTTAGCCGAGGAGAACATGTGTTACATTCTGAAGACAAACAATACAATACATTAATAGACCTATTAATAAATTTCAGTAGAAAAAATTCAAGAAAATGATAAAAATATAATAAGAATAATAGATTTAATAGAGACAACTCAGAATAAACAGAAAAAGATATTAGAAAGACTAGAACAAAATTTTGATGTCTTAAAGTCACAAGAATTGGAAATAGATAGAAAGATTCAATATCTAAACTATCTTTAATCTAGAAAATATACCTACTAAGATCGAAATAGAGAAATTGATTAAGACAGTAATAGATAAATCTAAAGAATTAGAGACTAAAACATTTCAATTAATAACAAAAATAACAGGAAAAGTAGAAGCAGTAACTATCCAGATTAATGTATTAAAAAAGATAATAGAAAAACCTGAAAAAATCTCTCTTTCTCAAATGGTTTAGACCCAATTTATGCAAAAGATTTAGACCCAATTTATGAAAGAGCTTTGTATTTTACAACTAAACTCTAGGCTGATTCACAAGGATTCTCAAATTATTTGCCCCAAAGTAAGTCAGATCAAGTTATCATTAAACAAAATAATACTATAATAGCACTACTGTTAGAATTAAATATAAAAATAGATAAAATTATACAAGAAAAGACAAATATAATTGAACACCCAAGGAATACTGAAGTAGATGAACTAATCGACTAGTTAAAAAAGATAGAAATAGCCCCATATAAAGAGAGACCAAAGATAACTAGAAAACCTCACCAATGGACTTTTTTCCAGGTAGAACAAGAATAAACAAGGAAAGACCACAAGTAAATTTTTCAGAAAATAGAATAGGTAATAACATGTTAGCTAGAATTATGACTAGAAAACAACAAGAAGAAAATCAACAATTAGATGAAGTAATAGATATAGATAAACATATACAAAATTTTCAACAAAATCAATTGAGATTACTGAACCCAAAAAGATTATATAATGTGGGATGTTTTTCAAACAACTCTCAACTATATAAACACTATAGAGAAGAACACTTATCGGCAATAGGAAATAAAGTAGCTACGCTAAACTTAATTAACCCAGAATCAGTAAGACAAATAAAAAACTATAGAAAAGCTTTAATGCATATGGGATTAATAGTAATTGGATTAAAAGGGTTAACAAGAAAGAATTTAGGTACTAAAGTACTTTTTGTAGTATACAATGATAGATGGTCAGATCAAAAAAAATCTATAATAGGTTTAATAGAAGTAGACATGACTAATAATGGAGGAATATTTTAAATAAGCTAGACTTCATAATAAATCTAGCAGAGTTTGGAAAAAGTATTAAAATAGAAATACACACTAAAGGATATGCGGAAATCATAAATGGAAAATAATTTATTAATATGCATAGGATTTATAGAAAAAATGACAACTAATAGCAAAATAAAATTTTAAATTAGGGTAGATAATGTAGTAGAGGTAATGAAAAACAAAGGGACTAAACTCATAAAACTTATCAAAATAAATCTAAAAGAATACACATGATTAGAATAAAATTTAGAAGATTTTGCAAAACCAAAAATACTAAAGTAGAATCTCATTTAATGTATACTAACTCTAAGGGAGAAACCTCAATTAGAAGTAATGACCTTTAAGGTCATTTTGAAAACAAAGCATTCATTTCTTCGGTTAGAACGTTCCTGTTGCAACCCCAAGTCATTTATGACTTGCTGACACCGACTGTTCCATCACCTGATCTTTTTTCTGTGTATTAGGCTAGTTTTACTATTTTGGAGCTTTTAATTTCGGTTATTACATCACGTAAGCAACCTTAAAATGGAATTTTGACGGTTCCATGAGCTTTGGAATGGAATAAATTGGAATAGTAGCATGGTCGGCACGAGTATCGAGGAGATCAGTATGAGTTTTGGGACATTTGGTACTTTAGCCCTTGAAATTTTGCCTATTATTGACTTTGGTCAACTTTCTTAGAAAACACACTCGGATTGAGTTATGACAGCACGGTTTGTTCCTGAATATCGAGTATGGTCTAGAATGACCTTTCGTTCACTTTCTGAGGCTTCCGGTCTAATTTCGAGGCCCATTGAAGAATTAAGCTCAAAATGCCACTTGAGTGTGGGACCCACTTTTTATTAAAATGACCTCATATGGGAACTTTGAATATGCCACTGAGTTTAAAATATCGAATTTGATGAGGTAGAATAGTTTATTTGCACGCACGGAATTCCGAATGAATTTCGAGCACACCAACAGAGTTTTTAGAGTTTGCAAATCAGCTGTTACAGCTGATGTTGGTGCAGGCCTCCCTTTTCCTTCACATTTGAGAGCGTCCTTCCCATTGTAGTTTGTCATAATGAGGACAACTACGTTGTGCTCCGCGATCGCGATGAGCAATTCGGTCTAGTCTTTATTAAAAGACCAGATGCTAACAACTATGAACTTGTATGTTCATTTTGTCATATCTCTCTCAATTTGAGCTCAAATTTGTCGATTCAAGGGTCTAACTTTAAGAGAATTTTAAGGGAAACGAGTTGGTGAGATTGGGGAGTGCATTGGAGACTTCGTTGGAGGTAAATTTGATGTCTTAGCTACTGTGTTGTACCATTTTCGGAGTGGAATCTTAGTTAATTTTGATCTTGGTCCATTTTTTGAGATTCAAGAGTCCATATTATGGGATTTTCCACAAGAAACGTCGTGGTGTATTTAGTTTTGTCCATCAAGTTTTGGTTAGTTTGTTGTTCAAAGCTGCAGTCCCATTTAAGGTCTTAAGCTTAAAATTCAGAATCCTTTTTACATGACTTTTAAAATTTTAGATGTGGGTCCCACAATTTTCATTTTGGGCCTCGAAATTGGTCCATATATGAAATTGATTTTAGTGTCTAAACGATCGTGTTAATGTTGTAATTCTATTTTTCACATTGTGGAAGCGTTCCAAGGCCGTTCAGAAAGGAAAAACTCAGGTTTCTTGAGTTGGAGCTTGCGTAGTTGGCCTGCGGTAGGCTATAATTTCCCCCTCCTTAGACTGAGCATGATAGGGAAATTGTATGCTGATTTTTATGAGTTCGAGGCTGTTTGGGTGTCGAGCATGCTAAGTTTCTAGAATTCATGTTGTAGGCTCTATTTTCAGGAAATTTGAGCTACTAAAGTACATCTCATATTATTATTGATCGTCCATACCTTATGGTGTGTGTGATGTGCCTTTGGTTTATGTCTTTGGAAGAATGTTTGGCCTTAGACTAGGCTTAGACTAGTGACTACCATAGAATTAGTGATTTTGGTGCCGTCGGGCTTTGAAACTTCTTTGATGTTGTTTCGGACAGCTTAGCTTCCAGTAGACTTATATAGCAGAATTGCATCTAATAATGTCCTTTTTTCTATCAATTCCTTATCACTGGATCCTTGGGTCTAGAAGTCTATTCGTCGATTTTGGTCGGATGAGATTTGGGTTGGAGTGATTTATTGATGGCACTCACATTAAGGGTATTCCATGTGATGCTCGGTTGGTCGTTGATCCTGATTCTGACCAATTCGCCTTTATTCATGGTTTAAGTCCCCAATCCATTCCACCGAGTGGGGTTTAAGACCTTGCCTTAGTATTATTGCCTCGGTTCAAGTCATCAATATCAAGTACAACCCTTTTTTCTTGAGATTCCAACTCGTATTTTCTATTGGTGACCACTTGATGAGAATCATGACATACTCCAGTTCTCGTTCTAACGTGGGTCTTCAAAGTCAAAATTTTAAACTCAAGTTGGATCATTTCATGACACTAAGTTAGGTGTAAATTCCAAAAATTATCCCTCATTTTGAGCATTAGATGTTGTAGCTTCTCACCATGTCCAATATTTTGGGCTAAGCTTATGAAGTCACATGAAATCTATTATTTAATGTTAAAGGATGTGCTTTTTTATGCTTTGCAGGCTTTGTTTTGTTTTCTTTTGGTGGTCTCGAGCTGATTTTTTTTTTACTTTATTATATTTTTGTAGATTTTAATGTGTTTGGTTTAATGTGGTCCCTCTGATTTTATTTTGAATTTACTGATTCTTTCATGTATTTTTGTAGGATGATTGATGAAGTTGATATTGTATTCAAATATGGGGGTAGTTGGGTCATTTCACCTGAGTTGGCATACACTAAGAAATTGATGCACTTACTTTGTCGTGGTTCAAGTCCACTGCCGTTATTAGTCTTGGTTCAAGTCTATTTCTACTTACTAGCTTTAGTTCGAGTCCTTAGTTACCATTACCTTGGTTCAAGTCCTTGGTCTCTCTCTTACATGTGGTTCAAGACAATGATTATCTATCACCTTGGTTCAACTTATTGGTATTTCTTACACGTGGTTCAAGTCCACAATTATCCATACCTTAGTTGAAGTCCCTGATCCTTTTATGACTCTTCGATTTAAGTCCTTAACTATGTTCAGCTTTGGTTAAAGCCTCAAGCTTATAGAATTGTTCGATTCAAGTCAGTAGAAAGTTTTGGCATTATTGGAACTCCATCGGATCCTCTCATTTTACTTCAACTATCTTTTTTACTGTCGGACTTATAAGAGTCCATTCAGGTTGTTACTTGTAGACTTGTAAATGAGTGTACCCATTAGGTTTATGGGTGCCCAATGGATTTAGTTAGTTTCTCTCTTCCTCTTTGTGCATTGAGTACGCTCGTGTACCTATCTACCTTGATTTCTTGTTTTATCTTTAGTTGTGATTAATTTCTCACATTTTAGTTTACTATTGCTTATCTTTCTTAGTCAGTCTATGATGCCTACTAGGTACCTATTGTTTTGGTACCCATACTACACATTGCATCTATGTTCGTGATGCAAGTCTAAGTACTAGCTATTAGCATTGATCTCGAGCTAGCTGTGGTCTTGACCAGAAGTGAAGGTGAGCACACAGCGTTCTGGATTTACCTATCTATCTATCTATCTATCTATCTATCTATCTATATATATATATATATATATATATATATATATATATTATTTTTCTTTCTCTCTTTGAGACAGTCTTGTTTCTGTGCTCCAATTTTGGGACTTGTACTCTTTTTGTAGTAGCTTTGTACATGTGACTTTCAGGTTTTGGGAGGATCTTTTGGTTTGTATATATTCTTTTTTGCTTCTTCCTGTTCATTTGTGTTCCTGATATTTCATTACTATTTTTAGATTGAATAATTTGTTTTTTACCCTAACATCCCATTACTCACAATTCTGCAATATAGGTCGGCTTGCCTACTAGTGGGTCATAGTAGACACCATCATGACCTGATAAATTAGGTTATGAAAAGTTGGTATCAAAGCCCAGGTTCATCGGTCTCTCTTAAACAAAGCTAACATCTAGTAGATTCCTGCGGATTGATGCTGAGACGTCCGTGACTTATCTTCAAGAGGCCACAATATGTCTTTAGGAACTTGTCTCTTTTTTATGACTGACATGCAGTGTGTCTTATCCATTTATGAAAATCTCACTTGTTCCACTCTTTTACAAGATGGCTTGTATGTATGCTAGGGGTTGGGGCCGACATTGAGGTCTTGCTAGGGCTACAGTTTTAGCTGGAGGTAGAGCCACCATTAGCTCCAGTTCATTATCAATATATAGGTCCGGGACCAGCCCAGTCATAACCAGATATAGTTGCAGCTCTAGACCTACAGGTGATGTTCGTCCAGATATTAGCTATTATTGGGGGTATGTAGCAGGCCCCAGTTCTAGCTGCTCTAGTACCGAAGGGCTAGCCTATGCTAGAGGCAATAGTTGTTCAGTAGCCATCGATATCTTTTGCTCAGCCTGATGATTTAGAGGGATTCATGCCACTTCAGGAGTAGAAGATGCTTAGGGTGGTCCTTTGACTATCAGCGTAGAGGTTTTCTAGCGATGTGGGTGATGACGCCCATGAGTTTCTACTTACTTGCCACGAGTAGATGCAAACTTTATGTTTAGTGGAGTCGAGGGTGGCTGACTTTACTGCTTATCATCTAGATGATCCTTCTTGGTCAGAATGGCATTCATATTTAGAAAGAAGGCCAGTTAGGTCTCCGCAGTATCATAGGTTGAGTTTTCTGAAGCCTTCTTTGCTCAATTTATCCCTAAGAGCATCAGAGATCAGCTAAGAGATATGTTCACGAGGTTGGAGTAGGGCTCCATAACCATATCAGAGTATGAGGCCCAATTCCACAAGCTCTTCAGGCATATTACTATGATCTTACCTATTGAGGAGGAGAAAGTTCGTTGCTTGGTATTGGGTTTGGGACTTTAGCTATAGATTGAGACTCAGTCATTAGTATCAATGGGCCACTCATTTCTGGATGTGGTAGACCATGCTCACACACTAGAGCAACTATGTCGTGAGGCCCAAGGGTGCCGTGATAAAAGAGCTAGGTAGGGGGATAAATAGGGTGGGTGCTATTTTAGGCCCAGGGAGTCCTATGATAGATATCGCTAGAAATTCCTGTAGGGCCAGTCCAAGGGCCCATTCTAGACTCACTTTATACTTCAGGGGGTGACCAATACCATCAGGATAGCTCTAGTGCTGGTCGAGTCGGAGATGAGGTGGGTTTTAGAATGGTTCTTTTGGCTGAGGTGTCCGATCTCTAGCTCTGAATAGTCTTATTGTCGGTAATGGTTCTATCCAACATATGTATGTTCTCTAATTTTCTTCATGATTTCAAATATACCTTTTAAATGCTTTGATCATTATGGTTTTCTCATGAGTTTACTTATCCTTCTTATCATGTAGATTGACTGATCATTACATCTTATGATTTATATTGCATGTCATCCCTCATACTTGGTAGATTCAAAAGTAGTAACACATATTTTTGCCTATATTATCTCATAATATAGGGGTTGAGGATCGTATTCCCATACATGGCTACTAGAGCTTTCATCCGGTGAAGTCTTAGTGAGTCCTCATCCATCGAGGGTGAATTATGAGTTGTTTCCTTTTTAACACTTTCTTTATATTTTTGTTAAGGGTGAGCTAGGGACATGTCTTAGTCCCCGCCCTTCTTGATTATTAGAGGCAATCATTGGATATATGTTTTAGAGTCTATGTTTTTAATTCCTATACTCTTTATGATCATGATTTAGACTCCTCTTATGTTATTTATGAATTCACTTTACCTTATGTATACTTACGATATGTCAAGAGTCTTAGTTAGAGCCCTTTGGGGATTTGATAATTGTGTTACGATTAGGCCCTAAGTTGAGTCATCACAAACTTGGTATTAGAGCAAAAGGTTTAAGATGTCCTAGAGAGTCCAATATGTATCATCAAGTAGATTGTTATTCATGATTGTGAAGAGCGCCACATCTATGGATAGAAGGCTATTAGGCCTTTAAGGAAATTCTCACTTCTTTCATGGTCTATGTTGTGCTATAGAGTATACTCTAAGACTTTCTTTCCCTAATGATTGTCCTTTGTGATTTTTTGAAATGCCTCCAAGAAGAATACCTATACAAAGAGGGATCAATGCTTATAAGGACCAAGCTCCTCTGGTCACTCAAGACAATGGCATCTTACCCGACCAAGTAACTAATATGGAGTTCCATATCTCTATTACTATGCTGGCCCATGTTTTGGCCAACCAAGGGGTTATTGCGCCTCCTAATGTTCCCACTCCGGCATCTAGGGTAAGAGACTTTGCAAGAACTAACCCTCTAGAGTTCTATGGTTTGAAAGTTGATGAGGATCCCTAAGAGTTTATCGATGAGGGATACAAGATAGTGAGTATCATGGGGGTGACTTCGAAAGAGAAAACAGAGTTGGTGGATTACCAAATCAAAAGTGTTGTTTAAGTTTGGTATACTCAATGGAAGATAGAGAAGGTGGATGGAGGACCTATTGAATGGAAAGTCTTTAAACTTCATTTTCTTGATCCCATTTTCCCTCTTGAGCTAAGGGAAGCCAAGGCGTTAGAGTTCATCAATCTGCAATAAGACAATATGGGTATGAGGGACTATGCCCTCAAGTTCACTAAGCTATCCAAGTATGCTCCTTCATCAGTTGTCGATCTATATGCCCAATGAGTCAATTCATATTGGGGATGTCCAACTTGGTTCCTAAGAAATGTCGTACTACTATGCTTGTTAAAGAAATTAACATATCTCGGTTTATGACTTTTGTCGAATACATTGAGGGAGATAAACTTAATAAGATAAGGATGAGATTCTAAGTGAGTCCGGTATGAAGGTAGGTTCTCAAATGCTAGGTCCGGTGGTAGTAGTGTACGTTCTCAAGAAGGCCAAGTTTCCGGAAAGAAGTTTGATAAGGATAAAGTGCCATACCCTAAGGTCTAAGGAGTAGGTGTGAATTCTAATAACACTTCATTTCCCAAGTGTTCTAAATGTGGGAAGAATCATGGAGAAAGATTTTTGATGGGAATGGTTGCTTGCTATGGATGTGGCAAAATTGGCCATAGGCAATCCGAGTGCCCTCATTCTGCCAAAAAAAGGTAGAGAAGGTTGTTCTCAAGGCCAAATTGCTCAAGGAGGCCAATATCCACAAGGTTCCCAAGCTCAATCAAAGGGTGGTCAATGTAACAATCGGTTCAATGCTCTTTACTATAAGTAAGAGGTGGAGGACACTACCAATGTTGTTATTGGTATGTTATGGGTCTTTCACTATGATTCTTATGCCTTGTTTGATCCGGGTGCAAAATTTTCTTTTGTTACTCCTTAAGTGTTAATGAGGTTTAATGTGTGCCCCGAAGTGTTCCTAGAACCTTTTTCCGTTTAAATTCCCCCAAGGTAAGTCAGTTATGGCAAAAAAAGTCTATAAAATTATCCAATTTCAGTTTTCCATGAAGTCACTTCTATTGATCTAGTAGAGCTTGATATGACAGATTTTGATATTATTATCAGTATGGATTGGATTCATGCATGTTATGCCTTTATATATTGTTGAACCTGAGTGGTTAAGTTTTAGTTTCCAAATGAGCCAATCCAAGAATGGAAAAGTAGTAATTCTGTGTTTAAGGGTCAATTCATCTCATGCCTTAAAGCTTGGAAAATGATTTCCAAAGGTTGCATCTACCATCTAGTTTGGGTTAGAGATATTAACTCTGAGACTCCTACTTTTGAGTCAGTTTTAGTTGTAAAAGAATTTTCGAAAATTTTCCCTGAAGATCTCCCGGGTATTCCTCCCATGGTGGAAATAGACTTTGGTATTGACCTCCTACCCGATACGCTGCCTATCTCTATTCTTCCTTACCGTATGGTTCTAGCATAATTAAAAGAGTTAAAGGATAAGTTAACGGATTTGCTAGATAAGGGTTTTATAAGACTGAGTATCTCTCTAGAGGGTGCTCCGGTTCTCTTTGTCAGAAAGATTATTCTCTTCGGATGTGTATTGATTATCGGCAGTTGAACAAGGTTATAATTAAGAATAAGTATTCCATTCCAAGGATTGATGACTTGTTCGATAAACTTCAAGGAGAAAGCTATTTTTCAAAGTTTAACCTCTGATTGAGTTATCATCTCCTCCGAGTATGGGAATGTGACATTTCAAAAATGTCTTTCAGAACTCGGTATGGTGACTTTGAATTTTTGATTATGTCTTTTTGACTAAAAAATGCCCCTGCAGCTTTTATGGATTTGGTGAGTAAGGTGTTTAAGCAATATTTGGATATGTTTGTGATTGTCATTATTATTAATATTTTGATTTACTCATGGAGTAAGAAAGAGCATGCCGATCATTTGAGGATTATTTTGCAAATTCTTAATGACAGTTAGTTATATGAAAAGTTTAGCAAATGTGATTTTTAGTTAATGTTAGTTGCATCGCTTGGTCACAATGTTTTCGAAGAAAGAATCATGGTCGATCAAAAGAAGATTAAGATAGTTTAGAATTGGCCAAGACCATTGAATCCTTCTGACATTTAAAGTTTCTTGGCCTTACCAGTTATTATAGATGGTTTGTGGAAGGTTTCTTTTCCATTTCATCCCCCTTGATAACTTTGACACAAAAGAAGGTGAAGTTCCAATGGTCCGAGGCATGTGACAAAAAGCTTCCAAGAGTTGAAGAATAGACTTACCTCTGCTCTGGTGTTGACTCTACTAGAAGGTTTTGATGGGTTTTATGTGTATTGTGATGCTTCATGAGTTGGTCATGGTTGTGTTCCAATGCAAAATAGCAAAGTGATAGCTTATACTTCGAGGCAACTCATGGTACATGAGAAGAATTACCCAACTCATGAGTTGGAGTTTGCGGTGGTGGTATTTGATTTATGGAGACACTACTTGTATGGTGTCCGTGTGGATGTTTTCACCGATCAAAAGAGTTCGCAATATGTGCTCACTCAAAAGGACTTAAACCTTTGACAAAGGAAATTGCTTGAACTATTGAAATATTACAAAATGAGTATGTTATACAATTCAGGTAAGGAAAATATGGTTGCTGATGCTCTTAGTAGATTGTCTATGAACACGGTTTCTCATATTGAAGATGAAAAGAGTTGTTTGATTGGTTGATTCCAAAGCTGGTTGTGTTATTGTGCAAAATGGTTCCAAAAATTCTCTTATGGAGGATGTAAAGGAAAAGCAGGATAGCGATTCCGCTTTGGTTGATTTGAAGAAAGCAGTTGCCTAAAAAGCCATTGAGGCTTTTTCTCAAGGGGAAAATGGTGTTTTGAGATATCAAGGTTGATTGTTTGTTTTGAATGTTGACGGCTTGATAGAAATGATATTTTCCGAAGCTTATAGTTTGTGGTATTCTATTTATCCCGGATCCTCTAAGATGTATTGTGATTTAAGGGAAATGTATTGGTCGAATGACATGAAGAGGGATATTGTACAATTCATGGCCAAGGGTCCTAATTGTCAATAAGTGAAAGTTGAACAACAAAAACCAAGAGGTTTGGCTCAAGACATTTAGATTCCTACTTAGAAGTGGGAAGCCTTGAATATGATCTATGTTACAGGTTTGCCTTGTACTCATAGGCAACATAATTCCATTTGTCTGATTGTTGACCGAATGACTAAATTAGTTCATTTTCTCCTAGTAAGACTTTATATTCAGCTAAGGACTATGCAATATTGTATATTTGAGAGTTGGTGAAGCTTCATGGTGTTCAGTATCTATCATTCTGGATTGAGGTACTCAATTCACATCTCAGTTTTGGAGATCTTTCCAAAAGGTTCTTCGTACCCAAGTGAAGTTTAGTACAACTTTTCACCCACAGATGGATGGTCAGGCCGAGCACATCATTTAAAGGAAATTGGGATGATTGCTATTAATAGAGTTTGGTTATAATAACAGTTATCGCTCTAGCATTGAGATCACTCCATTTGAAGCGATGTATAGTAGGTGGTATAGATCCCCTTTCGGTTGGTTTGAGGTAGGTAAAATTGCTTTTATAGGGCCCGAGTTAGTATTTGAGGCTATGGATAAGGTTAGACTCATTAGAGAAAGATTGAAAATGGCTTAAAGCCGACAAAAGACTTATTCGGATGTGAGGAGAAGGGAACTTGAATTTTAGTTTAATGATTGGGTTTACTTGAAAATTTCACCTATGAAGGGTGTGATGTGTTTTGGTAAGAAACAAAAGTTAGGTCCCTTCTATGTTGGCCCATATTAGATTTTGAGGAGTATTGGTAAGGTGGCTTATGATTTGGATTTGCCTTCAGATTTGGCATTAGTGCATCCGGTGTTCCATATGTCATTGTAAAGGAAGTTTGTTGGTAATCCTATCTCAATTGTGCCATTGAAAATCATTGAGATTTAAGAGATTCTTTCTTATGAACAGGTTTCATTTGAGATCTTAGATCAACAACTTAGAAATTTGAGAAACAAAGAAATAGCATCAGTTAAAGTGTTATGGAGGAATCTAGAAGTTAAGGGTGCTATATGGGAGGCCGAAACCGACATGATGTCCCAATATCCTCATCTTTTTCCTTTCGTGCCTAGTTGAGGTATTTAATTCCTTCATGATCCAACAAGCCCAAATCATGTATTTCAGTTGTTCTCATGGTTTCATATGCATTCACATTCATGAAATGAGTTTTAAAGTCATGTTTTTGCTTTAGATTAAAGATTTCATGTTTTTTGCATTTGAGATATTTTGCATTCATGTTGGGATTTTATGTTCCTCTCCTATTCCATTCATGCTAGCTTGAGTCTCATTCAAGGACTAATGTTCCCAAAAAGGAGATGTTGTAAGACCCCAGAATTTAAAAAGTCAAAAAACGAGGATCAAAATATAAGATTACTAAAATCTACAATTTTTGGCACCAAGTGATGACCATGAAGGACATCATGGGCCATGCTCATGAAATGAGTTTTAAAGTCATGTTTTAGCTTGAGATTGAAGATTTCATATTTTATGCATTATCGAGATATTTTGCATTCTTGTTGGGCTGTTATGTTCCTTTCCTATTCCATTCATATTCGCTTGAGTCCCATTCGAGGAATAATGTTCCCAAAAGGGGATATATTATAATACCCCAGAAGTTGGAAAGACATAAAATGAGGAACAAAGGAAGAAATTCCTAGAAAATGCAACTTTTTGCACCAGGTGGCCTTCACGCGACCCATTACGGGAAGTGAAGAGCACCTCAATCCGTGAAGGGCCATCGTGGCCCATTCCCTGTCAATTGAGTTTCATAGGTGAGGAAAAAGAGAGTAAACCCAATCATTGACCTCAAATTCAAATTCCCTTCTTCTTACCTCCGAATAGGACTTTTATCAGCTTTGGGTTGTCTTTAATCTTTCTGTAATGAATCTAACCTTCTCTATACACTCAAATACCAACTCGGATACTATCAAAGCAACTTTACCTACCTCGAACCAACATATAGGGGATCTAAACCTCTGAATATACAAAATGTCCATGGATCCATCTTAATTCTAGAATAATATTTGTTATTATAAGCAAACTCTATCAATGGCAACTGGTCATCCCAATTTCCTTTGTAATCAATAACGCATGCTCTCAACATATCTTCTAATATCTGAATGGTATGCTTGGCCTAACCATCCTTCCGCACTATGCCTCGTAGTGAGCCACTGTGATGGTGGTCCTAAAACTCAGACTTGTAGAAAGGGACCACGATATGAGACCACGGACCATGGTGAGAACTATAGGCCGTGATTCCCTTCGTGGTGATCCCTCCCCTGAGACCTCAGAAAATGATCCTAAGGTAAGGACCACAACTCACCCTCATGGGTTGTGTACCCCTTCATGAACCGTGGTAGGTTTCGTGGTGGTTTCTCCTACAAAGCACCCTACAGTTCCTACACCACGGCCATGTTCCTCGGACTGTGATGCACTCCACGCACTGTGAAGGGTTCCATGGAGGAAGTTTTGAAACTCTTCCCCTGCAACCCCAAGATTTCAAGTCCAAGTCTGGCATCATGGACGCCAGTACAAGCAGTGATGAGCATGACAGACCATGGTGTGACCTCCATGATGAGTCCCAGTTCCAGTTAAATGAAGGGTAATCCTATTATTTACCTATTCTTTCATTAATGTTTGTGGATGTTTTTTAGACAAGATTCATTATAAAATTTGTCCTAAATACTCCTAAACCTATTCATTTCCCTCATTAACTCCCAAACAACTTTAAGACTTCTCTCTCAAGGTTTCATCAAGAATTTATCTTATTCATCAAGCTTGGCTAGGATTTCTTCAAGAATAAGTCTCCTTTTTCAATTCCAAGTTCTAATTTAATCAAACAACTTTAAGACTTCTCTCTCAAGGTTTCGTCAAGAGTTTATCCTCTTCATCAAGGTGTGTAGGGATTGATCCATGGGTTCCGTTTACCCATGGAATCCTAAGGTTTTTACTCAAAATCTCATGAATTTCAATTGGGTTCGTAACCTTAGTTTGATGAATTGCATTGGCCTCCTTTAATTATGTACTTGTCACAACCCGATTTCTGAGGTCATGATATTACCTACTATAACCTACCAGTAGGTCAGCCAACCCGTGAACCTGAAATGACAAGTAATGGGTTTGAGGTTAGAAACTAATCAAGAATATATGCTAGATGTCTTATTTCTCCTCATTTCTTAAATTCTTCCCATGACGCAAATTCCAAGTACCTTAAAATCTTCAATATACTAGACTTTTGTTCATTTTGCTAATTCTTTTATCAATCTTATCCTTCAACCAACAACACATAACCCTAACAAAGCAAATACATGTACCATGATAATATACTTATAATAACCCTTCCTTATATACACCCACTCTATAAAAAGTCATAAAAATTCTAACTTCGATTGGCGCAACATCATCCTAATCATACACTACACAACTTATTCTTTTATGACAAACTTCACAGATAGTAGTCTCTAAAGTCTACATGAATTGCATGATTTTAAGTTAAATTATGAATGCCCATGCATGAAGCTATTTTCAATGATGATATTATGAAGTATAATTATAAAGTTCAATGATCTCCATAATTATCATGATTTTTATACAAATTGACTATCTATATGAGTTTTAATCTAAGTTCAAGTATGAATTATGATCATAAGATATAATTATGTTCAAGAAGTGAAATCTATGCAATTTATGAAGAAGGGTGACATAGGGTCCAATGTGGTGACCTAGGAACCTAATGACATGAATTATGCAAGTATGATTTGTGATGATGAAAGGCCAGTACTCACATTGCAATTATGATGTGAAATGAGCTATTCTATGATCTATGAAGTTTATGAACAAGTTTATGATATATGCTAATAATTACTATACTATGTTATGTATTCTATGGGATTTGACTTAGAACTGAGTGGAATTTGAGTTGTGGGCCCTACCAAAAGTCTTTGTAGCAGACTCAAGTCCCTTAAACTACATGCCACCATATGTTTCCATCATGTCTTATCTAGTAGATCCATATATAGCATATGTACATGACCCGCCTGGCGAGGTAGACTCTACCTTGGCAAGTAGATTCCCCTTTCATCTATTGTATGGGAATACATTAGGATTCGATGTTATAGCTCGCATGGTCTTATTATCGGTTTTGGTTCTATCCCATATATGTATGTTTTCTTATGCTGTTCTTGATTTCAAATATGCTTTTTAAATGATTTGATCATTATGGTTTTCTCATGACTCTACTTATCCTCCTTATCATGTACATTAAGTGATCATTGCATCTTATAATTTATATTGCATGTCATACCCTTATACTTAGTACATTCAAAAGTACTAACGTGTACTGTTGCCTACATTGTCTCATAATGTAGGGGTTGAGGATCATATTCCTATACGTGTCTAGTAGAGCTTTTATCTAGTGAAGTATTGGTGAGTCCTCAGCCATCCAGGGTGAATTATGAGTTGTTTCTTTGTTAAGACTTTCATTACATTTTTTTTGAGGATGCTCTAGGAACATGTCTTAGCCCCCTTCGTTCTTGATTAGTAGAGACATTCATTGGACATATGTTTTAGAGTCTATGTTGTTAATTTCTGTACTCTTTATGATTCACTATTTAGACTCCGCTTATGTTATTTCCACATTTACTTTACCTTATGTATGATTATCATATGTCAAAAGGCTTGGTTGGAGCCCTTTGTAGTTTTGATCTCCGTGTTACGACTAGGCCTTAGTTCAGGTTGTGACAAACTTGGTATCAAAGCATAAGGTTTAATATGTCCTAGTGAGTTCAACATGCCACGTCAAGTAGAGTCTTATTCATGGTTGTGAAGAGTACCATATCTATGAATTGGAGGCTATAAGATGTTTTGGAAAATTCTCTCTTCTTCTATGGTCTATGTCGTACTATCGAGTATACTCTAAAACTTTCTTTCCCTAATGATTGTCCTTTGAAATTTTTTAGAAATGCCTCCAAGAAGAACACTTATGCAAAAAGGGATCAATGCTAATAAGGACAAAGCTCTTCTGGTCACTCAAGACAATGGTATCCTACCTGACCAAGTGACTAATGCAGAGTTCCATACTGCTATTACTATGCTAGCCAAAGTTGTGGCCAACCAAGGGGTTGTGGCTCTTCCTAATATTCCCACTCCGACTTGTAGTGTGAGGGACTTTTCAAGGATGAACCCTATAGATTTCCATGGTTTGAAAGTTGATGAGGATCCCCAAGAGTTTATCGATGAGGTATACAAGATAGTGAGTATTATGGGGGTGACTTCGGAAGAGAAAATGGAGTTAGTAGATTACCAAATAAAAAGTGTTGCTCAAGTTTGGTATACTCAATAGAAGATAGAGAGGGTGGATGAAGGACCTATTGATTTGGAAGTCTTCAAACTTTCTTTCCTTGATCACTTTTTCCCTCTTGAGCTAAGGGAATCCAAGGTATTGGAGTTCATCAATCTGTGACAAGGCAAAATGGGTATGAGGGACTATGCCCTCAAGTTCGCCAAGCTATCCTATTATGCTCCTTCATTAGTTGTCGATCCATGTGCCCGAATGAGTCAATTCATATTAGGGTATTCAACTTGGTTGCTAAGGAATATCGTACCGCTATGCTTGTTAAAGAAATAGACATATCTCAGATTATGACCTTTGTTGAAAACATTTAGGGAGAGAAACTTAAAGAGATGAGAATGAGAGATTCTAAGAAAGCCTAATATGAAGGTGGGTTCTCAAATGCTAGATCCGGTAGTAGTAGTGGTCATTCTCAAGAAGTCCAAGGTTTTTGAAAAGAAGTTTTATAAGGACAGGCTATCATACCCTATGGTCTAATGAGTAGGTATGAATGCTAATAACCCTTCATTTCTGAAGTGCGCTAAATGTGGGAAGAATCATAGAGGGAGATGTTTGATGGGAATGGTTGCTTGCTATGGATGTGGTAAAATGGACCATAGGCAATTCGAGTGCCCTTATATTGCCAACAAAGGTAGAGAAGGTCATCCTCAAGGCCAAGTTGCTCAAGGAGGCTAAGTTTCACATGGTTCCCTAGCTCAACCAAAGGGTGGCCAACGCAACAACTGGTTCTATGCTCTTCATGGTAGGTAAGAGGTGGAGGAAATTCCCGATGTTGTTACTTGTATGTTACAGGCCTTTCACTCTGATGTTTGTGCCTTTCTTGATCTAGGTGCAAATTTGTCTTTTGTTACTCCTTATGTGTCTATGAGGATTAATGTGTGCCTCGAAGTATTTCTAGAATCTTTTTCCATTTATACTCCTGTGGGTGAGTTGGTTATGGAAAAAAGAGTCTATAGAAATTGTTCAATTTAAATTTTCCATAAAGTTAATTCTACCGATCTAGTAGAACTTGATATGACAAATTTTGATATTATTCTCAGTATGGATTGTCTTTAAGCCTATTATGCCTCTATATGTTATAGAACCCGAGTGGTTAAGTTTTAGTTTCCAAATAAACTAGTCCTAGAATGGAAAGGTAGTAATTCCGTGTTTAAGGGTCAATTCATCTCATGACTTAAAGCTCAAAAAATGATTTCCAAAGGCTGCATCTACCATCTAGTTTTAGTAAGAGATATTAACTCCGAAAATCCTACTCTTAATTCAGTTTCAGTTGTAAAAGAATTTTTGGAAGTTTTCCCCGAAGATCTCATGGGTATTCCTCCTGAGATAGAAATAGACTTTGGTATTGACCTCCTACTCGATACGATGCCTATCTCTATTCCTCCTTACCACATGGCTCCAGCAAAATTGAAAAAGTTAAAGGATCAGTAAGATGGTTCTCTTCAAATATGTATTGATTATCGGTAGTTGAACAAGGTCACAATTAAGAATAAGTATTATATTCTAAGGGTTGATGACTTATTCGATCAACTTCAAGGAGAAAGCGACTTTTCAAAGATTGATCTTCGATTAGGTTATCATTAACTCCAAGTAAGGGAATGTGACATTTTAAAAATGGCTTTTAGAACTCGGTATGGTGACTGTGAATTTTTGATTATGTCTTTTCGACTAACAAATGCCCCTACAGCTTTTTGTAATATGATGAGCAGGGTGTTTAAACAATATTTGGATATGTTTGTGATAGTCTATATTGATGATATTTTGATTTACTCACAGATTGAGAAAGAGCATATCGATCATTTGAGGATTGTTTTGAAAATTCTCAATGACAGTAAGTTGTATGAAAAGTTTAGAAAATGTGATTTTTGGTTAATGTCAGGTGTGTTTCTTGGTCATATTGTATTCAGAGAAGGAATCATGGACGATTCAAAGAAGATCAAGACAGTTAAGAATTGGTCTAGACTATTGAATCCTTCCCACATTCAAAGTTTCTTTGGCTTGCCAGTTATTATAGACAGTTTGTGGAAGGTTTCTTTTCTATTGCATTTCCCTTGACGATTTTGACTCAAAAGAAGGTGAAGTTCCAATGGTCCGAGGCATATGAGAAATACTTCCGAGAGTTGAAGAATAGACTTACCTCTGCTCTGGTGTTGACTCTACCAGAAGGTTTTGATGGGTGTTTTTTGTATTACGATGCTTCACGAGTTAGTCTTGGTTGTGTTCTAATACAAAATGACAATGTGATAGTTTATGCTTCAAGGCAACTCAAGGTACATGAGAAGAATTACCTAATTCATGACTTGGAGTTGGCGGCGGTGGTATTTGCTTTGAAGTTATGGAGACACTACTTGTATTGTGTCCATGTGGATGTTTTCACTGATTACAAAAGTTTGCAATATGTATTCACTTAAAAGGACTTAAACCTTCAACAAAGAAGATGACATGAACTGTTGAAGGATTACGAAATGAGTTTCTTATACCATTCAGGTAAGGAAAATATGGTTGCTGACGCTCTTAGTAGATTGTCCATAAATAGTATTGCTCATATTAAAGATAAAAAGACAGAGCTATCTTAGGATGTGTATAGATTAGCCTATTTGGGTATTCGATTGGTTGATAACAAGATGGTGGTGTTATTGCGCAAAATGGTTCTGAATTATCTCTTGTGGCGGATGTAAAGGAAAAAGAAGATAAAGATCCCACTTTGGTTGGATTAAAGAAAGCGGTTGCCAAAAAAACCGTTAAGGCTTTCTCTCAATGGGGAGATGGTGTTTTGAGATATCAGGGCCAATTATGTATTCCGAATGTTGATGGCTCTAAAGAAATGATATTGTCCAAATCTCATAGTTCGTGGTAATCTATTTATCCTAGTTCATCTAAGATGTATCATGATTTAAAGAAAATATATTGGTGGAATTGCATAATGAGGGATATTGCAGAATTCGTGACCAAGTATCCTAATTGTCAATAAGTAAAAGTTGAGCATCAAAAATAAGGAGGTTTGGCTCAAGACATTGAGATTTCTACTTGGAAGTGGAAAGCCTTGAATACTGACTTCGTTACATATTTGCCTCATACTCGTAGGTAACATGATTCCATTTGGATGATTATTGACCAAATGACTAAGTCGATTTATTTTCTCTCTGTAAGACTTCATATTCAGCTGAGGACTATGCTAGATTGTATATTCGAGACTTGGTGAAGCTTTATGTTATTTCACTATCTATCATTTTGGATCAAGGTACTCAATTTATATTTCAGTTTTGGAGATCCTTCCAAAAGGTTCTTGGTACCTAAGTGAAGCTTAGTACAACTTTTCACCCATAGATGGATGGTCAGGCCGAGCATATCATTCAAATACTAGAGGATATGCTGAGAGAATGTGTGATTGATTTTAAAGGAAATTGGGATGATTGCTATTAATAGAGTTTGCTTATAATAACAGTTATCACTCTAGCATTGAGATCGCTCTAATTTGAAGTGATGTATAGTAGGTGGTATAGATCCCTTATCGGTTGGTTTGAGGTAGGTGAAATTGCTTTGATAGGGCCCGAATTGGTATTTGAGGCTTATGAATAAGGTTAGAATCATTAGAGAAAGATTGAAAATGGCTTAAAGCCAACAAAAGGCTTATTCGGATGTGAGGAGAAGGGAACTTAAATTTGAGTTTAATGATTGGGTTTATTTGAAAATTTCACCCATGAAGGGTGTGATGCATTTTGGTAAGAAATATAAGTTAGGTCCCCGCTATGTTGGCCCATGTCAGATTTTGAGGCAAATTGGTAAGGTGGCTTATGATTTGGATTTGTCTTCAGATTTGGCATCGGTACATCTGGTGTTCCATGTGTCATTATTGAGGAAGTTTGTTGGTAATCCTATCTCAATTGTGTTGTTGAACAACATGGAGGTTAAAGAGAGTCTTCCTTATGAAGAGGTTCCAGTTGAGATCTTGTACCAGCAAGTTAGAAAGTTGAGAAATAAAGAAATAGCTTTAGTTAAAGTGTTATGGAGGAATCAAGAGGTTGAGGGTGCTACATGGGAGGCCGAAGATTATATGATGTCCCTATATCCTTATCTCTTTCCTTCCATGCCTAGTTGAGGTATTTAATTCCTTCATGATCCAACCAGCCCAAATCATGTGTTTCAGTTGTTCTCATGGTTTCATATGTATTCATGTTCATGAAATGATTTTTAAAGTCATGTTTTTTCTTGATATTAAAGATTTCATATTTTATGCATTATCGAGATATTTTGCATTCATGTTGGGCTATTATGCTTCTCTCCTATTCCATTCATACTATCTTGAGTCTCATTCAAGGATGAATGTTCACAGGGGAGAGATATTGTAAGACCCCAAAATTTGAAAAGTCAAAAAATGAGGATCAAAACATGAAATTTTTGAAACGTGCAATTTTTGGCATAATATGATAACCATGAAGGCCATCAAGGGTCGTGGTCTGCACCACACCTCAAGGAGAGCCACTCTAGTGGTCCTGAAAATTAGACCTCTAGAAGAGACCACGACAGGAGACCATGGACCGTGGTGAGAACCACAAGCCGTGATGCCCTCTATGGTGATCCCTCTCCTGACCCTAAAATTTGAAAAGTCGGAAAATGAGGATTAAAACATGAAATTATTGAAACGTGCAATTTTTGGCATAATATGATGACCATGAAGGCCATTAAGGGCCGTGGTCTGTACCACACCTCATGGAGAGCTACTCTGGTGGTCCTAAATATTAGACCTCTAGAAGAGACCACGACAGGAGACCATGGACCGTGGTGAGAACCACAAGCCGTGATGCCCTCTATGGTGATCCCTCCCTTGAGACCTTAGAAAATGATCCCAAGGCAAGGACCATGACTCACCACCATGGGCTATGTAGCCCTTCACGGACCATGGTGGGTTCCGTGGTGGTTACTCTTGCATAACACCGTGCAGGTCCTGCACCACGACCATGTTCCATGGATCGTGATGCAATCCACGGACCATGAAGGGTTCTGTGGAGAAAGTTCTGAAACTCTTCCCCTATAACCCTAGGATTTCAAGTCCAAGTCTGGCATCACGGAAGCCACCACAAGCCATGATGAGAATCACAGACCATGATGGGTCCTCCGTGGTGAGTTCCAGTTCTAGTTAAATGAAGGGTAATCTGGTCATTTACCTATTCTTTCATTAATGTTTGAGGATGATTTTGAGACAATATTTAATACGAAATTTGTCCTAAATACTCCTAAACCTATTATTTTCCCTTATTTACTCCCAAATAACTTTAAGACTTCTCTCTCAAGGTTTTTTCAAGATTTCATCTTCTTCATCAAGCTTGGCTAGAGTTTCTTTAATAACAAGTCTCCTTTCTCATTACCAAGTTCTAATTTAATAAAGGTATATAGGGATTGATCCATGGGTTCATTTCATCCATGGAGTCCCAAGGTATTTACTCGAAATCTCATGAATTTCAATTGGGTTTATAACCCTAATTTGATGAATTGCATTGCCCTATTTCAATTATGTACTTGTCACGACCTGATTTCTAAGGCCATAATGGTACCTACTATAACCCACTAGTTGGTAAGCCAACCTGTGAACTCAGAATGACAAGTAATGGGTTTGAGGGAAGAAACTAATTAAGAATATATGCTAGATGTCTTATTTCTCCTCATTTCTTAAATTCTTCCCATAACATAAATTCCAAGTACCTTATACTCTTCAATATACTAAACTTTTGTTCATTTCGCTAACTCGTTGACCAATTTTATCCTTCGAGCAACAACCCATAACCCTAACTAAGAAAATACACGTACTATGATAGTATACTTATAATAACCCTTTCTAATATACACCCACTCTATAACAAAATATGGTAGAAATTTTAACCTAGATTGGCGCAACATCATCCTCATTATACACTATGCAACTTATTCTTTTATGAAGAACTTCATAGACTGTAGTCCCTAAAGTCTACATGAATTGCATGATTTTAAGTCGAATTATGAATGCCCATGCATGAAACTATTTTCAATGATGATATTATGAAGTATGATTATGGAGTTCAATAGTCTCAAGTATTATCATGATTTTTATTCAAATTGACTATGTATATAAGTTTTACTCTCAGTTCAAGTATGAATAATGATCATGAATTACAATTATATTCAAGAAATGAACTCTATGCAGGTTATGAAGAATGGTGACCTAGGACCCAATGTGGTGATCTAGGAACTTAATGACATGAATTATGTAAGTATGGTTTTTAATGATGAAAGGCCAATACTCACATTTCAATTATGATGTGAAGTGATCTACTCTATGATCAATAAAGTTTCAGAATAACTTTATGATATGTGCTAACTATGATTACTATGTTATGTTATGTATTCCATGGTATTTGACTTAGCACCGAGTGGATTTTGAGAGGGGGGGCCTACTAAAAGCCTTAGTAGCATACTCAAGTCCCGTGAACTATGTATCACTATAGGTTGCCTTTATGGCCTAGCTAATGGATCTACGTATAATGTATGTACATGAGTCACCTAGCAGGGTAGACTCTATCTTGGTAAGTAGATTCCCCTTTCTTCTATCGTACGGGAAGACATTAGTATTTCATGTTATAGCTCGAATGGTCTTATTGTCGGTTATGATTCTATCCCACATATATATATTCTCTTATGTTCTTCATGATTTCAAATATGCCTTTTAAATGCTTTTATAATTATTGTTTTATCATGACTTTACTTATCCTTTTTATCATATACAATGATTGATCATTACATCTTATGATTTATATTGCATGTCATACCCTCATACTTAGTACATTCAAAAGTACCGACGCATATTGTTGCCTATATTGACTCATAATATAGGGGTTGAGGATCATATTCCCACACGTGGCTAGTAGAGATTTTATCCGGCGAAGTCTTGGTTAGTCCTCATCCATTGAGGGTGAATTATGAGTTGTTTCCTTATTAGGAATTTCTTTACATTTTTTTGAGGATGAGCTAGGGACATGTCTTAGACCCTGCCCTTTTTGATTAGTAGAGGCATTTGTTAGACATATGTTTTAGAGACTGTGTTGTCAATTTTTATACTCTTTATGATTCATTATTTAGACTCTTCTTATATTATTTGCGCATTTAATTTACTTAGGTATACTTACGATATATCAAGAGGCTTGGTTGGAGCCCTTTTAGAGTCTCAATCACCGTGTTTTGACTAGGACCTAGGTTGGGTTGTGATAGAAGATGACGACGGCTTGTCTACTTTGGATTTAGATGGGATATCAAGTTTTGGTAGTTGTTTCTATATTCCGAGAGTTGGAGGATTGATTATGTTAATGCATAGTGAAGCCATAATTCCAGATATTCTATCCATCCGGACACCGCTAAGATATATCGTAACTTAAGGCAGCATTACTGGTAGAGCGGTATATGGAGAGATATTGCAGATTATATGTCATATTGTTTGAGTTGTCAACAGGTTAAGGCCGAATATTTGAGTCTTGGTGGCGAGTTTCAGAGATTGCCTATTCCCAAATGGAAGTAGGAGTGTATCACCCTGGATTTCATTGTGGGGTTGTCATACACTTCCTATGGTATTGATAATATTTGGATCATCGTGGATCAATTGACCAAGTCAGCATACTTTCTTCCCATTCACACTTCCTACAGTGCTGATAGGTCAGCCCGAAGCCATATTCGGGAGGTGGTACATCTTCATGGTGTGCTTGTTTCTATCTTTTCAGATAGGGGATCACAGTTTACATTCCATTTTTAGAGGACTTTTCATGAGTTGGTATATGTGTCGACTTTAGCAAAGGTTTCACCCATATACTGATGGCTAGTCTGAGCGCACTATTCAAGTTCTTAAGTATATGTTGCAGGCTTTTGTTATGGATTTGGGGGTCAGTAGAAGTAGTTTTTTCCATTGGCGGAGTTTGTACACAACAACAACCCACTCCAGTATTCAAATGGACTACTTTGAGGCCTTATTTGGTAGGTGGTTTCACTCTTTGGCTGGTTGGTTTGAGCCTATGTACAAACTTGATATAGGAGGCATTAGATCATGTGAGGATGATTCAGAATAGGCTTGGACAGCTCAGAGTAGACACCAGAGTTATGTGGATCACAGGCGTTAGCCAGTGAGATTTGTTGTTAGTGATAGTGTATTCCTTCACATATCATTTATGAAGGGTGTGATGAGATTTGGGAGGCATGGAAAACTTAACCCCAGGTATATTGGCCCTTTTGATATTTTGAGGGCAGTTAGCGAGGTTACATATGAGTTAGTTTTACCTCCGTCCTTTTTAACTATTCACCTAGTCTTCCATGTTTCGATGCTACGTCGGTAAGTTCCAGATAAGTCCTATGTGCTCCAGTATGATTTGGTTGATTTGGATGATCGTCTGAGTTATATTAAGGAGAGAGTTTATATTTTAGCCAGAGATGTCAGACAAATGTGATCCAGAGCCATTCCTATAGTTAAGGTCCATTGGAGGCATTATCCAATCGAGGTATTTTTTTGTAATAAAGAATTAATTTTATCATTTAGAGTGTTCCTGTAGCAACCCCAAGTCATTTATGACTTGCTGGCACTAACTGTTCGTTCATGTGGTCACTCATTTGGGTTTTAGGCCCGTTTCCCTGTTTTGGAGCTTTTATAACTTAAAAAGGTGATTTCGGTCATTACCTCATGTAAACAACCTCAGAATGGAATTCTAACGGTTCCATCAGCTCTGAAATGGCCAAATTAGTCTACTAGCATGGTTGAAATAAGTATCGAGGTGATTTGTAAGACTTGGAAGTCGAAAAGTTGGAGCCCAAAAGAAATCCTCAAAATTTTGACTAGCTTCAGCCTTACGAGCCACTCTATGACTCATAGACAGTCCTACAACTCGTAAGAATGAGTCATGGAATGATCCTTAGCAGTTGATCATGACAAAACTCAAAGGAGGGTCCTACGACTCAAGTTGACATCCCGTAATCTTCTCGACGACCCGTAGATGCAACTCCTAAGAAGAGTCCTGAGGCTAAGGTTCAGAAGTCCTTAGGTCAAGTCTACGACTTGACAAGATGGTCCGTAGAATTTTTTACGAGTCATAGGAACTACTCATAACCAAACTTCATAGACCCTCAGAATTTGCAGATTTTGGGATATATAGTACGGGTCCGAATGACAACTCGTAGAAAAGTTGACGGTTCATAGACACGACTCGTTTGCAAATTTTGGAGACTTGAATTTCAGGCCTTTTACCAGAGCCTCCATGACAAGTTATTTTGTTGACTCATCAATACTTCTACGACTCGTAGAAAGGGTCTCGTCGGTTCAAAATCCAAAGTTTAATGAGGAGTAATTGTGTCTTTTTCAAAGTTTGGCTCAATGAACCTAAACACTTTTATGGCCAAGTTAAAAGCCTATATCTACTCAATTCTTCAAATCCCCTCCTATTCAATTCATTCTCCTAAAAATTTCTCTAAGGCAAGAACTCCCATGTCTCATAAGGTTTTTTCTTCAAGCTCAAGCTAGGGTTTCTAGATTTCTTCAAGGTTATTCTTCAATTCTTAGTGAATTCAATCTAGGTATGTGGGGATTGATTTATGGGTTCCTTTCACCCATGAAGTCCCAAGGTTTTCTCAAAGTTTCTTCCAATTTGAATTGAATTATGAATCCTAGTTTTGATGATTTGCATTGGGTTGATTTAATTCTATTTCTAGATGTTATCAATGATCATTATATGCATATTTTCATATGAATTGCATGATTTTAAGTTGAAACGTAAATGCCCATGGATAAAGCTATTTCCAAGTTATGATTATGAAGTAAAGATGATGTTCATGAATAGATTATTAGTTCAATGATTTTCAAGTAAAGTTTTCACGATTTAAAGTTGTGATTATGATTTTATTATAAAAGTTATGATGTTGACAAAAGTTAAGATCAAAGATGGTATTATGATGTGATAAGTACAATTCTCACACAATTATGTTATAAGATGGTGAAAGGACAATTCTCACCAAAGTTATGGATTCTTATCAATCACTAAGTTAATGAGTTATTCCTAATATGTTTTAAAGATGGGTTGATAGGTAGTTACTATCTTTTTCTATTATGTGATGATCATGTTTTTATGAGTTTTCGTTGGGATATTGACTAAGCACCGAGAGGGATTGTAGGTGGGATTTAGTCTAGTAGCATAGTTAGTTACCCAAGGGAATCCTATTAGCAACCTAAAGACCCAAACTACATTGCCCGCGTAGGATTGCCTTTATGGCCTAGCTAGTAGATCCACATATAGAACAATTGAGTTGAGTTGAGTACTATGACGGAGTATACCCTAGCAAGGTAGCATCCCCCTTCTCGATAAGGGTTCCATCAGATTCAATGTTATAGCTCACATGGTCTTAGATGTCGGTTAAATATCTTATCCCACATAAGTTGAAGTTAAGCTATGAGTTCTATGATGAAGTTTTTATGATATGCATCGACCATGAGTTTCATATGTTTTCAAATGCTCTTAAGCTTTTTTCATGTTCATTATGATTGGTCATGCAACTTATGGCATATTGTTCATGTTCCTATTAATTTTTTATTCATACCTCACATACTTAGTACATTCAAACATACTAACACATATTTTGCCTACATTTACTTATAATGTAGGGATGGACGACACTCACAACCATCTTATTCATGGCTAGAGTTTCCCTAGAATCTCAAGAAGTTGGTGAGTCCTTATTCTATAGAGGACAACTTTTATTCTTGTTGTTACATGAATTTATTCTATTGTTAGGTTGATTTAGGAGCCAGTCCTAAGGCCCCATCAACGACTAGACTAGAGGCATGTTTAGATGGCGTATGATGTTGTCCAATTTGGATATCTATTGAGTTGATCTCCCTTAGTCCTATTCCCTTGTGATAATTAATTCCGAGTATCTTTATTATGTTCTTCACCTTATGTATGTGATATATGCTAAGATGTATTATGGTTGGGGTCCCATGCATCCCGATCACCTTATCGCAGCTTAGCCCTAGTTTAGATCATAACATGATCAGTCGAGTTTGGGACCATTTGGCACTTTAGCCCTTGAAATTTGGCCTATGATTGACTTTTGTTGACATTCTTAGAAAGTGCACTCGGATGGAAATTATGATAGTGCAGTTAAGTCTAGAATATTGATTTTGGTCTAGAATGACCCTTCGTTTACTTTTCGAGGCTTCTTGTCTAATTCCGAGGTCCATTATGGATTTAGGCTCAAAATGGCTCATGGGTGTGGGACCCATTTTTTGTTAAAATGATGTTGTATGGGAATTATAAATATACCATTGAGTATAGAATATTGAATTTGGTGGGGTATCATAATTCATTTGCGCGCATGAGATTTTGAACGAATTTCGAGCACTTTATCAAAGTTTTGAGAGTTTGCAAATCAGTTGTTATAGTTGATGCTGGTGCAAGCCTCTCTTGGCCTTCGCATTCGCGAGGTTCTGGGTCGTGATCACGAGGGTATTTCCCCTTGAGCTTCATGATCGTGAGGACACCTATGAAATCACGAAGGGTAGTTTTCTAGGGTATCGCGATCGCGAACCTTGTGCTTTGCGATCGTGATGAGAAATTCTATCTGGTCTTTATTTAAAGTCCATACTCGAACAACTTTGAACTCTCATGTTTATTTTGTCATATCTATCTCAATTTGGGCTTAGATTTGACAATTCAAGGGTCCAACTTCAAGAGAATTTCAAGGGGAACGCGTTGGTGTGTTGGGGAGTGCGTTTGAAGCTTCGTTGGAGGTAAATTTGATGTTTTAGCTATTGTGTTGTTACATTTTTGGAGTGAAGACTTAGTAAATTTTGGGAAGTTGTTGTTTGGCTAATCTTGGTCCATTTTCTGTGATTCAAGAGTACATATTGTGGGGCTTTCCATAAGGAACGTTGTGGTGTATTTAGTTTCATCCGTCAAGGTTTCGTTTTGGTTAATTTGTTGTTCAAAGCTGCTATCCCTTTTATGTTCTTAAGCTTAAAATTTGGAATTCTTGTTGCATGAACATTTCTTGACATTTTCTGACCTTGTCTTGTGTGTTAAATTATTTCATGAACTTGGGTATTGTTTAGGACCAACTTTAGAGGTCAATTCCAGAATTTCAAATGCGGGTTCCACATTTTCCATTTTGGGGCATGAAATTGGTCCATCTCCAAAAATTACAAATTTAGTGTCTAAATGACCATGTTAATATTGTGATTCTATTTTTGATAGTGTAAAGCATTTTGAGGTAATTCGAAAAGGAAAAGCTCAAGTTCCTTGAGTTGGAGTGTGCACGGTCGGTCTACAGGTAGGCTACAATTTTCCCCTCTTTAGACTGATCATGGTAGGGAAATTATATGCTAATTTGTACGAGTTTGGGGTGTTTGGATGTCGAGAATGCTAAGTTTCTAGAATTCATGTCGTAGTCTCTATTTTTTTGGAAATTTGAGCTACTAAAGTATGTCTCCTATTATAGTTGATCATCCATATCTTGTGGTGTGTGTGTTGTGCCTTTGGTTTATGTCTTTGGAATCATGTTTGGCCTTAGTCTAGGATTAGACTAGTGACTGCCATAGACTTGTGTGATTTTGGTGCCATTGGGCTTTGAAACTTCTTTGACATCATTTCGGACAGCTTAGCTCCCTGTAGACTGATATAGTATACTTGAGTCTGATAGTCTGAGCTTTAGCTAGGAAGTAACAAAGCTTTGGAACCTTATCTCATAATGTCCTATTCTTCTATCGGTTTTGTATCATTACATCCTTGGGTCTGGAAGTCTATTCGCCCATTCTGGTTGGATGAGGTTCGGGCTGGAGTGATTTATTGATGGCACTCAAATTGGGGATACTCCCCATGACGCTCAATTAGCTGTTGATCCTGATTCTAATCGATTCGCCTCTGTTCGTGGCTCAAGTCCCTAATTCACTCCACCGGGCGGGGTTCAAGTCCTTGCCTCTATATTATTGCTTCAGTTAAAGTCCCTAGCCTTACTTTTCCGTGGTTCAAGTCCACTTCTGTTATCAGCCTTGGTCCATCGCAACTTATAGATTTGGTTCGAGTCCTTAGCTACCCTTACCTTGGTTTAAGTCCTTGGTCTCTATTGCACGTGGTAAAAGTCCACGATTATCTATCACCTTGGTTCAAGTCCTTGATCTCTCTTACACGTGGTTCAAGTCCACAATTATCCATACCTTGGTTACTATCAAATCTTGGTTTAAGTCCCTGATCCTCTTATGAATCTTCGGTTCGAGTCCTTAACTATGTTCAACTTTGGTTAAATCTTCAAGCTTACAGAATGGTTGGGTTCAATTCCGTGGAAAGTTGTGGCATTATTGGAATTTCATCGGATGCTCTCGTTTTACTTCAACTATCTCTGCTCCTGTCAGGCTTATGGGAGTCAGTTAAGGTTGTTACTTTTAGACTTGTGCATGAGCGTACCCATCAGGTTTATCTGGCAAATTTAGTTAGTTTCTCACTTCCTTTTTGTGTATTGAGTACGCTCGTGTACAAACCTACCTTGATTTCTTGTTCTATCTTTAGTTGTGATTAGTTTCTTGCATTTCAATTTACTTTTGCTTATCTTACTCAGTCGGCCTATGATGCATACTGGATACCTGTTGTTTTGATACTCATAATACACTCTGCATCTGTTTTTATGATTCAGGTCCGAGTATTATCTGTCTTTTTCTCTTTGAGATAGTCTTGTTTCTGTGGTCCACTTCTGTGGTCCAATTTTGGGACTTGTACTCTTTTTCTAGTAGGTCTCTACATGTGACTTTCAAGTTCTAGGAAAGATCTTTTGGTTTGTGTATATATTGTTTTGCTTCCACCCGTTCATTTGTGTTCCTGCTATTTTATTACTATTTTAGATTGAACGGTTGGTCGTCTACCCTAACATCTCATTACTCGCAGTTCTCCGATATGGATCGGCTTGCCTACTGGTGGGTCATAGTAAGTGTCATCATGACCTTACGAATCGGATTGTGACATTAGATTTACTTATTATAATTACATAACACAAAAATAATCAGATAATGAAAGTACAATAGAAGATTCTGAATGTATGAATATAGAAATCATGCAAGAAGAATTTGAGTAGATGAAGCATTAGAAAAATCAAGAATATTAGCCAAAATAGATAAAAATAAATCTTTTAGGTGTAAAGGATGTAAACTTGGAGGATTAACTTTGAGCAAAACAGAAGAACATTTTTAAAAATGTGAGATAAGAACAGATAATTGGGGATATATGGTAGAAAGTAGTCCCAAAGGAAATTAGAAAAATTTGATAAATTCTAAAATACATGCAAGACAACTATGAAGTTAAAGATACAAAATTAGTGCAAGACAGCTATGAAGAAATATAGACGGAATCATTAATAAGCCTAAAAGAAATAATGGAGTCAACCAGTTCTAGTCCAAGCCCGTTTCAAAGAACAATCCATCAAAATACGGTAGACACTAGTACAGAAAATGTACCACGAAAAAGAGTATATACACTAGGCCACAAATTATAAACAGAAAAAGTAAAACCTATAGAAAAAATGATGCCTATAGAAGAACCTATTAGATTACAACAAGAAGGAAGCAAGGGTAAAATACTATACATAGCAGCCCTTGATCCACAAATGTGGAACTCGATAATAGACCTTTGGAAAGGAATAGTTGTGACAGATTATACATAAATATATCATGAAGCAGATGTGGAAACAATGTATAAATACATGAAAACCTTCTTAGGAGAATCGACTAAAGGATTATGGGAAGCCTATAAATTAGAATTCCCACTAGAATTTCAAGCCTTAATAGTAATGAGACCAAACCTTTATATTCGTATAAATAAAATACATAGTTTAATTACGGAAAAAGATCCAATTAGTGGTCTAGTAGTATTACAGATAAATGCTTAATAAAACTAGAACAATTAAGCATAAGTAGTTGATTTCATATAAAGAAATTTTTGAATGACTACCTCTATTTTTGCATGATTAGTGGAAATGCTTTTGATCGACTTAGGTAAAAAATTGTTTAATAAATTACCTGGAGTTCTATGAAGAGAAATAGAAGAAAGATGGTACAAAAGAGATGTAGTAATACAAAATCCAAATGTCAAATGGTCTATAGGACACAAAATACAACATACAATGGAAATACTACAAAAAAAATGCATCCATATACAAATAAAAAATAATTAAAATAAAATAATACGAGTGTTTGTAAAACAACAGTAGATACAACCCAAAGTTATGATCAGAATGAAAATAGAAAGAAAAGGTATAAAAGATATAATCCTCAATATATTAGGGGATATATTAGGAAAAATTATTACCTGAGAAAATCATTAGCTAGAAAACCATACTTAGATAAAAATAGACACGTTAGAAAATATAGAACAGAAAGAAATTACAAAACTAAATTAGAATGTTTAACTTATGGAAGCAAAGATCACTTAGCAAATACCCTCCCAAAAAGAATATATCTATATATATATATATATATATATATATATATATAACAGTAGAGGCAAAAAGTGTCACATGCTAGCCTCACAAAAATTCTCAATTTTTTATTTATAAAAAATAATTTTAAAAAATATTTGCAAATCTATATTTTTCAAAATGTGCCACATGGAAGCATCACAAAATTTCTCAACTTTTCAGTTTTAATATTTTCAATTTTAAAATCCTTACTCAACTTTTCTGTTTTAATATTTTAAATTTTTAAATTTTTAAATTTTTACATTAAAAAAGAGTGTCACATGGCACCACAAAAATACTAAATTATTCAGTTTTAACCTTTCACTTTGGATGACAATTACAATCACAATTTAAATGAAAATTTTTAAAACTTTCAATTACACTCCCATGTATAGACAAATTGTAAAATTTATTATTTTAAATAAAATTAAATCTGTATTTTAAAATTTACGCTATTTGAATTACTCATCTTTTTAATTATTTTCAATTATTTTTATTATTTAATGCTTATTAATTTATTGAATTTATCACATATTTTGATTTGAAAATTGTTAATGTACCGTTATTGAATTGATAAATACTTCTTATAATTGAAAAATAAGGTTTTAAAATTATCTATCACGCTGTGGGATTTCACTGGGTTGTTGTTGTTGTTTGAAGATCGTTAGAAGTTTTCAATTCTACGTTAGAAGTTTTCAACTCTATCTCTATCATAATTTGAAGACTTTTCGATTTTAAGAATCTATTTATGTGATTTTAAAAATAAATAACTTTCGTTATATAAAAATATATCCGATTTAAAATTGTATACTTTTAGCATTCAATTTATAAAATTAAAAAGTAACTTCTTATATCTAAACTACCCCACACCTTCACTCACGTTCCACATAACCATTTTCTTACCCGTTTGCCCATAGAATAGAGATTTAAATAAAGCTAAATAAATAAATTATTGCAAAATATTTATTTAGATAAAGATAGTACTTCAAATCTAATCGTAGTATATGATAAAGCCAAATAATTAGAGATAACAGTTATATTAAAAACTATAAAAGACTACATATTTTTGCAATCTCTATCTATTTATAACTATTTTTAATGAATCTGTGGAAGGAAGTTCAAAGGATAATTAAGATACATCGGGTTGATGTGATCAAAGAGAGGAGGCTAATGAAGAATTTCCATTAATATTTGCGGACAAAATAACTGTGAAAACTTGTTTCTCACAAAAGCAGGAGAACTTTGAAGCGGTGAATCATGTTGATCTCTTAATTTTGACTAGAGGTGTATAAACATACCAATCTGGAGTTTTGTTACTTCAAAACTTATCAGTAAAAGGCAAAAAAAAATTATAAAAAAAGAAGCTTTTGATGGTGTAACTTTGTACCAGATGATTGTGGATTGTAATTGGTGGAAAAGTTCGTATGTAAAAGTTAGACTTCTTTCTTTTATCTATTCCTTATTCAATAATATATATGTTTAAGAAAGTGTCTTGATTTTAAAGACGTTCTTCACAAAATAAATGTTGTTTGAACAGAAAATATTTACTTTTAAAGCAATTTAAAAATTTTAATTTGTCAGAGTGAAATTTTATTCAACATTTTATTCATTTTCTTTGCAGATTTTTTTAGTTAAATTATATTCCCGTAATCTCTATTTTATATTTCGCCGGAGTAAAAGACAAATATATTGATAGAATATCATCAATAATTCAAAATTAGAGTTCACTAGAACAAGAAACATACGAGAACTTTAAACATAATGTATTCACAAAATATGTTTTGAATAAGATAATCATTTGTCAAAAATGATTTTAATTATTTCCAGTGGTTTTTTTTTCCTTGAGAAAAATCAAGTTTGTAAGTTTGCTGAATTCTTTTTCACTACAAATATGTATAACATTATTTTGGGGTCTTGCATAATTATTACTTCATGTAAAGGTGATTGACTTTTTTTTTTTTTTTATAAAAAATAATCTTTTAATATCAAATTTTGGCAAAGGAATAAATTAAACGGGATGTTATCACTAATTAAAAAACGTTCAGAAGAGGAAGATACATATGAGGAGGTTCAACTCTTGATTCATTATATGGAAAATTTGCATTACATTTCATGTTGGTTAATCAATTTAAGTAAGCCTAATCAATGAGATTTTTTTTTTTAATCTTAAACTTTATTTCAATTAAATGGTACCACATAAATTAAAATAAATAAAATAATAATTTTACTACTATATCACCCTTAATTATCCTAAGTCAGCTCATTCATTAGGAAATGAATAATAATACTTAATAAAAAATTAAATATGTATAAAATAATAAATTGTCACGACCCAACCCACCGGGCCGTGAGGGCACCCACTTTATGACCTATGCAGGAAAATCCTTAATTCCTTATATAAGAACAGTTGCGGAATTTAAAACAAACTTGAATAGTTAAACCAAAATTTTTAAAGAAAACTATATTAGAGACCAACTTATACAATTATACAAAATCCTCCAAGGATACTAGTCTAAACAGGTACAAGAGCTATTAAATGTAGAAATAAAATAAAAGACCAATGATCCAGCTTCCACCAAGATAAGGGAAAAATAGAAGCTACTGGAGGATCGTCTTCATCTTCATCTAAGAGACATTACTGATCCTGCAACCATACTATGCCAAGTGACATAACAAGAGTAGTATCAGTACAAATAACACGTACTGGTAGACATAATCGTTTAATCTAATACCCACCGCATAATATATGAATAGAGAAATAAGAGTTATCATTATACTTAAACTTCCTCAATTTAGTCACCCCAGCCTAATAAGTGCACTCCTTATTCTCACCCTTAGAGGATTCACCACCCTAAAGAACATGGTTTCATTACCACCCTAGTCACAACTTAAAATCTGTGGATTAGGGACCCACCTTACTATTATTCCATCACCCCAATAGTCCCCATCTAGAACCTTAAACGTTTAATGATTCGCCCGACCCTCACTAGTTGGTCTAATTGTCTCACAACATAAAGCATATCTGTCTCACAACCACATTCTCCAACTCACTTGAGTTCTATATAGCCATTATCCCTACCACAGTTATTCATGGAAATCACAATGGTACTACTCTCTGGCAACTAGAAACCTCAACTTCTAAGTGTATAAATATAGAATATGATTATACCACATAGATCATATCCAGGCCTAAAAGGGACCATCCTCTTACCCACCCATAGGTGTATTGATGAGCATAATTCTCCATATCTAGCATACCTCAACTCAAGAGTTCACTTATAGATCTTAGTCCATGGCTCATCTACCACTAACCTTATTATTACATGAAAATATATAAATCATTAGGTCCTCTCATGAGACCATCCACACACACACACTTGGCCCTCTCATGGGACCCAACTTAGTCATTGTTACACCCCACATTCTTGAAATCTAAAGGTTTCTAAAGTTACTTAAAAGCTATCATGTGAGCCGCCTAAGTGACGACACTATTAAACAATTCTAAGAAGAGAGAATGTGACACCCCATAGTAGGGGAGATTGGAAATAAGATCAACAGAAGTCGGAAGGAGTAGGAGGCTAAGTAATGAGTCGTAGGACTCGATTTACCAACGTACGCCCCTAACTTAGAAGTTTTACACACCTAATCTATTTGAATACACACTAAGCTTGCGTAGCACGGACGACATAGGCTCTTAAACTAGGACGAGATTACAAACCCACGAGGAGGAGAAAAAATTTCGTGGGGCAGCCAATGGGAGGGTGACATGTGGCAGCCCCTAAGTAAGCAGGTGACCAACCTGCTTGGGGTCAAGTAGGTGACTCACCTGCTTGGGGGGTGGTCCCCACTGCCACATGGCAGCCCTACATGGAGTGCATGGACACGGTGGCCCAATAGGGGCTGGACATGTATCCCCCTTAGGGGCTGAAACGTGTCACCCCTGGGACCACCCATATAAGTGATATGTATCTCAAACTTCAGTTTATTCATCAAATTTCCAGCAAGCAGCGTGAACAAAAAAACTCTAAAGCTAAGAAGAGAAAATTGCGATGGCTTTAGGAGAAAAATAGGCAAGTCCCATTTTCGCTTCGTAAATTAATTAATTAGCGTATACTACGATGATATGGAAGTATTAGTAGTATAAAATTTGAATTTGGTGCAGCCAAAAATCGGACAGCAAGATGCCACGGCGTTGCTTTACAACAACAACAACAACAACCCAGTGAAATCCCACATCATAGGATTTGGGGAGAGTAAAGTGTACGCAGACCTGACTCCTACCAATGTAGGAAGGCTATTTCCGAAAGACCCTCGGCTCAATAGAAGCATAGGAAAAAAAGGTCAGACAAGAATATTAAAAGTAAAAAAGTAGATAACGGAAGAGTTTCAAACAATAGTATAATCAAAGCACTAAAAACAGTAGATATCGTCAAATAATAGCATAAATACCATAAATAACATCAGATAACATAACATACATAACATAAATAACATAAATTAGAGTATAAGAAATCATAGTGCGTTAATACGCCTACAGATAAGGGGGAATAATGTCACTATGTACTAGCCTTCTACCTTGATATGTGTCCTCCACACTCTTCTATCTAAGGTCATGTCCTCGATAAGTCGTAAATACGCCATGTCCTGTCTGATCACCTCTCCCCAATATTTCTTCGGTCTACCCCTACATCTTCTGAAACCATCCATGGCCAACCTCTCACATCTCCGCACTAGTGCTTCTGGGACTCTCTTCTTCACATGCCCAAACCATCTCAGTCGCGATGTGAGATAGTTTTAGCTAATTTCGAGAAAGGTAAGTTCTTCCCCTCTAATTTGAAGTTTATGATGTTAATTCAAGGTGTATTACACACCTTAGGAGCTGCTGGAAGTTGGGGAAAAGGTTTGAAAAGTTCAGCATTCGAAATAAGCGAAATTGGAATCGCTATAGTTAATTGTGAATCGAATAATACGTTGTGCTTGTAGGGCGTGACTGCTGGTCGTGTGGTGAGGTGCTGTGGTGCTGAAATATATGTTGATAAGGGCGTGGGGGGATGCTGATTGCATTCACACGACCCTCCGCTTTGCAATTAAAGAATTCGCAAAAGAAAGATTAAAAACTCTAGTTTTGGTATCTTAGTTTCGAGTGAATTATTGGGGGTTTATATTGTATAATGTTGTCGTAATATGTATATGTATGGTCTGCTGGTTGTATTGTTGGTTAGCTGCAGGTGCTAAGGACATGGTTGTGGATTCAGATAGGGCATATTATAGGGGAGGTGTTGTCCGATTTTCGTTAACTTCTTAACTAGTTAAGGAACTAGTCAAGGATGCGAGCGAGGGGACGAGTTCTATGAATACTCGTGGGTAGTCTAAGTTACTGAAAAGTCTAAGGTTGTTAATACTTGCCTTACTTCCATGTTAAATAGGTTTCGAGGACAACGATGTGGACGATTATGGGGAATCCATAAGAGGTATGTAAAGCCTATTCATTCTCTTCTTTTGGCATGTCGTAGAGGTAAGTAAACAATGATGCGATCTCTGAAGTAATTCCATTCCTAAGTGTCTCTTATTCACTTCTGGGTAATGAACTTTTATAACAGTTAAACTACTTTCCTTGAACCTTATATATACTAAGGACTTAATGAATATACGGGCTCCTAGTTGTAAGGACTATATGAAAACACATATTCTGGAGTCCTTAAGCGGTTAGAATTACCTTAGTACGTGTCTAAGGACCCCGAGACACTAACTAGTATAGCCCTAATGGCATTTAGAGGGCATTTAAGGTGATTACATTACAATCTTGATTCTCAGACGATAGCTTAATTTGCTTCTACGGTCGAGTCTTCGATAATGATTTAAATTGCATATAGTTGCTCATTACTCTACTCGTGTATATAGTGACAAGAGTCCTGAACCGGGGTATGTTCTCGTGCGCAGTTCACTGCCTTACTCCTCGAGTCCCTCACTAGAGGGCTAGGATACATGTGTATATATTTATATGATGATGTATGGTAATAAGATGATGATGGCACTGGGTTGTGATGGTATTACAGATGTATCCACCAGACCCCTAATAGGGCCGGCTATATGATATAATTTGAACATGCATGCTTTTATGATTCACAAGGTATAGGTACAGGTTTCTCATATGATATGTTATCCCCTGCTTCGCTGTTTCAGATATGGTTTCAGTTATGTTATATTATGTTTTACATACTCAGTACATATGTCGTACTGGCTCCCTTCTCCAGGGGGCTGCGTTCATGCCCGCAGGTACAGGTACACAGTTTGGGGATCCTCCAGCGTAGGAGTCCTACTCAGCGGTCCGGAAGTGCTCCATTGTGCTGGAGCCTGACTTTGGGGTACTAAACCTTATTGTACATATTTATTTTGTTCAGGGGTACGGCGGGGGCCCTGTCCCGCCTTATGTTACAGTTTTCTTACTCTTAGAGGTCTGTGGATACATATGTGGGTGGTATACGTATGTGAGTTGTACGTGTATATGAGTGGTATATGAGCTATATATGAGTTGTATATGAGTTGTGTATGATCTGTATAAGAGTTGTATATCAGTGGTACATGAGTTGTATATGTATGTATGTACAGCTGTACTGATATGACTTATGATTTGGGGCGTTCCCTGTATTATGGTGGCCTTGTCGGCTCGCGTATGTATGTAGTACGGAACAACCCTATACGTTACTACAGCGTTGTCGGCTTGTATGTTTCTTACATGTTGATGCATTTAGGGTATAAACAGGAGACAGGTTAGGTATAGTTGGCAGGGGTACACGTGTATGTCCGGTTTGGGCACCCATCACGGCCTATGGGGTTGGATCGTGACAAAAGTGGTATCAAAGCAGTTTTTCCTTGGAGTGTCGACAGACCGTGTCTATTAGAGGCTTGTTTATCGGTGTGTTGTGCACCACATCTATAAACAGGAGGCTACAGGACATTTAGGATGTTACTTTCTTTCTTATCATAGATCGTGCCATAGAGCTATGTTTTAGGATGACCCTTCACTAACCTACCTTTATGTTTATAGTAATGTCTCCACAGAAAGCAACCACTGCCCAGAAGGGCAAGTTAGCAGTTGGGGAAACTAGTCAGACCCCAAGAATTACCAGAGCCCGTGCCCAGTCTATTCTAAGGATTGTACTTCAGTCGGCAAGCTCTACTACGTCGCCACCCCCAGAGGAGTTTAGGGCAGCAGCAGCTGCAGATCCTGAACCTCTAGTACAGGAGCCTCCAGTCCCACAACATGGGGTGGAAGACAGAGCTATGAGAGATGCAGTGCAGTTGCTGACTGGACTGATGGTAGGACAGGCTCGGAGGCATGGCCCAGATAATGTAAATAGACAAGATAGCTTGAGGGTTCGTGACTTCCTAGCCTGCAATCCCCCAGAATTTCATAGATCGAGACCTGCAGAGGACCCACAGGAGTTCACTAGACAGATGCAGCATACAATGCGAATCATTAGGGCCTTGGAGACTGAGTCGGTGGAATTAGCCTCCTATCAGCTGCGTGATGTGGCCGCTAACTGGCACGAGTCTTGGGAGTTATCGATAGGCGAGGGTGCTCCTCCAGCTGAATGGGATGAATTTGCAGAAGCCTTTCTTAGCCACTTCCTGCCTCCAGAAATGAAACGAGCCAGGGTTGATAAATTTTTGCAGTTAAAGCAGAACGGCAGGAGTATTCGCGACTATAGCCTCGAGTTTGACTCATTGGCGAGGCATGCCCCCACCGTTGTAGCAGATATGGCAGACAGGGTGCATCGGTACATTATGGGCTTGGACCTTTATTTGGTTGATAGTTGCATGGCCATGGCTTCTCAGCCAGGAATGGATATTGCCCGGGTGAAAGCCTATGCCCAAGGGGTAGAAGAGTGACATAGAAGGCGACAACCCGATAGAGGTTTTGATAGAAGCCAGCCAAAAAGGGCTAGGTTAGTTGGTTATCCAGGGGAATTTCACAGTGGGCGATTCCAGTAATCTGGTAGGTATCCCTCCCAGCCAACTCGGAGTGTACCTCCACAGTTTCCAGGTGGAAGAGTTGAGAGCACCAGATATTTGAGGCCTGGTCAAAGCTCTAGAGCTTCAGGTACACAGGTGGACCAGAGTTCTCAAAAGTCAAGACCACTAGTACCACAATGTCCCCATTGTAATAGACTTCATTTTGGGTAATGTCGCTGAAGTACAGGTGCCTGTTTTTCTTGTGACCGCCAAGGCCATATTGTGAGGAAATGTCCGTTTAAAAGTACTCCTGGTGGTATGGCTCAGCCAACTGGGTCAGTTGCAGGTTCTTCTTCTTCTGTGGATATGCGCCTGATGGGGCGGGGTATGCAGATACCGGTAGGCAGTGGTAGAGGTCATGATGGAACTTCTAGTTCTGGAGGCCCTTCTAACCGTATGTATGCTTTGGCCAGTAGACAAGATCAGGAAGCGTCGCCAAATGTAGTCACAGGTATATTATCAATCTTTTCTCGAGACGTATATACATTGATGGATCCCGGCTCTACTTTATCATATATATCTCCTTTTGTTGCTAATAGAATTAGAATTAAGCCTGAATTAATAGAATCATTTGAGGTGGCTACACCAGTGGGAGACTCTCTTGTGGTGAAACAAGTATATAGAAATTGTCCGGTGAATGTATATAGTCATCATACCTTGGCTGATTTGATAGAATTAGATATGGTAGAGTTTGATGTTATTATGGGTATGGATTAGTTAGCTTCTTGTCGTGCCAATGTAGACTGTAGAAATAAAGTAGTTCGGTTCCAGTTCCCTGGTGAACCAATTGTTGAGTGGGCAGGAAACACGGCGTCGCCGAAGGGTAAGTTTATTTCATACCTTAAGGCAAGGAAACTAATCAGGAAGGGGTGTATTTATCATTTAGTCTGTGTGCACGATTTGGAAGCAGAGGTGCCAACTCTTCAGTCGGTACCCGTGGTTAATGAATATCCGGATGTGTTTCAAGATGAACTTCCAAGTCTTCCTCCCGAATGGGAGATAGAGTTCACGATAGAGATGCCACCAGATACTCAGCCTCTTTCTATTCCCCCATATAGAATGGCACCTGCGGAGTTAAAGGATCTAAAGGAGCAACTGAAGGACTTGCTGGAAAAAGGCTTCATTAGGCCCAGTACATCCCCATGGGGAGCGCCGGTATTATTTGTTAAAAAGAAAGATGGATCGCTGCGAATGTGCATTGACTATAGGCAGCTGAACAAGGCAACAATTAAGAACAGATATCCCCTCCCCAGGATTGATGATTTGTTTGACCAGTTGCAGGGTGCTAAATGCTTTTCAAAGATAGATCTGCAGTCAGGCTACCATCAGGTACGAGTAAGAGAAGCGGATATCCCAAAGACTGTATTCAGAACCCGATACGGACATTATGAGTTCAAAGTGATGTCTTTTGGGTTGACAAATGCTCCAGCGATGTTTATGGAGTTGATGAACTGAGTGTTCAAACCATTTCTAGATTTGTTCGTGATCGTATTTATTGATGATATTTTAGTCTATTCATGATTAGAAAAGGAACATGCGGATCATTTGCGGGTGGTACTGGGAATACTCCAACCCCAGAAATTATACGCTAAGTTATCTAAATGTGGATTTTGGTTAACTTCAGTGGCTTTTCTGGGGCATATTATTGGGATTAATGGTATTCGCGTAGATACGCAGAAGATTAAGGCCGTGAAGGCATGGACAAGACCTACAACTCCTACGGAGGTACATAGCTTTTTGGGATTAGCAAGATATTACAGGAGGTTCGTAGAAAGGTTTGCTTCTATTTCGGCGCCTTTAACAAAACTGACTCAAAAGGCGGCTAAGTTCCAGTGGACTGATGCTTGTGAACGGAGCTTTCAGTTTTTAAAAGAAAAATTGACTACGGCTCCTGTTCTAACCCTTCCAGAAAGACCCAATGGCCTTGTTATTTATTGTGATGCTTCCGATATTGGACTTGGATGTGTATTGATGCAACAGGGTAAAGTTATAGCTTATGCCTCCCGACAGCTCAGGAAACATGAAAAGAATTATCCAACTCATGACTTAGAATTAGTAGCGGTGATTCATGCCTTGAAAATATGGAGGCACTACTTATATGGCGTACATGTTGATATTTATATAGATCACAAAAGCCTCCAGTATATCTTCAAACAGAAGGAATTGAACTTATGACAGAGAAGGTGGCTGGAGTTATTGAAGGATTATGACGTTGACATTTTATACCACCCAGGGAAGGCAAATGTGGTGGCGGATGCGCTCAGCCATAAGTAGATGGGTAGCTTGGCAGATGTACAACCAGAATGGAAAGAGATAACTCATGACACTTGCCAGCTCGCCAATATGGGAGTCCGTTTAGCTGATTCAGGTGATGATGGGGTTTCTATTCGAGGAGTTGCTGAATCCTTGATTTTAGAAGAAGTAAAACGATGCCAGTACCAGGACCCTGTTCTAATATAGTATAGGGATGAAACTCTCCAAAAGGGAAAGACTCCATTCCAAATCACATCGGGCAGAGTACTATGACATCAAAGTAGAGTCTGTGTACCGGAGGTTGCAGGAGTACGACAACAAGTACTGGGAGAGGCACATTATGCTCGCTATTCTATTCATACGGGGTCAACCAAGATGTATCACGACCTCAGATGTCTGTATTGGTGGGACGATATGAAAAGGGATATAGCAGAATTCGTAGCCCAATGCCCAAACTGCCAACAAATTAAAGTTGAACATCAGAAACCGGGTGGGCTACTACAGGAGATGGAGATTCCAACTTGGAAATGGGAAGCGATTAATATGGACTTCATTACAGGTTTGCCTCGTACTCTTCAAAAGCAGGATTCCTTATGGGTTATCGTGGATAGGCTGACAAAATCAGCCCACTTCCTTCCAGTCCGGACTACTTACTCAGCCGAGGACTATGCGAAACTGTACATCAAGGAAATAGTACAACTTCATAGAGTTCCCACATCTATTATTTTGGACAGAGGAGCTTAGTTCACAGCCCACTTTTGGAAGTCATTCCAGGAAGGCTTGGGGACACAGGTAAGCCTTAGTACAGCATTTCATCCTCAAACTGATGGGCAAGTTGAGCGTACGATTCAAATGCTAGAGGATATATTGCGGGCCTACATAATTGACTTCAAAGGTAGCTGGGATGATCATGTACCACTTATTGAGTTTGCCTACAATAACAGCTATCACTCTAGTATCCAAATGGCGCCGTATGAGGCTTTATACAGCAGGAAGTGCAAGTCACCTATCGGTTGGTTTGAGGTTGGCGAAACACAACTAATAGGCCCAAACATGGTCCAACAGGCGGTAGATAAAGTGAAGCTTATTCGGGAAAGATTATTAGCTGCCCAGAGTCGACAAAAATCATATGCAGATAATCGACGTTGACCTTTGGAATTTCAAGTAGGTGATTGGGTGTTCTTAAAAGTATCGCCCATGAAAGGGGTAATGAGGTTCGACAAGAAAGGGAAGCTGAGTCCGAGGTACATTGGCTCTTACCTGATTCTTCGCTGAATAGGCAAAGTGGCGTACGAACTAAGCTTACCAGCGGATCTAGAAGCCGTACATCCAATCTTCCACGTGTCAATGCTTCGTAAATATGTGGGTGATCTATCTCGGGTACATTCCGTAGATGATATCCAGGTCACAAGGGAGTTAGCCTATGAAGAGCAACCTATCGCCATCCTGGATCGGCAAATTAGAAGACTGCGGACTAAGGACGTAGCTTCTGTGAAGGTGTTGTGGAGAAATAGGAATCGTGAAGAGATGACTTGGGAAGCTGAAGAGGACATGAAAAACAAATATCCATACCTATTCCCGATATCTACAGGTAATGCTGATTCTTGAGAACTTGTAGATTAATTATGTGGATGGAAATTTATGTGATATCATAAAAGAAAGGAACCTCTTTATAACTTAGGTAAGGTCTTAAGGAAAGTTGAATTTAACATTCGGGGATAAATGTTCTAAAGGGGGGAAGGATGTTATACCCCATATTTTTGAACTCGAAAGGTTCCTAAAGTTACTTAAAAGCTATCATGTGAGCCGCCTAAGTGACGACACTATTAAACAATTCTAATAAGGGAGAATGTGACACCCCATTGTAGGGGAGATTGGAAATAAGATCAACAGAAGTCGGAAGGAGTAGGAGGCTAAGTAATGAGTCGTAGGACTCGATTTACCAACGTACGCCCCTAACTTAGAAGTTTTACACACCTAAGCTATTTGAATACACACCAAGCTTGCGTAGCACGGACGACATAGGCTCTTAAACTAGGACGAGATTACGAACCCACGAGGAGGAGAAAAAATTTCGCGGGGCAGCCAATGGGAGGGTGACATGTGGCAGCCCCTAAGTAAGTAGGTGACCAACCTGCTTGGGGTCAAGTAGGTGACCCACCTGCTTGGGGGGTGGTCCCCACTGCCACATGGCAGCCCTACATGGACACGGTGGCCCAATAGGGGCTGGACATGTGTCCCCCTTAGGGGATGACACATGTCACCCCTTGGGACCACCCATATAAGTGATATGTATCTCAAACTTCAGTTTATTCATCAAATTTCCAGCAAGCAATGTGAACAAAAAAAACCTAAAGCTAAGGAGAGCAAATTGTGACGGCTTTAGGAGAAAAATAGGTAAGTCCCATTTTCGTTCCGTAAATTAATTAATTAGAATATACTACGATGATATGGAAGTATTAGTAGTATAAAATTTGAATTTGGTGCAGCCAAAAATCGGACAGCAAGCTGCCACGGCGTTACTTTGAGCTAAAAAAAGTTCCGAGACACAATTTCGGCTAGTTTTAGCCAATTTCGGGAAAGGTAAGTTCTTCCCCTCTAATTTGAAGTTTATGATGTTAATTCAGGGTGTATTACACACCTTAGGAGCTTCTGGAAGTTGGGGAAAAGGTTTGAAAAGTTCGGCGTTCGAAATAAGCAAAATTGGAATTGCTATAGTTAATTGTGAATCGAATAATACGTTGCGCTTGTAGGGAGTGACTGCTGGTCGTGTGGTGAGGTTCTGTGGTGCTGAAATATATGTTGATAAGGGCGTGGGGGGATGCTGGTTGCATCCACATGACCCTCCGCTTTGCAATTAAAGAATTCGCGAAAGAAAGATTAAAAACTCTAGTTTTGGTATCTTAGTTTCGAGTGAATTATTGGGGGTTTATATTGTATAATATTGTCGTAATATGTATATGTATGGGCTGCTTGTTGTATTATTGGTTAGCTTCAGGTGCTAAGGACATGGTTGTGGATTCGGATAGGGCACATTATAGGGGAGGTGCTGTCCGATTTTCGTTAACTTCTTAACTAGTTAAGGAACTAGTCGAGGATGCGAGCGAGGGGACGAGTTCTATGAATACTCGTGGGTAGTGTAAGTTGCTGAAAAGTCTAAGGTTTTTAATACTTGCCTTACTTTCGTGTTAAATAGGTTTCGAGGACAACGACATAGACGATTACGGGGAATCTATAAGAGGTATGTAAAGCCTATTCTTTCTCTTCTTTTGGCATGTCGTAGAGGTAAGTAAACAATGATGCGATCTCTGAAGTAATTCCATTCCTAAGTGTCTCTTATTCACTTCTGGGTTATGAACTTTTATAACAGTTAAGCTACTTTCCTTGAACCTTGTATATACTAAGGACTTAATGAATATACGGGCTCCTAGTTGTAAGGACTATATGAAAACACGTATTCTGGAGTCCTGAAACGGTTAGCATTACCTTAGTACGTGTCTAAGGACCCCGAGACACTAACTAGTATATCCCTAATGGCATTTAGAGGGCATTTAAGGTGATTACATTACAATCTTGATTCTTAGATAATAGCTTAATTTGCTTCTACGGTCGAGTCTTCGATAATGATTTAAATTGCATATAGTTGCTCATTACTCTACTCGTGTATATAGTGACACGAGTCCTGTGCCGGGATATGTTCTCGTGCCCAGTTCACTGCCTTACTCCTCGAGTCCCTCACTAGAGGGACGGGATACGTGTGTATATATTTATATAATGATGTGTGGTAATAAGATGATGATGGCACTGGGTTGTGATGGTATTACAGATGTATCCACCGGACCCCTAATAGGGCCGGCTATATGATATAATTTGAACATGCATGCTTTTATGATTCACAAGGTACAGGTACAGGTTTCTCATATGATATGTTATCCCCTGCTTCGTGGTTTCAGATATGGTTTCAGTTATGTTATATTGTGTTTTACATACTCAGTACATATATCGTACTGACCCCTTTCTCCGGGGGGCTGCGTTCATGCCCGTAGGTACAGGTACACAGTTTGGGGATCCGCCAGCGTAGGAGTCCCACTCAGCGGTCCGGAAGTGCTCTATTGTGCTGGAGCCTGACTTTGGGGTACTAAACCTTATTGTACATATTTGTTTTGTTAACGGGTCCGGCGGGGGCACTATCCCGCCTTATGTTACAGTTTTCTTACTCTTAGAGGTCTGTGGATACATATGTGGGTGGTATACGTATGTGAGTTGTACGTGTATATGAGTGGTGTATGAGCTGTATATGAGTTGTATATGAGTTGTGTATGATCTGTATAAGAGTTGTATATCAGTGGTACATGTGTTTTATATGTATGTATGTACAGCTGTACTGATATGACTTATGATTTGGGGCGTTCCCTGTATTGTGGCGGCCTTGTAGGCTCGCGTATGTATGTAGTACGGAACGACCCTATACGTTACTACAGCCTTGTCCGCTTGTATGTTTCTTACATGTTGATGCATTTAGGGTATAAACAGGAGACCGGTTAGGTATAGTTGGCAGGGGTACACGTGTATGTCTGGTTTGGGGACCCGTCACGGCCTACGGGGTTGAGTCGTGACAGTCATATTCATGTCAGAATATGACATCGAATCCATATATGTGTCGGAACGTAACACATGTTCCAAACTTACCATATTCACAATTACATTCAATATTCACAATATTTATATCACCAAGAATAAGTTTATCACAAAAATAGGTCAGCAAGTGCTCATTTATATAAGGACTAACTTGTTACCCTTATTTGTACATGTTTACGCATATCATAAGTAACTAAATTACATATTTAAGACAATTTCGAAAACAATCAACGCCCACACTACCCAACCTTACAGGTCTGACCACAAATCTACTAGTTTTACTTTTCTGTATGAGATTCTATGCCCGATATAGATTAACTAGCTGCAGACAGAAACATCACAATCAATAACTTCTCAATTCACTGCAACACCTTTCTACCCTGGTCACATTTGAATTTGACCCTATCACAATCGGATCTCTGCCCATAACCTATGACCCACAACTTAGCATATGAATTATCATTAATTTTCCTTGTATATTACACAGTACGTATAGGTTTACTACTCAGAAAAGAGCAGCCTAGCCTATCTAAGCGCCAAGCATTCACAGAGAGATAGCACTGCTGAAATTATTGGTTCCAGATGTTCCACGGGTTAGACCAGATTGCATTTTACGTGTTGAAGCCTTTCAAAAGCTGAGATTTCATCCCCTCCTCTTCTTCATTCAAGAGCAGTCTTTTTGGAGGGTTTTTGCAGAAACCCTCACCTCTAATCTCCACTTAGGAGAAGTGGAGAAAATAAGAAAATTTGCGACTTAAGTTCTGTCCCACGACTTTCCTCTCTAGCGGCGCCGCCTCGGTGGAACCATCCCGCTCAGGCGGGGTGGTGGGACCCAGTCAAGCCAAATTCTTGCGAATTTCTTTTTAATCAAAATTAACGATGGTTCGAATCGTTACATAAATTATCTTTTATATTTTAATTAAATATGTGAAAATAAATATTTTTTTATTTTTAGTATTGTAAACCAACAAAGCTGAATGGAGGAGTATATTTTGGATGAATGTTCTCACTGAACTTTTTTTCCCATTATTATCAAAATTAATAAATTTTGCGCAATCTATCTTCTATCTTCTATTTTATATATAATAGGAGAGGCAAAAACTGCAATATATAAGCAACACAAAAAATAGTATTTATCATTAATTAAAATTAAAATTTAAAAGAAGAGGGAAAAACCCTCTCTTGAAGCCAAGTGGCATAACCACAAATAATCAAGTGAAATTATCAAGACACAACAAAGTATTTTTTTTTAACTAATAAAACTTCTAAATTTTAAATTGATAACTTTCGAATTTTAATTAAAACTTCTGAAAATGAAACGTACAAAAGCGTGCACAGTGGCGGAAGCCTTCTAAGGCCGGAAAATTCAAACTTAATTAAAATTGAAAGTTATATAAATTTTAGTAAATATGATAAGGTCCTATAATCTCAAAAAATCGATTTCGTTATTTTATTTAATAAACATAGCGATTATGTTTTAAGTTTTTCTATTTCATATTTGAATCTTAATGAACTCAAAACTTTAATTCAAAAATATATCTGCATTTGAATTTGGGTATAGCCAAGAAAAAAGGGATTTATCTTGCAATGATTAAAAAAATTTAATTGAAAGATTAAGGTTTAAAATTTGAATGTAATGCTAAGAAGTTTTTGAGATGGTTACGAACTTCCCCACTTTGTCTTGATTGTAGGTTTTTTAAAAAGAGTTTTTTATAATCAAACTACAAGATAAAGATAATATTGAAAGATAAAAATTTCAAGTTTTGAATTTAATACATACAATTTTGAATATGATTACAACTTTTTCACTTTATCGTAATTATAGGAGTTTTAAACTTTAAAAATATCTATTTTAAAAAGAGTTATTCTAATCAAATAACAATAAAGATAAAATTAATTTTAGGACATTAACATATTTTAGAAATCAAGCAAGTTATAAGGAAAAGATTATTATGACCAAAGAGTCATTCAAATATAGAAAATCCTATAAAGAGTAAGATAAGGAAAACTTGGTCTTAAGATATTATTCAAATATAAATTATTATTATTAGTTTTAACAAACAGATATAATTTCGAATTGGAATTAAAATGAAAATCTGGCCTCTTATATATACCCCTTCAACAACTCATAAATTATTATTAAGACTTTCTTTTCTCTCTTTTTTTTGTGATCACAAGTTTTATTCATCTTTATCAAGTTTTCATTTTAAGTTTTTAGTAACATTTTTATATCGAAATTTTAAAAATTAAATTTATTAAACCATGAACACTCAAATCATTATGTAGTAGGTTGACTTTCAATGAGTTTTATAGGTTTAAAACACCAACATAGAGGAATAAGGGTCATCCAACTTACAAAGAATTTTTTTTGAGTTATTATGAAAAAAATAATATAATAATAAAATTGCATAATTAAAATCTTAATGGATAAAGGTAAAATTAAGAACATAGAACAATGAAATAAATAGATTTTTATATCGGAATTTTAAAAAATAAATTTATTAAACTATGAACACTCAAATCATCATGTAGTAGATTGATTCTCAATCAATTTTATAGGTTTAAAACGCCAACACAGAAGCATAAGGGCTTACAAAGCAATTTTTTTGAGTTATTATGAAAAAGTAATATAATAATAGAATTTCATGATTAAAACTGTAATGGATAAAGCTAAACTTAAGAACATAGAACAAAGAAAAAGTAATATATAAGTAAATAATCCATGAATCATTTTATCTTATGAAACATACAACATATACATATTTTTTATGCTCCATGGACAGTTTTATGAGCGCTTTCCAGAGTTACAAGTAGAAAGGGATTAAATATAGTTGATATGTCCAGTTCTATAATAAGTTATTTAATTTAATAATGTTTTCAAGATATAAAAAATAAGTTGAGGGAGTATTGTGATTACGATTCACATAATTATATGTTGATTGACTATTGATTTAGGGAGTCATTAATTAGATAGTGGTCTTTTATCGTAAGACTGTTATTTATGGATAGGGTGTTTGATAATATCAATTACAAGTTAATAGATACTACTTACATTTCATCACAAGAAAGACTTTCATTATCATTAATCATACTACAAAATTAAATGTGAATTTGTTTTATGAGAGTGTATATGTCTTCAATTATTTTATGAATGCTATTTTTAATAACTAAATTAACTCAGAATTTTCCCCGCAATGCGCGGGTACGTATACTAGTTAATAATAAAACACGAAATTCACCGTTAATAGAAGACTTTCAAGAAATTCTAATAAATGTAGATGAATATATGTTAGATACAGAAAATATATATTCCATAGTAAGCATAGATACAGAAGAAAAAGCTCAAATAGACTCATCAAACTCAGAAGAAGAAGAAGAAGAACTGATAAAGGAAATATGATTAGAAGGGATAAATTTAGAAGATATACAAGCAAACCCATTAGTAAATATATCTGAAGAATGTAATCATGAATTCGAAAGAAATAAAGGTTTGTATAGTAATCAATATTGTATATGCAAATGGTACCCAGGTGGGATAGAAGAGCAAAATGTAAATTATGTTATATAGAAGGATGTATTCTATGTATAGTAAAGAATTTGACACAAAGATAAGTAAGGAAGATAGATAGAAAGAACCAAATGATCCTACTCAGAGTTTAAGAATAATGACATTAGAAACTAGAATAAATGAATTAGAAAAAAAAATACAAAAAATAGAGAAAGGAAAACAAATAATGGAAGACAATACAGAAAATATAACGGAATCATTACATGATGCAGAATTAATGAGTATAGAAAATCATGACACCCTAATATGTAATGAAGACAATAAATTAAGTACAACAAAAATATTAGCACGAGTCACAATAGAAGACTATGAAATAGAAACATTGGCTTTGGTAGATTCAGGATATACAAGATGTATAATAAATAAAAAAATAGTCCTACCAAATTTAATTAAAACCTTAGATAAATTAGTTGCCTCCATGCAGATGGATGGAACTCATAAGATATATAAACATTACATAGATAAATCGAAACTTTTATAAATACATGCTTAGATTTTTACAAATCCACCTACAAAGTAGATAAAATTTGGGTAAGAGACCTAAATATAAATGTAGACTGTGTATTAGGATTAAGCTTCATATTACATCACAATAGTAGTTGTTTACTCAGCAGGAATGGAGTAATATTGTTTAGAAATATTACAAAAACACAAGTACAAACAATAGAAGCAGGAACAAAAATAAGAACATGATTAAAGGACCTGCAAAAAGATCAAGAAAAATGCTATAAGAAATGAAAAGAAAATAATACATGTGGTAAGATTAAGAAAGAAAATAATGATTTAATAGAAAAAGAAGATAGAAATTTACTAAAAATGGATTATACATTAATAGACGTTAAAACAAAAATATATAATTTCAAAATAGGAATAGACAACATAGGAATAAAAAAAATCAAAAGGATTTAGATGATATAATAAAAATACTAGACAAATAGAAATAATAGGAGAAACACCCTTAAAATATTGGGAAAACAATAAAATCATGTGCAAACTAGATATAATAAATTCAGAATACATAGTTGAAAGAGCCTCAATAGAAGCCACAAATCACGACATAGAAGACTTTAAAATCCAAATTAATGAACTCATAAATTTAGGTGTAATAAGAAGATCCACATCTAAACATAGGTCATTAGCCTTCATTGTAAGAAATCATAGCGAAATAATAAGGGGAAAAGCCAGAATGATAATGAACTACAAAAGACTTAATGATAACACTAGAACGGAAGGATATAAATTACCTGATAAAACTAAACTAATAATTAGAATACAAGAAAAAAAAGATATTTAGTAAATTTGATTGTAAATCAGGATATTGGCAAGTAAAGATGCACGGAGAAAGCATAGAATGGACAACATTCACTTGTCCAGAAGGGCATTTCGAATGTCTAGTAATACCATTTGGACTAAAGACAGCTCCACTAATTTTTCAAAGAAAAATGGATAGTATATTCGGAGAATATAAAAGATTTGTGCTTGTATATGTGGATGAAAAATTAGTATTTAGTAAAGATCTCAAAAAACATTTAGGGCATCTACATTTTTCAGATTATTTCTAGATAATGAAATAATAATAAGTAAAAAAAATTGAAATTATCTAAGAAATATATAAATTTTCTAAGAGTAGTCTTAGGAGACAGAAAGATTAGATTACAACCCCATATAGCAAAAACTAGAAATGTCAGACAAGTTGGATAATACCAAGGAACTAACAAAATTCTTAGGAATAATAAATTATGCAAGAAATTTTATAAAAGATTTAGGAAAAATAGCAAGACCCTTAAATGCTAAAACAAGCTCTACAGGACAAAACTATTTTAATACAAAAGATATTAAATTAGGAAAAAAAAATAAAAAATAAAAATTATTCATGATTTAAATATGCCATTGAAAACAGATACCTAATCATAGAAAAAAATGAAAGTTCTGAAAGATGGGGAGCAGTTTTAAAAGCAAGAACTAATAAATATAGTGATAAAAGTATAGAAAAAATATGTTCTTACCAAAGAGATAAATATAAAGAAAAAGACAATATGAATAGTATAGATGCAAAAATACTAACTGTAATCTACGGTTTAAATAGTTTCAGATTATATATATTAAACAAATCAAAAGTAACAATTAGGATGGATTGCGAAGCCATAGTTAAGTTTCATTAAAGGATAAATGCAAAAACAAGAAGTAGACGAATATGATTAAATTTTATTCATGCTATATCTATATACAATTTAGTTTTTGAGCATATTAGAGGTTAGAATAATAATCTAGCAGATCAACTAAGTAGGCTAACAATTACTGTCAGGTAATAAATATATTTTATATGTACAACATGAGACCAACAGTTTCCAATACTGAAGACAAGGGAAAAGACATTCAGGCCTATCCCTCAGACAAATATTTGCAGACAATACTAGGTAATCTTCATTTTAATCCCCAATTTTCTATAGAATAAACTAGCATGGATAAAATAAGTTTTGGAAAACATAATTTAATATTTTTCCACCATCCAACATGTTATTTAGAGTTTATTCAGAATGTGTCATAGATAGACCCCATAGATGTCTAATTGATAATTTATGGATAGCATATAATTAAAGAGACACAAAATATTTTATAGTAGTTCTCAATTCTTTGAGCCAGTATTTTACAAACAGAAATCAAGAAAAAAAGATTTAAAATTTATGTTGTGATACATGGAAAAACAAACGGTATTTTTCAAACATGGTTAGAAGTATTAGACTCTATTAAAGACTTAGAAAAACTACTTTTTAATGACTTTAATAATTTTATCGAAGCATTAGACTATGCAAGAAAAATATTAGGACAAAATTATTATATTTCTCTAGCACTCAGATAAAATCTTGAAAAAATCCCTCAATACAATATCCAAAGAGACACAGAAAAGGTCATTTTTTGCGATCATTGTTCGTCCATGATAGAAGCTTTCAAAGGAATAAATCAGAAGAATGAAATCCTACCACAAGAAACAACCGGATTGATGGAGCAAGTGAAGTCACCAGAACAAAAAATATAGACACTAAAATACGAAATCACACACCAACAGACTCATGGTATCCATCAAAGAGAGAAATTGAGTTTTCCATCTTTAGAAAAAATGGATGAGATGGGCATGCATTCTCCAACGAATGCAACAAAATCCATTGTATCAGATTTAGATGCAGCTAGTCCGGATCAAACGGTAAACGGTAAAGACAAATCAAATCCGTTTATGATTGTCACTTTGTCAAAAAGTGAAGATGAAGGTTCATCAAGAAGAAGACTACCTAGAACACTAACAAAGAAGAAGCATTAAAAAAGAGAAGTATAATCTCCAGAAAAATGAGAAAATAGAAGACATAATCAAATAGACCGTAGAAAATTTCTTCAAAGACAAATAACATGATAAATATATGATTAACAATCCCAATCCAAGTTTAGAAATATTCAATCCAATTTAGAAGGAACCAATCCAAGTCTAGAAAGATCTCAAAGCTCAGGAGAAGATCATAATGAAGCTGATGAAAATCTAAATTATCAAGATGCTCAAAATCCATATAAAGACGATTCAGGAATGATTTTTGATTCTATAGCCTTACATAATTTAGATACAATACAATGAATGTAAGCAGATGATGCATGAATGTAGGCCAATAAGACCTAGAAAAGATAGGTCAATAATGGATAAGGCCACGTGAAAAAAGTAGTGACTGACAGCTAGAAGGATGACATAAAGTAGCTACAGTGACATAGAGCAGTAATAGAAAGCTCGAGTGGAATAAATGATCGCAAATCAACAAATAAAAACGAATCTTTTCTCAATGCCATGTGACAATGGGGCCCCAAAGAAGTACCTAACAAGGCTTGAAAAAAAAGATTTCTACAAATATTTGAAGTCCGGATTACAAGTCCGCTACAAGGATCAGCTATAAAGAGGGGAGGATAAAAGAGAAAGAAAAGTAGTGAAAAAAAAGAAGCCTTAGAAAACCACTACATACTCTCCATATTCCCCTTCCCTTTTTTCCCCACCTCCATGTCTCCAATCTACAACTAAATAAATCTTGTATAATAAAATAATCTTTGTAACAATCCCAGTCTGTATAATAAATTGTGAAGCATGTAAGAGTTTGTCGGATTTTCCGTAAGGAAACCTCTCTCCGTCTAAGGCATGTAAGTGGATATATTTTTACTATTTTCCTGTATTGCCTCTCAAAAATATGTTTTTATGTATATTGTATAAGCTAAGATAATATGATATTATCAAAGTCTGTATAAAGTCTTAATTTATAGTACTCTTAGTATATGGTAAATCTCTTAATTTCTTAATAATAACAATGGATTAACCATAAATCCCTAAGATGTTTAGGCTTTTAAGTATTGTCCATAAAATTAAAAGGACGCATTGTTGAGTCATTCTTGTGGTGGGGGTTAAAGAAGAAGCTATTAAGAACATAGATTAAGAGAGAGAGATGAACAGGATATAAAAAATGGACAAAATGGGGAGAAAAATATAGAAAATATTTGGTGAACTAAAGACTAAACATGGTTAGAGATTAGCGAGAGAGGGAGTATTGAGTAGAAATTTCTAATATATTTGATCACATATGCTGTTTTACTATCCTCTGTGAAAACCTTAATCAGTACTCCCCCGGTAGGTACAAATAATGACAAAATACCTCCACCCCCCAAAAAACCGGGGGACCACACCATACAAATAAACTTGTGATAGGCCATGCTCATGAATGTAGGTTTGTAGTAAAAACCATTAACATTATCGGTGGCTCTCAGAGAACAACAATAACAACTGTATAAACCCACCCCAACCCTTGGCCTGTCAAGTGGAACCCATTCGACTCCCTCGTCCAGCTCAGTGGTGCACTTGCTAGAGGACCATAGGGGATGCGGGAAGTACACATACACTGCCTGGGCTCAAACAAGATCTTACATAGACATATAGTATCCCCATGGTGGTACTAGAGAATGAGCAGTCAAGTCAATGTAAAACGGACAATATCACGCCGGATATTGATAAACAGTAACCTCAAACCATGAGCACCCTAAAAAGGGGTCGTCCAGCCAACCAGTAAAATCCAAGGGGCATTGGCCCAACTAGAAAGTGTAAAGCCGGGGGAATAGGTAAGTCAAGAATGAGCATTGACGCACCGAATAGACAAGTAAAACTGAGTACATCCCAGATGCCTCAAGTAGAAAATGGAGTACGTCCGCAATGCCTCATAAGTTTCAAAACTAGTGACCAAGTAATTCAGGTGCTACGACTCCTATTTAAATCAGTTTAAAAGTAGTAAAAGTGTGAGAAAGCCTTCTATAAAATAGTAGTAAAAATTCCAATGTCAATAAGGATCGCACCACAAAATGAGTAAATATGTTCAATCAAATGCAAGCATGCCATCACCAACATCCAAACAAGGTATATGAAGTCATAAAGGAAATACCAAGTCTTAGTACATCAACAAGTCAAAGGGACTAACCTGGGCTCCAATCGTTCCTCAAACACGGCCGCGAGCCCAACAGTAGATTATAGATAAGATGACCGCTAAACAAAAGAGAAACAATCGATACATGGCACAAAATCAAATAGGGAGAAAAATATCTCAAGGAACGATGCCTTACCCCAAAATATGCCATCTTATCTTCCAACGGGCACAAATAAGCCCAACCTATGGCTACGACGAGCCTCAAAGGTCTCTAGAGATAGCACTAAGTCACACCAACCATCACAAGCCCTACTGGAAGCTACGCCTATCTATAAGGGCACTAGAATATTAAAGCATCTAAGGCTCAAACCTAGCCTAAGGCCATCAATTCTGATCCTAAGAAGGATAATCTTACCCAACCATAATGCAACTGAAGACACAAGCCTAAAATAAGTATCTCAAGAAACTATACTAGTCTAAGGTCCAACCGGAGTCAAGGAAATGAGATAAAAGGATGAAGGCCCTAAACCCAGCCTATATCAACCTAAATCATGTGCGATATATACTAAATAATATCTAATAGACCTCAGTCAATGGGGGAGACCGTAGCTTACCTTGTAGCCCAACACACGTGCCCTAAATCCACTAAAAAGAAGCTCTCAGCCTCTGAATCACTTCCAATCGCTACCACACAAACAAAATAATGACCACGTCGTCAATGCGAATGTTTTAACACAAAATTCACATTTTTCTGAAGACGGACACAAAATTGGGTCTAAAATGGGATTGTGGGACCCATATTGGAAATCCTAAAATTGACCCCTTGAAAAGGTTTATTTGAGCTTAACAAACTTGTGTTCAAAATTATAGCACAATTTGATGCTTAGAAACACCAAAATCAGACCATGCAATTTTTCACCTTTGAGGAAATCAAGAAAGAGGGCAGTCCTTTGGACAAAAAATTACCTTAATACGATGCTTTCCAAAGCTCCCCAAATATTCTCATGCGTAGCCAAAATCAATACAAAGCTCCAGGAATTGGAATTGCCTAATTTGGAGCTCTATATCTCCCAAATCGCAAAAATACTAAATAAAGTCGAGCTAATTCATTACTAGTCTTTATTTAAAAGACCAGTCCCAACAAGCCATCACAATCTCGTAGCCCAAGGCTCGCAATCTCGGATCACAGGGTCTCAGGCCATTGCAATCGCGGGAGGCACATTCCAAATGTGAATGGTCAGCAGACTTGACCCTTGTAATAGCGGACAAGACCTCGTGATCGCGTAGCTCTAGATGGCTGGGCTTTGCGAATGAGGCCCCCAGGGCTCGTGATCGTGAATGCAATGGTGCTTGCACTAGCTCAAACTTGAGCTTTGAAAAGCTCTGATTAGGCGTGTGCAAAAGCCGAATCGACTGATAAACTGAACGAAAAAAAGGTTATTGGTTTATTGCTATTGGGTTACTGGGTTAATAATTATTTAATGGTTTTATAAAAAAATACTAGGTTATCGGTTTGATATTGATTTTTTAATATTGGATTATTGGGTAAATCGATAACCTATTAACACTAATAATTCACTAATTTAAGTTCTAGTTTTTTATTCACACATACCTATCAAACAAAAAATATTAATATAAATATATAATCAGTTAATCACTATATAATACTATTTAGTATTTATCCTTTAGTCTTTGCTTCTTTAGGTTCAGTGTTCAAGGTTTTGCAAGTTGCTATGCGGCGGCTCGAGGAATCGTATATTTTTTTAAAAAGTATTTTTTATTTCTTATTGGTTAAAACGAAAATAAAACCGTTAAAGACTAAAAATCGATAAACCAAAAATCAATAACAAATATCTTATTGGTTTGATTATATTGTTACAATATTTTAAAACCAAAAGCCAATAAACCAAACCGATAATACTTAAAACCGAATCGAACCACCTGATACATACTCCTAGCTCCAATGGGGTGCTCGAGATTCATTCAGAATCTCATGCGCGCAAATGAAGTATGCTACTCCACAAAATTTGACATTACGGACTCAATGATGCACTCAAAATTTTCATTCAAGGTTATCTCGATAAAAAGTGGGTCCCACACCTAAAAAGCTATTTTAAGACAAAATTTACAAGGAGGCTCGGAATAAGACCGGAAGCCTTGAGAGACGCACGAAAGGTCGTTCTAGACCAAACTCGACATTTCAGAGCTAATTGCGTTTACGCAATTTCAATCCAAGAGCATTTAACAAGAAAGTTGACCAAAGTCAATCTTAGGCCAAATTTCAAAGACTAAAGCGCCAAATAGATCCAAACTCTCATCGATTCCCTTGATACTCATGTTTACCATGCTACTAGTCTAATTTTTCCATTCCTTAGCTGATTGAACCGTAAAAATTTTCGTTGTGAGATTGTTTTCTTGGAGTTTTGACCAAAGTCAACTGTTCAAACTTCAAGAGCTCCAAAATAGAAAAACAGGCATAAAACCCAAACGAACGACCAGACGTTTGAACTGTCAGCGCCAGTAAGTCATAAGTAACTTGAGGTCTCTACAAGAACGATCTAAACACTGAAAAGGTTGGAATATGAAAGAAATAACTGTAGGGTCATTACAACATCCACTACTAAATGAACTTTCATCTGCGAAACTAAAAGTACAGTCATATGTGGAGGCACAAAAGGATGAGGGTAGTGGGCCCGCACACTTTACTAGACCCTCGGATACCCTCTCAGGTCGAATGATGCTATCACAGAACTAAGGTTGATAGGAAAATCCTCAAATTCACTTCCAACTCTAAAAGTTCCTCCAAATCCCTTTTAGGCTCCAACTCTCGCTCGCTTACCCCGAACTTGACCAAAATCACCAAATTCATCTGAGGAAGGCCAACTATCCCAAAACCACCAACCACGAGTAATGCCATATTAGGGCAGATGCAACTCAACTCAAAATTCCAATACTTTCCTTAAGCTCCAAATCCATTTTCTTCTAGCCACCAAGGGCATTCCGTCGGTCTATAACTATCCTGAAACCCTTCAATGCCATCTAAAACTTACTTACCTAACAACACCGCACAACCTCAGGGAAGTCACATATCTCAACTGAACCTCAAGGGATGACAATAGCTCAAAACAAGGAAACCAACTGGGGCAAAGCCAAAAATTCCAATCTCAACATCAAAACCCCCAATCCAAGCTGAAACTCACTTCTTAGAACCAAACACTCAATCCTAAATGATGACTGTCCCACGAATGACAAGATCGTACTGAGTTCAACACCAATGATTTCCTTCTACTATAGGAACTCCCGAAACATCAATATCATGTGCCCACAAACTACTCTACCACCTCAATTCTGAGCCAATTATCCCAGTCCAAGGGAAACAATGTCGGTAGGCGATGCATAAACATAAACAACTAATTGGTAATGATCCAAGAGCACTAGCTTTTAATTCACAAGAACTGCAATCTGGTGAATACGCCATAAGCATACTTTAACCCCATCCTGTAGATGAATTCCCTAACAAAATTCCCATCTCTTAGTGTAGGCTATATCTGGAGCGCATCACGAACACTATTGCTCCAATTCTATCTAAAACTCAAGCCTCGAGATCTACAAACACCATCAGAGGGAACTAATAATAGTAGTAGCAAGGCACAGTATGAGATCACACATCCCAAATCCTCAACTAGCCATAGCCAAGCACCAAAACTTTCAAAAGAGACCTCTCCCAAAAAAATTGAACGAATGGACCACAACCTTCAACTGAGAACAAGATTAAGGAAAATGGGTAGAGAAGGCCAACTAGGATTACAACAAAGAATCCAACTAGGTAAGCTAATAGAGCAAACCTCAACCCACAACCTATAACTGAACCAAACAATACCCAACAACGAAGATAGCCATCTAAGATAAGAAACTAGAATGGCCGGAGAGAAATACTAGTCTAGGAAACTCTAGCTATGCATAAGGATACGAGGAACCATTCAACCACTAATCGAATGGGACAATACACAACTATAGTGACCCTCAAAGGCAACTAGATCCACCCAAACTCCCAGAACCAATAGAGCTGGTCTAGCCACCTATCTAACAAGGATCAGCACCATAGTAGAATCATTGGTAAGGGAGACAAAAGAGAGATAACTAGCTTGGCCGCAATCTCACATCAAACTACCAAGGTAAAGGCATAGAAAATTTCTCAACCACAACTACTTAAATGAAAACTCGACCTAGTCGATCCACTATTAAAAGAAATCAACCATGGAGCCAAAACACACATACATAGGCCTATATAAGGCAACCACAATAATTAAGAGGTGACTAAAAAGTTAAATAGACGTATATGGGTATAAAAACCCCAAAACCACACAGAATGAGAAATATAAGGAAGAATAAGAAAATTAAGCAAATACCATCGATACTTGATTCTTCAGTCTCAGGCAGACTCATAGAACCATGGAATGGATTGTGACCGACATCGGTCTAAGCACCTGAGGCATCACTAGCAATCCTCTAAGCACTACCCCTAACTAGAGGTGGAATAAAGCTCTGATACTGACTTGACTGAGAACATTATGCATGGGTACCACATCGAGGACAATCTCTAGATCGATAGCCAAGCTCTCCACAGATGTGACAAGGTAGAACAATTTTGGTCTAGGGAGTAGAAGAAGTCATAAGCATCTGAAGGATCAACCCTTGCCTGGGGAAATCCCTAGAATAGTGATAAAAAACTCCACAATCATAGCAACCTCTATAGACCGAAGCTTGGTATGAAGAACATGGAGAGCTCTTCTAGCGGCCCCTAACAAATTGTGAACAAACTCTAATCCTATGAAAAGAACCAAATAAAGGCCTAATGTGCTCACCGTGAGAAGTCTGACCTGAAATATGTCCACTGTAAGCTCCATATGCTGCCTCAAAATTTCCTGGGACTTGAGGTGCTACCATTGTGGGCTTGATAGGTCGAGAAAAAAGATGATCCTCACCAAACTGATACTCGATCTAAAGTGGAATGCTATCACCACTATGCTGATGGAGAGGCCTATTGCCACTATCTCTATAAGCCTCAAGAAGTGCCTACTCCACGGCTCTCGCAGGACCAACCACTAGAGGAAAGATAGACCCATCCACTATCGAGGGCTCTGACATCAAACAGAGTGGCAAAGGCAGTCTCCTTATGAATTTCTGACTCACATCCCAATCTATAGAGAATGATGTGGGGTTTTGCCCATCCCACTCAATAAACTCCATGACATACTTCGATAATGAGGACAAACTCTGCTGGGGAACCACTAACACATCTCTTGCCAGAGAACCATCTATCAAAAATCTGGTAGAACCTGCTGACGCTCCAAACGGGTCAACCAGAAAACTCATGAAATCCATCTAAGAAAGAATGAATTCCAAATGATTAGTTTAGAGATTATTCAAAGAAAGGACACATGATAAGGAGTCAAGAACAGAATTTTTTAAAAATTCCTTATAGCATCCTGAAGATAGGATACAGACGTCTCTACACTGATCCATAGGACTCTACGAGGCATTACCCTCATACCAACATTGCCGTTCAAATTAGAGCTCTGATATCAACTTATCATAACCCAATTTCTTAGACCGTGATGGCACCTGCTAATACCCACCAGCAGACAAGCCTAAACTTTAATCCATAACCCAAAACCTGAGGCAACAGGCTATCGAGCGGAAGATAACAATAAAGTGAAAAATAAATAGCAAAGAGAAGAGAAGGAACAACTGCAACAAAATACAAGGAACCACCCTAAAACCTGACATCACTCGGTAATCGAGCACCTAAATTAAAATATAAATACAAGGCTTTTAAAAATACAAATATTAGTACAGACAGTCTTCATAACCAAGTAAAGACTAGTCCTAATCCACCACAAATGTAAATCGACAACTTCGGACGCCAAGAGCTCACCAAATCTCTAAGTCAAAGCTGCTCCGCACCAATCTAAAATAATGGTGATAACCCAAACTATGATCTATAGTAGGCAGAAGTGTAGTATGAGTACCAAAAAAATGGTACCTATAGGCATTGGCCAACTGAGCTCCACAGATAAATTAAATATAAATAACATATAATTAGGTAAATACTGCACAAGTAACTAATTAGGAATTATCACAATATTGTCAGGAAGTAAGACAAAGAGACATGAGAATAAGATAAAGGGGTAGAGTCAAACAACGCACCTGATACGCTATCCAACAACCTATTAACAGGAAGAAGGCATCATAGGAGTCTACTAAACAGGAATATAGTGCTAAGAGACGACGCTAACCACATAATCACCTAGGGACTATTCTGACTGAACCAAGCAGGAAGCACCAACCACAGCCCAACCCAAATACTATATAGACCAACTACAAATACAACCAAAGGTAAGTACAAGTAAGATTAAATAGTAACCGACCGAACGTCCATACCCTTAAAGGGTACAAATAATGACAAACATACCCCTCTGCCCCCATAAAACTGAAGGACCATACTATACAAGTATACTGGTAATAGACGATGCTAATGAATGCAAGTTTGTCATAAAAACTAGTCACATCATCGGTGGTGTCTCCCATAGAACAACAACAACAACTTTATAGACCCACCCCAGCCCTTGGCCTCCTAGGTGGGACCCATGTAAGTCCCTCATCCAGTTCAGTGGTGCACTGACTAAAGTGGCCCATAGGTGACTCGAGAAGTCCATATACACTGCCTGGGCCCAAACTAAGTCTTATATAGACATATAGTATCCCCGTAGTGGTATCGTAGAGTGAGTAGCCAAGATAATGTAAAAAGGTTGTAGCCGTGCCAGATATCGATAAACCAATAACCTTAAACTGGGAGCACCCTAAAAAGGGGCCACCTATCCAACCAGTAAACTCCTAGAGGCATCGGCCCAGCTGGCAAGAGTAAACCCAAGGGTATTAGTAAGTCAAGAAATGGAGTCAATGCACTAAATATCCAAGTAAAACTGAGTATATCCTAGATGCTTCTAATGCATCAAATAGAAAGAGGAGTATATCCCTGAAGCTTCATAAGTTTCAAAACTAGTGACCATGTAATTTTGGTGGTACGACTCCCATTATAATTTGTTTAAAAGTAGTAAATATGTGAGAAATCCTTCTAAAAAATAGTAGTGAAAATTCCAATGTCAATACCATGATCGTACCACAAAATGAGTAAAGATGCTCAATCAAATGCAAAGAATGCCATCACCAGCATCCAAACAAGGTACATGTAGTCAAAAATAAAATACAAAGTCTTAGCACACCAACAAGTCAAGGGAATTAACCTGCGCTCCAATTACTCCTTGAATATGGACTTTGGCCCAACAATAGATAATAGATAAAATGGCATCATAACTCTACCTCTAAACAAAAGCAAAATATTTGAGACATGACTCAGAATCAAATAGGGGGAGAAATATCTCTAGGAATGATGCCTTACCCCAAAATATGCCATCTCAGCTCCCAACGCCAATAACTAAGCCCAACCTATTGCTACAACGAGCCTCAAAGGTCTCTAGCACTAGCACTAAGTCACACCAACCATCATAAGCCCTATCGGAAACTACACCTAGCTACAACACTGTAACACAAACAAAAGCATGTAAGACTCAAACCTAACCTAAAGCCAGTTCTGATCCTAAAAAGGATAATCTCACCCAACCATAATGCAATCGAAACCACCAGCCTAAAATTAGGATCTCAAGAAACTCCACTAGTCTATGGTACAACCAGAGTCAAGGAAATGAGATAAAAGGAGGAAGACCCTGAACCTGACCAATACCAACCTAAATTATATACAATATATACTAACCAATATCTAATAGAACCAATCAAAGGGGGACTTTTTAGCCTACCTCAAAGCAGAACACACGCGCCCTGAGTCTACCAAAAAGAAGCTGTCAACCTTGTAATCACCTCCAATTGCTGTCATGCTAACAAAATAATGACCATAATGTCAATACGAATATTTTGACACCAAATTTACATTTTTCGGAGACGGATCCAAAATCTAGTCTAAAATGGGATTATGGGACCTATGTTGGGAATCCCAAAATTAACTTCGTGAAAAGGTTCATTTGATCTTAACAAACTTGTGTCAAAATTATAGCATAATTTGACACTTAAAAATACTAAAATCAGACCATGCAATTTTTCACTATTAATGGAGGAAATCAAGGAAGAGGCTAGCCCTTGGGCATGAAATTACCTTAATATGATGCTTTTCGAAGCTCCCCATATATTTCCACTCGTATCCATGATCAATACGAACCTCCAGGACTTGGAATCACCCAACATGGAGCTCTATAGCACCCAAAATTGCAAAAATACTAAATAAAGTCGAGCTTATTCATGACTGGTCTTTATTTAAAAGACCAGACCAAAGATGCCATTGTGATCGCAGAGCCCAGAGCTCGCATTCATAGACCATTGGGTCTTAGACCATCAAGATCGTAGGAGGCACATCATGAATGTGAAGGATCAACGACTTGAACCTTGCGATCATGGACAAGACCTAGCGATCGCGTAGGTCTGGATGGCTGTGCTTCGTGATCGTGAAGAGCAATGGTCCTTGCACCAGCTTAAACTTGAGATTTGAAAAAGCTCCAATGGGGTGCTTGGAATTCATTTGGAATTTTGTGTGCACAAATGAACTATGCTACCCCACCAAATTTAGCATTTTGGACTCAACGGTGCAGTTGAAATTTCCATCTGAGGTCAGCTCGATAAAAAGTAGGTCTCACGCTCAAGAGCCATTTAAAGCCAAAATTCACAAAAAGGCTCAAAATGAGATTGGATACTTCAACAAAACACACAAAAGGTCATTCTAGACCAAACTCGATATTCCGGAGTTAACTGCGCTAACGAAGTTTCAATCCGAGCTAGTTTACCAAGAATATTGACCAAAGTCAATCTTAGGTCAAATTTTAATGACTAAAGCACCAAATAGCCCCAAACTCGCATCAATTGCCTCGATACTCATGTTCACCATGCTACTAGCCTAATTTGGCAATTCTAAAGCTGATGGAACTATTCGAATTTTGATCTGATATTCTTTTACTGGAGTTTTCTTCGAAGTCAATCATTCAAACTTCAAGAGATCCAAAAAATATAAATGGGCATAAGTCCCAAATGAATGATCAGATGACTGAACTATTGGTGTCAAAAAGTCGTAAGTGTCTTGGGGTCTCTACAAGAAAGATCTAAATGCTGAAAAAGTCAGAAATGAAAGAAATGATCTAGAGGGTTATTAAACATAGCTACATGTTAGAAAAAGAAGAGAGGCGAGCCAGATTGAGAGAGACGAGTGAGATTTGAGAGAGAGAGGAGAGAATATAGATACATGTTGCAGTCATCATATCACGATTATAATTGATACAATAAATTATTATCAATGAATATAATTGTCACGACCCAACCCTATGGGCTGTGACCTGGTGCCCAAGCTAGACACTTGCGTGTACACCTATAAACTGTAAGTAAACCTATCATATGATCACATATTAGCCCAACCATACCACTTTTGTCACGACCCAACCCCATGGGCCATGACCGGGTGTCTAAGCTGGTTACTCGCGTGTACACCTGTAAACTATAAGTAAGCCTGTCGTATGATCACGTATTAGCCCAACCATCTCTTAAGAGGCTACAACTTATTATTCAGGCAGTATAACACATAAGCCGATGAAGATATCATACCATGTGGGTTTGTCCCATTATATACATACATGCGAGCCGACAAGGCTACCATGACAGAGGGAATATCCCAAACATACCTTATACATATATATATATATATATATATATATATATACGATTAAGCACACACATATACATAACCCACTCCCATGTCTGCAGACCTTTAAGAGTAGTGATGATAACATATAGCTGGACAAGGCCCCCGTCGTACCTTTGAATAAATGAAAGTAAATATATACACCAAGGGTCAGTACCAAAAACTAGGCTCCTATACAATGGAGCTTCTTCCAAATTGGCTGAGTGGAATCCTAAGCTGGCGGACTCCCAAAACTTATGTCTGCACCTGCGGGTATGAAATGTAGCCCTCCCAGAAAGATGGGGTCAGTACGACATATGTACTAAGTATGTAAGCATATAATATTATAAAGAAGTTAAAGTTAAAATAGGATGCAAGGGGCAAGTATAACGTTTATCCATTCACCGTGCCTGTATTTATAAAATAAAGTCATACATACTATCATCATTGTCATCATGAGCACCTGTGTATTATTAGCACTGTGGAACATACAGCCCGATCCATGTATATAGCAAATACATGCTGAGGAACGATGGCCCAATCCACATATCTTGTGATAATGCAGAGGAACGACAGCCCAACCCGTATCTCATATATTAGAGCCGAGGAACGACGACCCGATCCGTATATATACATATAGAATAATAGTGCCGAGAAATGATGGCTCGATCCACATATCATATAATCGTATACACATATATTACAGTCGGCCAGGGACTTAGTGTAGGATGTATTATAGTATGAGTGAGCAAGCCAGAGCGTAATCATATGTAACTAAATTACCATATGAGGCCCAACCGAAATGAAGTGAACCATCACTTGAAGATCAGGGTAGTAGTCATTTTAAGTACCCTCTAACGGTTAGTAAGAGTTATATCGAGTGAAGTCTCAGGCATCAGAAGCATGTGTCATGGCGATGCTATATAGTTTATGTAATTAGAGACTTTTACTCTTATAGGGCCTCTAACATTCACGAGTAAATATGAGTCATGAGTTATATACAGAACTTAGGAATGGAATGTCCTCTCCAAACTCATATCCTTCATTACTTAACTTGAAGGCATGCCAAAAGAAAGGAAGAGATAGCTTCACATACCTTTTATCGAGTAATTGTAACCACTCTTGCTTCATCGCCTCCTGAACCTATTTAACACGAAGGTAATACTAACATTAATAACTTTAAACTTCCCATTTTCTCAAACTATGATCAAGCATTCCTAGGAATCATTTCCTTATGCCTTTCTCAAGTAGTTTATTACTTGGTTAAGAAGTTAACGGAAATCGGGCAGTATTTCCCCTATAACATGCCCTATCCGAACTTCCAATTGCATCCCCAATCATTACAGCCAACCAAAAACAATAATCAGCAGTTCATATACAAGTAAACCACTTCAACATTATGCAACACAAACCCCAAATAACTCTCTTAAAACTACGATACCAAAATAGGGTTTTTAATCTCTATTTTGTAAAACCTTTCCCCACACGGAACATAGGGTCGTGTGGATGCAACCAGAAGCACCCACACCCTATTTAGACAATTTTCCATCCCTAAAACACATCACCCAACCCTCCAATCCGCAGCACCATAACCATAACACATTACTCGACTTCGACTTAACTAAAACGACTTCAATTTAGTTTATTTCTAGCGCCAAACATACTTATGAATTTTTCCTATTTAAAACTTCATTTAAAACATGTAATACACTCCTTAATAACATTATTAACTCAACTTTGAAAGGGAAGACCTTACCTTGTTCAAAACTTGCAAAACCTAGCCTCGAAAGATCCTTAATCGCGCTGAAAAGTAGTGGACTGCTCGTTACCCTTCCTTGCTGTCCCCAAGCCGAAATTTTTCATTATTAAATACCCTTAAATCACTGCAGAATACCTTAAATAAATAATTTATGGAAGTAAAGTTGAGACCTTCTCTTGATAGGGCCAAACCCGTAGCTCTCCCTTTGGCTTTCTAGGTTTTTCTCTCAATTTTCCTTATTTGTTCTAAGTGTAAAAGATGAATTTATGATGCATTAGTCATCAAATGGTACTTATATACTACATATTAAGAGGTTACACATGTCAACCCCTAAGGGTGATACGTGTCCAACCCTTATTGGACCAACCAATCTATGCCACCACTCCAAGGTTGCCACGTAGCAGCGTGGGACCCACCTCAAGTAGGTGTGTCACTTACTTGGTCCAAGTTGGTGCATCACCTACTTAGTCCAAGTAGGTGCATCACCTACTTGCTTCCAAGTAGGTGCATCACCTACTTGCTTCCAAATAGGTGCTACGCCTCTTTTCTCCTCCTCTGTGGGTTCGTAATCTTGTCTCACTTTAAGAACCTATGTAATCCTTTCTACATAAGCTCAAAATGTACTCCAATAGCTTAAGTGTTTAAGACATCCAAGTTCGTAGCTTATGCAGGTAAGTCGAGTCCCACGACTTGTCATTTGTCCCCCAACTCCTTTCAAATCCTTATAACCCTTACTTCCAACCTTCATTCTTGTGGAGCCTCACATCCTTCCTTTCTTAGTGTTATGTTATAACATTTGAGATAATCTGGGTCACGTGGTAACTTTTAAGAAGTTTCAGAAAGCGTTTTGAAGTACAAAAGTATGGGGCATAACATCCTTCCCCCCTTTAGCACATTCATCCTCGAATGTTAAGCAAAACCCTCTTCAAGGTCGTATATAGAGTATAGAGAACTTTCATTTACTGCAACCATAAATGATTTTTCTAAGCTATCAATGTAATAGTTTCAGGGGTTGAGATTATCTGTAGACATCGGTAATAAGTATGAATATTTATTCTTCATCTCTTTCTCAGGTTCCCAAGTCATCTCTTCTTTATTTTTATTTTGCCACAGCACCTTGACAGAGGCCACGTCTTTGGTGCGCAATCTCCTAACTTGGCAATCCAGTACGGCTATAGGGAATTCCTTGTACAAGAGTTCCTTAGTCACCTGGATATCATCCATAGGGAATACTTTGGAAGGATCACTGACACATTTGCGAAGCATCAATATGTGAAAGACTGGGTGTACCACTTCCATATCCGACGGTAGGTCCAACTCATAGGCAACCTTGCCTATTCTTCGAATGATCTAATAAGGACCAATGTATCTTGGGCTAAGCTTCTCCTTCTTGCTGAAACTCAACACTCCCTTCATGGGTGTGTCACGACCTAACTCTATAATTCATGACTGGTGCCCGATTTAGGTACCCATACGTACCCTTAGCCCCACTGAGTATGTTAGCAGAATAAACAAATGAGGAAATCAAAATAGATCTCTAGAGAGTGCACGAAAATAGATGTGGCACATGAAGGCCGTTAAGGCCGTCACTGAATATAAGCCCAAAACATATATAAAGAATCTACAATACAAGTGTACAGACCTCTACAGAATGATAACATAATCATATGACGGGATAGGGCCCCATCGTACCCTTAACCAATATGTACAAATGTACAATAGAAAAATTAGTACAAAAATAGGGCTCCGGACAAAGAAGTACTGCCAACCAACAAGGTGGATGTCCTAAACGAGTGGATCATCAAACTGAGCATCTGTACCTACAGGTATGTAACACAGCCCCCCCAAAGAAGAGGGGTCAGTATGGAAAATATATTGAATATGTAAAGCACGGACTATAATAAGTAAATTCATTACCAGAATAAAATGTGCAAAAATGAGCGAAATATCCAGAATATCATAATGTTTATCATAAACAAAGATAGTGCATGCAGAAAAACATATGCCATATCAGGCCCCATTACGGGACTCGGTGAACAAAACATGGTCGCTACCCCATCACTGGCGCCACAACACAGCATAAATCCAGAGTAAGGAGTATCTCTGTAACAAATCATATCATATCAGGTGGTCATATCATATCATATCATATCATATGTGTACATGGCACCTTATAACTCCACAAATACCATGTACAGGTCATACCTGCCCCCTCATGTCGGGGTACAACAAACAATATAGAGAGGTACAAATGATAACAAACCTGGCCCGGGCTCAATGAAAGAAGCATGAGGCATCCACGAGTGGAGTAGTGAGAACTATATGCAATTTAAATCATATTTAAGACTCGATAGAATAATCAAAATGAGCTATTATTCAAAATCAAGACAAGAGTCATATCAAGTACCTTTTGAAAGTCTCTATGGATTATATCAAAATAGAACTTCTAGAATCATATACTCGTATCCAAGCATAATAAAATAACTTTTGGAAATCATGAAATTGGCCATCCTAGTGGCTTTAGGAATAGGAACTTTCTTGGAATCATATAAAATTCATATATTTGTTTCATAAAGACCATGCCAAAGTAAAGATTAGCTTTTCATACTTATGTCAAAACATTCCAAGAGAAGGAATAAGATTTACATACTTATGCCAAACACATGCCAAAAGAAGGAAACGTTAGCTTTATATACCTCTTACGGATTACTCTTAATACGTTTGCCTCGTTGTCTCTTGAACCTATTTAACATGAAAGTAATTCTAAGGTTAGTGACCTTCGACTTCCCAGCTTGTAATTCTACCACCAATTACCCATAGGAACCAATTCCTTACTCACCTTTCTCGACTAGTCTCGACTAGTCTATTAGTTAGTTAGAAGTTAACAGAATTCGGGTAGCATCTCCCCTATAACTTGCCCTATACAAATTATAACCTTAGAATCCATATTAACCACACTAAATAGAAGCCAATACACGAACATACCACTTCAACATTACCCAAAGCAAGTCCCAAACAGCCTGCTAAAAACTACGATACCAAAAGAGGGTTTTTAATTTCTATTTCGTAAAACCTTTAACCATACATAACATGGGGTCGTGTGGCTGAAACAAGAATATCTCACAACTATTTTTGAACACTTTCCATCCCTTCAACATACAATCAAACCACCTGCAAGCGCAGCACAACAACCACAACACACTACTTGACTTTGATTTAATTATAACGACCTTAGTTTACTTTGTTTCTAACATCAAGCATAATTGTGCAATTTTTATACTTCCAGCCACATATAAGACATGTAATACACTCCAAAAAAAAACACCATAAACTCCAAATTGAAAGAAAAACCCTTACCTTACCCAAAATTGGCCAAAGCTTGCCAAAACTCGCCTCGAAAGTTCCTTAATTGCTGCTGAAATGTTGTGGCTGTTTGCTATCCATTTTTTGATGCTCCAAATCATAACTTTAAATTATTCACACCTTCATATCATCGTGGTATACCCTAGATAATTAATTCATGGAATGAAAGTTGGAGCCTACCTTTTTCTTGGCAAAAGCCGTCGCCCCTCTCTATTAGTCTCTTAGGGTTTCTTTTCTTTTCTGTTGACTTTGTTTTGGATGAAGACTGGAATGAGAGTCATAAAAATACATATATAAGATGACTTAGGAGGTGACATATGGCATCCCCTAAGGGGTGACACATGGCAGCCCCTAGGGTGCCACCTCATTCATGCATCCAATCCAAAGCTGCCACATGGCAGCGTGGGACCGACCTCAAGTAGGTGTGTCACCTACTTGGTTCAAGTAGGTGCATCACCTACTTAGTTCAAGTAGGTGCATCACCTACCTATTTCAAGTAGGTGCTACATCTCCTTATTTCTCTTTCGTGGGTTCGTAATCTCCTCTCACTTTAAGAGCCTATGTATCCCTTGCTACTTAAGCTAGACATGCACTCAAGTAGATTAGTTATGTAAGATGTCTAATTCAGTGGCGTACATGAGTAAGTCGAATCCTACGACCCATTACTTAGCCTCCAACTCCTTCTGGATTCTTATAACCCTATTTCCAATCTTCCCTATTATTAGGGTATGTCATTCTCCCCTCTTTAGAGTCGTTTGATAGCATTATAGATTATCCAACTCACATGACGACTTCTAAGAAACTTAAGAGCCTCCCAATAACTTAAGAAGCTTAAGAAGAGTTCCAAGGTACCAAAGTATGGGATGTAACAGGGTGACACCTTCAAGAACACCCAATCGTCCACCTGAAATTCTAAAGGTCGACGTCGATTATCTGCATATGCCTTCTATTGACTTTGAACTGCTAACAATCTTTCCCAAATAAGCTTCACTTTATCCACCACTTGCTAAACTATATCTGGTCCTATTAGTTGTGTCTCTCCAATATCAAACCAGCCAATTGGTGATCTATACTTCCTGCTATACAAAGCTTTGTATGGGGCCATTTGAATACTAGAGTGATAGCTGTTATTATAAGCAAACTCGATAAGTGGTAGATGATCATCCTAGCTACCTCTAAAGTCTGCCTACCCGTCCGTCTGAGGGTGGAATATTGTACTAAGATTTACCTGTGTCCCCAATCCCTCTTGAAATGATCTCCAGAAGTTAGCAGTGAATTGAGCTCCCCTATTTGATATAATTATTGTGGGGACCCCATGAAGTCTTACCACCTCCTTGATGTACAACATCGCATAATCCTCAGCTGAGTATGTAGTCCTAACTGGGAGGAAGTAGGCTGATTTCATCAGTCTATCCACAATAACCCATATGGAATCATATTTCCACAAAGTGTGAGGTAAGCCTGTAATGAAATCTATATTGATTGCTTCCCACTTCCAAGTCGGGAATTCCATCTCCTATAACAGCCCGCCAGGCTTCTGATGTTAAATCTTAACCTGTTGACAATTTGGGCACTGGGCCACAAATTTGGCGATATCCTTTATCATGCCATCCCACCAATACAGACATTTAAGGTCATGATACATTTTGGTCGACCCTGGATGAATAGAGTAGTGGTCATGGTGTGCCTCCCCATCACCTGCTGCTGTAGCCCCATAATTTTAGGTACATAGATTCGGCCTTAACATCTTAGTAACCCACTGGGCGTGATCTCGAATAAAGTCTTTTATTTGTGAAGAGATGTGTCTCTATACTATACTAGGACAGGGTCCTTGTATTAGCATTTCTTTACCTCCTCCATAGTGGAGGATTCAACAACTCCTCGAAGCGAAACTCCATTATTCCCCAAATCGGCCAACCAAACTCCAAGGTTAGCTAATTGGCAAATCTGGCGGACTATTTCCTTCCGCTGTGGTTGTACATTTGCCAAGATACCTATTGATTTATAGTTAAGTGCATTGGCTACCACGTTCACTTTCCCTAGGTGGTATAGAATATCAACATCATAATCTTTCAACAATTCTAGCCACCTTCTTTGCCGTAAATTCAGCTCCTTCTGCTTGAAAATGTATTGGAGGATTTTATGCTCTATATAAATATCCACATGTACGTCGTATAAGTAGTGCCTCCATATTTTCAATGCATGAATTACTGCTGCTAGCTCCAAGTCATGGGTTAGATAGTTCTTCTCATGTTTCCTGAGCTGTCAAGAGGCATAGGCTATGATTCTACCATGCTGCATCAAAACACAACCTAGCCCAATACCGGAGGCATCACAATATATAACGTAGCCATACGGTCTCTCAGGAAGAGTCAAGATTGGGGTCATAGTCAATTTGTCCTTTAACAACTAGAAGCTCCATTCGCATGCATCAGTCTACTGGAACCTGGCTACTTTCTGAGTTAGCCTATTAAAAGTGTAGAAATCGAAGCAAAGTTCTCCATAAACCTTCTATAATGCCCTGCTAACCCCAGAAAACTACGTACTTTCGTAGGTGTCATTAGTCTAGGCCAAGCCCTTACAGCCTTAATTTTATGCGTATCAACTCGAATGACGAATGCCATCCGTCCCAATAACATGCCCCAAGAATGATACCGAAGTCAACCAGAATTCACACTTAGAGAATTTAGCGTACAATTTTTGGTGTTGAAGCACCCTAAGTACCATCTGTAAATGGTCCATATGTTTCTCCTTTGATCGTGAATAGACCAGAATATCATTAATAAAGACAATTATGAATAAATCGAGGAATGGCTTAAACACCCGATTCATTAGGTCTATAAATATTATTGGTGCATTCGTCACTCCAAACGACATTACCCTAAATTCGTAATGCCCGTATCGGGTTCTGAATGTAGTCTTTGGAATATCTGCTTCTCTTACCCGTACTTGATGGTAGCTTGACTGCAGGTCTATGTTTGAGAAATACTTAGTACCTTGCAATTGGTCGAACAAATCGTCAATCCTGAGGAGAGGGTATCTGTTCTTTATTATTTCCTTATTCAGCTGCTTATAGTCAACACACATTCAAAGTGACCCATCTTTCTTTTTCACAAATAGTACTAGTGCTCCCCTAGGTGAGGTACTGGGCCTAATGAAGCCCTTCTCTAACAAGTCCATCAACTGCTCCTTTAATTCTTTCAATTCTGCAGGTGCCATTCTGTAAGGAGGGATAGATATAGGCTGAGTATCTGGTAAAACATCTATAGTGAACTTGATCTCCCATTTGAGAGGAAGACTTGGGAGTTCATCTGGGAATACATCTGGATACTTATTGACCACTGGTACTGACTGAAAAGTTGGTACCTCTGCTTCCAGGTCATGCACCCGCACCAAATGATAAATATACCCATTTCGAACCATTTTCCTTGCCTTGAGGTATGAGATAAACTTACCCCTTGGCGATGCCATATTCCCCAACCATTTGCTAGTTGGTTCATCTAGGAGCTGGAACCGAACTACTATGTTTCTACAACAAACGTTGGCATAACAAGAAGCTAACCAATCCATACCCATAATAACATCAAACTCTACCATATCTAACTCCAATAAATCAGCCAAGGTATGACGACTACTTACACCCACTGAGCAATTTCTATATACTTGCTTCACTATAATAAAGTCTCCTATGAGGTAGCCACCTCGAATGGATCTATTGAATCAGGTTTTATTTCAACTTGACTCACAAAAAAGGAGATATATATGATAAAGTGGAACCTAGATCTATTAGTACATATACATCCTAGGAATAGATTGATAATATACCTGTAACCACATCTGGCGACACCTCCTGATCCTGTCTACTAGCCAAGGAATAAATGCAATTTGTAGGGCCGTTAGAACTAAAATATCCACCACGGCCTATACCATGGCCTACTGGTACTTAAATACCCTTCCCTATAGGGTGATAGCCACCAAAGACGAAGAACCAGCAACCGACCCAGTAGGCTGGGCTGCACCACCTAGGTTACCTTTAAGTAGGAAATCTCTCATAAAATGGCCTTGACGGCCATAAATGAAACAAGCACCCAGAACAACACGATATTCCCCAAAATGAGATCTACCATAACAAGAGCACCGAGGCAAAGGTGGCCTCGACTGACGCAAATCCCTATTCATCTGTGAGCCAAAAACCCTAGAGCTCTGGCCAGCTCTTGAATACCTTGTGTTATCAAACCTCCTATTTGTGAATTGTGAGGGTGCACTCTAGGCTGCTTAGGAAGGGTATCTACCATATCGTTGAGGCTACTTGCCTAAAAACCTGCCATAATAACTAGCTAATTTAGTCCTCTTATGCTGGCCTTTGTTAAAATCTCTCTCGAGATAATATCCTCTGTGCCAATCCTCCACTCCTTGTGTATATGCTTGTACCTGAGCAATATCCATGTCTGGCTGAAAAGCCATGGCCATACAACTATCAACCAAGTGACGATCTATCCCCATCACATAATGATGCACCCTATCAGCCATATCGGCCACAATAGTGGGCACATGCCTCGCCAATGAGTCAAAATTAAGGTTATAGTCTTTAACGCTCCTACCATTCTACTCAACTTCAAGAATTTATCAACTCTGGCTTGTTTTATTTCTAGAGGTAGAAAATGGTCAAAGAAGGCTTCTACGAACTCATCCCAAACTGCTGGAGGAGCACCCTCGCCCCTCGATAATTCCCAGGACTCATACCAGTTAACAGCTACGTCGCACAGCAATATGAAGCCAACTCAATAGACTTAGCCTCAGAAGCCCTAATTACTTTCAATGTGCACTGCATCTGTCGAATAAACTCCTACGGGTCATCTGCTCGACCCATAGAACTCTAGAGGGTTACAAGTCAAGAAGTCACGAACCCTCAAACTATTGTATTTGTCAATATCATCCTCTCCTTATACATGCCTTCGAGCCTGCCGTGCTATTATCCTAGTTAGTAGTTACATTATATCCCTCATGGCCCGATTTTTCGGCCCTGGCTGTGGAGCTGGAGGCTCAGGCATTGGAGCTTTAAGATCTGCAACTACTGCTGTTCTAGGCTCCTTTGAAGATGGCAGCCCAGTCTGAGCCCTAATAATTCTCAGGGTTTGACTGGTTTCTCCCACTATTGACTTTCCTTTTTAGACAGTGGTCGCTTTTCTTAGAGGCATTACTGTAAACATGATGAATCGTTAGGGAGAAATTATCTTAATATTGCAGCTCTATCGCACGATGTAAGATAAGAAATAAAGACAACATTCTAATTGCCCTATAGCCTCCTATTTATGGATGTGGTGCACAACACACCGATAAACAAGTCTCTATTAGACACGGTCTGTAAACACTCTGAGGATGAACTGCTCTGATACCACTTTTGTTACCACCCAGCCCCGTGGGCCGTAACCGGGTGCCCAAGCTGGACACTCATGCGTACACTTGCAAACTATAAGTAAGCCTATCATATGATCACGTATTAGCCCAACCATACCTCTTTTGTCAAGACCCAACCCTGTGGGCCATGACCGGGTGCCCAAGTTGGACACTCGCATGTACACCTGTAAACAGTAAGTAAGCCTGTCGTATGATCACGTATTAGCCCAACCCATCTCCTGAGAGGCTACAACCTATTATTTAGGTAGCATAACACATAAGCCGATGAGGCTATCATATCATGTGGGGTTATCCTATTATATACATACATGCGAGCCGACAAGGCTGCCACGATAGAGGGAACATCCCAAACATACCATATACAAACACGATTAAGCACACACATATACAGAAGCCACTCCTATGTCTACAGATCTCTAAGAGTAGTGACGATAACATATGGTGGGATAAGGCCCTCACTGTACCTTTGATTAAACAAAAGTAAACATATAAACTAAGGGTCAGTAGCAAAAACTAGGCTCTGATACAATAGAGCTTCTTCCAAATTAGCTGAGCGGAATCCTAAGCTGGCGGACTCCCAAAACCCATGTCTACACTTGCGGGCATGAAATGCAGCCCCCCGAAGAGAGGGATCAGTACGCTATATGTACTAAGTATGTAAGCATACAATATTATAAAGAAGTTACAGTTAAAACAAGGATGTAAAGGAGAAAGTATAACATTTAGCCATTCATCGTACCTGCATCTATAAAATAAAGTCATACATACTATCATCATTGTCATCATGAGCACCTGTGTATTATTAGCATTGTGGAATATACAGTTCCATCCATGTATATAGCAAATACACACCGAGGAATGATGGCTCGATCCATATATCATGTGATAACGCCGAGGAATGACAGCCCGACCCATATCTCATATATTAGTGCCAAGGAACGATGGCTCGATCCGTATACATACATATCAAATAATAGTGTCGAGGAATGATGGCCCAATCCACATATCATATGATCGTATACACATACATTACAGCCGGCCTAGGACTCGGTGTAAGATGTATTACAGTATGCGTGAGCAAGGCAACGCATAATCATATGTAACTAAATTACCATCCGAGGCTTAACTGAGTAATCAAGCTAATCATCACTTGAAGATCAGGGTAGTAGTCGTTTTAAGTACCCTCTAACGGTCAGTAAGAGTCATATCAAGTGAAGTCTCAGGCATTTGAAGCATGTGTCAAAGCGATGCCATATAGTTTATGTAATTAGAGACTTTTACTCTTATAGGGCCTCTAACATTCACGAGTAAATATGAGTCATGAGTTATATACAGAACTTAGGAATGGAATGACCTCTCCAAACTCATATCCTTCCTTACTTCACTTGAAGGCATGCCAAAAGAAAGGAAGAGATAGCTTCACATACCTTTTATCGAGTAATCGTAACCACTCTATCTTTGTTGCCTCCTGAACCTATTTAAAACAAAGGTAATACTAACATTAATAACTTTAAACTTCCCATCTTCTCAAACTATGATCAAGCATTCCTAGGAATCATTTCCTTATGCCTTTCTCAAGTAGTTTATTAGTTGGTTAAGAAGTTAACGGAAATCGGGCAGCATTTCTCCTATAACTTGCCATATACAAACTTCCAATTGTATCCCCAATCATTAGAACCAACCAACAACAACAATCATCAGTTCATATACAAGTAAACCACTTCAGCATTGCGCAACACAAACCCCAAATAACTCGCTTAAAACTACAATACCAAAATAGGGTTTTTAATCTCTATTTTGTAAAACCTTTCCCCACACGGAACGGAGGGTCGTGTGGCTGCAAACAGAATCACCCACGCCCTATTTAGACCATTTTCCATCCCTGCAACACATCACCCAACCCTCCAATCTGCAGCACCACAACCACAACACATTACTCGACTTCGACTTAACTAAAATAACTTCAATTTAGTTTGTTTCTAGCGCCAAACATACTTATGAATTTTTCCTATTTACAACTTCATTTAACACATTTAATACACTCCATAATAACATTATTAACTCCACTTTTAAAGGGAAGACCTTACCTTGTTCAAAACTTGCAAAAACTAGCCTCGAAAGTTCCTTAATCGCGCTGAAAAGTAGTGGACTGCTCGTTACCCTTCCTTGCTGTCCCCAAGCCAAAATTTTTCATTATTAAATACCCTTATATCACTGCAGAATACCTTAAATAAATAATTTATGGAAGGAAATTTGAGACCTTCCCTTGATAGGGCCAAACCCGTAGCTCTCCCTTTGGCTTTCTAGGTTTTTGTCTCAATTTTTCCTTATTTGTTCTAAGTGTAAAAGATGACTTTATGATGCATTAGTCATCAAATGGTCCATATATAATACATATTAAGAGGTGACACGTGTAAACCCCTAAGGGTGACACATGTCCAACCCTCATTGGACCAACCAATCCATGCCACTACTCCAAGGCTTCCATATGGCAGCGTGGGACCCACCTCAAGTAGGTGTGTCACCTACTTGGTCCAAGTAGGTGCATCACATACTTCATCCAAGTATGTGCATCACCTACTTGCTTCCATGTAGGTGCTACGCCTCTTTCCGCCTCTTCCATGGGTTCGTAATCTTGTCTCACTTTAAGAACCTATGTATTCCTTGCTACGTAAACTCAACATGTACTTAAATAGCTTAAGTATGTAAGACATCCATGTTGGTAGCTTACATAGGTAAGTCGAGTCCCACGATTTGTCATTTGCCCCCCAACTCCTTTCAAATCCTTATAACCCTTACTTCCAACCTTCATTCTTGTGGAGACTCACATCCTTCCTTCCTTAGAGTTATTTGATAACATTAGAGATAATCTGGGTCACATGGTAACTTTTAAGAATTTTCAAAAAGCGTTTCGAAGTATAAAAGTACGGGACTTAACAATAATTGTATCAAGTGTATTAACGAAAATAAATTTTATTAACGAATACAATTTGTAGAATACAAATTATCATTAATGAATATAATTTGTATCAAGAAATACAATTGATAGAATACAAATTATCATGATACAATTGATACAAAATGTAACTGATAAAAAATACAAAGGTGTCAGAATACAAATCTCTCACCTATATATCACAAAATACAATTAATATAATATAATTTATACACCTTCTTTTTACCTACTGGAATATTGTTTGCAATGGAAGAAGAGAGAGAGAGAAAGAGAGAGGAGAAAGGCGAGCGAGCAGGCAGAGTAGCAAGAGAGAGCAGAGAGGAGGAAATTTTGCTATAAAACTCTAACTGTAGCTATGAATTGTAGTTTTTTAAACTATAGTTGTATATAATAAATACATATCACATATCCTTCATATTATGTAGCTTTCTCTCAGGTGTATTTTGGCATGGAAGAAATAATTTTTGGAAAATAATTTTTCAATTTTCCAATGTTTGGTTGAAAAGTAATTAGTTTACTACAAATATAGGCATGGTTTACTTAGATAAAAAATCTCCAAAAATCATAAGTAGTATACACTGACTAAACAATATAGCTTCCAAAAGTCATAAAAAGTATACGGTAACTATAGAATGTAGCTTATCTATACATAAGCTATACATTGGCTATACATTATGCTATACTTAAAAAGCTGAACATAATTTAACTATATATAAAATATACACTGAATATACATTAAGTATACACTGACTATTCAATCTTGATCAATTCAATAGTCACATCTAAATAATTATAAAATTTTAAATATGAAATTCTCTCGATATTTTAATATTTCAATGTATAATTTGCTTGAAATGGTTCACGTTTTTGGAAAATCTAATTTGAACAAAATAAAGTCTTCAAAGAAGAATGACAAATATGAAGAAGGAGGACGAGAAATGAAGAAGAAGGAGAAAAAGAGGCCATTAAGAGAAGAATCGGAAGGAAAAGAAGTCATTAATAGCATAATCGAAAAGTGAGGAAGATAAACAAAGAGGAGCAGGAAGAGGATGAAGAAGGAAAACAAGCCATTATGGAAAAACTAGAAGATTAAGAAGGAGGAAGAAGGAAAAAGGAGGCAAAAGAAGCCAATAGCGGAAAAGTTGGAAGGAAGAGGAAGAACATATTTGGCCAGTTTTGATAATTTTTAAAATTAGAAATCAAAGGACCGAATGACCACTTTGCATAATTTCCCCTTATCTAAAAGATCCAAGTTTGCTTAAAATATACAACAAACCATTTATAAAAATTTCAATCCTTAATAAACACGAAGTATACAATAGTAGAAAAGGATATCACGTGTAAATAATAAAAGATATTGAATTTACGATCCATTCCAATATTTGAAGTTGAATTCTAAGAAAAAAATACTTTTTAAAATATAAATTATCTTTTAAAGATCAAAATAAAATAAAGTAAGATAAAACCATTGGGCCCATGCAGGGCCTTAATTTGTCAAACTAGTGTTGTGCTTTACTATTTATCTATCCAATGTAATCACTGATAATGCTATTGGTGCCTACTATATTGATACCATTTTGTGTCAATAGTCAAAACAGTTGAAAGAGATATTAAGGTACTATCTTATAGCTATTTATTTTCTTATATTGCCAGTACATAAAATATAATAAAATAAAAAGATGTGGGATAGTAACTTAATCTCACCTTCAATTCTTTTGTCTTTGTTGACAAAAAATGATATCAATACAGCAGGTACCAATCATTATAAATGATTGCATTGGATATATAAATATTATAGCACAACACTAGATAGACAAATTAGCAACATACAAATTCTATATCTAAACAACAAAATCTATACTAGAAAACTTACCAAAAACACAAAGGCCTTGGCATTTTAGAAGAACTTAGATTTATTTCTTGATATGTGAGTATACATGTATAATTTTACGGATGATTAATTTAGAAAAAAATTAGAAACCATTTGTCAATTCAACATAGAATATTAGAAATCAAACCAGCTAAATTTTCGACGAACCTGTACTTGTTCACTCAATGTAATAATTTTTCTAAATCAATGGACTTGTCATATATTTATATATTAAATAAATGAGTTCTTAAAAGAGTATAATATACCATAGTAGATAAAAAAATAGCTAGTTATTTATTGTTTTCCCTTCCTAGGCCATTTTTCTTTATGCTGTGATCCCTACCTGATTTATCGAGGGACATGACACCTACTATATCCCAATAATAAGTAAGCTGACCCGTATCTCAAAACTACAAGTAATGGAATTAAGGGTAGAAACTAAATAAAAATAATCAATTTACAGAAATAAAAAAGATTCAAGGTGCAACCAAACCAAAACATAAATACACAATAAAAGATCCCTCTCAGAACCTTAAAGTCACATGTACAGAGCTACTACAAAATGATATGAGTCCCAAAAATGGACCAAAAAATAAAGGCATGTCTCGAAAAGTAAAAGTCTAGTCAGCTATGTACAAAAGTAGATAGGTAAAGTCCAGAACGCCATGTGCTTACCCTCACCTCCGAATGAGACTATTGCAGCTCGATATCAACGCTGGCTTTGGGTGCTCAGACACACATTATAAAAATAAATGCAGAGTATAGTATGAGTACCAAAATAATAGGTAGTCAGTAGTTATCATCGTCCGACTGAGCAAGAAGAGTAAAAGTAATATGAAAGGCTAGAATCAAACATAACAGAGGTAAAAAGGGTGGGAAAACTAATAGGAATGCACATGAGACTACTAATGTCATGACCAGACCTAGGTCCTAGCGTAAGACGATGATCAAAACCCCAAAGGACTCCAACCAAGTCTCTTGAAATATCAATAAGCATACATAAGTTAAGGTAAATATGGAAATAACATAGAAAGAGTCTAAATCATTAATCATAAAAGAAGAATGTGACTTGACTACATAGAATCTATAACATTTTGTCCAACAAATTCCTCTACTAACCATCAAGGGCAGGGACTAAGATATTTTTCTAGCTCACCCTCAAACATGAATGAAGGAAAAAGTCTTTGGGATAGAACAAAATCATAACTCGCCCTCGATAAGATAAGGACTCACCAACACTTCACTGAATGGAACTCAACTAGCCACGTATAGTAGGAGAGTGATCCTCAACCCCTACATTATGAGAAAATGTAGGCAAAAATATGCGTTAGTACGTTTGAATGTACTAAGTATGTGGGCATGACATATAATATAAATCATAGTATGCAATGATCAAATAACATACATAATAGAAAGGATAAGTAAGGTCATGAGAAAACCATAATTACCAAAGTATTTAAGAGACATAGTTGAAATCATAAATGGACATAAAGAGAGTATCCATATGTGGGATAGTACCATAACCGATAATAAGACCATGTGGGATATAATAGAAAACTTCGATGTCTCCCCATACAACAAAAGAAAGGGGAATGTACTTGCCAAGGTAGACTCTACCCCGCTAGGCAAGATGTACATATGCTATATGTGGATCCACTAGCTAGAACAAAAAGGCAAATTCCATGGTGGCACATAGTTATGAGATAAAAGACTTTATATAAGGACCCTGTAGGTCAAGCCCCCATATCTAGTCATCATTCGGTGCTAAGTCAAATACCACAGAATACATACATAGTAATCATATTTAATATATATCATAACTTGTTCATAAACATCATAATTCATAGATTAGCTCATTTTTATTTCATACTTGTAATATAAGTATAAGCCTTTCAACATCACAATATCATACTTGTATAATTTATATCATTAGGTTCCTTGGTCACCAACATAGGACCCTAAATCACCTTTTCCATAACTTGCATAAAATTCATAATTTGGTCATAATTGAAATCCGTAATCATAATTCATACTTGAATTTAGAGTAAAACTCATATACATAGTCAATTTGGATGAATACCATGAGAATACTTTTAAATCATTGAACTCCATAATCATACTTCATGTATATCATTATTGACAATATCTTCATGCATGTGCATTCATAATTCAACTTGAAATCATGCTACTAATGTAAAATCATACTTATAATGATCATTGATAACAAATAAAAATATAATTGAAATAGACCAACACAATCATCAAAATTTGAGTTTAAAGATAATGAAATTTCATGAGTTCTTTTGAAGAAAACGCTGGGACTCCATAGGTGAAAGGGATTCATGGATCAATCTCTACATACCTTGGTAAAATTAATCTATAATTGAAGATGAATCCTTGATGAATTTGAAACCCTAGCTTGAATTTGTAGGAGAATCTTGACAGAGAATTTAGAGTCTTGCCTTAGAGAAATTTGGAAGAATGAATTGAATAGAAGGGAAATTTATGAATTGGATATATATAGACTCTTAACTTGTCCAAAAAAGTGTTTTGATTTATTTAATCAAACTTTGAAAAAGACATGAATACCCTTCAATAATTTGGATGGACAACCCTACGAGGGCACTCTATGAATGGTAGAGGTAGTGATGTGTAATGACCTTCCAAGTCATTTTCCAAATACATCTTTCTTTTCATCATTTAGATCATTCCTTTAGTGACCCCAGGTCATTTATGACTTGTTGGAATCAGTAGCTCAATCGCCTGGTCATTCGTTTGGTTTTAGACCCATTTTTTTTGTTTTGGAGCTTTTGTAACTTAAAAAGTAGATTTTTGTCATAACTTCAGGTAAACGACCTCAGAATGGAATTCTGGTAGTTCCATCAGGTCTGGATTGGCCAAATTAGTCTAATAACATGGTCAACACACGTATTGTGGATTCTAAAGGGGCCGACTTTACCTATCACCAGCTCCGTGGGTTGTCTAGGCAGTGGTGGCGCTCTTACTTACAGACCAACTCCGGGATAAGTTCTTAGAGGCCCTCTTAGCCAGACACATCCCTGGAAGCATTAGGGACCAACTCTGGGATCAGTTTACTTTATTGGATCAAGGTAAAATGATAGTTACTAAGTTTGAGGACAGATTCCACCAGCTATCCCGACATGTTACTATGATTCTACACACTAAAGAGGAGCGGGTATGATGTTTTATGCACAATTTGAGGCCCTACTTGAGGTTAGGGATGGAGCACTAGGTTTCTGTTGGCTGTTCTTTTCTGGATGTGGTTGATCATGCCCGCACTATAGAGATCATTCATTGCCAGGCCTAAGGGGGCAACAATAAGAGGCTCAGGCATCAAATCATCTATAGTGTGTCCCATTCTAGGGGACATGATAGTTATGATAGGCCCCGCCAGTAGTTCCAGTATGATAGGTACCAGTAGGGTCACTCTAGCCGGCCGATTCAGGCCGCCCTGCTAGCAGCTGAGGGTAGTTAGCCTAGTTTCAGGGATTCCACCACAGGGCAGAGCTAGAGCTATTCAGGTCTGCTTATTTTCTATCATGGAAGGGTTATCACTGTCTACTGAGCTTTAGGTTATTTGGTTGTGACTCATTAGAGCACATGTCTAAAGAGTGCCCCAACTGGGCTAGGATATTGGCAATAGTACCATCCCCACCTAGAGATAGAGGTCAGGGTCAGGGCATTGACGGTGGCCAGCAGAGTGTTTGGGGACGTCCTTAGGGAGGTAGGTCGGGCTGCTGGTTAGATAGACATGGGGGAGGCTGACAAGGCCATTTCTATGCTTCTCTAGTTAGGGCAGAGGCCGCGGCATCAGATAATGTCATAATAGGTACTATCCTTATATGTCAACAATCAGCTTGAGGTTTCTTTGATCTTGGTTCCACATGTTCTTTTGTGTCTATATATTTTGCTCCTAGTATGGGTATTATTTATGAGTCACTTGAGGTAACGTTGCATGTTTCGACCCAGGTAGGGGATTCTTTATTAGTGGATCAGGTTTTTAGATCCTGTGTGGTGGCTATTCAAGGGCATAAGATCCAGCCAGACTTTATTTTTCTTGATATGCTAGACTTTGATGTTATTTTGGATATGGACTGGCTATCCCTTCACCATATCGTTATGGACTGTTTTGCCAAGACTGTTACATTAGCTATGCCTGGCATTCCCCTGATCTTTGGATAAAGTTCTTATAGTTGCTCATCGACAGGGATCATATCCTTTATGCAGGCCTGCAGCTAGTTGCTTCTAGGTGTTTGGCTTACTTAGCATATGTTTGTGATGTATCTAGTGAGGCCTCTTCTTGTGGTTCAAGAGATTATTGACGTCTTCCGTACTGACCTACTTGGCCTACCCTAGAGAGAGATATTGAATTTATTATAGATTTGGACCAGGGCACTAAGCCCATCTCTATACCTCCGTACCGTATATGTGGATATCAAGGAGCTCAGTTTGCAACTTAAGGATCTCCTTGGTAAGGGCTTTATTCGACCGAGTGTGTCATCATGGGATGCTTCTATCTTATTTGTTAAGAAGAAGGATGGGACTATGTGGATATGTGTTGATTATAGGTAGCTAAATAAGGTGATGGTTAAGAACCGTTACCCCATGCCTCATATTGATGATCTATTTGACCAGTTTTAGGGTGCCTCTATGTTTTCCAAGATTAATCTAAGGTCTGGCTACCACCAGTTGAGGATTAGGGCTTTCGACATTCCTAAGACTATTTTTCAAACTCGTTATGGCCATTACAAGTTTCTTGTGATATCTTTTGGGCATACTAACTCCCCCGTAGCCTTTATGGACTTTATGACTTGTGTATTCAGGTCTTATCTTAACTCCTTCATAATTGTATTTATCAATGATATACTAGTACACTCACAGAGTAAAGAAGAGCACGCGCAACATTTGAGGGTTGTGGTCTAGACTTTTAGAGATTAGTTACTTTATGCTAAATTCTCAAAGTGCGATCTTTGGTTGGAGTCTATGGTATTTCTAGGAAATGTGGTGTCTAGGAAGGGTATCATGGTAGATCCAGTGAAGATTGAGGCTATTCGTAGTTGGGCTAGGCCCACATCTGTTACAAATATTCAGAGCTTCATCGTATTGGCTGGTTATTATAGGCTCTTCATCGAGGGTTTATCCACCATTGCAGATCCATTGACCCATTTGACCTATCAGGATGTTTCCTTTATGTGGTCTGAGTAGTGTGAGTACAGCTTTTGGTATCTCAAGGAGTTGCTTACCACTGCCCCTATTTTGACTCTTCCAGTTGAGGGCGAGAGATTTTTAGTATATTATGATACTTCTAATGTAGGTCTTGGGTATGTTCTGATGTAGCGGGGCTGAGTTATTTCTTATGATTTCAGACAATTGAGAACGCACAAGTGCAACTACCCCATTCATGAGTTAGAGTTAGCAGTAGTAGTTTTCGCGCTCAGATTCTCTCAGCCACCATTCTGAGATTCTCTTGAGGAGCATTCAGGGAGCTAGTCTCGGCCCTGCGGACTTTCTTGTGTGGCAAGAATCTGGGTACCCAGTCCTGGCCTTGATCATACTGATGTATTTAGGAAAGCATCTAGGTTCCAGGCCCGTCCTTGACCATTTTAACATCTTAGGCAAGCATTTAAGTTCCAACCCTGGCCTTGACCACAATAAGAACTCAAGAGAGCATCTGGGTAGCCAGTCCCAACCTTGATCCCTAGAGCATTATTGGTTCATCAATTCTCGGATATTTTTGTTTAAAAATGACATGGTTCTCCAGTTCTTGGCATCGCAGATTCTTGGTTCCTAACCTAGGTAGTGGTATCTACTTTATGTACCCGACATGATTATAGGGGTTTATCTAGGTTTTTACTTAAACTTGTGCACGAGTGTCTGTCCAGACTTATGGGGGACCAGTTGGGTATAGTTAGCTGTACTTATCTTATATGGTACCTTCTTTACCTTAAATGCTTATTATGGTTCTTATTTAGGCTTATCCCTTTTTTTCATAGTGATTTTTACCTTTCTTGCTTAGTAGGCCTATGATACATACTTGGTACTTATTGCCTTGGTACTTATACTACATTCTGCATCTACTTCCGTGATGCAGGATTGAGCACCAGCTACCATCATAGATAGATCAAGCTTGCTGCAGTCAGCTTTGGAGATTAGGGTGAGAAATTAACATTTTAGGATCATTTCTGTCTCCCTCAGCATGGATGGCCCGTATTTTGACTTTTGAGACTACCTAGTTTTTTGTATATATATTCTTCGTCCACTTTTGGGACTTGTAATCATGTGGGAGGGATCGTTAGTCGTATATATATCATGTTTTTGTTTCCTTCCACTTATCTATGATGTTTATTTTAGAATTTTCCATTCTTGTTTAGTTTTTGTCTTCAAACCCATTACTTATCATTCCGGGTTTATAGGTTGGCTTACCTACTGGTGGATTATAGTAGGTTCCATCATAATTTGAGAAATTAGGTAATGACAAGTTGGTATCAGAGCCATAGGTTTGTTGGTCTCACTTGTACAGAGCTAATGTCTAGTAGAGTCCCCCAGATGGGTGCGTAGACATTTGTAACTTATCTTTGGGAGGCTACAAGATGTCATTAGGAACATTCTCTATATTGTATAATTTCGCGCAGTTTTGATTCATATTGATTTCCTAAAATCTTATTTTCCCACTATTTCACAAGGATGGTTCGTATGTGCGGTACTACCAGTGGCGATTATCCACTAGGAGCGGGCAGGCCTAGAGTTCAGACCCGTAGCACAGGCAGGGGAGACGTACTAGCTCCCGATCTAGATCTAGCTATTGAACATATAGATGAGCATTAGGATTACCCTATTCCTCCTCAGACGGAGGGGCAACCACGAATAGCACAGCCTCCAGCCACCCTAGTTATGACCCTAGCTTTACAGGTAGAGATTGCTCAGCTTTAGCCATAGCTCAAGTGGCGGACATGCCAATACCTCGGGATCAGCCTGTACTGCAAGCACCTGAGGTTTAGCAACCTCCACCATCTATTACACCCTCGTCAGCAGTCCTAGAGAGCGTTATATCCATACATGAGTAGAAGATTTTAGGGGTATTTCGCAGGTTTTCACCCCAATATTTTTTGGATCCATTGGCGATGATGCCATGAAGTTTTTGACTACTTACCAAGAGAAGCTCCAGTTCTTGGATCTTGTGAAGTCTAGAGGCACCGACTTTACCTCTTACCAATTCCGTGGGTTAGCCAAGGAGTAGTGGTGCTCTTACTTACAGACCAGGCTAGTTGGGTCACCACAGTTGTCATGGGATTAATTCTCAGAGGTCTTTTAGATAAGTACATCCTTAAGAGTGTTAGTGACATAATCCAGTATAAGTTTACTCAGTTGGATCAGGGTTCAATGACAGACGCCGAGTTTGAGGCCATATTCCATAACTATTCCGATATGCTACTATAATTCAACCCATATAGGAGGAGTAGGTATGATATCTTTTGTGTAGATTAAGGCCCTACTTGATGTTCAGGATAGATCACTTGGTTCTTGTAGGACTCGCATTTTTGGATGTGGATCATGCCCGCACTATAGAGATAATTCATCGCCAGACCCAAGGGGGCAGCAATAAGAGGCCCAGGCATCAGAGCAGCTACAGTGGGTTCTATTCTAAGGGATATAATAGTTATGAAAGGACCCGCCAGCGGTTCCAGCATGATAGGTACCAGTAGGGTCACTCTATCCTGTCGCTTCAGGCCTACCCGCCAATAGCTGAGGGTAGTCAGCCCTGTTTTGAGGGTTCCACTATAGGGAAAAGATTGAGAGGTTCTGGTCTGCTTCCTTACTATCATAGATAGGTTTTCATAGGACTCTCATCTTTGAGTTGGTTTGGTTGTGACTCACTAGAGCACTGGTCTAGATAGTGCCCCAGCCGGGCTAGGCAATTGGCAGCAATACCATCCCCACCAAGAGATAGAGATCATGGTCAAGGCCGTGGCGATATTCAACAGAGTGTTTGGGAAGGTTATTGGGGAGGTAGGTCGGATGGCAGGTTAGATGGATATTGGGGGGAGGGGGCGACAAGTCCATTTCTATGCTTCTCCAGTAAGGGCAGAGGCTGAGGCATCAGATGATGTCATCATAGGTACTATCCTTATATGTCAGCAGTTAGCTTGAGGTTTCTTTGATCTAGGTTCCACATGTTCTTTTGTGTCTATATATTTTACTCTCAATATGTGTATCTTTTATGAGTCACTTGAGTGTTGTTGCATGTTTCGACCCCGATAGGGGATTCTTTAGTAGTGGATTAGGTTTGTAGATCCTATATGGTGACTATTCTAGGATATGAGACCCAACCAGATCTTATTTTGCTTGATATGCTAGACTTTGATGTTATTTTGGAGGTGGATTGGCTATCCCCTAACCTTTTGATTTTGGACTGTTATGCCAAGACTATTACATTAACCATGCCTAGCATTCCCCTAATCTTATGACAGGGTGCTTATAGTAGTTCACCGATAGGGATCATATCCTTTATGAAGGCCTAGTGGCTAGTTGCATTCAAGTCTTTGGCTTACTTAACATATGTCGTGATGTGTCCAATGATGCTCCTTCAGTCAATTCAGTTCCTATGGTTTGGTAGTTTATTGATGTCTTCCCTATTGACAAACCTGGCCTACCCTATAGAAAGATATTGACTTTGTTATATATTTATAAATGAGCACTAAGCCCATCTCTATACCACCTTACCATATGCATGGAGCTCAAGGAGCTCAGTATACATCTTGACGATCTCCTAGGTAAGGGCTTTATTTGCCCAAGTGTGTCACCATGAGATGCTCCTATCCTATTTTTTAAGAAGAAGGATGGGACTATGCAGATATGTTTTTATTATAGGTAGCTGAACAAGGTGACAGTGAAGAACCATTACCCTATGCCTCGTATCGATGATCTGTTTGATCATCTTCAGGGTGCCGCCATGTTTTCTAAGATTGATCTGAGGTCCATCTACCACCAGTTGAGGATTATGGCTTCCAACATTACTAATACTATTTTTCGAACTCGTTATGGATATTACAAGTTCTTTGTGATGTATTTTGGGCATACTAACGTAGTCGTAGCCTTTATGGACCTTATGACTTGTGTATTCAAGCCTTATCTTGACTACTTAGTAATTGTATTCATCAATGATATACTAGTACACTCATGGATTAAAGATGAGCACACGTAATATTTGAGGGTTGTGCTCCAGAGTTTGAGAGTTTAACAACTTTATGCTAAATTCTTAAAGTGTGAGTTTTGGTTGAAGTTTGTGGAATTTATGGACCACATGGTGTCTATGAAGGGTATCATGGTAGACTCGGTGAATATTGAGGATATTCATAGTTGGACTAGGCCCACATTTGTTACAGATATTCAGATCTTCATCGTATTGGCTAGTTATTACAAATGCTTCATCAAGGGTTTCTCCACCATTACAGCCCCATTGTACCATTTGACCCATGAGGATGTTCCCTTTATATGGTCCGAGGAGTGTGAGTAGCGCTTTTGGAAGCTCAAGGAGTTACTTACCACCGCCCCTATTTTGAGTCTTCTATTTGAGGGCGATAGATTTTCAGTATATTGTAAAGCTTTTGGTGTAGGTCTATGGTGTATTCTAATGCAGTAGGGCTGAGTTATTGGTTATGATTTCATATAGCTGAGAACACACGAGCACAACTACCCCACTTATGATTTAGAGTTAGCGGCGATAGTTTTTGCACTTAAGATATAGAGGCGCTACTTATACAGGCTTCATTATGAGGTATATATAGATCAATAAAACCTATAGTACATTATGAGTTAGAGAGACCTTAATTTTAGACAGTGGCACTGGATTGAGCTTTTAGCAGATTATGACATTTCTATCCTATACCATCTGGGCAAGGCAAATGTAACAGCAGATGCCTTGAGCGGGAAGGCAGGGAGTATGAGTAGTTAGCTTATATGCCTACTATGAAGTGACCCCTAATCTTGGATATCTAGTCTTTATCTAATAGGATGGTCAGGTTAGACATGTCAAGTTTTGGACCTATTTTGGCTTTTGTGGGAGCTCGGTCATCTCTATTAGATTAGATTCATGGCCGACAGTTTGAGGATGGAGCATTGGTACAACTTTGAGAGTTGGTATTGCGAGGCGAGGGTGGCCATACTTCTATAGATTTAGATGAGGTACTACGGTTTGATCATCACCTTTGTGTTCCCAGAGTTAGAGACTTTATTAAGTTGATTCTATACGAGGCCCACAATTCTAGGTGCTCTATTCATCTAGGTACCATGAAGATATATCAAGATTTAAAATAACATTATTAGTGTTGTGGCATGTGGTGAGATATAGCTGAGTGTGTATCCCTTATTTGAGTTACTAACAGGTTAAGGCCAAGCATCACAGGCCTGGTAGAGTGTTTTAAAGATTAGCCATTTTTGAGTTTAAATACCAGTGGATTACCATGGACTTTGTGATGAGATTTCCTCGAACACCCAGAGGTAATGATAATTTTTGGGTCATTATTGATCGATCGAGAAATTCAGCACACTTCCTACTAGAACGATCCACTTTCACTATTGAGCATCTAGGTCGGATATATATTTAGGAGGTTTTCCATCTTCATGGGGTACAGGTGTCTATTATATCAAATAGAGGGTCTCAATTCAATTTGGTTTCTGGAAAGCTTTTCAGAGAGAGTTTGGCACCCGAGTTGATCTTAGAACGTTATTTTATCCACAAGCCGATGGCCAATTAGAGCGCACTATTCAGGTTCTGGAGGATATGCTGTGACCTTGTCTATTAGAGTTTGAGGTTTATTGGGCGCAATACTTGCCTTTGGTAGAGTTTGCGTACAACATCAGCTACCACTCTAGTACTCAGATGGTCCCATTTGAGGCCTAATATGGTAGGCATTGCCGCACTCTTGTTGATTGGTTTGAGTCTTTCAAGCCTGGGCCGCACTATACTGATTTACTTCAAGGTGTCTTAGTCAGTGTACGGGTTATTCATGATAGGTTGAGGATAGATTAGAATAGAAAGCAGAGTTATGCTGATTACAGGCACTGACCTATGCTTTGAGGTTGGAGATAGGGTGTTTTTATGAGTTTTTCCCTTGAAGGATGTGATGAGATTCCGCAGGTAGGGTAAGCTTAGCCCTAGGTATATTGGGTCTTTTGAGATCTTAAGAAGAGTTGGAGAGGTTTCTTATGAGATGGTTTTGCTTCCAGCATTTTCTGTTATACACCCTATTTTCCATGTTTCTATGCTGTGCTGGTACATCCAAGATGAGTACCACGTACTTTGGTATGATTCAATTGAGTTGGATGATTGCCTAACTTTTATGGAGGACCCGATTGCAATTTTAACATAAGATGTTTGCTAGCTTTGTTCTAGGTCCATCCTTGTGGTTAAGTCCTAGTGGCACCGCCGTTCGACCGAGGAGGCTACTTGGGAGACCAAAAAAGAGATGCGAGAGAAGGTCCCAAGCTTATTTGAGCCTCTAGATATATCATTGTCCTTATTTTTATGGGCAAAAGTTCTTTTAGTAGTGGATGTTGTAATGACCGTCTAGGTCATTTTCCTAATACTTCTTCCATTTAATCTTTTAGAGCATTCATATATTGACCGTAGGTCATTTATGACTTGCGGGTGTCAATAGCTCGGTCTCCTAGTTGTTCATTGGGTTTTTGGACTCGTTTCCTGCTTTAGAGCTTTTATTACTTAAAAAGTTGATTTCGGTCATAACTTTAGGTAAATGACCTCAGAATGGAATTTTGATGGTTCCATCAACTCCGATATGGCGATATTAGGCTAGTAGTAAGATATGCATGAGTATCGAGGCTATCAATATGAGTTTGGGGCCATTTAGCTCTTTTGACTTTGAAATTTGGCCCATGGTTGACTTTGATCAATATTCCAGGAAAACTCACTCGGATGAAAATTTTGATTGCGCGGTTAGCTCTAGAATGTCGAGTTTAGTCTAGAATGACCTTTCATTCACTTTTTGAGGCTTTTAGTCGAATCTTGTGGCTTATTGTGGAATTAAGCTCAAAATGACATTTGGTTGTGGGACTCACTTTTAGGTGTAATGATCTCGTATTAAAATTTCAACAGCGCCATTGAGTCTGGAATGTCAAATTTGTGGTGTAGCATATCTCATTTGCACACACGTGATTCTGAATGAATTTGGAGTACCCCGTTGGAATATTTGAACTTGTTGAAAATCAATATTTCAGCTAATATCTAGTGTGGGAGAAATTGTTCTCCGCGATCGCAGGCACTTTGCCGCGCTAGCGAAGATCTAGGTCTTTATTCTCCGTATTTATGGGGTCATGGACGAATTCATAGAGGTATGCCACTTTTGCCTCCGCATTCACGGACAACTGGACACGTTTGCGAAGGTCAGTTATCCTGATGTTTGCGTTCGCGGTCCACTTAGGCTTCGTTCGTAAAGGCCAAAACCTTGGTTGTTTAATAAAAGACCAAGGACGAACTCAATATTATTCTCCATGTTCAAGAATCGATTTCTCCTCCATTTCTCAACAAAATTTGGTGTCCCAAGGGTCTAAAATCAAGGAAATTGAGTGGGGGAATCCGTTGGTGAGCTCGAAAACTTGTTTAGGAGCTTTCTATGAGGTAAATTTCTATTTTAGCTTCTACATTGACATTTTTGAATTAGAATTTTAATGAAATTTTTGAGGATTGTAACTTGATCATTTTAGCTCCTTTTTAGTGATTATTGAGGCTAACTTGTGAGTTTTTCCGCAAGGAACATCGTAGTTTGCTTGGTTTGGGTCATGGGGGGTTTCGTTCTTGATAAATCACTGCTTATAGATTATGCCATAGTTGTTCCCTTTAGCTTGAATTGTGGATATTTGGTTGCATGATCATTTTGTGTTGTTTTCCAACCCCAGACTGAGTTGCAATATGATTCTTGATGTGGGGTGCTATTTGGGACTAGTTTTTAGGGTCAATTTTGGAATTACGAACGCAGTTCCCACATTTCCCAGTTTAGAGCCCAAAATTGGTCCTGTTCCAAAAATTTTAAAATGTGTCTAAACGACCATAATGATGTTGCAATTCTATTTTTGATAGCATGGTAGTATTTCGTGGCCATTCGTAAAGGAAAAGCTCTAGAAAAGTGATTTGTAGTGCGCTTGTTCGGCCTACGAGTTGGCTATGGCTTTCCATTCTTGAAATTGAGCTAGAATGTGTGAAAGCATGTTAAGATTGATGGAATTTGGGTTGGGTAGCTTCTTTTTATATCTTCTGTGTTAGAAATTATGTTTTTGACTTTCATTGGGATTTTTGGGTAATTGGAAGTATGTGGTCCTTCCGTTAATTTTTAGTATTACAAGAGGAGTTAAATACATTTGACATGATGTTGGTATTGTGGAGCATGTTGGCCTTACTATAGGTTGTAAACTTGTTTTAGGTGCCCAGGCGTAGCTCCTGCGGGCTTAGATCCTTGTAGAATTGTGTAGAAGGCTAGTGCCTAGTAGTTTATCCTTTGCTAGGCAGTAAACTTGCTCTTATAAACACCCTTATCAATAACTCTATATAATTGCGACCTTCGAGATGCATCGGTGATACTAGACTTGGTGATCATTTTGTTTCGATTCCGGTTCAATCTTTGATGATTTATCAGTTGGTTTATTAGGAAAGATATTCTTAGTAAGTATTCGCATCAATTTAGAAAGGGGCATGATCGGCACCTCAGATAAATTATCTATGAGCATCTAGGTTCCCAATCTTGGCCTCCATTCTGAGATTCTCTCAGGGAGCATCCTGGTAGCCATTCCCAACCTTTGCTATCTTGCTAGTGTGGCGAGCATCCGGGTAATCAGTCCCGGCGTAGATCAAACTGATGTATTCGGGCAAGCATCTAGGTTTCAGGCTTGTCCTTGATCTCTTTGACATCTCAAGTAAGCATCTGAGTTTCAGCCCCAGATTTGACCACATTGAGAACTCTAGCGAAAATCTGGGTAGCCAATCCCGGCCTTGATCCCTAGAGAATTCTTGGTTTATCGATTCTCAGAGATTTTGGTTCAAAAATGACATGGTCCTCCGGTCGTTGGCAATGAAAATTCTTGGTTCTTAGCCTTGATAGTTGTAGCTATTCTATGTATCCGATGGGCTTATGGGGGTTCATCTAGGTGTTTACTTAAAGTTGGGCACGAGTGTCCCGGCTGAGCTTATGGGGGCCGATTTGGGTATAGTTAGATGTAGTTTTCTTAGATGGTACCTTCTTTACCCTAAATGCTTATTATGGTTCCTATTTAGGATTATCCCTTTTTTCGTAGTGTTTTTACTTTTCCTGCTTAGTCGGCCTACGATGCCTGCTGGGTGCCTATTGTCTTGGTATTCATACTACACTCTGCACTTATTTTTGTGATGTAGGATCGAGCACCAGCCACCATCACGGATAGATCAAGCCTGTTGTAGTTAGCATCGAAGACTAGGATGAGCACTTGACGTTTTGGGATTATTTCTCTCTCCCTCAACATGGATGACCCATCTTTTGCCTTTTGAGACTAGCCAATTGTTATATATATATATTCTTGGTCAACTTTTGAGACTTATACTAATCTTTTATTTTGTAGTAGCTCGATACTTGTTGTTACACCCCGTACTTTTGTATCTTGGAAGGTTCTTAAGCTTCTGAGGCTTTTGAAGCTTATTAAGTATCTTGAAAGGTTCTTAAGTTTTTGGAAGGATTCTTAAGTTTCTTAGAGCTTCTCAAGCTTCTTAGAAGTTACCATGGGAGCTGGATAGCCTATAACGCTATCAAACAATGCTAAGGAAGGGAGAATGTGACACATCATGATAGGAAAGATTGGAAATAGCGTTGTAAGAATCTGGAAGAAGTTGGAGACTAAATAATGAGTCATAGTACTCGACTTACTTACATAAGCTACCAACTTGGAAATCTTACATATTGAAGCTACTTGAGTACATACCAAGCTTATGTAGCATGGATTACATAGGTTCATAAAGTAAGACTAGATTACGAACCCATGAGGAGGAAAAGAGAGTGATATGTGGAAGCATGAGAGAGTGCCATATGGAAGCAAGGGAGAGTGACACATGGAAGCATCTGGAGCAAGAGGTGTACCCCACCTACCATGTGGCAGCCTATGAGAGACTTCTAGAGAAAGAAAGAAGAGAAGAAAAATCTAGAACTAGAGAGAGAGTAGGTTTGGCCAAGGAGAAAGAAAGGTAAGCCTCTGATTTCATTCCGTTAATTAATTATCTATGGTATAACACAATTTTATGAAGATGTTAGCAATGTAAATTTATGGTTTGGAGCAGCATCAAAACGTTAGCAAGCAGCCACAAAGTTTTAGTCACGCTAAAGGAACTTTCGAGGCAAGTTTTGGTGAGTTTCGGGCAAGATAAGGTTTTCCCTTTAAAATTGTAGTTTATGATGATGTTATAAGGTATATTACATGACTTAAATAAGGTTGTAAGTGGAAAAATTGCATATGGATGCTTGACGTTAGAAACAAACTAAATTGAAGTCACCATAGCTAAATCGAAGTCGCGTAGGATATTGTGATTGTGGGCCGCAGTTGTATCTGGTGTGGTTGTGTGTTACGGGGATATAAATGGTTCTAAAAAGGGTGTGGGTGCTTCTGGTTTCAGTCACACGACCTCCCGTTTAGTATAGTTAAAGGTTTTGCGAAATAAAGGTTAAAAACTCTATTTTGGTATCGTAGTTTTGAGCTAGTTGTTTGGAGTTGTATTGGGTAATGTTGAAGTTATTTATTTATATATATGCTACTGGTTGTTATTATTGGTATGGTTTTTGACACTTTGGACGAGTGAAATCTTGGGGATGTTGAAATTACCGGGGAGATGCTTCCCAATTTTTGGTAACTTTGGAACTAGTAACAAACTAGTCGAGGGTATTGGATAAGGAAATGATTCCTATGGGTACTTGGTTGTAGAGTTGGAAATCGGAAAGCGAAAGGTCATTAACCTCAGTATTACTCTCATTTTATTTGGTCAAGGAGGTAACGAGGAAAGCTGGATTACAGTTAATCCACAAAAGGTATGTGAAGCTTACCCTTTCTTTCTTTTGGCATGTCTTAGCCTTAAGTTATATATATACGAAACTTGGGAGTCATTCCATTCATAAAGCTCTGAGTATGAGTCAAGACCTTTGTTCACTTTTGGATGTTAGAACTCCTGCTCTAAGTGGACTCATCGCCTTTCAAGTCTTCTGTAGGATAAAGAGTAGTACATATAAGGCCTATCTCTCTCTTTCGTTGAAATAGCTTAAGGTAAGCGAAATGATGTCTGATATGAGTTTAGAGGTAATTCCATTTATAGGTTCCATATTTAATTCTAGACTCGTAGTCACTTCTGAATAATAAAGGTCCTAAAGTAGTTAGACTACTATTCTCGAGCCACCTATATGTTGAATAGTAAGTGGAAATATACGCTCCTATTCTGAAAGTCTCTGAGAGGATAAATGTCTATGATTGCATAAGTTGTATCTCTGATTGCATAAGATGTGTCTGATTGCATAAATTGTGTATTTGATTGCATAAACTATGTGGCATTATCTTGGTACACACATGTGCTTCCTGAGGCCCTAATTGATGAAATCCCTAATAACATCTAAAGGGTACCTCGAAGAATTCCTTTCTTTGTCTTCAAGTGACGGTTCATGTCACGACCCAACCCTGTAGGCTGTGACGGGTGCCCGAACTAGACACACACGTGTACCTTTGTCAACTATACATAACCCATCTCTTGTTTGTACTCAAAATGCATCAACAGGTAAGAAAACATACAAGCTGACGAGGCTGTAGTAATGTATAGGGTTGTTACATAACACACATATACGCGAGCTGACAAGGCCGACACGACACAGGGAACGCCCCCAAATCATAAGTCATATCAGTACAGCTGTACATACATACATATACAACTTATCTACCACTCATATACAACTCATATATAGCTCATACATAACTCATAAACAACTCATATACAACCTACATACACATAGAACCCATATACGTACAACCCATATCTTTATCCACAGACCTTTAAGAGTAAGAAAATAGTAACATAAGGGGGGATAGGTCCCCCGCTGTACCCGTGAGCAAAACAAATGTATACAATAAAGTTTAGTACCCAAAATCAGGCTCCAGTACAATGGAGCACTTCCAGACCACTGAGTGGGACTCCTATGCTGGTGGAACCCCAAACGGTGTATTTGTACCTGCGGGCATAAACGCAGCCCCCCGAAGGAAGAGGGTCAGTATGATATATGTAATGAGTATGTGAAACATAATATAACATAACATAGCTGGAAACATATCTGAAACAGAGAAGCAGGGAATAAAATGTCATATAAGGAACCTGTACCTGAATCCTGGGAATCATAAACATGCATGCTGAAATTATACAATATAGCCGGCCCTTTCAGGGAACTGGTAAAGCATACCTGTAGGACCATTATAGGTCTGGCTCCATCACCACCTTATTACATCACATTATCATATATATACATATGTACCCGGCCCTCTAGTGAGGGACTCGATGAACAATGTAGTGAGATTAAGCACGAATCTATAGCCGGCCCGGGACTCGGAGAAAGATGTGTTACTGTATACACGAGTAGAGTAGTGAGAAACTATACGCAGTTTAAATCATTATTGGAGACTCGACCATATAAGAAGAATAACCTAGCGTCTAAGGATCAGAGTAGTAATGTGATCACCTCACGTGTCTTCTAGTTGCCATTCGAGACTGCATCAATTAGAATCTTAGGGATCCTAGACATGTATGAAATCAGAAGCACTTATCATCCTATAGTCTTTAAGACTAGGAGTCTGTACATTCATTACTTCCTTAACATATAGAAAGTTCTAGGAAAGTAGTTCATAATCCAGAACTAAATAAGAGACACTTAGTAATGAAATTATTTCAGAGATCATATCACCTTTTACTTGCCTCTAAGACATGCCAAAAGAAGAGAAAGAATAGGCCTTACATACCTCTTACGGGTTACTCTTTATCCTGTTCGCCTCGTCGTCCTTTGAACCTAGGTAACACGAAATAAATACGAGTATTAACAACCTTATACTTTTCATTGCCTTAGGTTACACACGAGTATTCATAGAACTCATCCCCTCACTCGCATTCTGGACTAGTTCCTTAACTAGTTAAGAAGTTAACGGAAATCGGACAGCACCTCCCCTAAAATGTGCCCTATCCAAATCCCCAATAATGTCCTTAATACCTAAATCCTACCAATAACATAACCAGAAGATCATATATATATAACATGGAAACATTACGCAATATAAACTCCAAACGACTCGCTCGAAACTACGATACCAAAATAAGGTTTCTAGTTTCCATTTTGCAAAACCTTTAACCGTACAAAGTGGGGTTTGTGTGGATGCAACCATAAGATCCCACAAATATTTAGAACCCATTTAGGCCCTAAAACACACACCACACAACCAGCAGCCGCCTCCAAACACACAACGCCTCACTTCGACTATAATTTAACTACGACGACTTCAATTTAGATTGTTTCTTTCGCTGAGCATATCCACGATTTATTTATACTTTCAGAAGTATAAATGGTACATAATACACTTCACAACAACCCCATAAAGTCCAAATTTAAAGGAGAAACCTTACCTTACCCGAAATTGGCCAAAACTAGCCAAAATTGTGCCTCAGAAACCTCTTTAGCGTGCTGAAAGTTGCGGACTGTTTGCAGATCGTTCTTGCTGCTCCCAAATGGATTTTTATGTTATTAAAAACCTCTATAACACCTTAGGATACCTTAAATAATTAATTTATGGAGAGAAATCAAAACGTACCTATTTGTTTCTCCCAAATCCGAGCTCTCTCTCTAGCTCAATGTTTCTTTTTCTTCTTCTCTCTTCTTGAACTCTCTTGAAGAAAAGGACTTATGGGATAAGGATGAGGGAAATAATTCATAAAATATATATATGTAGGCCACTTACTTAATGAACTAACTTTCCAAGACTTGGGCCATTCCTTGTGTTGCGCTTCAATTCTTCTATTATATTGTTATTATGAGAGCCCAAATACTTTATTGAAATTATTATTTAAGCCCAAAAGCTACAAGTATTCTCTCCTTTTGCAATTCACAAACTACTTTCCAAAATTTCCAATTTTACCCTCGACCTTCCTCCGTATTTCCACATCAATTTTTTACATAAACATCACACTGGTACAAACTAGAATAAACAAAATAAATCACAACATCATTCCTTGCAAATCACAATTTTTCTTTCTATCTGAATGCCCAAAAGTGCGGGCTATAACATCCCTCCCTTCCTTAGAATCGTTTGATAGGGTCATAGCTTATCCGACTCTCATGATAATGTCTAAGGAACTTAGGAGACATTCCAAGTTTAAAAGTGTGGGGCGTAACAGTTCACTTGACTGTTTTATTGAGTCTCAGGAGATGACCTAGTTGCATATGTTTTCTCACTACTCTACTCGTGCATACGGTAATCCTTCTTTCAACGAGTCCCTTGATGGGACGGGAACGTTATCGTGGACAGCTTTATTACTCCTTCACCAAGTCTCGGGCAGGCTATATATATGTATGTATGAAGTATATGATGATGAAATGATGTATACGATGAAGTTGAAGCATAAAATGACGCCGTATGTGATAAAGTTATTCACTGAGTCTCGGGACGGATATATATATATATATATATATATATATGATGATGATATGATGAAAATATAGATCGAGCCATATATTCCTCGACATTATTTTAAATTATGGATCAGGCCAAACGTTCCTCGATATATTTTACTATATGATAATGGCACCGAGTCCCATAAAGGAGTCGGTGCGGTACATTATGTACACTACTCTTTCACTGAGTCCCTCACTAAAGGGACGATACTTACGTAGGAATGCATATAAAAATATAGGGATACGGTTGTGACCCCGAGCCCTATAATGGACCAGATGTAGTATGATGACATATATGATAAGATTATGCCGTATACGATGATATGATGCCGTATACGATGACCTGATGAAATAATATACATGATGAGAGGGGATAATGATATGGTGATATGGTAATATGATGAAATAGTTATGATACCAGGTTCCTTAGCGAACCGGCACAACGTATGATGATGTATATGACTACGTGTCCTAAGGTGCAGGTACATTAATTTGTTAATTGTTACACTTGTCCCCTACGTCCTTGTTTCAGTTATGGTCTCAACTATGATGTGTTATGTTTTACATACTCAGTACGTATATCATACAGACCTCCCTTTCTTCGGGGGGGGCTGCGTTTTATTCTCATAGGTACAGGTACTTACTTTGGAGATCCGCTAGCTTAGGACTCCCACTCAGCTATGTCAGAAGTACTCTACTTCTCCGGAGCCTAGCTTTTGGTATTGATTGTATAATGTATATAGTTGTTTATTCAGGGGTACGGCGGGGGCCCTATCCCGCCATATGTCACTGTTAATATTCTTAGAGGTCTGTAGACATATGTAGGTGGGTTGTTTACGAGTTTGATTCAGTTGTGCCTATATGTCATATTATAAATGTTATTATGTTAAGGCAGCCTTGTCGGCACTTGCATGACATGATGCAAATGAAAGAGGCTATATGTAGATGAATTTGCTATCACCCTCTAGATTCTTGTGTATAGTTCTTATAGTTGAGATTTATGTATACGGGGTCCAGGTCGGCCCCAGTCACGGCCTACGGAGTTGGGTCATGACAAAAGTAGTATCAGAGCGGTCCTTCCTTGGAGTGTCTACAGACTGCATCTAGTAGAGTCTTTTTTATCGGTGTGTTGCGCACCACATCTATAAACAGGAGGCTATAGGACATTTAGGATGTTACCTTTCTTTCATATCTAAGATCGTGGGATAGATCTGAGTCATAGGAAAACTCCTTATATTTACCTTAGATGTTAACAGAAGGATTATCGACAGAAGAAAATGACGGATGATATTGGAAGCTACCTAGTATACAGGTAAGTAATGGTGTGAAGGAGGCATGCTGGCTAAGGTAAGAAGATTGAAATATGATTGAAATGTAAAGTCGAAGATTGAAGGGAAAAGTAGACAGGAAAATATAATCGGTGCAGTTCGAGTTGGACATACGAGGTAAGTCCATTATTTTATATTGTTGTTGATATTGGGTGCCCTGTGTGGTGGTGATATGAATATATATATGTTGGCCCTGTGAGGTATTATTGGTATTTCTTGAGTGCAGGTTTGGGATAGTAAGGAATATAGAGGAAACTCTGTCGATTTTTTTTTTAAATAAAAAGGGAATGAGATATAAGGTTGTAGTATATCTTGAGAGATTGTATCCATAGTAATGATAAGATTCGACTAAACTAGGAGTACAACTAACTTTGGGAAATAAGTAAATTGCAGTATGGGTGGTAATTAGAAGGTCGATACTAATATGGTGAGAAAATGGTGATAGATATGAATGTCTTAAGATTGCTTGCGAGGTATTAAAGATGAGAATGACGAGGAAGGATAAGGGGGTTAAGTACGCTTGCTCCACCAAGTGAAATTAGTGTAGAGTAAGGATCGTGAATAAAGGTTAAGAAATATTACCATCCGGGATTGACCCTGAGCAGAATATAGTGTGAATATAATGAGGATCGTCATGGAAGTACATAGGGCGTAGTAACGAAGTAACTAAAGAATGTGATTATGAGTAAGATTAGGAGTCAGCATCGAGTACGTGATAAGGATGAAAGCACATTTAGCAGAAAGGGGTATTGTGTTATAGTACCTCCACTGTGGAAAATAGTAATACCCCTCAAGGATGAGGGACGTAGCTCTACAAGACCATTGATGCATTGCGAGTCCATGAAGAGGAACAAATGGTATTCACTGGGATGAAGATAGTGTTATAGCAAAGCTAGAAACATGTGTCATCAAAGTATAAGTGCCCCCGAATGGAGAATCAGACACGATTATAAGCACTAGTGACGTACTGATTCGGATGAAGGAAATACGGCTTCAACTAAGATACTACATTAGTTATATGACTCGAGTACCAATACTTGGACTAGATTGTGTACTATTTATCAAGAATTCTAAGTACCCCATGGTTGTATTAAGGTTTCTTACAGGGGTAACCTAAAGTATAGATGAATTAACAGAAGGTATAGACATGGTGAAGTATGTCAAATGTGTTAAAATAGAATCATATGCGTATGAATAGTTCAAAATAAATAGAGGATGACATGGGTACGCCCTAAAGGGGGGAAGTGGATGAGAGAAATACATGTGTGAGATGAAATCAACTGACACTATCACATGTTGACAGAAATGCTTAAATTTCAAGCGAGATCCCATACTGGCATAAGTTAGCAGGAGCTTGAGGCCAATAATAAACAGATAGGAGTTGCGGTATCTGAGACCGTGCGAAGAATCATTGGTAGAACCCTAAGGGATGAGTGCCTACCAAAAGCGGTGAATACGATAAGATAGTAGGACTGAGACAACTAAGGATCGTGTAAAGGGTAGTAGGGCTATGTTTTGGTAAATATTAATATATGGTAATAACGTTATTGGCCGCTAATATGGTAACATACAAATAGCAAGGAGAGAGAATAGAAAATCTCTTACGGTAGGAAATGAGGAGACCAAGGAGTATGTAAAGGATGAAAAGAAATGAGTAGGACAAAATAGTGTTGGCGTGAGCAATTTCTAGTGTGAAGTCGATATGTAAAGCAAGATGGGCTAGGAAACAAAAAGATTATGTCTATCTTATATAGGTTGTATCAGAATGGTTATGTAACCTATGGATATGTATATGTTGAGTATAGGGTCAAGTGAGAAGTACACGAGAAAAGGAGCTAGGATGTTTTGGATACATTACAGAGATGTCAAGATGGGTTAGACCAAACTACCGAGATGGGGTGTACCAAGGGAAAAATAGGACTTAGCCGTGGTTGAACTAATGATCTATCCAGGCGTCGAATGTAAGACAGGGATGGAGAGGGCAAGGCGAAGCATGAAGACTAGCAAGAAGACTCTAAGGTAAATCTTAGGCTAGGTTGAGTGCCTTCTCACATTATTGCAAGGATTGCAATGGAACATGACACGAGGACTTCCTAGAGGGGTCATCCATCCTAGTACTACTCTCGCCCAAGTATGTTTAACTTCAAAATTCTAGTGGGATCTGGTGCATTAGTGCTCCTATGATTGCACGAGATGGAAGAATACGAAGTAACGGTGAGGCAACAACATGAGATTATGTACCTAGAGTGTTATAAGTTACGTTAAAGGAATTATAAAAGGGCTTAAGCAAAGCAAGAAGGATTAGATGATTACTAACTAATGGCCCACTTGTATGCCATATTTCTTCAACATAATACCAGTTAATGATAGGCAAACCACAGAACGACTATATAGATTATTGTGTGAGGGGACTTCAGCACAACTTGGTAGCCGATTCTGATGGGAAAAAAGCAAAACCCAAAAAGGCGAGGGTACCAGTTGATGTCATCTAAAGAAGGAAAGAAGTAATATATGAGGTCGAAGATTCCACAATACGAACTTAGCTATAAGACTCACTTTGCACTTCTTGGACAGATAATTCTATATGGAATGTTATTCACCGATTAACAAGATCAGCCCATGTTCCTCCAATTAAAGACTACCTGCTCAACCGACATGGTGTGAAATTATAGGTCAAGAGGGTGGTAGTACCTTACAGAGTTACCATAGCTATTGTCCTAAATGAAGGACCCCAAGTTACAGTTAACTACCAAAGATCAATTTATGAAGATATTGGGAAGATAGATAGGTCTTCGTAAACCATTTTACCCTTAGACTGATGGACAGACTAAGCTTACTAGATAAATGTTAGACGATATGTTGCGGGCCTATACGGTTGACTCCAAATATAGCTTGGACAATTTCCTACCACCTATCAAAAGTACTTATGATATTAACTATCATTCTAGTATCCAGGTGGCCCCATACGAGACTTGGTATGAAGGACAGTGTAGTTCGCCAATTGATTAGTTTGATGGTAGTAAAACATGACTAATATGCCCAGACGTGGTTCAATAAGTGGTATAAAAGGTGTAGCTTAATCGGGAGAGATTATTAGCAGCTCCGAGTCGACAGAAGTCATACATGGATAATCGATGTCGATCTCTAGAGTTTCAAGTTATAATTAAGCACTTTCAAAAGTGTCATCCACAGAGAAAGTGATGAGAGCCATCAAGAAAGAGGACCTTAGTCTGAGATGCATTGGCTTTTATTAGACCCTCTACCGAATAGGGAAGGTTGCCTGCGAGTTGGACTTACTGGCAGATCCGAAACCAGTACATCCAATCTTCTAAGTATCGATGTTTCACAAGTGTGTTGGTGATCCATCCTGAGTATATTCCACAAAGGATATCCAAGTCACAAAGGAGTTTTCCTATGAGAAGTAATCGGTCGCCTTCCTTGATCGGTAGAGTAGGGGGTGGTAAATTAAGGACGTAGCTTCTGGCAAGGTGTTATGGCGAAATAAGAGTCATGAAGAAATGAACTAGGAAGCTGAAAGGGAAATGAAGCACAAGTCTCCGTACCTATTCTCTACATCTATAGGTAATCCCAACCTTTGGAACTATGATATTGATTGCTCAATGAAAGTATGTGTTATTGCGATGGAACAGAGAAACTCTTGATATAGTCAGTATAAGATATGGAGGAGGGTTTTGGTTCACATTCGAGGACTAATGTTCTAAAGGGGGGAAAGATGTTACACCTCATACTTTTGTACCTCTAAAGATTCTTAAGCTTCTTAAGTATCTTCAAAGGTTCTTAAGTTTTTGGAAGGATTCTTAAGTTTTTTAAAGCTTCTCATGCTTCTTAGAAGTTACCATCGGAGCCAGATAGCCCATAACGCTATAAAACAACTCTAAGAAAGGGAGAATGTGACACCTCATGATAGGGAAGATTGTAAATAGCATTGTAAGAATCAGGAAGAAGTTGGAGACCAAATAATAAGTTATACGACTCGACTTACTTACATAAGCTACCAACTTGGAAATCTTACATATTAAAGCTACTTGAGTACATACCAAGCTTACGTAGCAAGGATTACATAGTTTTGTAAAGTAAGACGAGATTACGAACCCACGAGGAGGAAAGGAGAATGACACGTGGAAGCATGAGAGGGTGCCATGTGGAAGCAAGGGAGAGTGAAACATGGAAGCATCTGGAGCAAGGGTGTACCCCACCTACCATGTGGCAGCCTATGGTAGGAGGAAGGGATGTGTTGGCCCCATGAGGGCTTGACACGTGTCACTACTTAGGGCTTGACATGTGTCACCACTTAGGGGTTAACATATGTCAACCCCCCCTAAATTATCCTCTATATATATATGTTATGAATCATTCTTATCTATAAGAAAGTTATTTATCTTCCTAATTCAAGAGACTTCTAGAGAAAGAAAGAAGAGAAGAAAAATCTAGAAGTAGAGAGAGAGAGTAAGTTCGGCCAAGGAGAAAGAAAGGTAAGCCTTCGATTTCGTTCCGTGGATAAATTATCTAGGGTATAACACAATTTTATGAAGATTTTGGAAATGTAAATTTATGTTTTGGAGCAGCACCAAAACGTTAGCAAGCAGCCACAAAGTTTTAGTTGCACTAAAGGAACTTCCGAGGCAAGTTTTTGCGAGTTTCGGGCAAGATAAGGTATTTTCTTTAAAATTGGAGTTTATGATGATGTTATAAGTTATATTACATGTCTTAAATAAGGTTTGAATTGGAAAAATTGCATACGGATGCTTGACGTTAGAAATAAACTAAATTGAAGTCGCCATAGCTAAATCGAAGTCGCATAGGGTGTTGTGATTGTGGGCCACGGTTGTATCTGGTGTGGTTGTGTGTTACAGGCATGTAAAGGGTCCTAAAAATGGTGTGGTTGCTTCTGGTTTCAGCCACACAACCCCTCATTTAGTATGGTTAAAGGTTTTACGAAATAAAGGTTAAAAACTCTATTTTGGTATTATAGTTTTGAGCTAGTTATTTGGAGTTGTATTGGGTAATGTTGAAGTGATTTATTTATATATATGCTTCTGCTTGTTATTGTTGGTATGGTTTTTGACATATTGGCTGAGTGAAATATCGGGGATGTTGAAGTTATAGGGGAGATGCTGCCAGATTTTCGGTAACTTTGGAACTAGTAACAAACTAGTCGTGGGTATTGGATAAGGAAATGATTCCTATGGGTACTTGGTTCTAGAGTTGGAAATCAGAAAGAGAAAGGTCATTAAACTTAGTATTACTCTCATGTTATTAGGTCAAGGAGGTAACGAGGCGAGCTGGATTACTGTTAATCCACATAAGGTATGTGAAGCTTACCTTTTCTTTCTTTTGGCATGTCTTAGCCTTAAGTTATATATATACAAAACTTGGGAGTCATTCTATTCATAAAGCTCTGAGTATGAGTCAAGACCCTTATTCACATATGGATGTTAGAACTCCTGCACTACGTGGACTCCTCACTTTTCAAATCTTCTATAGGATGAAAAGTAGTACATATAAGGCCTATCTCCTTCTTTCGTTGAAATAGCTTAAGGTAAGTGAAATGATGTATGATATGAGTTTAGAGGTAATTCCATTTATAGGATCCAGATATAATTCTTGAATCATAGTCACTTCTGAATACTAAGGGTCCTAAAGTAGTTAGACTACTATTCCCGAGTCACCAATATGTTGAATAGTACGTGGAAATATAAGCTCCTATTTTGAAAGGCTCAAAGAGGATAAATGTATCTGATTGCATAAGTTGTATCTCTGATTGCATAAGCTATTTGTCTGATTGCATAAATTGTGTATTTGATTGCATAAATTGTGTATTTGATTGCATAAACTATGTGGCATTATCTTGGTACATGCCTGTGGTTCCTGAGGCCCTAATTGATGAAATCCCTAATAACATCTAAAGGGTACCTCGGAGAATTCCTTTCCTAGTCTTCAAGTGACGGTTCACTTGACTATTTCATTGAGTCTCAGGAGATGACCTAGTTGCATATGGTTTCTTACTACTCTACTCGTGCATACGGTAAGCTTTGTTTCACCTAATACCATGATGGGCCGGGAATGTTATCATGCACAACTTTATTACTCCTTCAACGAGTCTCGAGCCGGCTATGTATATGTATGTATAAAGTATACGATTATGAAATGCCGTATACGATGAAGTTGAAGCATACGATTATGTCATATATGATGAAGTAATTCACCGAGTACCGGGCTGGATATATATATATATATGATGATGATATGATGAAAATATGGATTGAGCCATACGTTCCTCGGCATTGTTTTAAATTATGGATCAGGCCGAACGTTCCTCGATATATTTTACTATATGATAATGGCACCGAGTCCCATAAAGGAGCCGGTACGGTACGTTATGTAGACTAATCTTTCACCAAGTCCCTCACTAAAGGGACGATACTTACGTAGGAATGCATATAAAAATATAGGGATACACTTGTGACCCCGAGCCCCATAGTGGAATGGATGTACTATGATGACATATATGATAAGATTATGCTGTATATGATGATATGATGCCATATACGATGACCTGATGAAATAATATACATAATGAAAGCGGATGATGATATGCTGATATGGTAATATTATGAAATAGTTATGATATCGGGTTCCTTAGCGAGCCGGCCACAGCGTATGATGATGTATATGACTACGTGTCCTAAGGTGCAGGTACATTAATTTGTTAATTGTTACACTTGTCCCCTGTATCCTTGTTTCAGTTATGGTCTCAGTTATGATGTGTTATGTTTTACATACTTTTGGTGCTGATCGTATAATGTATATAGTTGTTTATTTAGGGGTACAGCGGGGGACCTGTCCCGCTATATGTCACTATTAATATTCTTAGAGTTCTATAGACATATGTAGGTGGGTTGTTTACTAGTTTGATTCAGTTGTGCCTATATGACATATTATAAATGATATTATGTTAAGACAGCCTTGTCGGCCCTTGCATGACATGGTGCAAATGAAAGAGGCTATATGCATCCGAATTTGCTAGCACTTTCTGGATTCTTATGTATAGTTCTTATAGTTGAGAATTATGTATACGGGGGTCCAGGTTGGACCCCAGTCACGGCCTAAGAAGTTGGGTCGTGACACTTGTGACCTCCATGTTCTGGGAGGAATCGTTAGTTATATATCATGTTTTGGTTTGCTTCAACTTACCTATGTTGTTTATTTTAGCATTTTCCATTCTTGTTTAGTTTCTGCCTTCAAACCCATGACTTTTCATTCCGGGTTTATGGGTTGTATTACCTATTGGTGGGTTATAGTAGGTTTCATCATGTCTTGAAAATCAGGTCATGGCATGATGAGCCGTTGGTCCTGTAGGCCCTGCAAAAGACCTGAAATTGGGGTCTCTGATCTTCCTTTACTAGTTGTGTCTACGACTTATTCTCGAGTCTATGACTCGTAGTCTCCATTCTTTCTGCATGTCCTTAAACCTACATTCTCGATCCTCTGATGTTTTAAGACAAGTCAATATTATGACTCGTTGTTTGGTCTACAACTTGTCCTGTAGAGTGGTAGGTTCTATCTTGCATCTTAGTCCTGAACAAGCCCAGGGCTTCCCTATATGACTCGTCCCTAAGAGTCGTAGGAAGACTCGTCAATTTGAAGTTAGTCCTTGTTTTGGGAATGTTTTCTTTGGTTCTTACTTTCCAACTTCTGGGGTTTTACAATATCTCTCCCTTGGGAATATTCTTCCTCAAATGATATTAAGTTAGCATACAAAGGACATGGAATTAGGACTAGCAACCCAATCATGAATACAATGACACATAGAAAAGCATAAACCATGAGATTTTCAAACTTAACTTAAATCATGACTTTAAGACCAACTTCATGAACATACATGCATATGAAAGATGTATGAAACTGAAACGTAGAAGTTTAATTGATTCGATCATGAACAAATTAGTATCTTAGACTTGAGTGGTAGGAAAGATATACGGATAACACTTTATCATTGCCGCTTCCGCTTCCCATGTAGCATGCTCTACTTTTTGATTTTCCCACAATACCTTGACAGACACAACATTTTTATTCCTAAACCTCTTCACTTATCGGTCTAAGATTTCCACCAGATGCTCATCATAAGTCAAATTCTCTTCAATGTTCACAATTTTGAATGGCAAAATAGAGTTTAGATCACCTACAATTTTTTCAACATCGACACATAAAATATCGAATAAACCATCGCCAACTCCAATGGAAAATCTAACGCATATGCCAGTTCACCAACACGCTTCAATATTCTATAAGGTCCTATATATCTAGACATAACTACCCCTTCATACAAAGATGTATTACACCCTTCATAGGTGAACCCTTCAAATACACCCTATCATTCTCATCAAATTCAAGCTCTCCTTTTCTAATGTCTGAATAGGACTTTTGACGACTTTGAGCATTCTTCAATCTTTCTCTTATGAGCCTTACCTTTTGCATTGCATAAAGTACCAACTCGATACCAATCAATGCCATCTCACCCACTTCAAACCATCCCACTAGGGATCTACATCTTCTTCTATATAAGCTTCAAAATGAGTAATTTGGATGCTCGAGTGATAACTATTATTGTAAGCAAACTCAATCAATGGAAAATGCTCATCCCAAGTTCCTTTAAAATCAATCACACACACCTCAACATAACCTCCAAAGTTTGGATCATTCTTTCGACTTGTCCATCGGTTTGATAATGGAAAGCGATGCTTAACTTAACTTTTGTACCAAGACCCTTTTGGAACAACTTCCAAAAATGTGAAGTGAATTGAGTTCCTCTATCTGATATAATAGACATGGGGACATCATGAAGTTTCATAAGTTCATGAATGTACAACTTAGCATAGTCTTCAGCACCGTAAGAAGTCTTTATTGGTAGAAAATTTGTCGATTTACTTATTTGGTCTACAATAACCCAAATAGAATCATATTTCCTTTTAGTATGAGGAAAACCCATCACAAAGTCTATATTTACATCTTCCCAATTCCAAGTAGGAGTTTCACTGTCTTGAGCTAAACCTCCCGGCTTTTGATGCTCGACTTTCACTTGTTGACAATTAGGACACTTAGCTACGAATTCCATAATTTCCTTCTTAATTCTATTCTATCAATATACTTCCCTTAAATTATGATAAATCTTGGTGGATCTCGAATGAATCGAATACCTAGAATTATGTGCCTCATTCAATATCAATTCCTTTAGTCTATCCATATTAGAAGCACACAAATGACCTTGGTAACATAGTACCCTATGTCCCCCTGGGAGAAAGCCTCAATGACATTTTCAGCAACTGACTTCTTCAATTCAATCAAAGTGGATCATGATATTGTTTGGACTTAACATCCACTACAAAAGACGATTCCAAACCATTAGGTACAAGAACACTCCCGTTATTTGAATCAACCAAATGCAAACCTAGATGTGACAATCTATGGACATACTTTACCAACTCCTTCTTACCTTCCTCAATGTATGTAACACTATCCATGGATAGCCGATTAAGATCATCGTCTACAATATTTTCCCTATCCAGATGGTACAACACACTCATATCATAGTCCTTTAGTAGTTCAATCCACCTCCTTTTCCTAAGGTTCAAGTCCCCTTGGAAAAGCATATATTGTAAGCTTTTGTGGTCGGTGAACACATCAACATGCACACCATGAGATAATGATGCCAAATTTTCAAAGCAAACACAACCACCACAAGTTCAAGATCGTGGGTTGGATAGTTCCTTTAATGCACTTTAGTTGTCTAGAAGCATAGGCTATAACCTTACCATGTTGCATTAAAACACAACTCAAACCAACACATGAGGCATCACAATAAACAACAAACCCATCCAAACCTTCGGGCAATGTAAAAATAGGAGCCGACGTAAGACGATCCTTCAATATTTGAACACTCTTTTCACATTCAACCGACTATTAAAATTTAACTTTATTTTGGGTCAACTTAGTCAAAGGCGAAGCAATAGAGAAAATCTTTCAACAAACCTTCTATAATATTTGGCCAAGCCCAAAAAGCTTCTAATATCCGAAGAAGATAATGGTTTAGTCCAATTATTTACCGCATCCATTTTCTTTTGATCAACTTTAATCCCATCATCGGACATTACATGGACAAGAAATGCTACTTCCCGTAGCTAAAATTCGCACTTACTAAATTTTGCAAATATTTGCTTATCTCTCAATGTTTGCAACACAATCCTTAAAGGACAATGTCATCAATAAACACAACTACAAACATGTCCAAGTATGGCTTGAAAATATGATTCATCAAATCCATAAAAATAGAGAGAGCATTAGTCAACCCAAATGACGTGACTATAAATTTAAAATGACCATACCTTATCCAAAACACCTTCTTGGGAATATCACACTCCCTCACCCTTAGTTGATGATAACCGGAATGGAGATCAATCTTTGAGAAGTAACTTGGTCCTTGTAATTGGTCAAACAAATCCTCTATCTTAGGAATTGAATACTTGTTCTTTACACTGACCTTATTCAATTGCTGATAATTTATACACAATCGGAGTGACCCATATTTCTTCCTAAAAAACAACATGGGTGCACCCCATGGTGATCTACTTGGACTTATAAAACCCATATCCAACAAATCCTTCAATATCTTTTTCATCTACTTAAGTTCCGCCGGAGCCATATGGTACGGAAGAATAGAAATAGATTGAGTATCAAGAAAGAGATATATGCTAAAGTCAATTTCCCTTTTGGGAGGAACACTAGGCAAGTCATTGGGAAACACATTGGAAAACTGATTAACTATAGAGACTGACTCAAGAGTAGGAGTTTCGAGATCAATATCCCTAACTCACACTATGTGATAGATGTACCCTTTGGAAATCATTTTTCGAGCCTTAAGACATGATATGAATCGACCTTTAACCACCAAATAATTACCCTTCCATTAAAGGATAGGTTCATTAGGAAATTGAAATTTTACCCTATGGGTTCTACAATCAATGGATGCATAAGAGCCATGTAACCAATCCATACCAAGAAAATGACAAAATTGGTCATGTCTAGTTCAAAAAGATACAAGGGATAACTTTATCCAAGACAAGAGAATTTCTATAAACTCTCTTGGCTAACACTGAATCAACAACAGGAATATAAACCAAAAAAGGTTCTAACAACACTTCGGGGCACACCTCAAATCTCATAGCAAGGTGAGGAGTAACAAAAGACAAGTTGGAACCGAGATCAAGCAATGCATAAAAATCAAAGTCAAAGACCTGTAACATACTCGTGACTACATCAAGAGTCTCATCCATATTTTGCCTAGCATGAAGAGCATAAAATCCATTGTTGCATTGGCCACCCTTAGGTTGAGCTTGGGAGCTTTGTTTTACTTGGACTCCTTGAGGATGAACTTATCCACCTTTTTGGCAACATGAGGGAACTCGTATTGCTTATGACCCATATTTCCACATCCATAGCAAGCACTCATTCCCATAAAGCATTTCCCTTCATGATTCTTTCCACTCTTTGCACACTTGGGAAATAAAGGGCCACTAGCGTTCACACTTCTACCTTGAACTATAGGGTATGGGACTATTTCCTTAACAAACTTCTTCCCCAAACCTTGGCCTTGTTGAGAATGGCCACTACTACCATCGGTCCTAGCATTTGAGAACCCACCTTCATACCGGGCTCTCTTAGAATCCCTCACCCTCATCTCCTTGAACATTTCTCCTTCAATTTGTTCGGTAAAAGTCATGAACTGAGATATTTCCATCTCCTTGATAAGTATAGTGGTACAACATTCTTTTGCAACTAAGTTGGACACTCCTGATATGAATAGATTCATTCAGGCACGTGGATCGGCAACCAATGAAGGAGCATACTTAGATAGCTTGGTGAACTTGAGGGAGTAGTACCTAATACCTATGTTGCCTTGTCGAAGATTAATGAACTCCAACACCTTGTATTCTCTTAGCTCAAGAGGGAAAAAATGATCAAGGAAAACATGTTTGAAGGCTTCCCAACTAATAGGTCCTTCATCAACTCATTCTAACTTCCATTAAATATACGAAACTTAGACCACACACTTGAGTTGGTAAGCCACCAACTCCACATTATCTTTTGAATTCACCCCCATGATACTCATTATATTTTAAACCTCATTAATAAATTCTTGGGGGTCCTCATCAAGTTTCGAACCATGGAAATCGGGAGGGTTTATTCCTGCAAAGTCCCTCACTCTAGAGGCTAGAGTAGAAGCATTAAGAGGAGTCACAACCACTTGGTTGGACATTACTTGGGCTAGGATGGTAATAGCAGTTCAAAAATCTACATTAGCCAATTGGTCGGGTAGGAGACCATTGTCTTTAGGGACCGGAGGTGCTTGGTCCTTATTAGCATTGATCCCTCTTTGCATAGGTTCTCTTCTTTGAGGTATTTCTGAAAATTGCAAAGGATAATTGTTAGGGAAATAAAGTCTTAGAACATAGTCTATCGCACAATATAGATCATGAAAGAAATGAGGATTTCCTAAAAACCTTATAGCCTCATATTCATAGATGTGGCGCTCTTCACAACTATAAAGAAGAATCTACTTGATGCAGCATGTTGGAAACCTTAGGAAATCTTAAACCTTGTGCTCTGATACCAAGTTTGTCACGACTCATCCTAGGGCATAGTCGTAAAATGGTGATCGAAACCCTAAAGGATCCAACCAAGCCTCCTTAAATATTAATAAGCATACATAAGTTAAGGTAAATATGGAAATAACATAGAAAGAGTATAAATCATGAATCGTAAAAGAAGAATATAACTTGACTAGATAGACTCTATAACATTTTGTCCAACAAATGCCTCTACTAACAATTAAGGGCAGGGGATAAGACATGTCCCTATCTCACCCTCAAACATGAATGAAGTAAAAAGTCTTTGGGATAAAACTAAGGCATAACTCGCCCTCGATAAGATGAGGACTCACCAACACTTCGTCGAATAAAACTCAACTAGCCACGTGTAGTAGGAGCCTGATCCTCAACCCCTACATTATGAGACAATGTAGGCAATAATATATGTTAATATATTTGAATATACTAAGTATGTGGGTATGACATGCAATATAAATTATAGGATGCAATGATCAAATAATGTACATGATAAAAAGTATAAGTAAAGTCATGAGAAAACCGTAATGACCAAATCATTTAAGAGAAATAGTTGAAATCATAAATGGACATAAAGAGAGTATACATATATGGGATACTACCATAATCGATAATAAGACCTGTGGGCTATAACAGGGAATTCTGACGTCTCCCTATACAATGGAAGAAATGAGAATCTACTTGCCAAGATAGACATTACCCCACTAGGTGGGTCATGTACGTACGCTATATGAGGATCCACTAGCTAGGTCAGAAAGGAAAATCCTGTAGTGGAAAATAGTTATGTGACAAGAGACTTTATATAAGGACCCCCATAGGTCGAGCCCCCACCTCAAGTCATCATTTGGTGCTAATTCAAATCCTACAGAATACATATATAGTAATCATACTAAGCATATATCATAACTTGTTCATAAAATTCATAATTCATAGATTAGCTCATTTTCATATCATACTTGTAATGTGAGTATAAACCTTTCAACATCACAATATCATAATTGCATAATTCATATCATTAGATTCTTTGGTCACCAACATAGGGCCCTAAGTCACCTTTTCCATAAATTGCATGAAATTCATAATTTGATCATAATTGAAATCTATAATCATAATTAATACTTGAATTTAGAATAAAATTCATATACATAGTCAATTTGGATGAAAACCATGAGAATACTTTGAAATCATTGAACTCCATAATCATACTTCATGTATATCATTATTGAGAATAAATTCATGCATGGGCATTCATAATTCAAAATGAAATTATGCTATTAACGTAAAATCATACTTATAATGATAATTGATAACAAATAAAAATGTAATTGAAACAACTCAATACAATTCATCAAAATTTGAGTTTAAAAATAATGAAATTGCATGAGTTTTTTTAGGAAAACCTTGGGATTCCATGGGTGAAAAAGATTCATGGATCAATCTCCACATACATTGGTAAAATCCACCCGGAATTAAAGAAGAAACCTTGATGAACTTAAAACCCTAACTTGAATTTGTAGGAGAAGCTTGAGAGAAAATTTAGAATCTAGCCATGGGGAAATTTTGAAGAATGAATTGAATAGGATGGGAATTTGATGAAATGGATATATATAGACTTTGAACCTGACCATAAAAGCGTCTAGGCTCATTGAATCAAATTTTGGAATACGCATGAATAACCTTCATTAAATATGTCCAGATAACCGTACGAGAGAACTATATGAATTGTAGAGTAGTGATGAGTCGTAGGAATGACTCGTCCTGTAGGCCCTGTAAAAGACTTAAAAGTTGGGGTCTCTAATCTCCTCGACGAGTCATGTAGTCTCCATTCGTCCGGCATGTCCTTAGAACCTAATACTCGAGCCTCTGAAGTTTTACTATGAGTCAATATTATGAATTGTCATTTGGTATATGACTCATCCTATAGAGTCGTTGGTCCTCTCTCCTGCACCTTATTCCTGAACAAGCCCAAGGCTTTCCTCGACTAATCCTTATGAGTCGTAGGAAGACTCATCAATTTGAAGTTATTCCTTATTTTAGGAAATTCTTTTTTGGTTCTTACTATCCGATTTTCGGGGTCTTACAACTAATAACAGAAAAGGAAGAAAGTACAGCTAACTAAAACTAAATGAACCCCCATAAGCCCTGAAGGTGCTCTTGTGCGCAAAATTTATGTAAAACTCAAGCACACCCCCATAAGATAGAAAGGTGCACAAAAGAGTTAGGAACCACAAATAGAATATGAAGGTACTTACCAAATTACCACAATCTTTTACAGGTTGAAATTGAGTTAGCTGAGTGCTAGAGACGTCAACCACGATGGAATATAAGCCGAGGACTCTCTAACTGAGGTGGAGGGTATACCAAACACCCTAAATGAGGCAAAAAATATATCAAGGACTCTATTCAAAGGGAAAGATAAGCCAATGACTAAAACCAAGAAAACAAATATACGCCAAGAAATCTACCAAGGCAAAAGATACGCCAAGGAATCTAACCAACACAAAAGATAAGACGCAAATTTATCACGAACCAATTTCTTGGGCCATGATGGTATCTTCCATCACCCACCAGCAGGCATGTCTAACCCTTAACCTTGGCCTAAAACCAAAGAAAAGGGGCTATTCAGCGGAAGATGAATAATAAATTAATAAATAAATAATAATAATAAGGGAGAAAACAACTGAAATCAATCACAAGGAACCACCCCAAGATCTGGCATCAGTCGGTAATCGAGTATCTAAATCAAAATATGAATACATGGTTTTTTCAAATACAAATATAAGTACAAACAGTCTTTGAAAGCAAGTAAAGACTAGTCCTAGTTCATCAAAGATGGACATTGGCAACTCTGAATGCTAGGAGATCACCAAATCTCTGAACCAAAAGCTTCTTCACACCAATTCAAATCAACACCTTACCCCAAAATATGCCATCTCAGCTCCCAACGAGCACATCTAAGCCCAACCTATGGCTATGACGAACGACAAAGGTCTCTGGTACTAGCACTAAGTCACATAAACCATCATAAGACCAATCAGAAGCTACACCTAGCTACAAAGGCACTGAAATACAAAATAAAGTGTCTAAGGCTCAAACCTAGCTTAAGGTCATCAGTTTCGATCCTAAGAAGGATGATCACACCCAACCATATTACAACCAAAACCCCAAGCTTAAAATAAGGATCTCAAGAGACTATGTTAGTCTAAGGTCCAACCAAAGTCAAGGAAATGAGATAACAAGAGGAAGGACCTAAACCCGACCAATACCAACCTAAATCATAACTACTATATCTAATAGAACTCAGTAAAAGAGGGAGACCATAGTCTACATCAAAGCCAAATAGGCGCACCCTAGATCCACCAAAATAAAGCTCTCGATCTTTGAATCACCTCCAATCACTTCAACGCAAACAAAATAACGACCACAATGTCAATATAAATGTTTTGACACTAAATTCAAAATTTTTGGAGACGGATCCAAAATCAAGTCTAAAATGAGATTGTGACACCTGCACCAAAAATCCCAAAATCAACTCTATGAAAAGGTTCACTAGAACTTAACAAACATTTGGTTAAAATTATAGCATAATTCGATACATAGAAACACCAAAATCAGACGATGCAATTTTTCACCATTAATGGAGGAAATCAAGGAAGAGGTAGCCCTTTAGGAATGAAATTACCTTAATACAATGCTTTACAAAGCTCCCCGAACAATCCCACACGTATCCACGATCAATACAAATCTCCAGGACTTGAAATCTCCAAATTTAAAGCTCCATAGCTCTCAAAATCACAAAAATACTAAATAAAGTCGAGCTGATTCATGTCTATTCTTTATTTGAAAGACCAGTTCCAACAAGCCATCGTGATCACGGAGCCCAAGGATCATGAACGTGAACTACAGTGTCTTAGAACATGGCGATCGCGGGAGGCACATCATGGATACGAAGGGTCAGCAGCCTTGACCCTCATGGTCAAAGATAAGACCTCATGATCGCATAGGTCTGGATGGATGGGCTTGGCGAATGTGGACCCCAAGGCTTACGATCGCGAAGGGAAATAGTGCTTGCATCAGCTTAAACTTGAGCTTTGATAAAGCTCCAATAGGGTGGTTGGGATTTATTTAGAATCCCGTGGGCACAAACAAATTATGCTACCCTACAAAATTTAACATTCCGAACTTAATGACGCACTTAAAATTTCCATTTGAGTTCATTTCAATAAAAGGCGGGTTCCACGCTCAAGCATTATTTTAAGCTAAAATTCACAAAGAGGCTCAGAATGAGATTGGAAGCTTCAAGAACTGCACAAAAGGTCGTTCTAGATCAAAATCAACATTTTAGAAGTAACTGCCAGACTAAATTTCAATCTAAGAGTGTTTACCAAGAATGTTGACCAAAGACAACCTTAGGCCAAATTTTGTAGACTAAAGCACCAAAGGTCCCCAAACTCACACCGATTCCATTCGGAGCTGATGGAACTGTCAAAATTCCATTCTGAAATCATTTTCCTAGTGTTTTGACTAAAGTCAACCGTTCAAACTCTAAGAGTTCCAATATTGGAAAACAGGCATAAAACCCAAATAAACGACCAGGAGACCGAACTGTCAGTGCCAACAAGTCATCAGTGATTTGGGGTCATTATAGGAAACATCTAAATGCTGAAAAGGTCGGAAGATAAAAGAAATGACCTGGAGGGTCATTACACATAGCTACATGTTAGAAAAACAAGAGAGACGAGAAAAAAGAGAGAGGTGAGTGAGATTTAAGAGAGAGAGGAGAGAGGATGAATACATGTTGTATTCATCATATCAAGAATACAACTGATACATTAAATTTTTATCAACAAACATAATTGTATCAAGTGTATTAACGAAAATAATTTATATTAATGAATACAATTTACAGAATATAAATTGCCATTAATGAATTCACTATGTATCAACAAATACATTTGACATAATACAAATTATCATAGAACAATTGATATAAAAGTAACTGATAAAAAATACATAGTGTCAGAATATAAATCTCTCACCTATATATATCAAAATACAATTAATATAATACATACTAAAACATTGTTTGGGATGGAGAGAGAGAGAGAGAAAGAGAGAAAGAGAGAGAGAGAGAGAGAGAGATGGAGGGAGAGCAGAGAAAGGCGAGTGAGAGAAGGTAGAGTAGCAAAAGAGAGGAGAGAGAGGAGGAGAGAGGAGAGAAAATTTTGCTATAAAACTCTAATTGTAGCTATGAATTGTAATTCTTTTAAACTATTGTTGTATATAATAAAAAAGTATCACATATTTTTTATATTATGTAGCTTTACCTACGGGGGTATTTCTATATGGAGGAAATATTTTCTAGAAAATATTTTTTTAATTTTCCCATGTTTGGTTGAAAAGTAATTAGTATACAACAAATATAGTTATATTTTTCTTAATACAAAATTGCCAAAAATCATAGAAAGTATACACTGACTATATAATATAGCTTTCAAATGTCATAAAAAGTATACACTGACTATACAATATAGCTTATCTATACATGACTTATACACTGGCTATACATTACAATATATTCAGAAAGCTAATATAATTTAACTATAAATAAAATATACACTGACTATACATGAAGTATACACTGACTATTCAATCTCGATCAACCCAAAAATCAACTCTAAACACTTCCAAAAATTTAAATATGAAATCCTCTCAATATTTTGATTTCTTAATGTATAATTATCTTGAAATGATACACCTTTTTGATACGCCAAATTTGAAGAAAATAAAAGATTTCGAAGAAGAATGAAGAAGAGGAAGAAGTAGGAGGAAAAACAAAGAAGGAGGAAAAGAGGTCATTAATAGCAGAATCAGAGGAAAAAAGAAGTCAATAATAACATAATCGGATGGTGAAGAAGATGAAGAAAAAGAAGGAGGAAGAAGGAAAAAGAAGGAAAAGAAGCCATTGTGGCAAAATCAAAAGAAGAAGAAGGAGGAGGAAGGAAAAAGGAGGAAAAGAAGCCATTAGTGGCAAAATTGGAAAGAAGAGGAAGAACATGTTTGGCCAATTTTGATAATTTTTAAAATTAGACCAATTATTTAGTAAAGCAACGGAATGAATGACCACTTTGCATAATTTTTCCTTATCTAAAAGATCCAAGTTAGCTTAAAATATACAAAAAACCATTTTCAAAACTGTCAATCCATAATAAGCATGGAGTATACAATAGTAGAAACAACAAGATATCATGTGTATATAATAAAAGATATTTAATTTATGCTCCATTCCCATATTTGAAGTTCAATCTAAGAAAAAAAGACTTTTTAAAATATAAATTATCTTTTAAATATCAAAATAAAAGAAAGTAAGATAAAACTATTGGGCCCATGCAGGGCCTTAATTTGTCAAACTAGTGTTGTGCTTTATTATTTATCTATCCAATGTAATCATTGATAATGCTATTGGTGCCTACTATATTGATACCATTTTGTGTCAATAGTCAAAACAGTTGAAAGAGAGATTAAGGTACTATCTCACAGCTATTTATTTTCTTATATTGCCAGTACATAAAATATAATAAAATAAAAAGATGTGAGACAATAACTTAATCTCGCCTTCAATTCTTTTGACTTTGTTGACACAAGATGATATCAGTATAGCCGGTACCAATATAATTATCAATGATTGCATTGAATATATAAATAATAAAGCATAATACTAGTTAGACAAATTAGCAACATACAAATTTTATATATAAACAACAAAATCTATGCTAGACAACTTACAAAAAACACACAGGCCTTGGCATTTTAGATGAACTTAAATTTATTTCTTGATATGTGAGTTTATATTTATAATAATTAGAAAAATTTAGAAACCTTTTGTCAATTCAATATAAAATATTAGAAATCAAGTTAGCTAAATTTTCGATGAACCTCTACTTGTTCACTCAATGTAATAATTTTTCTAAATCAATGGACTTATCATATATTTATATATCTATGAAATGAGTTCTAAAAAAGTAAAATATACAATAGCGGATAAAAAATGGCCAATTATTTATTGTTTTTCCTTCCTAGGCCATTTTTCTTTATGTTGTTATCCCCACCCGATTTCTCGATTCAGATGACACCTACTATATCACATTAATAGGTAAGAAGGCCCATATCATGGAATTACAAGTAATGGATTAAGGATAGAAACTTAACAAAATTAATCAATTTAGAGAAATAAAAAAGATTCAAGTCGGAACCAAACCGAAACATATATACAATATAAAAGATCCCTCTTAGAACCTGGAAGTCACATGTACAAAGCTACTACAAAATGATATGAGTCCCAAAAGTTGACCACAAAATAAAGACTTGTCTCAAAAAGTAAAAGACTAATCATCTATATACAAAAGGAGACCGGTAAAGTCCAGAACGCCATGTGCTAACCCTCGCCTCCGAATTAGGCTGTTGCAATATCGATCTCAATGCTAGTTGCTAGTGCTCAGACCTGCATCAAGATACTGGATGCTGAGTGTAGTATGATTACCAAAATAATAGGTAGTCAATATGTATCATCGTTCACTGAGCAAGAAGAGTAAAACAAATATGAAATTCAAGAATCAAACACAATAGAGGTCAAAAGGATGGGAAAACTAACAAGAATGCACGTGAGACTATAAGAATAGAAAAAGGAAGAAAGTACAACTAGCTAAAATAAACTGAGCCCCTATAAGCCAAAAGCGTGCACTCATGCGCAAAATTTAAGTAAAACCCGAGCAGACCCCTATAAACCAGAAAGGTGAATAGAGGAGTTAGGAACCAAAAATTGAATATGAAGGTACTTACCAAAATAACCACGATCTTTTACAGATTGGAACTAAGTCAGCTGAGTGCTCGGGACTTCAACCACGATGGAATATGATCTAAGGACTCTAACCAAGGTGAAGTGTATACCACTCTAACCGAGGAGAAAGCTATGCCAAGAACCCTAATCAAGGGGAAAGATACACCAAGGACTATGACCAAGGTGAAATATATGCCACCAGCTCTAACCAAGGAGAAAGATACACCAAGGACTCTAACCAATGCAAAATATAAGTGGCGAACTTTTCACGATCTGATTTTCTCGGGCCGTGATAGCACCTCTTATCACCCACTAGCAGGTAACCTAACCCTTAAGACTTCCTGGAACTAGAGGTAATGGGCTATTCAGCGGAAGATAAACAACAAAGCAGAAAATAAAAAATAATAATAAGGGAGAGAACAACTGAAATTAATCACAACGGACCACCCCAAGACCTGACATTAGTCGATAATTGAGCATCTAAATCAAAATATGAATACAAGTCTTTTACAAATAAGAATATAAGTATAGGCAGTCACTGAAAGCAAGTAAAGAATAGTCCTAGTCCATCATAGATGGAGATCGGCAACTCTAAATTCTAGGAGCTCACCATATCTCCAAACCAAAACCTGCTCCACACTGGTTGAAATCAATGGTGAAAACCTGTACTATGATCTAAAAGGGGTAGAAGTGTAGTATGAGTACCAAACGAAGGACACTCAGTAGGCATAGGCCGACTCAGCTCCACAGATAAAGCAAGTATAAATAACATATAATCAGGTAAATACTGCACAAGAAATTAACCAGAAATTATCATAATAATGACAAGAAAAAATATAAATTGACTGGAGACATATGTAAAGGTGCATAGTAAAAGAACGCACCTAAAACGCTATCAAACAACCTATTAACAGGAAGAAGCCATTATAGGAGTCTACTAAACAAGAATATAGTGCTAACAGACAATGCTAACCACACAATCACCTAGGAACTAATCTGGCAAAACCTAGTAGGAGGTACCAACCACAATCCAATTCAAATACTGCGTAGACCAACTACAAATACAACCAAAGGTAAGTATAAGTAAGATCAAATAATATCCGACCAAACACCCATACCCTATGAAGGTACAAACAATGAAAAACATACCCCGACCCCCATAAAGTGGGGGGACTATATCATACAAGTATGATGGTGATAGGCGATGCTAAATAACACAAGTTTGTAGTAAAAACCAGTAACATCATCGGTGGCTCTTAGAGATAAACAACAACAAGTGTATAAACTCACCCTGGCCCTTGGCCTACAAGTGGAACCCATGTAACTCCCTCATCTAGTTCAGTGGTGCACTGGCCTAAGGAGCCTATAGGGGATATAGGAAGTCCATATATACTGCCTGGGCCAGAACAAGGTCTTACTTAGACATATAGTATCCCCATAGTGGTACCAGAGAGTGAGCAACCAAGTCAATGTAGAAAGAGAAATGCCACACCGAATATCAATAAACCAGTAACCTCAAGACGTAAGCACCCTAAAAAGTGGTCTCCCAGCCAGCCAGTAAACTCCTTGGGTCATCCGTCCAACTAGCAAGAGTAAAATCGGGGGCATTGGTCAGTCAACAAAAGGGAGTCGATGCTCTGAATAGACAAGTAAAATTGATTATATCACAAATGCCTCTAATGCCTCGAGTAGAAAAAAGAGTATGATGACACACCTCACAAGTTTCAAAACAGTGACCAAGTAATCCAGGTGGTACAACTCCCATTAAAACTAGTTTAAAAAATAGTACTAGTATGAGAAAGCCTACTCAAAAGAGTAGTTAAAATCCAGTGAACTACTAGGATCGTACCACAAAACAAGTGAATATGCTCAATTACGGCAAGCAGGTCATTATCAGCATCCAAACAAAACACTTACTACACAAACAGTGGCATCAAGCTAAACCACACTATATAAAAAAGTAACTAACCTAGGCTCCAATCGCTTCAAGAACACGGCCTCGGGCCCAACAATAGATAATAGATAAGATTTCATCATAAGCTTACTGCTAAACAAAAGAGAAGCAATCTAGACAAGGCTCAAAATAAAATATAGGGAGAAATAATCGAATAAAGAGAGAAATATCTATAGGAATAACACCTTACCCTAAAATATGCCATCTTATCTCCCAATGAGCACAGCTAAGCCCAACCTACGACTACAATGAGCCTCAAAGGTCTCCGGCACAAACACTAAGTCACATCAACGATCACAAGCCCTATCGAAAGGTATGCCTAGCAAAAAGGGCACTTGAACACAAACTAAAGCATCTAAGTCTCACACCTAGTCTAAAGACATCATTTATGATCCTAAGAAGGATAATATCAGCTAACCATAATGCAACAAAAACCATAAGCCTAAAATAAGGATCTCAATAGACTATGCTAGTCTAGGGTCCATCGGAGTCAAGGAAATGGGATAATTGGAGGAAGGCCCTAAACCCGTCCAATACCAACCTAAATCATATGTGATATATACAAAATGATATCTAATAGAAATCAGTAAAAGAGGGAGAGCATAGCCTACCTCGAAGCCGAACACATGCGCTCTAAATCAACCAAAATAAAGATCCCGACCTTCGAATCACCTCCAATCGCTTCCACGCTAAAACAATGTTGATCATGACATCAATACGAATGCTTTGACACCAAATTCAAATTTTTCAAAGAAGGACCCAAAGTCGGGTCTAAAATAGGATTGTGGGACCCGCACTGGGAATCCCAAAATTGACTTCGTGAAAAGGTTCCTTTGAGCTAAATGAACTCGTGGTAACCATTATAGAACAATTCAATGCTTAGAAATACCAAAATATGATAATGCAACTTTTCACCATTAATGGAGGAAATTAAGGAAAAAGAAAGTCCTTTGGACATGAATTACCTCAATACGATGTCTTCTAGTGTTCCAAGAAAATTCCAACGTGTAGTCATGATCATTAAAAACCCAAAAAACTTTGAATCACTCAAATTAGATTTCCTTAGCTCCCAAAATCAAAGTTTGAACTTTGGAAGCAAAGGTGAAATGCATATTTCTATTAATTTAAGGACAAAATGATATTGGCCTTTGCAATAGCGGAGCCCAAGTATCTCGATCATGGCCCACTGCAACCTGGACCATTGCGATCATAGGAGAAACTTTGCGAATACGAAGGGTCAGAAGATATGGCCCTCGCAGTGCGGACAAAACCTCGTGATTGCATAGTTCTGGATGGTAGGGCTTCTCAAACGCAGTTCTTAGGGCTCGCCAACGCAAAGGGTAATGGTTCTTGCACCAGCAGGTGCTCCACCAACTCAAACTTGAGCTTTGAAAAGCTGTGATGGGGTACTTGAGATTTGTTAGAAACCCTTTGCGTGCAAATGAGCTATGCTACCCCATCAATTTTGATGTTCTGGACTCAACTACACACTTGGAATTTCCATCTGAGTTAATCTCAATTAAAAATCAGTCCCATACTGAAGAGTCATTTTAAGCCAAAATCTATAAGGACACTTGGAATGAGACTGGATGCCTCGAGAACCACACAAAAGGTCGTTCTAGAAAAAACTCGACATTCCAAAGCTAACCGCGCTGGTGGAATTTTAGTCTTAGTGCTTTTACCAAGAATGTTGAACAAACTCAACCTCAGGCCAACTTTCAAAGGCTCAAACGCTAAATGGCATCAAACTTGCACCGATTGCCTCAATACTCAGGTCGATCATGCTATCAGCCTAATTTGGCCATTTTGGAGCTGATGGAACCGTTAGATTTCTATTTTGAGATTTTTTCCCTGGAGTTTTAACCGAACTTAACCGTTCCAACTCTAAGAGCTCTAAAATAGGAAAATGGTCATATACCCAAATAAATGACTATGTGACTGAACTGTTAGTTCCAGCAAGTCATAAATGACTTGGGGTTGCTATAGGAAAGATTTAAATGCCAAAAAGGTCAGAAGATGAAAGAAATTACCTAGAGGGTCATTACAATATTCACTACTAAAATAACTTTCATCTATGAAGTTAAAAGTATAGTCACATCTTCTGGATGCGCATACCTTTAGAAGGTACAAACAATGCCAAACATACCCCAACCCCCCATAAAATTGGGGGACCACACCATACAAGTATACTGGTGATAGGCAATGCTAATGAATGCAAGTTTGTAGTAAAATCCAGTAACACCATTAGTGGGTCTTAGAGATAAAAAAAATAGTAAGTGTATAAACCAACACCGACCTTTAGCCTACCAGGTGGGACCCATGTATCTCCCTCATCCATTTCAGTAGTGCACTGGCCAGAGAGTCCCTTAGGAGATGCAAAAAGTTCGTATTCATTGCCTGGGCGTTAACCAAGTCTTACATACACATATATATCCCCATAGTGATACTAGAAAGTGATCAGCCATGTCTATGTAGAAAGGGAGATGTCGAGGTGGATATTAATAAACTAATAACTCAAGCTATGAGAACCATGAAAAGAGTCTTCCCAATCAACTAGTAAACTCCCAAGGGTATCGGTCCAGCTAGCAAGAGTAAACTTGAGGGAATTGGTAAGTCAAGAAAGGGCTTTGATCCATCAAATAGTTAAGTAAAATATAGTACATTCAAGATGCCTCTAATACCTCAAGTAGAAAAGGAGTACGTTCCCGATGCCTCATAAATTTAAGAACCAGGGACCAAGTAATCCAGGTGGTATGAATCCCGTTAAAACCACTTTAAAAAATAGTAATGTATGAGAAAACCTTCTCAAAACAGTAGTTAAAATCTAGTGAATTACCAGGATCGTACCAAAAAATGAGTAAATATGCTCAATCAATGAAAGAAAGCCATCACCAGCATCCAAAAAAGGCACATACAACCCAAATAGTAGCGTCAAGTTAAACCACAGTATCAAGGAAAATAAACTAACTTGGGCTCCAATCTCTCCTCGAACACAGCCTCGGGCCCAATAATAGATAATAGATAAGATGGTATCATAAGCCTACTGCTTTACGAAAAAATAAATCGAGACAAGGCTCAGAATCAAATAAGGGGAGAAATATTTATATGAACGATGAATTACCCCAAAATATGCCATCGCTTCTCCCAACGAACACAACTAAGCCCAACCTACGGCTACGATGAGCCTCAAAGGCTACGCCTAGCTACAAGGGCACTAGAATATAAATTAAAGCATCTAAGGCTAAAACCTAGACTAAGGCCATCATTTTTGATCCTAAGAAGGATAGTCTCACCCAACCATAATGCAATCAAAACTACAAGCCTAAAATAAGGATTTCAAGAGACTACACTAGTCTAGGGTCAGACTAGAGAGGTCCTAAGCCTGGCCAATACCAACCTATATCATGTTTGATATGTTCTAAACAATATCTAATAGAACTCAGTCAAAGGGGGAGGATGTAGCCTACCTCGAAGCCGAACATGCATGCTTTGAATCCACCAAAAAGAAGCTCTCAACCTCCAAATCACCTCCAATTACCGCCAAACTAACAAAATGTCAATCACGATGTAACATGAACATTTTGACACTAAAGTTTTATATTTTTTGGAGATGGAACCAAAATTGAGTCTAAAATAGGATTGTAGGAATCTTAAAATTGACTCTGTGAAATGGTGAATTTGAGTTAAATGAAATCATGGTAAAAATTATAGCACAATTTGTCGCTTAGAAACACTAAAAATTAAACCATGCAATTTTTCACCATTAATGGAGGAAATCAAGAAAGAGGAAAACCCTTTGGGCATGAAATTACCTCAATATGATGCCTTTTGAAGATACCCAATCATTCCCACACCTAGCCACAATTAATACAAACCGACCAGACTTGGAATAGCTCAAATTGAAGCTTCCTAGATCCCAAAATTAAAGTTTGAACTTTGAAAGAAAAGTTGTAATGCATCTGTCTTTTAACTTAAAGACCATATGATATTGGTCTTCATGATCGTGGAGCCCAAGGATCGTGATCATGGCCCACTGAGACTTGGACCATTGCAAATGCGAATGGTCAGCATACCTGACCATTGGGATCGGAGACAAGACCTCACAATCTTGTAGGTCTGGATGAAAGGGTTTCGCGAATGCGGCGCCTAGGTCTTGTGAATGCGAAGGGAAATGGTGGTTTCACTATCTCTAACTTGAGCTTTGTAAAGCTCTGGCGGGGTGCTTTGGAATTGTTTGAAACCTCGTGCGCACAAATAAACTATCCTACCCTATAAAATTTGACGTTATGGACTCAACAACACACTCAGAATTTCCATTCAAGGTAATATTGATAAAACGTGGGTCTCGCGCCCAAGCGCCATTTTAAGCCAAAATCCATAAAGAGCTTTAGAATGAGACCATATGCCTTGGGAAAAGAACGAAAGGTTGTTCTAGACCAAACTCAATATTTCGAGGCTAACTACACTGACAAAATTTTAGTCTTTGCGCATTTACCATGAATGTTGACAAAAGTCAACCTTCGGCTAGATTTCAAAGGCTCAAACATCAAATGGACTCAAACTCGCACCAATTGCCTCAATATTCAGGTCGACCATTCTACTAGCCTAATTTGGTCACTCCGAAGCTGATGGAATCGTTAGAATTCCATTTTAAGATTCTTTTCCTAAAATATTGACCAAATCCATGCATTCAAACTCCAAGAGTTCCAAAATAGGGAAACAGGCATAAAACTTAAATAAATAACTAGGCGATCAAACTATGAGTGCCAATAAGTCATAAATCACTCAAAGCCCAAAATAAATCTAACCTGAATCTACAAGAGGCCTTAGAAAAAATACCAAGTACATAGGAGCTGATGAAAGGAGGGAATTATAGATAAATGGTCTTGAGCGGTGGGTTGCTTCCTAGATAAAGCACAGACTATGAGACTCAAGTCTACTATATCAATCAACAGGAAGCCAAGTTGAGAATTGTTTTTGCTTTTTTTGCTAAAAACTTTGGAAAAAGTCTTCAAAAGCCGTATGAAGCAACATTAGAGAGAATCTTAAGTCCTATCATCTCCAAACTAGGCAAATCTATTACAAACATTAGTTTAAGCTTAGAGTAAGGCCAAACACGCTCAATATCAAACACTAAACACATATCTAGGACATCATAAGTTAAGGATGATCTAACATAAAGGAGACAACATGCCAACGATCTCAAATTACCTGAAATAGGCCTAAACATGGATACTAAGAAGTTAAGCATGATAACCTAGGCACCCACCCAAATTCACAAAAATTAACATACAATTATATATTAAAGCTCAATATAAAGGATATGAAGTCGTAGCCTACCTTTAGACCGACCACGCGGGCTCCAAATCATGTCTTTGGAGCTTTACCCTTTTGTACGGCCTCTGAATGCTTCCACACTACCAAAAATAGGATCACAACATTAGTATAATCATTTAGACACTAAATTCACTTAAAATGGAGATAGACCAATTTTATAGATTAAAACGAAAATGTGGGATGCACAATTTGGGGCTACTTACTTAAAAGGTCCTAAATTACTCTCTGAACTTGTCCTAAAATGGAACACAATTTGGGGATTAAAACAGCCCCAACAAGCATTATGCAAGAATTCACCATAAAATCTAAAATAAAGATGGATAGCATCCCCTTTGAAGCTAAATTTACCTAAAACGAGTGATCCCCAAAACTCCCCGAGCACTCCAACACATTCCCATGAACTTTTGAAAGCACCCCATACTTTGATCACCAAATTCAGATGCTAATCGAGAGAAAAATCACACTTTGAATATTTCTTGGCATAGCGATCACATTTAATGACTATCAAGAACACGGCCAAAGTGGCCCCCGATCATAGAGGGTCAAGAAATTGCCCTTCGCGAAAGCCGCTAGAGGCCTACAAACGTGAAGGCTTAGAGAATCTAGTGGCCGTGGTCGCGGTAGATGGGCCGCGAATGCGTAGGCTATAAGCCTGAGCTTTGAGAATGCAGACAATATGGCCCTCGAATGCAAAGGACAAAACTTGTTTGCACCAGCTAATATGCATCAACTAGTTTTTGCAAGACACAATTCTCCAATAGGGTTCTCATATTTGTTTGGAATTTTGTGCATGCAAATGAACAATGCTACCCTATCAAACTCAATATTCCAGAATCAACAATGATGTCAAAATTTCCAACCGAGTTTGTCTTAAAAAAGTGGATCCCAAACCGAAGTGTCAGTTTTAGCCAATTTCAACAAGGGCTTGGAATTTGATCAAAAGTCTCAAAAAGCCCAGGAAGGGTCATTCTAGACCAAACTCAAAATTTTGAAGCTAATCACACTAATATAATTCTTATTCGAGTATTTTACCAAGAATGTGCACGATCAAACTTAAGTGAAAACTTTAAAGCTAAAATGCCTAATGGCACAAACTCCCATGAAATGTCTCGAGATTCGAGTTGACTATGTCACTAGCCTAAAATGACCCTTCCGGAACTGATGCAAACATCAAAATTCAATTCAATTACCTAAATATTTGACCAAAGCCAACTTTTCAAGTTTTAAAAGCTTCAAATGACAGAAATGGGAAGAAATGCAAAATGAACGACTAGGCAAAAAGTCAGTACAAACATGTAATAAATGATTTAGGGTCTCTACAGGAACGTTTTAAATGACCGAAAGAGGGAACTTTCAAAGAAATGAATTAAGGGTCATTACCACATCCACTACTAAAAAGGATTTTCACCTGCGAAACTAAGAGAGAAGAAGTACCTAAATGCTCAAATAAAGAAAATAAAGAAGACTTTTCAATCTTGTGGTCCTAGATTAAAGTTATGTTATACGTACCAAAATACCTTTAATCTTTTGGCCTTAAATATATCAAATGAAAAGCTAAAATTAAAGTGTTTCCAAAAAAGAAAAGGGTCATTCTTTTTTAAACAAACTAAAGAGGAAAGTAGGTCATTTTTTAATGGAGGGAGTATCTTAGAAGGAGTATGCTTAGTTAGGAGTAATTCAAAGTAAAGGTTCAATTTTTGGTCAATGGAACAAAATATTATAGAAGAGCTTCAAATGTCAAATTTAAAAATTTGATTTGTTGTAAACATGAGTCGTTTTAAATGAATATCATGTCAAAATAATCAAATTATTGAGAAGAGCTCACATCCAAATTTTGAGATTGTTTTGAAGAGATTTGAACTAGTCGGAATTGGAAAAAATATTTAGCTCATTAGAAAGATGATCTTTTATGTGATACATAGTTACACAACTTAATATACATGATTATATATTATTATACAATATCCATATATTATATAACTATTTATACAATATCTATAAATTATATATACATGCATATAAATGCGACCATTCTGTTGAATTTTTTCCACTTGTATAGTTATGTATGAAGCCCTTGTTTAGTCCATCTTGGCCCAATCCATCTTAGCCCAAAAAAGTTTTAGGAAGGGATGGGAATTAATCCATCTATTGGTTTAACCCATCTTGACCTTCCCAACATCAACCCAAATGACCCATTTGTCAACCCTACCTATATATGTAAAATATCTACTATAAACTCTAAAGATGAAGCCCTATATAGTCTTCTATTCACTTCTTATCTTAGGAAATAAAAAGTCACTTATCCTCATTTCTTAGTCCTAAAGCACAGTCGCTCTCCACAAACTTGGTCGAAGCATAACACCAGTCTTCTCTTAATCTTTTCTTCAATATCAATGAGTTTTTCTTCTCACTCTAAAGTTTGTCATGTAAGTAATTCCCTATTTTTGTTGTTTATTTCTATCTTCATAATTTGAGAGATTATAGCTTAATTTTTGATGGATCATTATTTTCTTGAGATAATTTATGTGTTCATGTTCTAAGTCTCATGTTGTTTGTTGTTATTTTTGTAATTTTATGAATTTCTTGGGATTATTTACTTCCTTATCTAACTATCGTAGCTTTAATTTTAATATTTATTTCTTGTTTTTTCTTATCATAGTGATTCAAAGTCTTAAACTCATAGCATGACAGTTGTGCAAAAAAATGGAAGCTGTGATTTTAATTTCTTTGGTGGAAGCTTAACTTGACTAGATGTTGTGATTTTAATTTTCATTGTCTCTTAGAATATTTTGCGGATACATCATCCAATAATTGCTAACCCAATATCGAACCAATCGATATCGAATCGGTTGGCTGGACAATTAGTGCATTTAAAAGACAATAAATCAAACAGTTGAATGTTATTATCTGCACGATCTTTCTGATAAGGAGCCCAAATTCAAATAAATTTAATTTTAAAGTGGCTACAGTTTAAGCTTAATTAGAGATCTATAACTATATTTTACTTAATTATGATTCGTAGCTACATGTTAGAAGAAGAAGAGATGTGATCCAGATAAAGAGAGGCGAGTGAGATTTGAGAGAGAGAGAGGAGAGAGGATGAATACATGTTGTATTCGTCATATCACAAATACAACTATTGTATCAATGAATATAATTGTAGCAAGTGTATTAATGAAAATAATTTGTATTAATGAATACAATTTGCATAATACAAATTGTCAATGATGAATACAATTTGTATCAACGAATACAAAAGATAGAATACAAATTATCATAATACAATTGATAGAAAATACAACTGATAAAAAATAAAATTGTTGGAGTAAAACTCTCTCACCTATATTTGACATAATACAATTAATATAGTACAATTGATACACTTCATATTTATATACTGGAATATTGTTTGGGATGAAGAGAGAGAGAGAGAGAGAGAGAGAGAGAGAAAGGAGGAGGTGGGGACAAAGGTGAGCGAGAGAAGCCAGAGTAGGAAGAGAGAGGACAAAATATTTTGCTCCAAAACTCTAACTATAGCTATGAATTATAATTCTTTTATATTATAGTTGTATATAATAAATACATATCACATACTTTTCATATTATGTAGCTTTCCCTACTGGTGTATTTTTGTATAGAGGGAATAGTTTTTGAAAAATATTTTTTCAATTTTTCCATGTTTGGTTGAAAATTTATTAGTTTACAATAAATATATTCATGTTTTACTTACATAAAAGATCACCAAAAATCGTAGGAAGTATACACCGACTATACAATATAGCTTCCAAAAGTCATAAAAAGTATACACTGACCATACAATATAGCTTATCTATACATAAGCTATACACTAGCTATACATTATGATATACTCAAAAAGTTGAATATAATTTAACCATACATAAAATATACACTGGCTATATATGAAGTATACACTAACTATTCAATCTCGATCAACTCAAAAATCATTTCTAAACAATTCCAAAAATTTAAATATGAAATCCTCACTATATTTTGATTTTTTAATGTATAATTCGCTTGAACTGATTCACTTTTTTGGTACATGAAATTTGAAGAAAATAGACTTTGAAGAAGAATGAAGAAGATGAAGAAGAAGGAGGAGAAAGTAAGAAGAAGGAGGAAAATACGTTGTTAAGAGAAGAATCGAAAGGAAAAGAAGTCATTAATAGCATAATCGAAAGGTGAAGAAGATGAAGAAAATGGAGGTGGACGAGCAGAAAGAAGAAAAAGAAGGGAAAAGAAGCTGTTATGGCCAAATAAAAAGATGAAGAAGGAGGAAGAAGGAAAAAGGAGGAAAAGAAGCCATTAGTGGCAAAATTGGAAGGAAGAGAAAGAACATATGTGGCCAATTTTGATAATTTTTAAAATTAAACTAATTATTTGGTAAAGCAAAGGACCAAATGGCCACTTTGCATAATTTTCCCTTATCTAAATGAGCCAAGATGGTTTAAAATATCCAACAAATCATTTTCAAAATTGTCAATCTTTAATAAACACAAAGTATACAAAAGTAGAAATAGTAAGATATCATATATAAATAATAAAAGATATTGAATTAATCATCCATTCCCATATTTGAAGTTGAATTCAAAGGAAAAAAATTACATTTAAAAATATAAATTATCTTTTAAATAACAAAATAAAATAAAGTAAGATAAAACTATTGGGCTCGTGCAAGGCCTTAATTTGTCTAACTAGTGTTGTGCTTTACTATTTATCTATCCAATGCAGTCATTGATAATGCTATTGGTGCCTACTATATTGATATCATTTGTGTCAACAGTCAAAATAATTGAAAGCAAGATTAAGGTATTGTCTCACATCCATTTATTTTGTTATATTGTTAGTACATAAAATATAAAAAATAAAAAGATGTGAGACGATAACTTAATCTCGCCTTCAATTCTTTTGACTTTGTTGACACAAAATAATATCAATACAGCCGGTACCAATATCATTATCAATGATTGCATTGGATATATAAACATTAAAGCACTATACTAGTCTGACAAATTAGCAACATATAAATTTTATATCTAAAAAACAAAACCTATACTAGAAAACTTACCAAAAACACATAGGAGTTGGTTTTTTAGATGAACTTAGATTTATTTAGTGATATGTGAGTATATATGTATAATTTTATAGATGATTAATTAGAAAAATTTAGAAACCTTTTGTCAATTAAACATAAAATATTAGAAATCAAGTTAGCTAAATTTTCGACAGGCCTCTACTTGTTCACTCAAAGTAATAAATTTTCTAAATCAATGGACTTATCCTATATTTATATATGAAAGAAATGAGATCTAAAAAAGTGAAATATACAATATGGGATAAAAACTATCTAGTTATTTATTATTTTCCCTTCCTAGGCCATTTTTCTTTATGTTGTTATCTCGACCTAATTTCTCGAGTCAAATGACACCTACTATATCCCACTTATAGGTAATTTGGCCCGTATCTCAGAACTACAAGTAATGGAATTAAGGATAGAAACTAAATAAAAATAATAAATTTATAGAAATAAAAAAGATTCAAGGCGGAACCAAACAAAAATATATATACACAATTAAAGATCCCTCTTAGAACCTGAAAGTCAAATGTACATATCTACTACAAATTGATATGATTCCCAAAATTGGACCACAAAATGAAGACTGATATCAAAAAGTAAAAGACTAGTCAGCTATATACAAAAGGAGATAGGTAAAGTCCAAAACACAATGTGCTCACCCTCGCCTCCGAATCAGACTGTTGTAGGCTCCATCTCAGCGCTGGTTGCTGGTTCTCAGACCTACATCATGAAAATGGAAGCAGAGTGTATTATTAGTTCAAAAACAATAGGTATTCAATAGATATCATCGTCTGATTGAGAACGAAAAGTAAAAGTAATTTGTAATGCTAGAATCAAACACAACAGAGGTCAAAATGGTGGGAAAAATAACAGGAATGCACATGAGACTACTAAGAACAGAAAAGGAAGAAATTACAGTTAACTAAAACCAATTGAGCCACCACAAGCCCAAAGGGTGCACTTGTAAGATTCCGAAAATCGAATAGTCAAAATGAAAGAAAATTCCAAGAAAAGGGAATGTCCCATAGTTTACGACTTGGCCTATGAGTTTTAGGGACTTCTACGGGATGTAGAAGAGGCTCGTAGGAATTATATTAGGTTTGGAAAATTGACTAAGTTTGGAACAAAGTTTACGAGTCAATTTGACATCACGTAACAATGGTGATGACTCGTAGAGTTGATATTTGATTTTGTGAAATTGACAAGCCTTAGTACTTTCGAAATGACTCAACAGGACGGGTCGTAGGATGAGTTACAAATCGTAAAATGGACGTAGAATTGAGTCCTGAGTTTTGAATTTTTACTAAGTAAAGGGGGAAATTGATGAGTCATTTGTACGACTCATAGGATAGTCGATGACTCATAAGGAGGAGTCATAGGGACCAAGTTTCATTACAATAGCTTATGATTTTGGAGCAATACTTTGACGACTCATGTTAATGAATCATAGACAAATAATGAGTTATAGAAGCCATCCATAGTGTCATAAAGGGGTGATTCTTAATTGTGAGTAGATTTTAAGACCAATTATTAAGTGTGGAAATAGATTTGGAGAAGTTTTAAGCTCAGAAGAATCCTCTAGCATAAAGTCTAGTAGAAAGCTTCTTTACCGATTGAGTTTGGTGAAAGATTTTACATGGTTCAACTGTAAATGATAATATCTCCTACAATATAACGAATTAGTAGTAAATAATCAATCAAATTATAGGTATTTGAATCCTCTTTGCAAATCCACCAATTTTGTCTTATTTGGAGTTCGGAAGAAAAAGTTATTACCATTTTACGAAAGACTGTCAAATCAAAAATATTATGACCTTGAGTTACGACCCATTGAAACAAGTCACGAACCGTAGAAATAGTTATGACCCATAAACATTGGTCATAAACAAAGATCAGAGGATAATTTTTTCAGCCTTTTTTCAAGGTTTGACAGGAAGAAAGGGGTCTACGACCCGTAATGTTTTTGATGACCCGTAAGGCTGCTTCATAGGGTCCTTCGAACAGATTTTTATGAGGGTTTTTTTTAATATTTTCCCTATAAGTTCCTCAATGTATTTGGACATTTTTGGGACTAGGTTCTCAAATATTTACAACCTTAAGTATTCCTAAACTCTCATTCTTTTATTAACTCTCAAAAATCACAAGTCTTCTCTCCTAAGGGGTTCTCTCAAAGGTCTTGTCCCACACTCAAGCTAGTATCTCAAGCTCAACAAGGTTTCTCTTCAATTTCTTAGTGGATTCAATAAAGGTATGTGGAAATTTATTCATGGGTTCCTTTCATCCATGAAGTCCCAAGGTTTTCTCAAAGTTTCTTTCAATTTTAATTGATTATGAACCCTAGTTTTGATGAATTGCATTGGGCTGATTTAATTCCATTTTTAGATGTTATCAATGATCATTATATGGATGTTTTCATATTAATTGCATGATTTTAATTCTAATTATGAATTCCCATTCATGAAGCTATTTCCAAGTTTAGATTATAAAGTCAAAGATGATTTTCATGAATATATTACGAGTTCAATGATCTTCAAGTAAAGTTTTTGTGATTTAAAGTTGAAATTATAATTTATATGAAGAAAGTTATAATGATGATCAAAGTTAAGATCAAAGAAGTTATTATGGTGTTTTAAGTCCATCTATCAATTATGCATGTTTTACCCTAAGTTGCAGGTATAAGCTATGATCTTGAGTTCCAAGTTAAATTCAACAAAAACTTTATGAATGTTTGACAAGGTATATAAATGAGTTTAAAGGTGCTTTTTGCAAAGAAGTTTTGTGAATGATGATTCTATAATGTTCAAGCAAGTTGATGATAGGATGAAATAATTTATTAATAAAGATATGCAATGATCAAAGGTCTACACTCACATTACATGAGATAACGTTAAGGATCTATTTTATGATTATGTTCTTATGAAGAGTGGACAGGTAGTAGATATGGCCCCTCCCACAAGAAGATTGAGTTTATGTTTTATGGTTTGTCTATTTTGTTGAGAGTTTACCTAGCACCGAGTGGACCTTGGGATAGGCTTTCTCTCCCATAGCAAAGGCAAGAGACCCGTAGAAAGATTCCATTGTCCCATAACTATGTGCCACCATAGGATAAAGGATTACCCCTAGAAGAGGCTTGATTCCCTACATGCTCACCCGTAGAAGAGGCTTGATTCCTTAGAGGCTCACCCGTAGAAGAGGCTTGATTCCCTACATGCTCACCCATAGAAGAGGCTTGATTCCTTAGAGGCTCACCCGTAGAAGAGGCTTAATCCTTCATGTAGCTTAGTGGATCCACATAAGAATATAGGAGACTACATTTCCAAGTAGTTTCCCCCTTTCCTCTGATATATGTGTAAACATTGGGACTCCTATTATAGCTGACATGATTTATGTCAGTTAACGGTCGATCTCACTAAGTTACAAGGTCCTTCTCTCGATGTTTAAGGTATTTCTTACTATGATTACTAATATCTTTTACATGTCCATGATCTCTTATAAGGTTAAAGGTCCTATATCACAAGTTATATGATATGAAGTAAGTTTTACTATGATGTTTATGATGCATTGACCACAAGCTTTAATATCATTTCAAATGATTTTCAAGCTTTATTTCATGATTTTCATTACATTGGCCATTCGTCCTATATTCATATTGTTTATGCCTTATTTCATTTTTCATGCATATCTCACATACTTAGTACATTCAAATGTACTAACGCATATTTTTCCTACATTGTCTCATAATGAATGGACGGACGACACTCACGATTACCCCGATCGTGGCTAGAGTTTTCTTTAGAGTTGTAAGAGTTGGTGAGTCCTCATTCTATCGAGGACTATACTTTATTGTATGTTTCTTTTGCTTAGACATTCTTTTATTGCTAGGGTGAGCTAGGAGATTGTCTTAAGCCCCCGTCAAAAGTTAAACTAGAGGCATGTTTAGATGGTGTATTGGTGTAGTCCGGTTGGGATATTTATAGAGTTGGGCTTTCCTATGTCCCTTACCCCACTTATGATTACTTCCGCTTATCTTTATATTATTCTTTACCTTATGTATGCATTGAATTCTAACATGGATTATGGTTGGGGTCCCTTGCATCCCAATCGCCGTGTTATGACTAGGCCCTAGGTCTGATCGTGACAACACTCGTGCATAAAATTTAACTATAACTCGGGCAGACCCCTATTAGTCAGAAAGGTGCACAGAAGAGTTAGGAACCACAAAGATAATATGAAGGTACTTAGAAAATTACCATGATCTTTAACAGAATGGAACTAAGTTAGTCGAGTGCTAGGGACTTCAACCATGAGACACATGAGCAAAGGACTCTAACCGAGGTGGACGGTAAACAAAGGACTCTAACCGAGGTGAAACATACGCCAAAGACTCTAATAAAGGATAAAGATACGCCAAGAACAATAACTAAGGCAAAATATAAACCAAGGACTCTAACCAATGCAAAAGATAATTCGCAAATTTGTCACAACCCAATTTCTTGGGCCGTGATAACCCTTGATATCACCCACTAGCAGGTAAGCCTAACCCTTAACCCTTAGCTCAGAACTAGAGGCAACAAGCTATTCAGCGGAAGTTGAACAATAAAGCAGAAAATAAATAATAATAAGAAGGGAGAGAACAACTGAAAATAAATAAGAAGTAATCACCCCAAGACCTGACAACTGTCTGATCATCTAAATTAAAATATGAATACAAGGTTTTTATAGATACAAATATAGTTATAGACAATCTTCTGAAGCAATTATAAACTAGTCTTAGTCCATCATAGATGGTGATCGGCAACTCCAAATACCAGGAGATCACATATGTCCAAACCAAAGGCTTCTCCGCACCAGTCCAAATCAACGGCGAAAACTCGTACTATGATCTACATGGGGCATAAGTTTAGTATGAGTACCAAAAATATTGTACTAAGTAGGCATAGGCTGACTAAGCTACATAGATAACGCAAGTATAAATAACATATAATCAACTAAATACTTCACAAGATACTAATCAGGAATTATCACAATAATGATAGGAAATAAGACAAAGAGACTGGAGACATTGATAAAGGAGAAGAGTCCAAGAACACACCTATAACGCAATCCAACAACCTATTAGCAGTAAGAAGGAATCATAGGAGTCTACTAAATGGGAATATAGTGCTAACAGACAACACAAACCATATAATCACCTAAGAGATAATCCGACCGAACCTTGTAGGAGGTACTAACCACAATCCAACTCAAATACTGGGTAGACAAGTTACAAATATAACCAAAGGTAAGTACAAGTAAGATCAAATAATAACTAATTGGATGTCCACACCTCATAAAGGAACAAAAAATGACAAATATACCCTTAACCCTAATAAAATTGGGGGATACACCATACAAGTATACTGGTGATAGGCGATGTTAATGAAAGCAAGTTTGTAGTAAAAACTAGTAACATCTTCGGTGGCTCTCAGAGATAAATAAAACAAATGAATAAAGTCATCCTGGCCCTCGGCTTGCTAGGTGGGACCGACGTAACTCCCCCATCAAGTTTAGTGGTGTATTTGCTCGAGGGGCATATAGGGAAGGCAAAAACTTTGTATACACTGTCTGGGCCTGAACCAGGTCTTAATAGACATATAGTATCCCCATAGTGGTATTGGAAAGTGAGCATCCAAGCCGATGTAGAATGGCCGATGCCACACCAAATTTCAATAAACCAGTAACCTCAAGATGTGAGCACCTTGAAAAAGGGACGTCCACCAGCCAGTATAAACCTAGGGGCATTAGTACCTCAATTAGCCAAATTAAATTAAGTACATCCCAAATTCCTCTAATGCCTCAAGTATAAAAATGAGTATTTCCCCATACCTCATAAGTTTCAAAACCAGTGACCAAGTAATCCAGGTGGTACAACTCCTGTTAAAATCAGCTTAAAAAGTAGTAATAATGTGAGAAAGCCTTTTCAAACAGTAGTTAAAATCCAGTGAACTACCAACATCGTACCATAAAACAAGTGAATATGCTCAATCAATGCAAGCATTCCATCGCCAACATTAGAACCAGATACATATAACCCAAATAGTAGTGTCAAGCTAAACCACACTATCAAGGAAAAGGAACTAACTTGGGTTCCAATCGCTCCTCAAACATGACCTCAGGTCCAATAATAGATAATAGATAACATGGCATCATAAGTATGTTGTAAACAAAAGCTAAACAATTGAGACAAGTCTCATCTCCCAACGAGCACAGCTACACCCAACCTACGGCTACAATAAGCCTTAAAGGTCACTGGCACTAGCACTAGGTCACATCAACTATCACAAGCCATATCGGAAGCTCTGCCTAGCTACAAGGGCATTGGAACATAAAGTAAAGTATCTAAGTCTCAAACCTAGCCTAAGGCCATCAGTTTCGATCCTAAGAAGGACAATCTCACCCAACCATAATGCAATCGAAACCACAAGCCTAAAATAAGGATCTTAAGAGACTATGCTAGTCTAGGGTCCAATCAGTGTGAAGGAAATAAGATAACAGGAGGAGGCCCTAAACCCAGCCACTACAAAACTAAATCATATGAGATATATACTATATGATATATAATAAAACTCAGTCAAAGAGGATATCGTAGCCTACCTCGAAGTCAAACACGTGCACTTTGAATCCACCAAATTAAAGCTCTCGACCTCCGAATCACCTCCAATCTCTGCCATGCCAATAAAATATCAATCATGATGTCAATACAAATATTTTGTCACCAAATTCACATTTTTTGGAGATGGACCCAAAATCGGGTCTAAGATGGGATTGTGGGACCCATGTTGAGAACCCAAAATCGACTCTATGAAAAGGAGAATTTGAGCTAAATGAAGTCGTGGTCAAAATTATAGCACATTTCAATGCTTAGTAACACCAAAATCAGACCATGCAAATTTTCAAAATTAATGGAGGAAATCATGAAAGAGGGAAACCTTTTGGACATGAATTTACCTTACTGTTATAGACCCACACTCTTGAGCTCAGAATGTCTCTTAAGCTTCTTAGAAGTAACTATGTGAGCAGGATAGTCTACAATGCTATTAAACAACTCCGAGGAAGGGAGAATGTGATACCCCATAGTATGAAAGGTTGGAAATAAGGTTATGAGAAGTTGGAAAGAGTTGGAAGCCAAGAAATGAGTCATAGGACTTGATTTACCTATGTAAACTACTAATTCAGAAGTCGTATACACTTGAGCTACTTAAGGACATACTAAGCTTGCGTAGCATGGATTACATAGGCTCTTAAAATAGGACGAGATTACGAACCCACGGGGAAGGAAACAAGATAACATGACGAAGCCAATAAGATAGTGACACGTGGCAGTATCTCAAGCAAGTAGGTAACCCACCTGCCTACTTGGGCGTGGGGTGGACCCCACTGCCACGTTGCAGCCCCTAAGTGGTTGCATAGTTACAATGGTCCAATAAGGGTTGGACACGTGTCACCCTTAGAGGATGACATGTGTCACATCCTAAACCACCCTACATATGTATGTATTGTGATTAAGAACTTCAGTTCTTAGCCAAAACTTCAGCAGCCAAAGAAGAGAGAAAACGTTAGAGCAAAAGGATGCAACCATGGTTTAAGAGAAAACTAAGGTAAGTTTCCAAGTTTCTCCCCGTGAATTACTTTCCTACAGTGTTTCTTAACCATGTGGAGGTTTATATAAGTGTCTTAGTATGCCTATGGAATCATGTTTTCAGATTTACACTAGGAACAAACAAGAAAAAGTTGAAGGAAAACTTAGAAAGCCAAAAAGAGAGGGTTATGGGTTTGGTCTATAGAAAAGGTAAGGCCCAATTTCGTTCTGAGAATTAATTATTTAAGGTATAGCATAGTGGTATAATTTTGTGTAATATCAAGAAATTCCAATTTGGGGCAGCGGAGAAGTGGCACAAACAGTCCGCAACTTTCAGCACGTTAAGGGGGTTTCCAAAGTTAATTTTCAGCAAGTTTGGGAAGACGTTTGTTAAGGTATGGCTTGGTTCTATTCTCCAACATTTTAAAAAGGGTTTGTACATTATATGGAGGTATTAATAATGAAAAATAATGGCTTGGGTAAGGACCAAACGGATAACAAGCAGTCCGCGCGATTTCAGCAAGTTTGAAAAGTTTTTGAGTTGCAATTTGGCAGTTTGGCCAATTTCGGGTGAGGTAAAGTTTCTCCTTTCAATTTGGACTTGATGGTGTTGTTATGGAGTGTATTATACTCCCTATATGTTTCTGTAAATATGGAAATATCATAGAAACGCTTAACGTTCGAAACAAACTAAATTGGAATGGCTATAATTGAATTGCCGTCGAAGTAAAGTGTTGTGTTTGTGGTGTACTGCTGCAGGTGTGTGGGTATTCATTGCAGGGACTAAATGTGTTCTAAAAGGGGTGTGGTTACTGCTGGTTTCATCCACATGACCCCTTGTTTCATATAAATGAAGGCCTTGTGAAATAAAGACTAGAAACCTATTTTGGTATTGTAATTTTCAGCAAGTTGGTTGAAGTTTGTATTGTGTAATGTCGCCATGTTTTACTTGTAGATAAGCTGCAGGTTGTTGCTTTTGGTTGTCTGTAGTAATTAGGTATGTAATTAGGAATTCATATAGGGCATATTATAGGGGAGATGCTGCCCAATTTTTGTTAACTCTTTAACTAGTTAAGGAACTAGTCGAGAAAGCGAGCGAAGGGTCGAGTTATATGAATACTTATGGGTAGCCTAGGGTGATGGAAAGACAAGGGTTGTTAATACTCATATTTATTTTATGTTACTTAGGTTTAAAGGATGACGAGACAAACGGGATAAGAAGTAACCCGTAACAGGTATGTGAAGCTTCTCTTGGCATGTTTTTGGTATAGGTATGTAAAGCCTATTCTTTCTCTTTCTTTTGGCATGTCGTAGAGGTAATTAAAAAGTAATACGATCTCTGAAGTAATTCCCTTCCTAAATGTCTCCTTTTCTCTTCTGGATTGTGAACTCTCATTGTAGTTATACTACTTTCCTCGAACTTACTATACGTTAAACAGACAATGAATATACAGATTTCTAATCGGAGAGACTATATGACTACATGTACTCTGAAATCCTTAAGCGGTTAGAACTACTTTGGTATGTATCTAAGGACCCCGAGATGTTAATTAATATATTCCTAATGTCCTTTAGAGGGCACTTGAGCTGATCATAGTACCACCTTGATTCTCAGACGCTAGTTTAGTCTTCATATACTGTCGAGTCTCCGATAACGATTTAAACTGCATATAGTTACTCACTACTCTACTCGTGTATACTATAACACTTCTTTCACCGTGTCCCAAGCTGGGAATAGTAATCATGCATAATTCACTGCATTGTCCACCGAGCCCCTCACTAGAGGGCTAGGATACATATGTATATATATATGATGATGTGTTGTAATAAGGTGGTGATGGTACTGGATTGTGATGATCTTACAGGTGTATCCACCGGACCCCTCATAGGGACGTCTATATGATATAATTTGAACATGCATGTTTTTGTAATTCACAGAGTACAGGTACAAGGTTCTAAATTGATAGTTTGTTCCCCTGCTTCTCTATTACGGATATACCTCCAGTTGTATTATGTTATGTTTTACATATGTCGTACTGACCCCCTTTTCTCGAGGGAGGGGGGGCTACATTTCCCGCCTGCAGGTGCAGATACAGGTTTTAGGAGTCCGTTAGCTTAGGATTCCACGCAGCTCAACTGGAAGAGGCTCCATTGTATCGGAGCCTAGTTTTTTATACTGACCACTGATGTATAAAATTGTTTTATATTTTCAGGGTTACGGCGGGGGCCCTGTCCCACCATATATTGTCATTAATATTTTTATAGGTCTGCATACATGTATATATGGGTTGTATATATCAGTTTGATCCAGCTGGGTCGACATGATGTGTGGTATATGTTATTATGTTATGGCAGCCTTGTCGGCTTGCATGCCCTTTCATGTTATGATACAAATGAAAAGGGCTACAGGTTTATGAAAATGTTATCGCCCAATGGGTCTCTGTTACATGATATTGTTTTATTTACAGTTCAATTTGACCACAACTGATAGTTAGGTATACAGGCGGTCCAAGTTAGACCATAGTCGCAGCCTACGGGGTTGGGTCCTGACAGAAGTGGTATCAGAGTAGTTCGTCCTTGGAGTGTATGCAGACCGTGTCTAGTAGAGTCTTGATTATCGATGTGTTGTGCGCCACATCTTTAAACGGGAAGCTACAAGACATTTAGTATGTTACCTTTCTTTTACATATGAAATCGTGCTATAGATCCGAGTTATAGGACAATTCCTTATACTAACCTTGGATCTTAACAGAAGGACAACAACAATAAAAGGAGGTAATTGACAACATGGGGCATTACGAAGCACGCAAGTAAGTAATGTAAAGGCACGGAAGATATCCATTGGGTAAGGTATTGAACTAATATTGAAATGTAAAGTCGAAACCTGAAAGGAAAGCAGACAAGAAGTGCAACAGATGTAGTTTGAAGTTGGACATATGAGGTAAGTCCAGTATTTTTATATTATTATTAATATTGAAAGCCCCATGTGGCTGTGCTATAAGATGATATTGAAAGCCCTGCGCGGCTGTTATAGGATATGAATATATATGTGTGTTGGCCCAGTGAGGCATTGTTGGTATTTTCTGCGTACAGGTTATGGGATAGTAAGAAGCATAGAGGAAACTCTGCCGAAATTTTCCCAGAACAATAAAAAGGGAATAAAACATAGCTTTAGAACATGTCTTGGAAATTGATACCGAGTACCCATATTATGCTAAATTAAAGCTGTAAGAGGCACTCTTCATGTTGTCAATAAGAGGTACCCTTCAGGTCGTCAATAAGGGATACACTTTTTACTTGGGGAAATTTATTTCGGAGAAATAGAAGTCTGTTTGAGCAGTACAGTTTAGACCACAGTATCTCCTGCCGTAATTGTGATGTAGAAAAAAAAAGAAGCTTAGGTTGAAGGGTAAGATGTCCAGTAATTGAGCTTCAATCATTTTGAAAGTACCAAGCCCCCAACTTCTAATTGTAAATTAGATAAGTTGTTCATAACTCGACATAAACTCAGAAGGACACCAGGTAGGTCAAGTATTAAAAGGCAGTACTGTGATGTTTAAGGGATTCTAGTTTTTTCTGACAATGGTTGGAAAATGGTTTACTATGACAGTTTATAGCTCTCCGCCGACTAATTGGGGAAAGAACTTCTAAATAGAAGCACCTCAAAGAGATGTCAGGCACTGAATATAAGTATGAATTTAAAGGTGTGCTATAGCAGTACGGGGACAAAGTGAGACTGCGAATAAGGCGCACTTGGTAGATGCTAACTAAGTTAAAAGCCTGCATTGAGTACGCACTAAGAGCATAGAGCTTAAGATATAAAGAAATGATGCATGTACACAACGTCGGCCCAAAAATAGTGGAACCCTTAAGGGACGAGGACGACAAACTTAAGGAATAATTGGTGTAACCTTCATTCACCCCAAGGAATAAAGGATATAGGTTGGGGTAAAACTATTATTTCAAAAGAACCTTGAACAGTTATCCTCGAAATACTAGCACCGCCTAATTTAAATTGGAACGACTACAATTACTAGTTAAATTTTGATGAAGATAATAAAATGTGGCCTTGGGCGATTGTTCCAGGGGTCCCATTACTTAAGTACAAATTAATAGATAAGGTGTCGCACTATATGTAGGAAGGCTCCTGTCGCCTCGTGATTTAGCCACGGTTCCGTACGTGGTTAATCAGGTTGGCAAAAAAAAATGCAGAAAGACGGAGACATGATACAGTACCAAGTAGACTGGGGAACGAAACTGGACGAATTTGAGACTGGACCTAGAGAGATAGAGCAAGGTATAAGCAGGTAAAAGTATAAGTACCCTCTAAAGGAGGGAAGCAAGTGAGAGAACTGCAAGGGTAAGATGGAGACAATTGATAGGGAAACATGCTTGAGATGGATGTTTAAACTTAAATAAGATCCCTTGCAGAACCAAGTTAGAAAGATCTGGAAGCCACGAGTAATTTGATAGAAGTCAGAATGGTATGTAAGACAGCGTTAAGAAGTTTTGATGAGACCCTGAACAATATAACACTAGAAGGTGGGTGCGTATAAAAGCAAAAGAATATAGCAATGAAAGGATATCGAATAACTCAAGGGACACTACGAAGGATAGTGACAACATGCTAGATCAAAGGCCAAATGTTGGCTGTAGAGTTGGTCGCAAATGATATTGCGATAGATAAATAACCAAGGAAAAGAAATAGCAAGACTTCTATGGTAGGAGATAAGATGAGCAAGGAGTAAATAAAGAAATAGAAGGAGGTGCGACAAGGTATTTCTTGCACTCTCTCATATTCTCATAAAGGTAAAGAATGACACGAGAATGTGTCAAGAAGGTTACAAGCGGGGGTAAGGAAAAATTGTGAAATGATTTAAATAAGACAGATAGGACTAACTGGTTACTATAGGATTGGCAATATTATATGTCATATTCCTTTAAAACTATGCCAGCTAAGGATAGACAGAACTCAAAGTAGCTCTAAAGGTCACTATATGAACGAACTTTAGCGCTACTCGGTAGCCAACCCTAATGAATGGATGCGTAAAAAAAGGGGTGAACACAATAGGAAGAGTTAAACCAAAATGACCACAAAAGGACATGGTCGTAGTGGAACTAAAGATCTACCCCTATACCGGTTGCAAGATAACAGCAGAAAGGGTAAGGCAATAAGCAAAGACTAGTGAGACGATGCTAAGATAAATCTTGGGCTAAGTTGAGTGCCCCGCACATTATTGCAAGGATTACCTTGAAACACGACACGAGGATTTCCCAGGGCGGTCACCCATCCCAGTATTTCTCGCGCCCAAGCACGCTTAACTTCTAAATTATGGTGGAATTTTGTGCGATAGTCCAGGTGTGGTCGCGCGAGATGGAAGAATCTGAAGCGGCGGAGAAATGACATGAGATTATGTACCTGGATTACTATAAGTTACGTTGAGGGTAGTGTAAAAAGGATTTAAGCAAGACAAGAAGGATTATCTAATTGCTAACTGACGATGCACTCGAATGCCACAGTTCTTCAGCATAGTACCAGTTAATGAGAGGGAAACCACAGAATGGCTATATGGGCCAGTAGGCGAGGGAATTTCGACACCACTTGGCAGCCAACTCGGAGGGCGAAAAAGCAAACCCTAAAAGATAAGGGTACTAGTTGATGTAATTTACGGAAGATAGGAAGTAATACATGAGGTCGAAAATTCCACAATATAACTAGGGCTACTAGACTCACTTCGCACTCCGTCGATAGCTGACTTTGGAGGGAATATTACCTAGGGATTAATGATATTAGCCCATGCTCCTTCAATCAAAGGCTACCTACTCAACCGAGAACGTATAAAATTTAGGGTAAAAGAGGGGTAGGACCTTACGGAGTCCCCCTAGCTATTATCCCAGACGAAGGATCCCAAGTTACAGTTAACTACCGAGAATTAGTCCGCGAAGAAATTGGGAAGATACATAAGTCTTCGTACACTACTTTACCCTCAAACCTGATGAATGGGCTAAAGCATACCACTTAAACGCTAGAAGATATGTCATGAGCTGGTGTTGTTAACTTCAAAGGTAGCTAAGATAATTATCCATCACTTATCAAGTTGCCTATAATATTAATTACTACTCTAGTATCCCAATGGCCCCGTACAAGACGGGTAGAGCAAAACGTGTAAGTCCCCTATTAGATGGGTCGATGTTAGAAAGACTAAGCTAAAAAGGCCCCAACACGATTAAGTAAGCTACTGACTAACAGCCCAGAGTCGGTAGGAATGATATACAAATAATCGACATCGACATACAGAGTTCAAATTGATGGTTGGATGTTCATAACAGGGTCACCCAAAAAAAAGAAAACTTAACCCAAAATACATTGGACTGTATCAAGTTGCTCGTAAGGTGGGCAAAGTGCCTAGTAAGTTGACCTTACCACCTTATTCGGAAACTATACGCCTAGTCCATCAGATAGGGATGCTTTGCAAGGGTACTGACGAGCCACCCAGGGTATGTTCCATAGATGATGTCTAGAAAATGGAATCCTGCGAGGAACAACCTATTGACATCTTAGATCGGAAACTAGAAGATTGTAGACTAAAGACATGCCTTCCGTCAAGATACTGTGGCAAAACCAAAACCAGAAAAAGGGATGACCTGAGAAATTAAAGAGGACATAAAATACAAGTATTCGTACCCATTCCTGATGTCTACAGGTAACCCCAACTCCTAAAACTCGTATATTAAGTACTTGAATGGAAATATGTGTGATCGCAATAGAAAACAATCTCCCTACAATCGGTATAAAGTCTTAAGGGAATTTTTATTTAACATTCAGGGATGAATGTTCTAAAGGGGAGAAGTATGTTACACCCCACACTCTTGAGCTCAGAATGTCTCTTAAGCTTCTTAGAAGTTACTAATGTGAGCCAGATAGTCTACAATGCTATTAAACAACTCTAAGGAAGGGAGAATGTGATACCCCATAATAGGGAAGGTTGGAAATAGGGTTATGAGAAGTTGGAAGGAGTAGGAGGCCAAGAAATGAGTTGTAGGACTTGATTTGCCTACGTAAACTACTAATTTAGAAGTCGTATACACTTGAACTACTTAAGGACATACTAAGCATGCGTAGCATGGATTACATAGCCTCTTAAAATAGGATGAGATTATGAACCCATAGGGAAGGGAAAAAAATGACATGAGGCATCCAATAAGATAGTGACACATGGAAGCACCTCAAGCAAGGAGGTTACCCACCTGCCTGCTTGGGCGTGGGGTGGACCCCACTGCCACGTGGCAGCCCCTAAGTGGTTGCATAGTTACAATGGTCCAATAAGGGTTGGACACATGTCACCCTTAGAGGATGACACGTGTCACCTCCTAAACCACCCTACATATGTATGTATTGTGACTAAGAACTTCAGTTCTTAGCCAAAACTTCAGCAGCCAAAGAAGAGAGAAAACGTTAGAGCAAAAGGAGGCAGCCATGGTTTAAGAGAAAACTAAGGTAAGTTTCCAAGTTTCTCCCCATGAATTACTTACCTACGGTGTTACTTAACCATGTGGATGTTTATATATGTGTATTAGGATGCCTACGGAGTCATGTTTTCAGATTTATACTTGGAACAAACAAGAAAAAGTTGAAGGAAAACTTAGAAAGCCAAAAAGAGAGGGTTACGGGTTTGGTCCATAAAAAATGTAACGCCCAATTTCGTTCGGAGAATTAATTATTTAAGGTATATAAATGTGGTATAATGTTGTGTTATAGCAATAAATTCCAATTTGGGGTAGCGGAGAAGTGGTACAAACAGTCCGCAACTTTCAGCACGTTAAGGGGGTTTCCGAAGTTAATTTTCAGCAAGTTTGGGATGCCGTTTGTTAAGGTATGGATTGGTTATATTCTCCCACGTTTTGGTAAGGGTTTTTAAATGATATTTAGGTATTAATAATTAAAAATCATGGCTTGGGGCAGCACCAATCGGATAACAAGCAGTCGGCGCGATTTCAGCAAGTTTGAAAAGTTTTCGAGTTGCAATTTGGCAGTTTTGCCAATTTCGGGTGAGGTAAGGTTTCTCCTTTCAATTTGTAATTTTTGGTGTTGTTATGGAGTGTATTATACTACCTATATGTTGCTGTAAATATGTAAATATCATAGAAACGCTTGACGTTCGAAACAAACTAAATTGGAATGGCTATAATTGAATTGTCGTCGAAGTAAAGTGTTGTGTTTGTGGTGTACTGCTGCAGGTGTGTGGGTATTCGTTGCAGGGAATAAATGTGTTCTAATAGGGTTTTGGTTACTTCTGGTTTCATCCACATGACCCCTCGTTTCATATAATTAAAGGCCTTGTGAAATAAAGACTAGAAACGTATTTTGGTATTGTAATTTTCAGGAAGTTGGTTGGAGTTTATATTGTGTAATGTCGCCATGTTTTACTTGTAAATAAGCTGCAGGTTGTTTTTTTTGGTTGTCTGTAGTAATTAGTTATGTAATTGGGAATTAGGATAGGGCATATTATAGGGGAGATGCTGCCCGATTTTCGTTAACTCTTTAACTAGTTAAGGAACTAGTCGAGAAAGTGAGCGAAGGGTCGAGTTCTATGAATACTTATGGGTAGCCTAAGGTGATGGAAATAAAAGGGTTGTTAATACTCGTATTGATTTTATGTTACTTAGGTTTAAAGGACGATGAGACCAATGGGATAAGAAGTAACTCGTAACAGGTATGTGAAGCTTCTCTTGGCATGTTTTTGGTATAGATATGTAAAGCCTATTCTTTCTCTTTCTTTTGGCATGTCATAGAGGTAAGTAAAAAGTAATACGATCTATGAAGTAATTCCATTCCTAAATGTCTCCTGTTCTCTTCTGGATTGTGAACTCTCATTGTAGTTGAACTACTTTCCTCGAACTTACTATACGTTAAACAGACAATGAATATACAGATTTCTAATCGGAGAGACTATATGACTACATGTACTCTGAAATCCTTAAGAGGTTAGAACTACTTTGGTATGTATCTAAGGACCCCGAAATGTTAATTAATATAGTCCTAATGGCCTTTAGAGGGCACTTGGGCTGATTATATTACCACCCTGATTCTCAGACACTAGTTTAGCCTTCATATACTGTTGAGTCTCCGATAACGATTTAAACTACATATAGTTACTCACTACTCTAATCGTATATACTGTAACACTTCTTTCACCGTGTCCCGGGCCGGTAATAGTAATCTTGCATAATTCACTACATTATCCACCGAGCCCCTCACTAGAGGGTCGAGATACGTATGTATACATATATATAAATATGATGATGTGTTGTAATAAGGTGGTGATGGCACTGGGTTGTGATGATCTTACAGATGTATCCACTGACCCCTGATAGGGCCGGCTATATGATATAATTTGAACATGCATGTTTTTGTAATTCACAGAGTACAGGTACAGGCTTCTCAATTAATAATTTGTTCCCCTACTTCTTTATTTCAGATATACCTCCAGCTGTATGATGTTACATTTTACATATGTCGTACTGACTCCCTTTTCTTGGGGGGCTGTGTTTCATGCCCGTAGGTACAGATACAGGTTTTGGGAGTCCGTCAGCATAGGATTCTAGGCAGCTCAGGTGGAAGAGGCTCCATTGTATGGGAGCCTAGTTTTTGGTACTGACCACTGATGTATAAAATTGTTTTGTCTATTCAGGGGTACGGCGGGGGCCCTGTCCCGCCATATGTTGTTGTTAATATTTTTAGAGGTCTGCAGATATGTATATGTGGGTTATGTATATCAGTTTGATTCAGCTGGGTCAACATGATGTGTGGTATATGTTATTATGTTATGGCAGCTTTGTCGGCTTGCATGCCCTTTCATGTTATGATACAAACGAAAAGGGATACATGTTTATGAAAATATTATCACCCAATGGGGTTCTATTACATGATATTGTTTTATTTAAAGTTCAATTTGACCACAGCTGATAGTTAGGTATACGGAGGGTCCAGGTCGGACCCTAGTCGCGGCCTATGGGGTTGGGTCATGACACTTATGATGCCTTTTAAAGATCCCCGAACATTCTTACACATAGAAATGATCAATTCAAACCCTCTATACTTTTAATCGCTCAAATTCGAGCTCCCTAGCACCCAAAAATGAAGTTTGAACTTTGGAAGCAAAGTTGAAATGTGAATGTCTTTTAACTTAAAGACCAGATGATATTGGCCTTCACAATCGCTGAGCCCAAGGATCGTGATCGCAGTCGGGAGGGACTTGGAATCAAAACTACAAGCCTAAAATAAGTATTTCAAGAGACTACGCTAGTCTAGGGTCAGACTGGAGTCAAGGAAGTGAGATAACAAGAGGTAGGCCCTAAACCTGGCCAATACCAACCTATATCATATGCGATATATTCTAAACAATATCTAATAGAACACAGTTAAAGGGGGAGGATATAGCCTACCTCAAAGCCGAATATGCATTCTTTGAATCTACCAAAAATAAGCTCTCGACCTCCAAATCACCGCCAAACTAATAAAATGTCAATCACAACATCCACATAAATGTTTTGACACTAAAGTTTTATATTCTTATGAGACAGACCCAAAATTAGGTCTAAAATGAGATTATGGGACGCAATGTAGGAATACCAAAATTGACTCTGTGAAAAGGTGAATTTGATCTAAATGAAATCGTGGTCAAAATTATAGCACAATTTGACACGTAGAAACACTGAAATCAGACCATGCAATTTTTCATAATTAATGGAGGAAATCAAGGAAGAGGGAAACCCTTTGGGCATGAAATTACCTCAATATGATGCCTTTTGAAGATACCCGAACGTTCCACAAATAACCACAATTAATACAAACTGACCAGACTTGGAATAACTCAAATTGAGGTACCTAGCACCTAAAATTGAAGTTTGAACTTTGGAAGAAAAGTTGTAACGCGTCTGTCTTTCAACTTAAAGACCAGATGATATTGGTCTTCATGATCATGGATCCCAATGCTCGTGATCTCGGCCCATAGAGACTTGGACCATGGAAAATGTGAATGGTCAGCATACATGACCATCGCGATCGGGAACAAGACCTAGGGCTTGCAAACGCGAAGGGAAATAGTAGTTGCACAAGCTCTAACTTGAGCTTTGAAAAGCTCTGAAGGGGTTCTCTGGAAGGGTTTGGAACCCCATGCGCACAAAAAAACTATCCTACCCAATGAAATTCGATGTTACGGACTCAACAACACACTCAGAATATTCATTCAAGGTAATATTGATAAAAAGTGGGTTCCATGCTCAAGCCCTATTTTAAGCCAAAATCCACAAAGAGTTTCACAATGACACCATATTCCTCAGTAACAACACGAAAGGTTGTTCTAAAACTCAAACATTCCGGGGCTAACTACATTGAATGAATTTTAGTCTAAGCGTGTTTACCAGGAATGTGGAAAAAATCAACCTTAGGCTAAATTTCAAAGGCTCAAGCGTTAAATATCCTCAAACTCGCCCCGTTTGCCTTAATACTCGGGTCGACTATTCTACTAGCATAATTTGGCCACTCTGGAGCTGATGGAACCGTTAGAATTCTATTCTATGATTTGTTTTGTAAAGTTTGGACCAAAGCCATCCATTCAAACTCCAAGATTTCTAAAATAGGGAAATGGGAACAAAACCCAAATGAACGACTAGGCGATCGAACTATCAGTGCCAAGATGGCTTTCGAATGCAAAGGCCAAAACTTGTTTCAACAAGCTAATATGCATCAGCTAGTTTTGGCAAGACACAATTCTCCAACGGGGTTCTCATATTTGTTTGGAATTTTGAGTGTGCAAATGAACTATGCTACCCCACCAAACTCAATGTTCCATACTAAACAATGATGTCAAAATTTCCAACAGAGTTTGTCTTGAAAAAAGTGGATCCCTCACTCAAGTGTCATTTTTAGCCAATTTCAAATTCTAGACCAAACTCAATATTTTGAAGCTAACCACACTAATGTAATTCTTATTAGAGCATGTTTACCAAGAATGTGTCCACGATCAAACTTAAGTGTAAACTTAAAAGCTAAAATGCCTAATGGCACAAACTCCCATGAAATGTCTCAAGATTTTAGTCAACTATGCCACTAGCCTAAAATGACCTTTTTGGAGCTGATGTAAACATCAAAATTCAATTCAAAGGTTGTTTACCTAATCTTTTGACCGAAGCCAACTTTTTAAGTTTTAAAAGCTTCAAATCACAAAAATGAAGAAATCCAAAATGAACAACTAGGCAACCAAAAAGTCAGTACAAACATGTAATAAATGACTTGGGGTCTCTATAAGAACATTGTAAATGACCAAAAGAAGGAACTTTCACAGAAATGACTTAAGCGTCATTACAACATCAATTACTAAAAAAGATTTTCACTTGCAAAACTAAGAGAGAAGAAGTAGCTGAATGCTCAAATTAAGAAAATAAAGAAGACTTTTCAATCTTGTAGTCCTAGATTAAAGTTATGTTATATGTACCAAAATACCTTTAATCTTTGTCCTTAAACATGTCAAATGAAAAGTTAAAATTAAAGTGTTGCCAAAAAAGAAAAAAGTCATTCTTTTTTAAACAAACTAAAGAGGAAAGTAGGTCATATTTTTAAACAGGGGGAGTATCTTAGAAGGAGTATCTTAGTTGGGAGTAATTTAAAGTAAAGTTACGGTTTTCCATTAATGGAACAATATATTATAGAAGAGCTTCAAATCTCAAATTTAAAAATTTTATTTGTTGTAAACATGAGTCGTTTTAAATGAATATCATGTCAAAAGAACCAAAACATTGAGAGGAGCTCACATCCAAAATTTGAGATTGTTTTGAAGAGAATTGAATGAGTCGGGATTGGAAAAAAATTTAGCTCATAAGAAAGATGATCTGTTCTGTAATACATAGTTACACAACTTAATATACATGATTATATATTATTATACAATATCCATATGTTATATAACTATTTATACAGTATCTATAAATTATATGTACATGCATATAAATGCGACCATTTTGTTGAATTTTTTCCACTTGTATAGTTATGTAAGAAGCCCTTGTTTAGTCCATCTTGGCCCAATTTATCTTATCCCAAGAAAGGTTTAGGCAGGGATGGGCATTAATCCATCTATTGGTTTAACCCATCTTGACCTTCCCAACATCAACCCAAATGACCGATTTGTCAACCCTCCCTATATATGTAAAATATCTACTATAAACTCTAAAGATGAAGCCCTATATAGTCTTCTATTCACTTCTTATCTTAGGAAATAAGAAGTCACTTCTCCTCATTTCTTAACCCTAAAGCACAGTCGCTCTCCATAAACTTGGTCGAAATATAATGCCAGTCTTCTCTTAATCTTTTCTTCAATATCAACGAGTTCTTCTTCTTACTCTAAAGTTCGTCATGTAAGTAATTCCCTATTTTTGTTGTTTATTTCTAGCTTCATAATTTGAGAGATTATAGCTTAATTTTTGATGGATCATTATTTTCTTGAGATAATTTATGTGTTCATGTTCTACGTCTCATGTTGTTTGTTGTTATTTTTGTAATTTTATGAATTTCTTGGGATTATTTACTTCCTTATCTAAATATCGTAGGTTTTATTTTAATATTTATTTCCTGGTTTTTCTTATCACAGTGATTCAAAGTCTTAAATTCATAGCATGAAACTTGTGCAAAAAAATTGAAGCTGTGATATCAATTTCATTGGTGGAAGCTTAGCTTGACTACATGTTGTGATTTTCATTTTCATTGTCTCTTAGAATATTTTGCGGATACAACATCCGATAATTGCCAACCCGATATCGAACCAATTGATATCTTATCGGTTGGCTAGCAAATTAGTGCATTTAAAAGACAATAAATCAAACACTTGAATGTTATTATCAGCACGATCTTCCTGATAAGGAGCCCAAATGCAAATAAATTTATTTTTAAAATGGCTATAGTTTAATCTTAATTATAGATCTATAACTATATTTTACTTAATTATGATTCGTAGCTACATGTTAGAAGAAAAAGAGATGCGATCCAGATAGAAAGAGGCAAGTGAGATTTGAGAGAAAGAGAGGAGAGAGGATGAATACATGTTGTATTCGTCGTATCACTAATAGAACTATTGTATCAATGAATATAATTGTAGCAAGTGTATTAATGAAAATAATTTGTATTAATGATTTAAAGTTATGAATATAATTTTTATGATTATCAAAGTTAAGATCAAAGAAGTTACTATGGTGTAATAAGTCCATCTATCATGTACGCATGTTTTACCCTAAGTTGCGAATATAAGCTATGATCTTGAGTTCTAAATTATATTCAACGAAAGCTTTATGAATGTTTGACAAAGTATACGAATGAGTTTAAAGGTGCCTTTTGCAAAGAAGTTTTGTGAATGATGATTCTATAATGTTCAAGCAAGTTAATGATAGGGTGAGATAATTTATGAATAAAGATATGCGATTATCTTGACCTGATTTCTTGAGTCAAATGACACCTACTATATCCCACTTATAGGTAAGTTGATCTGTATCTTAGACCTACAAGAAATGGCATTAAGGGTAGAAACTAAAAAAAAATAATTAATTTATAGAAATAAAAAAGATTAAAGGCGGAACCAAACAAAAATATATATACACAATTAAAGATCCCTCTTAGAACCTGAAAGTCAAATGTGCAGAACTACAACAAAATGATAGGAGTCCCAAAAGTGGACCACAAAATGAAGACTTATCTCAAAAATTAAAAGACTAGTCAGCTATGTACAAAAGGAGACAGGTAAAGTCCTAAACATGATGTGCTCACCCTCGTCTCTAAATCAGACTGCTTCAGGATCGATGTCAGCGTTAGTTGCTGGTTCTCCGACCTACATCATGAAAATGGATACATAGTGTAGTATGAGTACCAAAAACAATAGGTAGTCAATAGATAACATTGTCCGATTGAGCAAGAAAAGTAAAAGTAATTTGAAATGCTAGAATCAAACACAAAAGAGTTCAAAATGGTGGGAAAACTAATAGAATGCACATGAGACTACTAAGAACAAAAAAGGAAGAAATTAGAGCTAACTAAAACCAATTGATCCCCCATAAGCCCAAAGGGTGCACTTGTAAGATCCTGAAAATAGATAGTCAAAATGAAAGAAAATTCCAAGAAAAGGGATTTTCCTAGAGTTTATGACTTGGCCTATGAGTTGTAAAGACTTCTAAGGGTTGTAGAAGCGGCAAGTAGGATTGATACTGGGGTTGGAAAATCGACTAAGTCTGGAACAAAGTTTACGAGTCAAGTTGACGACACGTAGCAATGGTGATGACTCATAGAGTTAGTCATAGATTTGATCTTTAATTTTGTGAAATTGACAAGCCTTAGTAATTTCAAAACGAATCAACAGGACAGGTCATAGAATGAGTTACGAATCATAGAATGGACGTAGAATTGGGTCTTGAGTTTTGAATTTTTACTAAGTGAAGGGGAGATTGATGATTCATTTTTACAACTTGTAGAAGAGTCGATGACTAATAAGGATGAGTAGTAGGTACCATTTTTCATTACAATAGACTATAATTTTGGAGCACTACTTTGGCGACTCATGTTAAAAACGTGTAGACATATAAAGAGTTTTAGAAGCCATCCAAAGTGTCATAAAGGGGTGATTCTTAATTGTGCATAGATTTTAAGATGAATTATTCAGTGTGGAAATATATTTGGAGACGTTTTAAGGTCAGAAGAATCCTCTAGCACAAAGTCTGGTAGAAAGCTTCTTTACCGATTGAGTTTTGGTGAAAGATTTTACATGGGTCAAATTTAAATGATTATATATTCTAGAATATAATGAATTAGGTAGTACACAATAAATAAAATTATAGGTATTTAAATCCTCTTTTCAACTCCACCAACTTTGTCTCATTTGGAGTTCATAAGAAAATGTTATTATCATTTTATGAAAGACTGTCAAATCAGAAATATTATGACCTTGAGTTACGGCCCGTTGAAACAAGTGACGAACCGCAGAAATAGTTATGAACCATAAACATTGGTCATAAAAAAAGATCATAGGCTCAACTTTAAGTCTTTTTTTTCAAGGTTTGATAGGACAAAAGTGGTCTATGGCCCATAATGTTTTTCACGACCAGTAAGGGTGCTTCATAGGGTCCTTCGAACAAATTTTTATAAGGGGTTGTTTGGTATTTTAAAAATAAGTTCCTCAATGTATTTGGACATTTTTGGGACTAGGTTCTCAACTATTGACTACCTTAAGTATTCCTAAACTTTCATTCTTTTATTAACTCTCAAAAATCACAAGTCTTCTCTCCCAAGGGGTGCTCTCAAAGGTCTTCTCTCACACTCAAGCTAGGGTCTCAAGCTCAACAAGGTTTATCTTTAATTTTTTAGTGTATTCAATAAAGGTATGTGGGGATTGGTTCATGAGTTCCTTTAACCCATGAAGTCCCAAGGTTTTCTGTAAGTTTCTTTCAATTTCAATTGATTATGAACCCTAATTTTGATGAATTCCATTGGGCTGATTTAATTCCATTTTTAGATGTTATCGATGATTATTATATGCATGTTGTCATATGAATAGCATGATTTTAAGTGGAATTATGAATTTCTATGCATGAAGCTATTTCCAAGTTTAGATTATAAAGTCAAAGATAATTTTCATGAATAGGTTACGAGTAAATGATCTTCAAATAAAGTATTTATGATTTAAAGTTGAGATTATAATTTTTGTAATGATAAAAGTTAAGATCAAAGAAGTTATTACGGGGTGATAAGTCCATCTATCATGTATGTATGTTTTATCCTAAGTTACAAGTATAAGCTATGATCTTGAGTTCCAAGTTATATTCAACGAAAGCTTTATGAATGTTTGACAAGGTATACGAATGAGTTTAAATTTGCTTTTTGCAAAGAAGTTTTGTGAATGATGTTTCTATAATGTTCAAGTAAGTTAATCATAGGGTGAGATAATTTATGAATAAAGATATGCGATGATCAAAGCTCTACACTCACATTACATGAGATAAAGTTAAGAATCTATTCTATGATTATGTTCTTATGAAACCTTCTATCAATTCAACATAAAATAATAGAAATCAAGCTAGTTAAATTTTCGACGAGCCTCTACTTGTTCACTCAATATAATAACTTTTCTAAATCAATGGACTTATCATATATTTATATATTCAAGAAATGAGATCTAAAAAAGAAAAATATAAAATATGGGATAAAAACTGGCTAGTTATTTATTGATTTCCCTTCCTAGGACATTTTCCTTTATGCGATTATCTCGACCTGATTTCTAGAGTCAAATGAAACCTACTATATCCCACCTATAGGTAAGTTGATCCATATCTCAGAACTACAAGTAATGAGATTAAGGGTAGAAACTAAATAAAAATAATTAATTTATAGAAATAAAAAAGATTCAAGGCGGAACCAAACAAAAATATATATACACAATTAAAGATCCCTCTTAGAACCTGAAAGTCAAATCTGCAGAACTACAACAAAATGATATGAGTCCCAAAAGTGGACCATAAAATGAAGACCTATCTCAAAAAGTAAAAGACTAGTCAGCTATGTACAAAAGGAGAAGGTAAAGTCCAAAACACGATGTGCTCACCCTCGCCTCTAAATTAGACTGTTGCAGGCTCGATCTCAGCATTGGTTGATGTTTCTCCAACCTATATCATGAAAATAGATCCATAGAGTACTATGATTACCAAAACAATAGGTAGTCAATAGATATCATCGTCCGATTGAGAAAGAAAAGTAAAAGTAATTTGAAATGCTAGAATCAAACACAAAAGAGCTCAAAATGGTGGGAAAACTAATAGAATGCACATGAGAATACTAAGAACAAAAAAGGAAGAAATTAGAGCTAACTAAAACCAATTGATCCCCCATAAGACCAAAGGCTGCACTTGTAAGATCCTCAAAATAGAATAGTCAAAATGAAAGAAAATTCCAAGAAAAGGGATTTTCCTAGAGTTTACAACTTGGCCTACGAGTTTTAAGGACTTCTAAGGGTTGTAAAAGCGGCTCGTAGGATTGATATTGGGGTTGGAAAATCGACTAAGCTTGGAACAGAGTTTATGATTCAAGTTGACGACACGTAGCAATGATGATGACTCATAGAGTTAGTGGTAGAGTTGATCTTTGATTTTTTGAAATTGACAAGCCTTTGTAATTTCGAAATGAATCAATAGGACGGGTCGTAGGATGAGTTACGAATCGTAGAATGGAAGTAGAATTGGGTCCTGAGTTCTGAATTTTTACTAAGTGAAGGGGAAATTGATGATTCATATTTACAACTTGTAGGAGAGTCGATGATTAATAAGGATGAGTAGTAGGGACCATTTTTCATTACAATAGACTATGATTTTGGAGCATTACTTTTACGACTCATGTTAAAAACCTGTAGACAAATGAAGAGTTTCAGAAGCCATCCAAAGTGTCATAAAGGGCTGATTCTTAATTGTGCATAGATTTTAAGACCAATTATTCAGTGTGAAAATAGATTTGGAGACGGTTTAAGGTCACAAGAATCCTCTAGCCCAAAGTCTGGTAGAAAGCTTCTTTACCGATTGAATTTTTGTGAAAGATTTTACATGGTCAACTTTAAATGATCATATATCCTAGAATATAATGAATTAGATAGTACACAATCAATAAAATTATAGGTATTTGAATCCTATTTCCAACTCCACCAATTTTGTCTCATTTGGAGTTCGGAAGAAAAAGTTATTACCATTTTACGAAAGACTGTCAAATCAGAAATATTATGACCTTGAGTTACGACCCGTTGAAACAAGTGACAAACCGCAGAAATAGTTATGACCCATAAACATTGGTCATAAATGAAGATCATAGGCTCATTTTAATCCTTTTTAATAAGGTTTGATAGGACGAAAGCGGTCTACGACCCATAATGTTTTTCACGACCCGTAAGGGTGCTTCATAGGGTCCTTCGAACAAATTTTTATAAAGGGGTTGTTTGGTATTTTCCAAATAAGTTCCTCAATGTATTTGAACATTTTTGGGACTAGGTTCTCAACTATTGACTACCTTAAGTATTCCTAAGCTCTTATTCTTTTATTAACTCTCAAAAATCACAAGTCTTCTCTCCCAAGGGGTGCTCTCAAAGGTCTTCTCCCACACTCAAGCTAGGGTCTCAAGCTCAACAAGGTTTATCTTCAATTTCTTAGTGGATTCAATCAAGATATGTGGGGACTGGTTCATGGGTTCCTTTAACCCATGAAGTCCCACGGTGTTATGTAAGTTTCTTTCAATTTCAATTAATTATGAACCCTAGTTTTGATGAATTCCATTCGGCTGATTTAATCCTATTTTTATATGTTATCGATGATCATTATACGCATGTTGCCATATGAATAGCATGATTTTAAGTGGAATTATGAATTCCCATTCTTGAAGCTATTTCCAATATTAGATTATAAAGTCAAAGATGATTTTCATGAATAGATTACGAGTTAAATGATCTTCAAATAAAGTATTCATGATTTAAGGTTGAGATTATAACTTTTATAATGACCAAAGTTAAGATCAAAGAAGTTATTATGGTGTGATAAATCCATCTATCATGTATGCATGTTTTACCCTAAGTTACAAGTATAAGCTATGATCTTGAGTTCCAAGTTATATTCAACGAAAGTTTATGAATATTTGACAAGGTATACGAATGAGTTTAAATGTTCCTTTTGCAAAGAAGTTTTGTGATACGGTGAGATAATTTATGAATAAAGATATGTGATGATCAAAGGTCTACACTCACATTACATGAGATAAAGTTAAGGATCTATTCTATAATTATGTTCTTATAAAACCTTTGGTCAATTCAACATAAAATATTAGAAGTCAAGCTAGCTAAATTTTCGACGAGCTTCTACTTGTTCACTCAATGTAATAACTTTTCTAAATCAATGGACTTATCATATATTTATATATTCAATAAATGAGATCTAAAAAAGTGAAATATACAATATGGGTTAAAAACTAGTTAGTTATTTATTGTTTTCCCTTCCTAGGACATCTTTCTTTATGGTGTTATCTCGACCTGATTTCTCGAGTCAAATGACACCTACTATATCCCATTTATAGGTAAGTTGATCTGTATCTTAGAACTATAAAAAATGGGATTAAGAGTAGAACCTAAAAATAAATAATTAATTTATAGAAATAAAAAAGATTCAAGGCGGAACCAAATAATAATATATATACACAATTAAAGATCACTCTTAGAACCTGAAAGTCAAATGTGCAGAACTACTACAAATGGATATGAGTCCCAAAAGTGGACCACAAAATGAAGACTTATCTCAAAAAGTAAAAACTAGTCAGCTATGTACAAAAGGAGACAGGTAAAGTCCAAAAAATGATGTGCTCACCCACACCTCTAAATCAGACTGCTGCAGGCTCGACCTCAGCATTGGTTGCTAGTTCTTCAACCTACTTCATCAAAATGAATGCATAGTATAGTATGAGTACCAAAAAAATAGGTAGTCAATAGGTATCATCGTCCGATTGAGCAAGAAAAGTAAAAGTAATTTGAAATGCTAGAATCAAACACAAAAGAGGTCAAAATGGTGGGAAAACTAACAGAATGCACATAAGACTACTAAGAACAAAAAAAGAAGAAATTGTAGCTAACTAAAACAAATTGACCCCCCATAAGCCCAAAGGCTGCAATTGTAAGATCTTGAAAATAAAATAGTCAAAATGAAAGAAAATTCCAAGAAAAGGGATTTTCCCAGAGTTTACAACTTGGCCTACGAGTTGTAAGGACTTCTAAGGGTTGTAGAAGCGGCTCGTAGGCATAATATTGGGGTTGGAAAATCGACTATGTTTGGAACCACAGTTTATGAGTCAAGTTGATGACATGTAGAAATGGTAAGGACTCACAGAGTTAGTCGTAGAGTTGATCTTTGATTTTGTAAAATTAAAAAAGCCTTAGTAATTTCGAAACGAATCAATAGGACGGGTCGTAGGATGAGTTACGAATCGTAGAATGGACGTAGAATTGGGTCCTTAGTTCTGAATTTTTACTAAGTGAAGGGGAAATTGATGAGACATTTTTAACAATTGTAGGAGAGTCAATGACTAATAAGGATGAGTAGTAGGGACCATTTTTCATTACAATAGACTATGATTTTGGAGCACTATTTTGACGACTCATGTTAACAACGTGTAGACAAATAAAGAGTTTTAGAAGCCATCCAAAGTGTCATAAAGAGGTGATTCTTAATTGTGCATAGCTTTAAAGACAAATTATTCAGTGTGGAAATAGATTTGGAGACATTTTAAGGTTACAAGAATCGTCTAGCACATAGTCTAGTAGAAAGCTTCTTTACCGATTGAATTTTTGTGAAAGATTTTACATGGTCAACTTTAAATGATCATATATCCTAGAATATAATGAATTAGATAGTACACAATCAATAAAATTATAGGTATTTGAATCCTCTTTCCAACTCCACCAATTTTGTCTCATTTGGAGTTTGAAAGAAAAAGTTATTACCATTTTACGAAAGACTGTCAAATCAGAAATATTATGACCTTGAGTTACGACCCGTTGAAATAAGTGACGAACCGCAGAAATAGTTATGACCCATAAACATTGGTAGTAAACAAAGATCATAGTCTCAATTTTTAAGCCTTTTTTTCAAGGTTTGAAACAACGAAAGCGGTATACAACCCATAATGTTTTTCACGACCCGTAAGGGTGCTTCATAGGGTCCTTCGAACAAATTTTTATAAGGGGTTGTTTGGTATTTTCCCAATAAGTTCCTCAATGAATTTGGACATTTTTGGGACTAGGTTCTCAACTATTGACTACCTTAATTATTACTAAACTCGCATTCTTTTATTAACTCTAAAAAATCACAAGTCTTCTTTCCCAAGGTGTGCTCTCAAAGGTCTTCTCCCACACTTAAGCAAGGGTCTCAACCTCAACAAGGTTTATATTCAATTTCTTAGTGGATTCAATCAAGGTATGTGGGGACTGGTTCATGGGTTCCTTTAACCCATGAAGTCCCACAGTTTTCTGTAAGTTTCTTTCAATTTCAATTAATTATGAACCCTAGTTTTGATGAATTCCATTGGGCTGATTTAATTCTATTTTTAGATGTTATCGATGATCATTATATGTATGTTGTCATATGAATAGCATGATATTAAGTGTAATTATGAATTCCCATTCATGAAGCTATTTCCAAGTTTAGATTATAATGTCAAAGATGATTTTCATGAATAAATTACGAGTTAAAAGATCTTCAAATAAAGTATTCATGATTTAAAGTTGAGATTATAATTTTTATGATGATCAAAGTTAATATAAAAGAAGTTATTATGGTGTGATAAGTCCATCTATCATGTTTGCATGTTTTACCCTAAGTTACAAGTATAAGCTATGATCTTGAGTTCCAAGTTATATTCAACGAAAGCTTTATGAATGTTTGATAAGGTATACGAATGAGTTTAAAGGTGCCTTTTGCAAAGAATTTTGGTGAATGATGATTCTATAATGTTCAAGCAAGTTAATGATAAGGTGAGATAATTTATGAATAAAGATATGCGATGATCAAAGGTCTACACTCACATTACATGAGATAAAGTTAAGGATCTATACTATAATTATGTTCTTATAAAACCTTTTGTCAATTCAACATAAAATATTAGAAGTCAAGCTAGCTAAATTTTCGACGAGCTTCTACTTGTTCACTCAATGTAATAACTTTTCTAAATCAATGGACTTATCATATATTTATATATTCAATAAATGAGATCTAAAAAAGTGAAATATACAATATGGGTTAAAAACTAGTTAGTTATTTATCGTTTTCCCTTCCTAGGACATCTTTCTTTATGGTGTTATCTCGACCTGATTTCTCGAGTCAAATGACACCTACTATATCCCATTTATAGGTAAGTTGATCTGTATCTTAGAACTATAAAAAATGGGATTAAGGGTTAAAACTAAATAAAAATAATTAATTTATAGAAATAAAAAAGATTCAAAGCAGAACCAAATAAAAATATATATACACAATTAAAGATCACTCTTAGAACCTGAAAGTCAAATATGCAGAACTACTACAAAATGATATGAGTCCCAAAAGTGGACCACAAAATGAAGACTTATCTCAAAAAGTAAAAAACTAGTCAGCTATGTCCAAAAGGAGACAGGTAAAGTCCAAAAAATGATGTGCTCACCCTCGCCTCTAAATCAGACTGCTGCAGGCTCGACCTCAGTATTGGTTGCTAGTTCTTCGACCTACATCATCAAAATGGATGCATAGTGTAGTATGAGTACCAAAAAAATAGGTAGTCAATAGGTATCATCGTTCGATTGAGCAAGAAAAGTAAAAGTAATTTGAAATGCTAGAATCAAACACAAAAGAGGTCAAAATGGTGAGAAAACTAATAGAATGCACATGAGACTACCAAGAACAAAAAAGGAAGAAATTAGAGCAAACTAAAACCAATTGATCCCCCATAAGACCAAAGGCTGCACTTGTAAGATCCTCAAAATAGAATAGTCAAAATGAAAGAAAATTCCAAGAAAAGGGATTTTCCCAGAGTTTACAACTTGGCCTACGAGTTGTAAGGACTTCTAAGGGTTTTAGAAGCGGCTCGTAGGATTGATATTCTGGTTGGAAAATTGACCAAGTTTGGAACCACAGTTTATGAGTCAAGTTGACGACACGTAGCAATGGTGATGACTCTTAGAGTTAGTGGTAGAGTTGATCTTTGATTTTTTGAAATTGACAAGCCTTTGTAATTTCGAAAAGAATCAATAGGACGGGTCGTAGGATGAGTTACGAATCGTAGAATGGACGCAAAATTGGGTCCTGAGTTCTGAATTTTTACTAAGTGATGGGGAAATTGATGAGTCATTTTTAACACTTGTATAAGAGTCGATGAATAATAAGGATGAGTTGTAGGGACCATTTTTCATTACAATAGCCTATGATTTTGGAGCACTATTTTGACGACTCATGTTAACAACGTGTAGACAAATGAAGAGTTTTAGAAGCCATCCAAAGTGTCATAAAGGGTGATTCTTAATTGTTCATAGATTTTAAGACAAATTATTAAGTGTGGAAATAGATTTGGAGACGTTTTAAGGTCACAAGAATCCTCTAGCACAAAGTCTAGTAGAAAGCTTCTTTATCGATTGAGTTTTGGTGAATGATTTTATATGGGTCAACTTCAAATGATCATATCTCCTAGAATATAATGAATTAGGTAGTACACAATCAATAAAATTATAGGTATTTGAATACTATTTCCAACTCCACCAATTTTGTCTCATTTGGAGTTCGGAAGAAAAAGTTATTACCATTTTACGAAAGACTGTCAAATCAGAAATATTATGACCTTGAGTTACGACCCGTTGAAACAAGTGACGATATCCATAAACATTGGTCATAAATATAGATCAGAGGATCATTTTTTAAGACATTTTTTCAAGGTTTGATATGACAAAAGCGGTCTATGACCCATAGGTTTTTCTCGACCCGTAAGGGTGCTTCATAGGGTCCTTCGAACAAATTTTTATAAGGGGTTGTTTGGTATTTTCCCAATAATTTCCTCAATGTATTTGGACATTTTTAGGACTAGGTTCTCAACTATTGACTACCTTAATTATTCCTAAACTTCATTCTTTTATTAACTCTTAAAAATCACAAGCCTTTCTCTCCCAAGGGGTCCTCTCAAAGGTCTTCTCCCAAACTCAAGCTAGGGTCTCAAGCTCAACAAGGTTTATCTTCAATTTCTTAGTGGATTCAATCAAGGTATGTGGGGATTGGTTCATGGGTTCCTTTCACCCATGAAGTACCAAGGTTTTCTGTAAGTTTCTTTCAATTTCAATTGATTATGAACCCTAGTTTTCATAAATTGAATTGGGCAAATTTAATTCCATTTTTAGATGTTATCAATGACAATTATATGCATGTTGTCATATGAATTGCATTATTTTAAGTGGAATTATGAATTTCCATGCATGAAGCTATTTCCAAGTTTAGATTATAAAGTCAAAGATGATTTTCATGAATAGATTACAAGTAAAATGATCTTCAAATAAAGTATTCATGATTTAAAGTTGAGATTATAATTTTTAAGATGATCAAAATTAAGATCAAATGAAGTTATTATGGTGTGATAAGTCCATTTATCATGTATGCATGTTTTACCCTAAGTTGTAAGTATAAGCTATGATCTTGAGTTCCAAGTTATATTCAATGAAAACTTTATGAATGTTTGACAAGGTATAGGAATGAGTTTAAAGGTGGCTTTTGCAAAGAAGTTTTGTGAATAATGATTCTATAATGGTCAAGCAAGTTAATGATAGGATGAGATAATTTATGAATAAAGATATGCAATTATCTCGACCTTGTTTCTCAAGTCAAATGAAACCTACTGTATCCCACTTATAGGTAAGTTGATCCGTATCTCAGAACTACAAGTAATGGGATTAAGGGTAGAACCTAAATAAAATTAATTAATTTTTAGAAATAAAAAAGATTCAAGGCGGAACCAAACAAAAATATATATACACAATTAAAGATCCCTATTAGAACCTGAAAGTCAAATGTGCAGAACTACTACAAAATGATAGGAGTCCCAAAATGGACCATAAAATGAAGACTTATCTCAAAAATTAAAAGACTAGTCAGCTATGTACAAAAGGACACAGGTAAAGTCCTAAACATGATGTGCTCAACCTCACCTCTAAATAAGACTGCTGCAGGCTCGATCTCAGTGTTGGTTGCTGGTTCTCCGACCTACATCATGAAAATGGATGCATAGTGTACTATGATTACCAAAACAATAGGTAGTCAGTAGGTATCATCGTCCGATTGAGCAAGAAAAGTAAAAGTAATTTGAAATGCTAGAATCAAACACAAAAGAGGTCATGAGACTACTAAGAACAAAAAAGGAAGAAATTACAGCTAACCAAAACCAATTAATCCCCCATAAGCCCAAAGGGTGCACTTGTAAGATCCTGAAAATAGAATAGTCAAAATGAAAGAAAATTCCAAGAAAAGGGATTGTCCCAGAGTTTACGAGTTGGCCTATGAGTTTTAAGGACTTTTAAGGGTTGTAGAAGCGGCTCATAGGAATAATATTAGGGTTGGAAAATTGACTAAGTTTGGAACAGAGTTTACGAGTCAAGTTGACGAAACATAGCAATGGTGAAGACTCATAAAGTAAGTCATAGAGTTGATCTTTGATTTTGTGAAATTGACAATCCTTAGTAATTTCAAAACGAATCAACAAGATGGGTCGTAGGATGAGTTACGAATCATAGAATCGACGTAGAATTGGGTCCTGAGTTATGAATTCTTACTAAGTGAAGGGGAAATTGATTAGTCATATTTACAACTTGTAGGAGAGTCGATGACTATTAAGGATGAGTAGTAGGGACCATTTTTCATTACAATAGCCTATGATTTTAGAGCACTACTTTGATGACTCATGTTAACAACCCGTAGACAAATGAAGAGTTTTAGAAGCTATCCAAAGTGTCTAAAGGGGTTATTTTTAATTGTGCATAGATTTTAAGACCAATTATTCAGTTTTGAAATAGATTTGGAGATGTTTTAAGGTCACAAGAATCCTCTAGCACAAAGTCTAGTACAAAGCTTCCTTACCGATTTAGTTTTGGTGAAAGATTTTACATGGCTCCACTTTAAACGATCATATCTCCTACAATATAATGAATTAGGTAGTAAAAAATTAATCAAATTATAGGTATTTGAATCCTATTTCCAACTCCACCAATTTTGTCTCATTTGGAGTTCGGAAGAAAAAGTTATTACCATTTTACGAAAGACTGTCCAATCAAATATATTACGAACTTGAGTTACGACCCTTTGAAACAAGAGATGAATCGTAGAAATAGTTATGACCCATAAATATTGGTCGTAAACAAATATCATAGGATCATTTTTCAAGACTTTTTTTCAAGGATTGATAGGACGAAAACGGTCTACAACCCATAATGTTTTTCACGACCCGTGAGGGTGCTTCATAGGGTTCTTCGAACAGATTTTTATAAGGGGTTGTTTGGTATATTCCCTATAAGTTCCTTAATGTATTTGGATATTTTTAGGACTAGGTTCTCAACTATTGACTACCTTAAGTATTCCTAAACTCTAATTCTTTTATTAACTCTAAAAAATCACAAGTCTTCTGTCCCAAGAGGTCCTCTCAAAGGTCTTCTATCACACTCAAGCTAGGGTCTCAAGATCAATAAGGTTTACCTTCAATTTATTAGTGGATTCAATCAAGGTATGTGGGGATTGGTTAATGGGTTCCTTTCACCCATGAAGTCCCAAGGTTTTCTGTAAGTTTCTTTCAATTTCAATTGATTATGAACCCTAGTTTTGATGAATTGCATCGGGCTGATTTAATTCCATTTTTAGATATTATCATTGATAATTATATGCATATTGTCATATTAATTGCATGATTTTAAGTGTAATTATGAATTCCCATGCATGAATCTATTTCCAAGTTTAGATTATAAAGTCAAAGACGATTTTCATGAATAGATTATGATTTAAATGATCTTCCAAAAAAGTAATCCTGATTTAAAGTTGAGATTATAATTTTTATGATGATCAAAGTTAAGATCAAAGAAGTTATTATGGTGTGATTAGTCTATCGATCATGTATGCATGTTTTACCCTAAGTTGCAAGTATAAGCTATGATCTTGAGTTCCAAATTATATTCAACGAAAGCTTTATGAATATTTGACAAGGTATATGGATGAGTTTAAAGGTGCCTATTCCAAAGAAGTTTTGTGAATGATGATTCTATAATGTTCAAGCAAGTTAATGATAGGGTGAGATAATTTATGAATAAATATATGCGATGATCAAAGGTCTACACTCACATTACATGAGATAAAGTTAAGGATCTATTCTATGATTATGTTCTTATGAAACCTTTTGTTAATTCAACATAAAATAATAGAAATCAAGCTAGCTAAATTTTCGACGAGCTTCTACTTGTTCACTCAATGTAATAACTTTTCTAAATCAATGGACTTATCATATATTTATATATTCAAGAAATGAGATCTAAAAAAGTGAAATATAAAATATGGGATAAAAAACTGGCTAGTTATTTATTATTTTTCCTTCCTAGGCCATTTTTCTTTATGTTGTTATCTCGACCTGATTTCTCGAGTCAAATGACACCTACTATATGCCACTTATAGGTAAGTTGATCCGTATCTCAGAACTACAAGAAATGGAATTAAGGGTAGAAACTAAATAAAAATAATTAATTTATAAAAATAAAAAAGATTCAAAGCAGAACCAAATAAAAATATATATATACACAATTAAAGATCGCTCTTAGAACCTGAAAGTCAAATATGCAGAACTACTACAAAATGATATGAGTCCCAAAAGTGGACCACAAAATGAAGACTTATCTCAAAAAGTAAAAAACTAGTCAGCTATGTTCAAAAGGAGACAGGTAAAGTCCAAAAAATGATGTGCTCACCCTCGCCTCTAAATCAGACTGCTGCAGGCTCGACCTCAGTATTGGTTGCTAGTTCTTCGACCTACATCATCAAAATGGATGCATAGTGTAGTATGAGTACCAAAAAAATAGATAGTCAATAGGTATCATCGTCCGATTGAGCAAGAAAAGTAAAAGTAATTTGAAATGCTAGAATCAAACACAAAAGAGGTCAAAATGGTGAGAAAACTAATAGAATGCACATGAGACTACTAAGAACAAAAAAGGAAGAAATTAGAGCTAACTAAAACCAATTGATCCCCCATAAGACCAAAGGCTGCACTTGTAAGATCCTCAAAATAGAATAGTCAAAATGAAATAAAATTCCAAGAAAAGGGATTTTCCCAGAGTTTACAACTTGGCCTACGAGTTGTAAGGACTTCTAAGGGTTGTTGAAGCGGCTCGTAGGATTGATATTGTGGTTGGAAAATTGACCAAGTTTGGAACCACAGTTTATGAGTCAAGTTGACGACATGTAGCAATGGTGATGACTCTTAGAGTTAGTGGTAGAGTTGATCTTTCATTTTTTGAAATTGACAAGCCTTTGTAATTTCGAAAAGAATCAATAGGACGGGTCGTAGGATGAGTTACGAATCGTAGAATGGACGCAAAATTGGGTCCTGAGTTCTGAATTTTTACTAAGTGATGGGGAAATTGATGAGTCATTTTTAACACTTGTATGAGAGTCGATGAATAATAAGGATGAGTTGTAGGGACCATTTTTCATTACAATAGCCTATGATTTTGGAGCACTACTTTGATGACTCATGTAAATAACCCGTAGATAAATGAAGAGTTTTAGAAGCCATCTGAAGTGTCGTAAAGGAGTGATTCTTAATTTTGCATAGATTTTAAGACTAGTTATTCAGTGTGGAAATAGATTTGGTGACATTTTAAGGTCACAAGAATCCTCTAGCACAAAGTCTAGTACAAAGCTTCTTTACCTATTGAGTTTTGGTGAAAGATTTTACTTAGGTCAACTTTAAACGATCATATCTCCTAGAATATAATGAATTAGATAGTACACAATTTATTCAATTATGGGTATTTGAATCCTTTTTCCAAGTACACTAATTTTGTCTCATTTGGAGTTCGGAAGAAAAAGTTATTACCCTTTTATAAAAGACTGTCAAATCAGAAATATTACGACCTTGAGGAACGAACCGTTGAAACAAGTCACGAACCGTAGAAATAGTTATGACCCATAAACATTGGTCGTAAAAAAAGATCAGAGGTTATTTTATAGGGTCCTTCAAATAGATTTTTATAAGGGGTTGTTTTGTATTTTCCCTATAAGGTCCTTAATGTATTTGGACATTTTTGGGACTAGGTTCCTAACTATTGACTACCTTAGGTATTCCTAAAATCTCATTTTTTTATTAACTCTCAAAAATCACATGTCTTCTCTCTCAAGGGGTCCTCTCAAAGGTCTTCTCCCACACTCAAGCTAGGGTCTCAAGCTCAACCAGGTTTCTCTTCAATATCTTAGTGGATTCAATCAAGGTATGTGGAGATTGGTTTATGAGTTCCTTTCACCCTTGAAGTCCCAAGGTTTTCTGTAAGTTTCTTTCAGTTTCAATTGATTATGAACCCTAGTTTTGATGAATTGCATTGGGCTGATTTAATTCCATTTTTAGATGTTATCAATGATCATTATATGTATGTTGTCATATGAATTGCATTATTTTAAGTGGAATTATGAATTCTCATGCATGAAGCTATTTCCATGTTTAGATTATAAAGTCAAAGATGATTTTCATGAATAGATTATGAGATAAATGATCTTCAAATAAAGTATTCATGATTTAAAGTTGAGATTATAATTTTTATGATAATCAAAGTTTAGATCAAAGAAGTTATTATGGTGTGATAAGTCCATCTATCATGTATGCATGTTTTATCCTAAGTTGCAAGTGTAAGCTATGATCTTGAGTTCCAAGTTATGTTCAACGAAAGCTTTATGAATGTTTGACAAGGTCTACGAATGAGTTTAAAGGTGCCTTTTGTGAAGAAGTTTTGTGAATGATGATTCTATAATGTTCAAGCAAGTTAATGATAGGATGAAATAATTTATTAATAAAGATGTGCAATGATCAAAGGTCTACACTCACATTACATGAGATAAAGTTAAGGATCTATTTTATGATTATGTTCTTATGAAGAGTGGACAGGTAGTAGATATGGCCCCTCCCACAAGAAGATTGAGTTTATGTTTTATGGTTTATCTATTTTGTTGATAGTTTACCTAGCACCGAGTGGACCTTGGGATAGGTACTCTCTCCCATAGCCAAGGCAAGAGACCCATAGAAAGATTCCATTGTCCCATAACTATGTGCCACCATAGGATAAATCATTACCCCTAGAAGAGGCTTGATTCCTTACAGACTCACCCATAGAAGAGGCTTGATTCCTTAGAGGCTCACCCGTAGAAAAGGCTCAATCCTTCATGTAGCTTAGTGGATCCACATAGGCAAATAGGAGCCTACCTTTCCAAGTAGTTTCCCCCTTTCCTCCGATATATGGGTAAACATTGGGACTGTTGTTATAGCTTACATAGTTTATGTCGGTTATTGGTCGATCTCACTAAGTTACAAGGTCCTTCTCTTGACGTTTAAGGTATTTCTTACTATGGCTACTAATATATTTTACATGTACATGATCTCTTATAAGGTTAAAGGTCCTATCTCACAAGTTATATAATATGAAGTAAGTTTTACTATGATGTTTATGATGCATTGACCACAAGTTTTTAATATCATTTCAAATGATTTTCAAGCCTTATTTCGTGATTTTCATTACATTGGTCATGCGTCCTATATTCATATTATTTATGCCTTATTTCATTTTCATGCATAACTCACATACTTAGTACTTTCAAATGTACTAAAACATATTTTGCCTACATTGTCTCATAATGTAGGGATGGACGACACTCACGATTACCCTGATCGTGGCTAGAGTTTTCTTTAGAATTCTAAGAGTTGGTGAGTCCTCATTCTACCGAGGACAAAAATTTATTGCTTGTTTCTTTTGCTTAGACATTATTTTATTTATAGGGTGAGCTAGGTGCTTTTCCTAAGACCCTGTCAAAGCTTAAACTAGAGGCATGTTTAGATGGTGTATAAGTGTAGTCCGATTTGGACATTTATAGAGTTGGATTTTCCTATGTACATTACCCCACTTATGATTACTTTATCTTATCTTTATATTGTTCTTTACCTTATGTATGCAATGAATGCTAAAATGGCTAATAGTTGGGGTCCCTTGCATCCCAATCGCTATGTTAAGACTAGGTCCTAGGTCAGGTCGTGACAACACTCGTGCGCAAAAGTTAACTAAAAATCGGGCAGAGACCCATTAGCCAGAAAGGTGCACAAAAGAGTTAGGAACCACAAAGAGAATATAAAGGTACTTAGAAAATTACCATGATCTTTTACATATTTGAACTAAGTTAGTCGAGTGCCAGGTACTTCAACCACGAAAGAATATAAGCAAAGGAGTCTAACCGAGGTGGAGGGTAAACAAAGGAATCTAACTGAGGTGAAATATACACTAAAGACTCTAATTAACGGGAAACATACACCAAGAACTATAACCAAGGTAAAATATACGCCAAAGACTCTAACCCATGCGAAAGATACGCCATGGACTCTAACCAATGCCAAAGATAATTCGTACACTTGTCATGACCCAATTTCTCATGGTGTGATGGCCTTTGATATTACCCACTAGTAGGTAATCCTAACCCTTAAACCTTGGCCCGAAACCAGAGGCAACAGGCTATTCAGCAGAAGATGAACAATAAAGAAGAAAATAAATAATAATAAAAAGGGACAGAACAACTGAAATAAATCATAAGTAACCATCCAAGACCTGACATCTATCTGTAATTAAGCATCTAAATTAAAATACGAATATAAGGTTTTTACAGATACAAATATAATTACAGACAATCTTTTGAAGCAATTAAAGACAAGTCCTATTCCATAATAGATGGAGATCGGCAACTCCAAATACTAGAAGATCACATATGTCCAAACCAAAGGCTTCTCCGCCCCAGTCCAAATTAACGGCGAAAACTCGTACTATGATCTACACGGGGCATAAGTGTAGTATGAGTACCAACCAAATGGTAATGAGTAGTCATAGGCTGACTAAGCTCCAAATATAATGCAAGTATAAATAACATATAATCAACTAAATACTTCACAAGAAACTAATAAGGAATTATTATAATAATGATAGGAAATAAGACAAAGAGACCAGAAATATTGATAAAGGAGAAGAGTCCAAGAACCCACCTATAAGGCAATCCAGCAACCTATTAACAGGAAGAAGGGATCATAGGAGACTACTAAATGGGAATATAGTGCTAACAGACAACACTAACCACATAATCACCTAAGAGATATTCCAGCTGAACCCTGCAAGAGGTACCAACCACAATCCAACTTAAATACCCGGTAGACCAGTTACAAACACAACTAAAGGTAAGTGTAAATAAGATCAAATAATAACTGATTGGATGCCCATACCCCATGAAGGTACAAATAATGACAAACATACCCCCGACCCTCATAAAATTCGGGGACCACACCATACAAGTATACTAGTGATATGCGATGTAACTGTAAGAAAGTTTATAGTAAAAACTAGTAACATATTTGGTGGCTCTCAAAGATAAACAACAACAAATGTATAAACCCACCCTAGCGCTCGGCTTGCCAGGTGGGACCCATGTAGCTCCCCCATCTAGTTCAGTGGTGCATTTGCTAGAGGGGCCTATAGGGAATGCAAAAACTCTGTATACATTGTCTGGGCCTGAACTAGGTCTTAATAGACATATAGTATCCCCGTAGTGGTACTAGAGAGTGAGTATCCAAACCAATGTAAAATGGCCGACGCCGCACTGAATTTTAATAAACAGTAACCTCAAGACGTAAACACCTTGAAAAGGGGTCGTCCACCAGCCAGTATAATCCTAGGGGCATCGGTACCTCAAGTAGCCAAGTAAAATTGAGTATACCCAGATGCCTCTAATGCCTCAAGTACAAAAATGAGTATGTCCCCACACCTCATAAGTTTTAAAACCAGTGACCAAGTAATCCAGGTGGTACGACTCCTGTTAAAACCAATTTAAAAAGTAGTAACAATGTGAGAAAGCCTTTTCAAACAGTATTTAAAATCAAGCGAACTACCAGGATCGTACCACAAAATGAGTGAATATGCTCAATCAGTATAATATTGCCATCACTGGCATCCAAAAAAGACACATACAACCCAAATAGTAGCGTCAAGCTAAACACACTATCAAGGAAAATGAACTAACTTGGGCTCGAATCGCTCCTTGAACACGACCTCAGGCCCAATAATAGATAATAGATAACATGGCATCATAAGTATGTTGTAAACAAAAGCTAAACAATTAAGACAAGTCTCAACTCCCAACGAGCATAGCTAAGCCCAACTTATGGCAACAATGAGTCTCAAAGGTTTGTTGCAATAGCACTAGGTCACATCAACTATCACAAGCCCTATCGGAAGCTCTGCCTAACTATAAGAGCATTGGAACACAAACTTAAAGACCGTCAGTTCTTTGCAAATCTTAGCAAATGTGAATTTTTATTAAGGTCAGTCGCTTTCCTTGGTCGTTTTGTTTTTGGAGAAGGAATTATTGTTGATCTAATAAAGACCAATACGGTTAAGAATTTGCTTGGACCATTGACTCCTTCTATTATTCAGAGTTTTTTAGGCTTAGCTGGTTATTATAGATGGTTTGTGGAAGCTTCCTCTTCCATTGCATTTCTCTTGCCTACTTTGACTCAAAAGAAGGTGAAGTTCTAATGGTCAGATTCTTGTGAGAAAAGCTTCCAAGAGTTGAAGGATAAGCTTATCTCCGCTCCAGTGTTGATTTTACCAAAAGCTTTTGATGTATTTGTTTTGTATTGTAATGCTTCACGATGTGGTCTTTGTTTTTTCCTAATGCAAAATGGAAAAGTGATAGCTTATGCTTCAAGACAACTTAAGGCACATCAGAAGAATTACCCAACTCATGACTTGGAATTGGTGGCGGTGGTATTTGCTTTTAAGTTGTGGAGACACTATATTTATGGTGTCCATATAGGTATTTTCACCGATCACAAGAATTTGCAATATGTGTTCAGTAATAAGGAAATGAACCTTCGACAAAAGAGTTGGCTTGAGCTATTGAAGGACTATGACATGAGTGTACTATACCATTCAAGTAAGCTAAATGTGGTTGCCAACGCTCTTTGTAGATTGTCCATGAAAAGTGTTGCTCATATTGAGGATGAGAAGAAAAAGCTAGCATAATATGTGTATACATTATCCCATTTGGGTATTCGATTGGTTTATTCCAAAAATGGTAATGTTATTGTGCAAAATGGTTATGAATCATCTCTTTTAGTAGAAGTAAAGGAAAAACAAGATAGTGATCCCACTTTGGTTGAACTGAAGAAAGTAGTTGCCAAAAATGCCATTGAGGCTTTCTCCCAAGGGGATATGGTATTTAGAGACATCAAGGCTGATTGCGTGTTCCGAATGTTGATGGCTTAAAATATATGATATTTTCTGAGGCTCATAGTTCATAGTACTCTATTCATCCCAATTCTACAAAGATGTATCAAGATTTGAGAGAAGTGTATTGGTGGAATGGCATGAAAAGGGATATGACGAAATTCATGGCTAAGTGTCCTAATTGCCAACAAATGAAAGTTGAGCATAAAAAGTCGAGAGGTTTAGCTCAAGACATTGATATTCCTACAAGGAAGTAGCAAGCCTTGAATATGGACTTCATTACAGGTTTCGCTCGTACTCATAGGCAATATGATTCCATTTGGGTTATTGTTGACTAAATAACTAAGTCAACTTGATTTCTCCCAATTAATACTTCATATTTAGATGACAACTATGCTAGATTGTATATCCGAGAGTTGGTCAACCTTCATGGTGTTACACTATCCGTTATTTTGGATGGAGGTACTTAGTTCATATCTCAGTTATAGATATCCTTCCAAAATGGTCTTGGTACTAAGGTGAAGCTTCGTATAATGTTTCACCCAAAAATGGATGGTCAGGCCAAGAATACCATCCAGACATTAGAGGATATGTTGAGAAAATGCCTTATCGATTTTAAATAAAGTTGAGATGATCATTTGCCATTGATATAGTTTGCATATAAGAACAATTATCATTCTAGTATTAAGATGGCTCCATTTGAGGCTTTGTATGGTAGGCAACATAGATCCCTTATCAGCTGGTTTGAAGTAGGTAAAGTTGCTTTGATAGGACCTGATTTGGTGTTTGAGGCTATGGATAAGGTTAGACTCATTAGGGAAAGATTGAATATGGCCCAAAGCCGACAAAAGTCCTATTTATGTGTGAGAAGAAGGGAACTTGAATTTGATGTTAATGATTGAATTTAGTTGAAAATTTCACCCATGAAGTGTGTAATGCATTTTGGTATAAAAGGAAAGCAAAGTCCCCACTATATTGGCCCATATCAGATTTTGAGGAAAATTGGTGAGGTGGCTTATGAGTTGGATTTGCCTTCAGATTTGGCATCGGTGCATCTGGTGTTCCATGTGTTATTATTAATTAAGTTTGTTGGTGATCCTAGCTCTATTGTGCCTTTGGACAATATTGAGGTCAAAGAGAGTCTTTCATATGAAGAGGTTTTGGTTGAGATCTTGCACCGATAAGTTAGAAAGTTGAGAAACAAAGAAATAGCTTCAGTTAAAGTGTAATGGAGGAATCAAGAGATTGATGATGCTACATGGGAAGCAGAAGCCGATATGATATCCCAATATCCTTATTTTTTTCCTTCTGTATCTAGTTGAGGTATTTAGTTCCTTCATGATCCAATCATCCCAAATTATGTGTTTCAGTTGCTCTCATGGTTTCATAAGCATTCATGTTCATGAAATAAGTTTTAAAGTTATGTTTGTGCTTGATATTAAATATTTCATTTTTATACAATATAAAGATGGTTTGCATTCATGTTGGGCTTTTATGCTTTCCTATTCCATTCATTCTAGATTGAGTCCTATTCGAGGATGAAAATTTCCAAGAGGGAGATATTGTACGACCCAGAAGTTGGAATGATGAAAAAATGAGGAACAAAAGATGAAATCTCATAAAAGTGCAACTTTTGGCACTAGGTGATGACCACAAATACCATATAGGATGTAGTTAGCACCACGGCTTGTGATGAGCCACCATGGTGGTGGTTCTGAAATCTAGACCTGCAATGAAGGGACTATGACAAGGGACCACAGGCTGTAGTGCCTTCTATGGTGATCCCTCCTTTAAGACCCTCAAAACTTTCCTAAGAAAGGGACATACTTGTCCACCACGGGCCGTGTTTCCCTTCATGGATCGTGGTGGGTTCCATGTAGGTCACTCCGCAAATCCTCCTAGAGGCCCTGCACCATGGCTATGCTTCATGTATCGTAATGACCTCCACAAACCATGAAGGTCTCTATGGAGAATGTCCTAAAACTCCTTACAAACCCTCAAGATTCAAGTTCAACTCAAGCACCATAGATGACTACCACAGGCCGTGGTGAGGATCACGAATCGTTATGGGTCCTCCGTGTAGTCCCAGTTTACAGGTAAAAGAAGGATAGTTTGGTCATTCCCTACTCTTTCATTAATATATGTGGATGTTTTTGGGAATAGATTCATTATGTAATTATCCCAAATACTCCTAAGTCTATTCTTTTCCCTCATAAACTCTAAGATCAGTTTTAAGACTTCTCTCCCAAAGTTCCTCAATAGATCTTCATCTTACTCAAGTTTTAGCTAGGGTTTCGTCAAGAACAAGTATCCTTTCTCAATTTCAAGTTCAATTTCATTCAAAGTGTATGGGGATTGATCCATGAGTACCTTTCACCATGGAGTCCCAAGGTTTACCGCAAAATTTTCTTGAAATTTCATTACTTTTAAAATCTAACATTGATGAATTGTGTTGGGTTGTTTTAATTACATTTTAAATAGCTATCAATGATCATTATAAGTATCGTTTTACATTAATTGTACGATTTCAAGTTGAATTATGAATGCCCATGCATGAAGAAAATTTCAATGGTGATTTACATTAATTATGATTATGAAGTTCAATGATTTTCAAGTATTTCATGGTTTTCAATCAAATTGTCTATGTATTCAAGTTTTACCCTAAATTCAAGTATGAACTATGATTAGGGATTATGATGATGATCAAGGTATGAATTTCATTTAGGTTATGAAGAAAGGTGACTTAGGGTACTTAATTGGTGACTTGGAACCAAATGACAAGAATTATGCAAGTATGATATTTTGATGTTTAAATTCTTAAACTCACATTGCAAATATGACATGAAAATGAGCTAATCTATGAATTATGAAGTTTATGAACAAGTTTATTAGATATTTAATTATGATTACTATGTTATGTATTCCATGGGATTTGACATAGCACTGAATAATGACTTGAGGTGGGGGATCAACCTATGAGGTCCTTATATAAAGTCTCTTATCTCATAAATACGTCCCACCATAGGATTTCCCTTTGGCCTAGCTAGCGGATCCACATATAGCACATGTTCATGACACCCACCTAGCGGGGTAGAGTCTACATTGGCAAATAGATTCCCCTTTCTTCCTTTGTATTAGGAAACAACAAGATTTTATGTTATAGCTCGCATGGTCTTATTGTTGGTTATGATTCCTATCCCATATATGTATATTCTCTTTATATTATTTTATGATTTCAACTATGTCTCTTAAATGCTTTGATCATTATGGTTTTCTCATAAATTTACTTATCCTATTTATCATTTACACTAATTGATCATTGCATCCTATGATTTATATTGCATGTCATACCCACATACTTATTACATTCAAATGTATTAACTCATATTATTGCCTACATTGTCTCACAATGTAAGGGTTGAGGATCACATTTCACCCATTCATGGCTCGTATAGTTTCAATCCAGTAAATATTGGTGAGTCCGCTCTTATATTAACATGAACATAAAATAGATTCTATTTGAATTCTTTATTCTTAAGAGAATCCCCCACCCGAACCATTCTTAAGACCACCAAGCTCTCTGCCCTTCGGCTGGGAGGCATCTACCCTCATCCGTTGAGGGTGAGTTATGAATTTATTTCATTCTAATAACTTTTGTAATATTCGTATTGAGAGTGAGATAGGAACATGTCTTATCCCTTGGCAGTCCTGAGTGGTAAAGGAATGTTTGGACAAATGATATGGAGCCTATGTAGTCAAGTTTATTCTTTCCTTATGATTCATCATTTTAGATTCTTTCTTGTGCTATGTTCCGCTTTGCTTTACCTTATGAATGCTTAAGATATGTCAAGAGGCTTTGTTGGAGCCCTTCATGGTTTTGATAGCTGGGTTATGACTAGGCCTTACGTCAGGCCATGACATAGTCCTAGCAACCTCCAAAGACCAAATCTCAGCATAAAGAACATGAGAGCTCCTCTGGCAGCCCCTAACAAATTATGAACTGTCTCCAAACCACTAAAAGAAACCCACTAGAATAGAATGAGCTCCAACAGTGGAAGGCCCAATATGCTCAGCCTGAGAAGTCTGACCTGAACCTTGTCCGCTATAAACCCCATACCCTTCTTCAAGACCTCCTGGGACTTGAGGTGCTGTTGATGTTTCCTTATGGGTTGGGAAGAAATATGACCCTAGCCAAACTTTTACTCTCCCTAAAATGGGATTCTTTCACCACTGTGCTGATGGAGAGGCCTATTTCCATTATGCCTGTAAGCCCCAAGGCATACCTTCTCCATAGATCTCACATGAACAACAACCTGAGGAAAGGTAGACCCAATCTCTATCAAGGGCTTTGACGCCAAACAGAATGGCAAAGACAATCCCCTAATGAATTCTCGACTTATATCCCGATTTGTAGGGGATGATGTAGGGTTGTTCTCAGCCCACTAAAAAAACTCTATTACATACTATGATACTGAGTATAAACCCTGCTAGGGAACCACTAACCTATTCTATCTAGAGAATCATCTACCGAAACTCTGGTAGAACCCGTTGATGCTCCATTGGGTCCACTTGAAAACTCATGCTATCTATATAAGAAATAATGGATTCCAATAGATCAGTCTAGAGATTATTCAAATAAAGGACACATGCTAAGGCGTCAAGAACAGAATTCCCTATATATGCCATATAACATCCCAAAGATAGGATATAGATGTCTCTGCACCAATTTATAGGACTCTACTAGACATTGCCCTCATACCAACGATGTCAATGAACCTAAAGCTCTGATACCAACTTTTCATGAACCAAATTCTCAGGCCGTGATGGCACTTACTATTACCCACCAGCAGGTAAGACTAGTCCTAGTCCGTCATAGATTGAGATTGACAACTCCAAACGCCAGGAGCTCACCAAGTCTCAAAACCAAAATTTGCTTCGTACTAGTCTAAATCAATGATTGTACTATGATTTACAGGGGGCAGAAGTGTAATATGAGTACTAAACTAATGGTACTCACTAGGCATAGTGTAACATCCCTCAGAATAAAAAAATATATATACCTTAAGAATGCCTTGGAAATTTTCCACTCATGTAATGTATTATCCTTAATATTTTTGGAAAATTCGAATTTGGATTATCGATCAAGGGGTCAAAACCTGTGGGAAAATGGTCTCGGTGGATTTTTAGGACCCATAGAATGGAAGAAAGATTTTTGAAGAAACCACAAAATAGTGTGGTCCGCGACAGGACCGCGCTGTAGACCTAGAAAGTCGCACAAGAAAGAGTAGTCTGCGATAGGACTGCATCATAATTCAGGGCCAGTTTATTGGCTAAGTAGACCACGATAGGTCTGCATCGTGACCTGGGAAGGTTTCCTGGCCGAATTTAATTTCTTTTTAGGGGAGTTTTAGACTTTTTCCAAATTATTAGTTAATGAACCTAGACGTTTTTAGGAACTAATTCAACTCTATAAATTTACCTAAACCTCTAATTCTATTCATTCTTCTATAATTTATCTATCAAATATTTTTTTCTCTACAAAAAAGGCTCTCAAGGGTTTCCATTGAAGACTTCAAGCTAATTCACTAAATTTCTCCATCAAAACTCTCAAGTTCTTCCAAATTAGTTGGTGTTCTCACTCAAGATATGTGGGTATTGATTCATGGATCCTTTCTTCCATGAAGCCCAATCAATTTCTCAAGTTTTCTATCAAATTATAGTATGATATTTTATGGGTTTTGTGATCTCTATTCAAATTGCATGAATGTTGATTTAAAGTATCATCATTAGTCTATTTTGATATAAATTGATCTCTATTGAATTAAATTGAAGAGTTTTCCCATTAATTCTCCTAGTTTGATTTCAAGGGTTCATAATGTAAAATATGAGTATTTTCAATTATACTTCAAAATGATATTATCTATAGGAATTATGTATGAACTGATATAAAATTTATGATCATGCATATCTTCAAGCTAATTTTATGATTTTTAAGTCAATTGGACATGCATTCATGTCATGCCCTACTTTCAAGTTAAAGCTATGGTCATGAAATTTCAAAGTATGAATTATTACTCTGTGTTTCCATGATGATCATGAATTCTAAGTATGTTTCAAGGTATGAATTTCATGCAAGTTATGAAGTAAGGTGACTTAGGATCTTATGTGGTGACCTAAGGCCTATTCATATGAATTATGCAAAAATAATTGTAATGATGAAAGGAAATTCTCACATTACAAGTATGTTATGAAAATGATCTACTATAAGACTATGATCATGACTATGATATATAAAATTATGATTTTATGTTATGTATGTATTCGGTGGGATTTGACTTAGCAGCAAATGTAGACTTGAGGTGGGGGCTCAAAGCAAGGGGTCCTTATATAAAGTCTCTTATCTCATAACTACATGCTACCATAGGAATAAAGGGATTAGAGGAGAATATCCAAATCTCTATGAGGTGAGTACCCAAAATATCAAAGCTTAGAGGTGAGTACCCGAGTCTAACAACTAGAGGTGAGTACCTGGTTCATACGACCACTTAGTGGATCCACTTAGGCATGTAGGAGTCTATCTTGGCAAGTAGTCTCCCTCTTTCATCCGATGTAGGGGAAATATTGGGATTCCATGTTATAGATCGCATGGTCTTATTGTCTATTATGGTTACTATCCCACAGATTTATGATTTCTTAAGTATGTTATAATTTTGAATTTATGCTTTTAAATGCTCTATTTAATATGATTTTCTCATGACTTTATGTATTCCATCTTATCATGTAATTTATTTGACCCTTGCATTTCCATGATTCACGTTGCATGTCACGCCCTCATACTTAGTACATTGCAATGTACTAATGCATACTTTGTCCCTATATTGTCTCATAATATAGTGGTTGAGGTTGAAGATCCTAATCGTCCACGTAACTAGTAGGTGTTCCTATCCGAAGGTGTCATGGTGAGTCTTCATTGACCGGAGACTAGTTTCAAGTTGGGTAATATTCTCTTTTCAAAAGAATTTTGCTTATGTTATATATTGAGGGTGAGCTAGGTACATGTCTTACCCCCTACCCATACTCATGTTTTGAGGCATCTAGTTGGACATATGTGTGAGTCTATGTTGTCATAAGACATTTTTAGATTTCTATCCATGATTTAGACTCTCTTATGATATTTTCTCTTTTATACATGACATTATGTATGCTTACGATATGTACAAGGCTTGGTTGGATCCCTTTGGGGTTTCGATCACCTAGTTACAACTAGGCCCTAGGTCGGGTCGTGACAAATAGGCCTACTGAGCTCCACAAATAAAGAAAGTATATAAATAATATATAATCAAGTAAATACTACACAAGAAATTAATCATGAATCATTACAATCAGGATAGGAAATAAGATAAAGAGACTGGAGACATACATAACGGAGCAGAGTCTAAGAATGCACCTGAAACACAATCCAACAACCTATTAACATGAAGAAGGCATTATAGGATTATACTAAATAGGAATATGGTGCTAATAGACAATGCTAACCACGTTGTTGCATCCAAACGCACAAGCAAATGTATGCGGTCTCAAAAGTAATATAGTGACCCTTTTTTAAGAGCCGGATTCAAACCTATAGGAAAAATTAATTAGGCTTTGGATTGTTTTTCAATGAATTAAATTATTCAGGCGTGTTGCAAAGAGTTGAGTTTGTTTATATCTGAAACAATTATATCAAAAATGATATAAGGAAATGATTTACAGATATTAGAGAGATTTGATCAATTAAGGGAGAGTTCTCGGGTTGTACCACTTATAGATTTTAGGTCTAACATTCTTCACTTTGGTGTCGAATGAGTCTTTTGATTACTGATTTACAGTTTTGATTTTAAAATTATGATCTTTTGATCTCTAATTGCCTACTTTTTTTAACAGCCTAACTACATCGCTGAGCGGGGATAAGCATGAACCAAAAAACATGCATTAAAATCATCATCCTGTTTAGTAACCAAACTTGGGGTATAGGTATGTGTCATGGAAATCTTATACACGAATTATTCTAGGCAATTCTAGAACAACCATGCTCCCTATATTCCAGTGTTCTATCTCTTTTTGTTCTTTCGAGTTTCGGGAAGACAACAATTTATTGTAATTGTGATCAAGCATTAAAATAATAAAAATAAGAATATAGGAGTAATCACATACAAAAATCCATTTTCAACCAAAGCAAATAAGATTTAAACCTTCATCTTGTGGCTACAACTAAAAAACAAGGGGATTTAGCCAGTCATAGTTTGTAGCATAATTACATAAACCATAAATGACATAAAACTTGAATTCAATTGAAAAAAGAAGAAATATCACCAAAAGTAGTTCTTCCTTCATCTCCGTCGTTCCGAATCCGACAATTTGATATTGATCTATAATAAAATATATAAAGGTTCTATTTATAGAACCTAAAAATGTGAATTTAAAGTAACCGGACTAGAGTCTGCGAAGTGTACTTGTTTCATTCTGTGCAATTTTGCACTAGCTATGTCAGAAAATTTGTTCTATCCACAACAAGGTCCATGATACAGACCTGGCACGTACCATCTTGTTATGTTAAATAAATACCAAGTGTTGGAATTAATTGCTTGAATTTTAGTGCGTGACGCTGCCACACTCCAAGATGATGCATTTTCTCTGCATTTGCTCCCAACTTCTACTTTGAGCTCCACTTTGAATTCTATCATGTTTTGCATGTCCAATCTTGCTCAATTAGCCATGAAAGTGTCTATTTATGTTGGTTGGTCACAAAAATACGCAAATATAAAAAAATATGAACTAAACTCTAGGAATTTGGTCTCAACTTAACTATGGATTATGGGTTTAATTTTCTACTAGGCATATAAATGCACCCAAGATAATACTTCAGTGGCTAAGTATCAGAAGGATAGGGTGTTTAACCCTATATATCAAGGTGAAAATTATAGTGGCCAAGCTTTTCTCATATGTCAAAAGTGTGGACGGTACCATCCGGAGGATTGTCTAGCCGGTTTGGGTGTATGTTTTGGTTTTGGTGTGAAGGATCACAAGTTGAGGCATTGTCCAAGGGTTTCTAAGAATGAGAAGTATATTCATTGGCGATCTCATCCCTACTCCTTTGTGGGCCCCAAAACTTAGCGTGGTGCTTCATCCGGTAAGTGTAAATTCCCTTTTGAAATAGTAACGATTGGTATGGATTGGTATCTTATGCTTCTATAGATTGTGGAACTCATTGAGTTAAGTTTCAATTACCAAATAAGTCTATTCTATAATGGAAGGGTCATGATTCAGTATTTAAGGGTAGACACGAAAATTATTAAGTGATGTTGACTTCGAGGGAGCCATAAAGTGGTTAGAATGGTAGTCTTGAATGTGTGATTGTAGATATGTGAATGATTGTAGTAGTCTATTGATGACTTCTTGTTAAGGGTTTCAAGTGATTGTATTAGAGTTGTTATAGAACTAGGCTTGAATGTGGTGATGATGGAACATGGGTGAATGTCTGATGCATTGTGTGTTTCTTTATTAGGTTTTGAGGTTTTGATGAGTACGGGTAGTAAGGAGTAGTACTCTATTTTCCTATAGTGGTGTAGTAGCCTAAGGTATATGTGTCAATGTTGAAGAGGTTTGTGGGTGTTCCAAATTCTATTGTGCCAATATAGAATGTGAGTATTGGAGAGAGTTTGAATTATGAGGAGATCCCGATTGAGATTTTAGATGGGCAATTGAAGAGGTTAAGAAATAAAGATGTATCCGTCAAAGTGTTATGAAGGAATCAACAAGTAAGAGAGGGCTATGTGGGAAGTGGAATCATACATGATAAAGTAATATCCTTATCTCTTTCCTTTCACTCAAGCCTAAAGGTACTAAGTTGCTCATGATCAAATCAATTAAACTTCTACGTTTCAGTTCTATATGTCATTCATATGCATGCATGATTCATGAAAATGATTTCTCTCAAGGACCATGTTTTATTTTAAGTATGAAGTTTACACATTATATGCATTTTTCAAAGTATCCTCATGTCAATTTTGGATTTCTAAATCTTTTTTCCATGTCTTTCCTATATTAGTTGAATCTCATTCAAAGAAGAATGTTCCCAAGGGGGAGATATTGTAACATCCCTCAAAATAAAAATAAAAAACAAAAAAATTAATAAATAATAATAAATATACCTTAGAAATGCCTTGGAAATAGGCCGCTCATGTAACGTATTATCCTTAATCTTTTTAAAAAATCCAAGTTCGGAATATCGATAAAGGGGTCAAAAACTGTGGAAAAATAGTCTCAGTGGATTTTTAGGACTCGTAGAACAGAAGAAAGATATTCAAAGAAACCACAACACAGTGTGGTCCGCGACAAGACCGCGTCACGCACCTAGGAAGCTGCACAAGATAGAGTAGTCCACAACAGGACTACGTCACAAACCTAGGACAGTTTATCGGCCAAGTAGACCACGACAGGTTCGCATCGCGGACTTGGGAAGGTTTCCCGGCCGAATTTAATTTCTTTTTAGGGGAATTTTAGACTTTTCCCAAATTATTAGTTAATGAACCTAGACATTTTTAGGACCTAATTCAACTCTATAAGTTTATCTAAAACTCTAATTCTATTCATTCTTCTACAATTCATCTATCAAATAATTCTCTCTTTACAAAAAAGGCTCTCAAGGGTTTCCATTGAAGATTTCAACCAAATTCACTCAATTTAACCATTAAAACTCTCAAGTTCTTCCAAATTAATTGATGTTCTCACTCAAGGTATGTGGGTATTGATTCATGAATCCCTTCTTCCATGATGCCCAATCAATTTCTCAAGTTTTCTATCAAATTATAGTATGATATTTTATGGGTTTGTGATCTCTATTCCAATTAAATGTTGATGTAAAGTATGATCATTAGTCTATTTTGATATAAAATGATGGCTATTGAATTAAATTGAAGAGTTTTTCCATAAATTCTCCTAGTTTGATTTCTAGGGTTCATGATGTAAAATATGAGTATTTTCAATTATACTTCAAAATGATATTATCTATAGGAATTATGTATGGGCTGATATAAAATTTATGATCATGCATATCTTCAAGCTATGGTCATGAATTTTCAAAGTATGAATTATGACTATGTGTTCCCATGATGATCATGAATTCTAAGTATGTTTCAAGGTATGAATTTCATTCAAGTTATAAAGTAAGGTGACTTAGGATCCTATGTGGTGACCTAAGGCCTATTGATATGAATTATGCAGAAATGATTGTAATGATGAAAGGAAATTCTCACATTGCAAGTATGTTATGAAAATGAGCTATTCTATGACTATGATCGTGACTATGATACATGAAATTATGATCTTATGTTATGTATGTATTCTGTAGGATTTGACTTAGGAATGAATGTGGACTTGAGGTGGGGGCTCGAAGCAAGGAGTCCTTATAAAAAGTCTCTTATCTCATAAGTACGTGCCACCGTAAGAGCAGAGGGATTAGAGGAGAATACCCAAATCTCTAAGAAGTGAGTACCTAAAATATCAAGTCTTAGAGGTGAGTACCCGAGTCCAAGAACTGGAGATGAGTACCCGGTTCACATGACCTCTTAGTGGATCCACTTAGGAATGTAGGAGTCTACCTTAGCAAGTAGTCTCCCTCTTTTCTCCGATGTAGGGGCAACATTGGGATTCCATGTTATAGCTCGTATGATTTTATTATCGGTTATACTTCCTATCCCACATATGTATGATTTCTTAAGTGTGTTATGCTTTTGAACTTATGCTTTTAAATGCTCTATTCAATATGATTTTCTTGTGACTTTATGTATTCTATCTTATCATGTGATTTACTTGACCCTTGCATTTCCATGATTCACCTTGCATGTCGCACCCTCATACTTAGTACATTCCAGCATACTAATGCATACTTTGTGCCTACATTGTCTCTTAATGTAGTGGTTGAGGTTGAAGATCCTAATTGTCCACGTAACTAGTAGGCATTCCTATCCGCAGGTGTCGTGGTGAGTCCTCATTGACCAGGGAATATTTCGAGTTGGTTACTATTATCTTTTCAAAATACTTTTTCTTATGTTGTATATTGAGGGTGAGCTAGGGATATATCTTAGCCCACGCCCATACTCATGTTTCGAGGCATCTAGTTGGACATATGTTTGAGTCAATGTTGTCATAAGAAATTTTTAGATTTCTATCAATGATTTAGACTCTCTTATGATGTTTCTGCTTTTATACTTTACCTTATGTATGCTTATGATATGTACAAAAGGATTGGTTGGAACCCTTCGGGGTTTGATCGTCATGTTACTACTAGGCCCTAGATCGGGTCATGACACATAGGCCTACTGAGATCCACAGATAAAGAAAGTATATAAATAACATATAATCAAGCAAATACTACACAAAAAAATAATCATGAATCATTACAATTAGGATAGGAAATAAGATAAAGAGACTGGAGACATATATAATGGAGCAGAGTCTAAGAACTCACCTGAAACACAATGCAACAACCTATTAACAGGAAGAAGGCATTATAGGATTATACTAAACCGGAATATAGTTCAAATAGACAACGCTAACCACGTTGTTGTGTCCAAACGCACAAGCTATTGTATGCGGTCTCAAAAGTAATATAGTGACCTTTTTTTATGAGTCGGATTCGAACCTATAGGAAAAATTAATTAGGCTTTGGATTGATTTTCTATGAATTAAATTATTCATGCGTGTTGCAAAGAGTTGAGTTTGTTTATATCTGAAAAAGTTATATCAAAAATGATATAAGGAAATGATTTAAAGATATTAGATAGATTTGATCAATTAAGGGAGAGTTCCCGGGTTGTAGCACTTATAGATTTCAGGTCTAATATTCTTCACTTTGGTATCGAATGAGTCTTTTGATTACTAATTTACAGGGTTGATTTTAAAATTATGAACTTTCGATCTCTACTTGCATACTTTTATTGACAGTCTAACTACATCATTGGGCAGGGATAAGCATAAACCAAAAAACATGCATTAAAATCATCATCCTGTTTAGTAAGCAAACCTGGTGTATCGGTATATGTCATGGGCATCGTATACACAAATTATTCTAGGAAATTCTAGAACAAACATGCTCCCTATATTCTAGTGTTCTACATTTTTTCCTTCTTTCGAGTTCCGGGAAGACAACAATTTGTTGTAATGGTGATCAAGCATTAAAATAATAAAAATAAGAATATAGTAGTAATCACATACAAAATCCCATTTTCAACCAAAGCAAATAAGATTTAAATTTCATCTTGTGGCTACAACTAAAAAACAAGGGGATTTAGCCAGTCATAGTTTGTAACATAATTACATAAACCATTAATGACATAAAAACTTGAATTCAATTGAAAAAGGAAGAAATATCACCAAAAGTAGTTCTTCCTTCATCTCTTTCAGTCCGAATCTGACAATCTGATATAGATCTATAATAAAATATATAAAGGTTCTATTTATAGATCCTAAAAATGTGAAGTTAAAGTAACTGCACTAGAGTCTGCAACGTGTACTTGTTTCATTCAGTGCAATTTTGCATTAGCTATGTCTAAAAATTTGTTCTATCCAGAACGAGGTCCACGATGCAGATCTGGCACATACCATCCTGTTATGTCAAATAAATACCAAGTGTTGGAATTAAATGCTTGAATTTTAGTGCGTGACGTGGACACACTCCAAGATGATGCATTTTCTCTGCATTTGCTCCCAACTTCTACTTTGAGCTCCACTTTCAATCCTATCATGTTTTGAATGTCCATTCTTGCTCAGTTAGCCATGAAAGTGTCTATTCATGTTGGTTGGTCAAAACAATACATAAATATACAAAAATATGAACTAAACTCTAGGAATTTAGTCTCAACTTGACTATGGATTATGGGTTTTATTTGCTACTAGGCATATAAATGCACCAAAGATAACCAGCCCACACTTATAGCTTTGTTTGTCCTCAAACAAGCTCTAATATTATTCATAAAATACCAAACACAAGATATATAAAAAAGTTCTACCAAACCACAATGATTGCACAAGTAGCGTACATTACACACATGTCTAATTTTGTTCACGCGACTGACTAACTCAACACCATATAAAATTGAGTTTTGACTCTGTATTGGAGCAAACTCATATGTCTTGTTAAATTAAAACTCATGGATCCTTTCTTCCATGAAGCCCAATCAAATTCTCAAGTTTTTTATCAAATTATAGTATGATATTTTATGGGTTTTGTGATCTCTATTCCAATTGCATAAATGTTGATTTAAAGTATGATCATTAGTCTATTTTGATATAAATTGATGGCTATTGAATTAAATTGTAGAATTTTTTCATGAATTCTCCTAGTTTGATTTCTAGGGTTCATGATGTAAAATATGAGTATTTTCAATTATACTTCAAAATGATATTATCTATAGGAATTATGTATGGCCTGATATAAAGTTTATGATCATACATATCTTCAAGCTAATTTCATGATTTTTAAGTCAATTGGTCAAGCATTCATGTCATGCCCTACTTTCAAGTTCAAGATATGGTCATGAATTTTCAAATTATGAAATATGACTATATGTTCCCATGATGATCATGAATCTAAGTATGTTTCAAGGTATGAATTTCATGCAAGTGATAAAGTAAGGTGACTTAGGATCCTATGTGGTGACCTAAGGCCTATTGATATGAATTATGCAAAAATGATTGTAATGATGAAAGGAAATTCTCACATTGCAAGTATGTTATAAAAATGAGCTACTCTATGACTATGATCATGATTATTATATATGAAATTATGATCTTATGTTATGTATGTATTCTATGAGATTTTACTTAGCAATGAATGTGGACTTGAGGTGGGGGCTCGAATCAAGGGGTCCTTATATAAAGTCTCTTATCTCATAAGTACGTGCCATCATAGGAACAAAAGAATTAGAGGAGAATACCCAAATCTCTAAGAGGTGAGTACCTGAAATATTAAGGCTTAGAGGTGAGTACCCGAGTCTAAGAACTAGAGGTGAATACCCGGTTCACACGACGTCTTAGTGGATCCACTTAGGAATGTAGGAGTCTACCTTGGTAAGTAATCTCCCCCTTTCCTCCGATGTAGGGGCAACATTGGGATTCCATGTTATAGTTCGCATGGTCTTATTATCGGTTGTGGTTCCTATCCCACATATGTATGATTTCTTAAGTATGTTATGATTTTGAACTTATGCTTTTAAATGCTTTGTTCAATATGATTTTCTTGTGACTTTATGTATTCAATCTTATCATGTGATTTACTTGATCCTTGTATTTCCATGATTCACGTTGCATGTCACACCCTCATACTTAGTACATTCCAGCATACTAATGTATACTTTTTGCCTACATTTTCTCAGAATATAGTGGTTGAGGTTGAAGATCCTAATCATCCACGTAACTAGTAGGTGTTCCTATCCAAAGGTGTCGTCGTGAGTCCTCATTGACCGGGGACTCTTTCAAGTTTGTTACTATTCTCTTTTCAAAAGACTTTTGCTTATTTTGTATATTGAGGGTGAGCTAGGGACATGTCTTAGCCAACGCCCATACTCATGTTTCGAGGCATCTAGTTGGACATATGTTTGAGTCAATGCTCTCATAAGACATTTTCAGATTTCTATCCATGATTTAGACTCTCTTATGATATTTCTGCTTTTATACTTTACCTTGTGTATGATTATGATATGTACAAAAGCCTTGGTTGGAGCCCTTCGGGGTTTTGATCATCATGTTATGACTAGCGCCTAGGTCGGGTCGTGACACATAGGCCTACTGAGATCCATAGATAAAGAAAGTATATAAATAACATATAATCAAGTAAATACTACACAAGAAATTAATCATGAATCATTACAATCAGGAAGGAAATAAGATAAAGTGCCTAGAGATATACATAATGGAGCAGAGTCTAAGAATGCACCTGAAACACAATGTAACAACCTATTAATAGGAAGAAGGCATTATAGGATTATACTAAACGGGAATATAGTTCTAATAGACAATGCTGACCACGTAGTTTCATCCAAAAGCACAAGCAAATGTATGCGGTCTCAAAAGTAATATAGTGACCCTTTTTTAAGAGCCGAATTCGAATCTATAGGAAAAATTAATTAGGATTTGGATTGTTTTTCAATGAATTAAATTATTCATGCGTTTTTCAAAGAGTGGAGTTTGTTTATATCTGAAAAAATTATATCAAAAATGATATAAGGAAATGATTTAAAGATATTAGAGAGATTTGATCAATTAAGGGAGAGTTCCTGGGTTGTAGCACTTATAGATTTCAGGTCTAACATTCTTCACTTTAGTATTATGAGTCTTTTGATTACTGATTTACTGGGTTGATTTTAAAATTATAATCTTTCGATCTCTATTTGCATACTTTTATTGACAGCCTAACTACATCATTGGGCAGGGATAAACATGAACCAAAAAACATGTATTAAAATTATCATCCTATTTAGTAAGCAAACCTGGTGTATAGGTATGTGTCATGGGCATCTTATACACAAATTATTCTAGGAAATTCTAGAACAAACATGCTCCCTATATTATAGTGTTCTATCGTTTTTCCTTCTTTCGAGTTCTGGGAAGACAACAATTTGTTGTAATGGTGATCAATCATTAAAATAATAAAAATAAAAATATAGGAGTAATCACATACAAAAACCCATTTTCAACCAAAGCAAATAAGATTTAAACCTTCATCTTGTTGCTACAACTAAAGAACAAGGGGATTTAGCCAGTCATAGTTTGTAACATAATTACATAAACCATTAATGACATAAAAACTTGAATTTAATTGAAAAAAGAAGAAATATCACCAAAAGTAGTTCTTCCTTCATCTTCTTCGTTCCGAATCCAACAATTTGATATAGATCTATAATAAAATATATAAAGGTTCTATTTATAGAACCTAAAAATGTGAATTTAAAGTAACCGGACTAGAGTCCGCGAAGTGTACTTGTTTCATTCTGTGCAATTTTGCACTAGCTATGTCAGAAAATTTGTTCTATCCAGAACAAGGTCCATGATGCAGACCTGGCACGTACCATCTTGTTATGTTAAATAATTACCAAGTGTTGGAATTAATTGCTTGAATTTTAGTGCGTGACGCAGACACACTCCAAGATGATGCATTTTCTCTGCATTTGCTCCCAACTTCTACTTTGAGCTCTACTTTCAATTCTATCATGTTTTGCATGTTCAATCTTGCTCAATTAGCCATGAAAGTGTCTATTTATGTTGGTTGGTCACAACAATACACAAATATAAAAAAATATGAACTAAACTCTAGGAATTTGGTCTCAACTTGACTATGGATTATGGGTTTAATTTTCTAATAGGCATATAAATACACCCAAGATAACCATCCCATACTTATAGCTTTGTTCATCCTCAAACAAACTCCAGAATAAAAGTGGAGTTGGCGGCCTACAAACTCAAGGGTGTCGCTCAAGTGTGGTACAACCAATGGAAGGTCGAAAGAGTGAATGAGGGTCCTTTAGATTGGGAAAGTTTTAAGGGTTTATTTCTTGACCGTTTCTTTCCCTTAAAGTTGAGGGAGGCAAAGATAATGGAATTTATTATCTTAATGGGTCGTAGCACTATACTTACTCACGTACGCCACTGACTTGGACGTCTTACATAACTAAGCTACTTGAGTCCACGCCGAGCTTAAGTAGAAAGAGATATATAGGCTCTTAAAGTGAGACGAGATTACGAACCCACGGAAGAGAAATAAGGAGACGTAGAACCTACTTGAAACAAGTAGGTGATGCACCTACTTGGACCAAGTAGGTGACACACCTACTTGAGGTAGGTCCCACGCTGCCACATAGCGTCTTTGGATTGGATGCATGAACGAGGTGGCACCCTAGGGGGATGCCATGTGTCACCCCTTAGGGGATTCCATGTGTCACCTCCTAAGTAAATGTATATACATGTGTCTTAAGTCTGAATTTCTCACAAAACAGCCTTGAACTTAAAGGAAAAGAAAAGGAAACCCTAGGAGGCTAAGAGAGAGGGGCGACGGCTTGGCCAAAGTGAAAGGTAAGCCCCAATTTCTTTCCGTGAATTAATTATCTAGGTAATACCACGAGTATATGAAGGTTTTAATAATTTAAAGTTATGGTTTGGAGAAGTACAAAAAAGATAGAAAACAACCACAATGTTTCAGCCGCAATTAAGGAACTTCCGAGGCGAGTTTTGGCAAGCTTTGGCCAATTTCGGGGAAGGTAAGGGTTTTTATTTCAATTTGGATTTTATGGTGTTGTTATGGAATGTATTACACGTCTTATATGTGGATGGAAGTATAAAAATTTCACAAGGATGCTTGATGTTAGGAACAAACTAAACTAAGGTCGTTATAGTTAAATCAAAGCCTAGTAGTGTGTTGTGGTTGTTGTGCTGCCCTTGCAGGTGGTTTGATTATGTGTTGAAGAGATGGAAAGTGTTAAAAAAGGGGTGTGGGAGCTTCTTGTTTCAGCCATATGACCCCCTATTACGTATGATTAAAGGTTTTATGAAATAGAGATTAAAAACCCTCATTTGGTATCGTAGTTTTGAGCGGGTTGTTTGGGACTTGCTTTGGGTAATGTTGCAGTGGTATGGTCGTGTATTGGCTTCTGATTAGTGTGGGTAATATGGATTCTAAGGTTATAATTTGTACAGGGCAAGTTATAGGGGAGATGCTGCCCGAATTCTGTTAACTTCTAACTAACTAATAGACTAGTCGAGACTAGTAGAGAAAGGTGAATAAGGAATTGGGTAATTGATGGTAGAATTAAAAGATGGAAAGTCAAAGGTCACTAACCTTAGAATTACTTTCATGTTAAATAAGTTCAAGAGACGACGAGGTGAACGTGTTAAGAGTAATTCGTAAGAGGTATGTAAAGCTAACATTTCCTTCTTTTGGCATGTTTTTGGCATAAGTACGTAAATCTTATTCCTTCTCTTCGCATGTTTTGACATAAGTATTAAAAGCTAATCTTTATTTTGGAATGGTCTTTATGAAACAAATATATGAATTTTATATGATTCCAAGGAAGTTCCTATTCCTAGAGCCACTAGGATGGCCAATTTCTTGATTTCCAAAAGATATTTTATTACGCTTGGATACGAGTATATGATTCCAGAAGTTCTATTTTGATATAATCCATAGCGACTTTCAAAAGGTTAGGACATCCACCCTGGTTGTTGGTTGTGCTCCTTTGTCCGGAGCCCTATTTTTGTACTAACATTTTTGTTGTACATTTGTACATATTGGTTAAGGGTACGATGGGGCCCTGTTCCGTCATATGCCTTTTTTTGTTTGTAGCAATAAAGTAGTTAGTTTATCAGAATCAAAGTAAATAAGATAATAATGGCCTTTTCTTTGCCGATAGAAGATATACACACTTAGTATGAGAAAGAAAGTATATAAACATAGTTGGTGAAGGAGCCTACAAGTGGTAACTGCTCTGTATCCGTCATTTCTTTGAAGAAGCTGAAACGATAGAAGCAGGCTATACTCGTATATAGCCAGCCATGTTAGCTCCACATGAGAGCCTTTTAAATAAAGGCTAAAAAGGTAGAGGTCTGTAGACTTGTGTTATGGGTTTTGTATAGGTGTTTTGGGCTTGTGTTCAGTGACGGCCTTAATGGCCTTCGTGTGCTACATTTGTTTTCGTGCGCTCTCTAGCGACCCCTTTTTGATTTCTACTTTTGTCTGTTCTACTAACATGCTAAGTGGAGCTAAGGGTATGTATGGGTACCCAACTCGAGCCCCAGTCATGGCTTACAGAGTTGGGTTATGACAGAAGTGGTATCAGAGCAGTTCATCCTTGGAGTGTCTACAGAATGTGTCTAGTAGAGTCTTGTTTATCGGTATGTTGTGCACTATATCTATAAACAGGAGGCTACAGGACATTTAGGATGTTACCTTTCTTTTATATCTAAGATCGTCCGATAGAGTCGAGTCATAGGGAATGAAATTTCTTATACTAACTTGTGATTTTAGCAGAAGGACAACATCGATAGAAGAAAGTAACTGATGATATTAGAGGTTACAGGGCACGAATGTAAGCAAAGGTACGAAGGAGATATGTCAGGTGAGGTATTGAAGTACGATTGACATGTAAAGTTAAAAATGGAAAGGAAAAGTATACAGGAAAGTACAAGTAGTGCAGTTCAAGTGGACATACGAGGTAAGTCTATGTTCATACTGTTAATTATGGGCACCCTGTGTGGCTGCGATATGATATGATCTGAATATATATATGTTGGCCCTATGAGGCTTGTTGGCATTTTTTGCGTGTAGGTGTTGAGATAGTAAGAAATACAGAGGAAACTCTGCCCAAATTTTCCTAGAAATAAAAGGAAAAAATGATACAAGGTTGTAGTACCTCTTGCCCATAATAAGGATGAGATTTGACTAAACTACGAGTATAGTTGACCTCAAGAAATGAGTTAATTGTTGAAGTGATAGCAATAAAAATGAGAAGGTCGATACTGGTATGGTAAAATGAAGTTGGAAAAGACTTGTGATCCTAAGAAGATGATTTAGAGATGACGCCTAGATCTGGATAGAATGACATATTAAGGCACCGACTGAGTTGATACACCAGGATAAACAGTGACGAGCTAATTACTGATTGGGATAAATGGAATGTGGCTTTAAATGCACTGCTACATTAAGGATATTACTCAAGTACCAGTGTTCAGACTGGAGTTAGTACTGTATATTGAGGATTCTAAGTACCTCATTATTGTATTAAGGTTTCGTACATGGGTAACCTAAAGTATAGGTGATGTAAAGGAAGATATGGAAATAGCGCAGTATACTAAATAGGTTGGAAAGGACTCATATGCATTTGGAAAGTTAGAAATAAATAGACAAGGACATGGATACACCCTAAAGGGGGGAAGTGGATAAGAGAAGTACAAGCATAAGAGAAAATCAAATGACGCTATCATATGTAAATGGGAACTCTTAAACTTTAAATGAGATCCCATAAGGGATGGATACGATCATACCAGCACTGACGTACCGGTCCCATCAGAACTCCGAAGTTAAGCGTGCTTGGGCGAGAGTAGTACAAGGATGGATGACCCCCTTGGGCGAGAGTAGTACTAGGATGGGTGGACCCCTGGGAAGCAAAAGAGGAAATGAAACACAAGTATCTGTACCTATTTCCTACATCTACAAGTAATCCTAACCTTTGGAACTCTGATATTGATTGCTTGATGAAAGTATATGTTATGGCAATGGGATAGAGAAATCTCCATATAGTCGGTATAAGATCCGTAGGAAGGTTTTGGTTCACATTCGAGGACGAATATTCTAAAGGGGAAAGGATGTTACACCCCGTACTTTGGTACCTTGGAACGCTTCTTAAGTTTCTTAAATTTCTGGAGAGGCTCTTAAGTTTCTTAGAAGTCATCATGTGAGTCGGATAATCTATAACTCTATCAAATAACTCTAAGGAGAGGAGAATGAGATACCCCAATAATAGGGAAGATTGGAAATAGGGTTATAAGAATTCAGAATGAGTTGGAGGACAAGTAATGGGTCGTAGGACTCGACTTACTTATGTACGCCACCAACTTGGACGTCTTACATAACTAAGCTACTTGAGTGCATGTCGAGCTTAAGTAGCAAGGAATACATAGGCTCTTAAAATGAGATGAGATTACGAACCCACAAAAGAGAAATAAGGAGATGTAACACCTACTTAAAAAAATTAGGTGATGCACCTACTTGGACTAAGTAGGTGATGCACCTACTTGGACTAAGTAGGTGATGTACCTACATGGACCAAGTAGGTGAAACACCTACTTGAGGTGGGTCCCACGTTGCCACATGGCGGCTTTGGATTGGATGCATGAATGAGGTGGCATCCTAGAGGGATGCCATGTGTCACCCCTTCTGGGATGCCACGTGTAACCTCCTAAGTTCATATATATACATGTGTCTTAAGGCTGAATTTCTTACAAAACAGCCTTGAACTTAAAGGAAAAGAAAAGGAAACCCTAGGAGGCTAAGAGAGAGGGGCGATAGCTTGGCCAAAGTGAAAAGTATGCCCCAATTTCTTTCCATAAATTAATTATCTAGGTTATACCATGATGATATGAAGGTGTTAATAATGTAAATCTATGGTTTGGAGCAACACAAAATGGATAGCAAACAGCCACAATGTTTCAGCCGCAATTAAGGAACTTCCAAGACAAGCTTCGGCAAGCTTTGGCTAATTTCGGGTAAGGTAAAGGTTTTTATTTCAATTTCGAGTTTATGGTGTTGTTATGGAATGTATTACACGTATTATATGTGGCTTCAAGTATAAATATTGCACAAGGATGCTTGATGTTTGAAACAAACTAAACTAAGGTCGTTATAGTTAAATCGAAGTCGAGTAGTGTGTTGTGGTTATTGTGATGCTCTTGAAGGTGGTTTGATTTTGTGTTTCATGGATGGAAAGTGTTCAAAAAGGGTGTGGGAGCTTCTAGTTTCAGCCACACAACCCCCCGTTACGTATGGTTAAAGGTTTTACGAAATAGAGATTAAAAACCCTCTTTTGGTATTGTAGTTTTGAGCAGGCTGTTTGGGACTTGCTTTGGGAAATGTTGCACTGGTATGGTCGTGTATTGGCTGATTATTAGTGTAGTTAATATGTCTTCTAAGGTTATAATTTTGATAGGGCAAGTTATAGGGGAGATGCTGCCCGAATTCTTTTAACTTTACTAACTAATAGACTAGTCGAGACTAGTAGAGAAAGGTGAATAAGGAATTAGTTCCTATGGGTAATTGGTGGTAGAATTACAAGCTGGAAAGTCGAAGGTCACTAACCTTAGAATTACTTTCATGTTAAATAGTTTCAAGAGACGTCGAGGTGAACGTGTTAAGAGTAACCCATAAGAGGTATGTAAAGCTAACATTTCCTTCTTTAGGCATATTTTTGGCATAAGTATGTAAATCTTATTGCTTCTCTTGGCATGTTTTGACATAAGTATGAAAAGCTAATCTTTATTTTGGCATGGTCTTTATGAAATAAATATATGAATTTTATATGATTCAAAGGAAGTTCCTATTCCTAGAGCCACTAGGATGGCCAATTTCGTGATTTCCAAAAGATATTTTATTACGCTTGGATACGAGTATATAATTCCAGAAGTTCTATTTTGATATAATCCATTGCGACTTTCGAAAGGTACTTGATATGACTCTTGTCTTGATTTTGAATAATAGCTTATTTTGATTATTCCATCGAGTCTCAAATATGATTTAAATTGCATATAGTTCTCACTAATCCACTCGTGGATCCCTCAATGCTTTTTTCACTGAGTCCGGGCCAGGTTTGTTATCGTGCATACCTCTCTATACTATTCTCCATGCCCCGATATAAGAAGTAAGGTACGACCTATACATGGGATTTGTGGAGTTATAATGTGCCATGTACACATATGATGTGATATGATATGATATGATTTGTTATGGAGATATTACCTACTCTGGATGTATGTTGTGCTGTGGCGCCAGTGATGGGGTAGCGACCACGTTTTGTTCACAGAGTCCCGTAATGGGGCCGGATATGGCATATGATTTTCTGCATGCACTATCTGTGTCTATGATAAACATTATGATATTCGAGATATTTCCCTTATTTTTGCACATTCTATTCCGATAATGACTTTACTCATTAGAGACTGTGCTTTACATATTTAGTATATTTTCTGTACTGACCCCCCCTTTCTTTGGGGGGTTGCGTTACATGCCCGCAAGTACAAATGCTCGATTTCCTGATCCGCTTGCTTAGGACATCCACCCTGTTGGTTGGCAGTGTTCCTTTATCCGGAGTCCTATTTTGGTACTAACCTTTCTGTTGTACATTTGTACATATTGGTTAAGGGTATGACGGGGCCTTGTCCCATCATATGACTAGGCTATCATTCTATAAAGGTCTACATACTTGTGTTGTAGGTTCTGTATAATTGTTTTGGTCTTGTCTTCAGTGACGGCCTTAACGGCCTTCGTGTGCTACATCTGTTTTTGTGCGCTCTCTAGTGACCCCTTTTTTATTTCTACTTTTTTCTATTCTGCTAACTCGCTAAGTGGGGCTAAGGGTACGAATAGGTGCCTAACTTGGGAACCAGTCATGGCCTATGGAGTTGGGTCATGAAATACTTATGCTAAGAAAATTGAAGAGGAAAAGCTTAAGGAGGTTTCTAGGATGACCAAGAAGGCCCGGATTTAAAGTGGATCATCTTTTGATAATACTTCAATGCTTAAGTATCACAAGGATAAGGTGCCTAACCCTAGATATCAAGGTGACAATTATAGTGGTCAAGATTTTCTCGCATGTCAAAAGTGTGGACGGTACCATCCGGGGGATTGTCTAGCCGATTTGGGTGTATTTTTTGGTTCTGGTGCGAAGGATCACAAGTTAAGGCATTTTCCAAGGGCTGCTAAGAATAAGAAGGATAGTTATCGGCGATCTCAGCCCTGCTCCTTTGTGGGGCCCCAAACTTAGCATGGTTCTTTATTTGGAAAGTGTAAATTCCCTTTTGAAATAGTAACGATTGGTATGGATTGGTATGTTATGCTTCTATAGATTTTGGAACTCATTGAATTAAGTTTCAATTCCCAAATAAGTCTATTCTATAATGGAAGGTCATGATTCAGTATTTAAGGGTAGACACGAAAATTATTAAGTGATGTTGACTTTGAGGGAGCCATAAAGTGGTTAGAATGGTAGGCTTGAATGTGTGGTTGTAGATATGTGAATGATTGTAGTAGTCTATTAATGACTTCTTGTTATGGTTTTCAAGTGGGTGTATTAGAGTTGTTATATAACTAGGCTTGAATGTGGTGATGATGGCACATGGGTGAATGTATGATGCATTGTATGTTTCTTTATTAGGTTTTAAGGTTTGATGAGTACGGGTAGTAAGGAGTAGTACTGTATTTTCCTATAGTGGTGTAGTAGCCTAAGGTATATGTGTCAATGTTGAAGAAGTTTGTGGGTGATCCGAATTCTATTGTGACAATACAGAATGTAAGTATTGGAGAGAGTTTGAATTATGAGGAGATCCTGATTGAGATTTTAGACGGGTAATTGAAGAGGTTAAGAAATAAAGATGTATCTGTCAAAGTGTTATGGAGAAATCAATAAGTGAGATAGTGCTACGTGGAAAGTGGAGTCATACATGATAAAGTAATTTCCTTATCTCTTTTATTTCACTCAAGCCTAAAGGTACTAAGTTGCTCATGATCAAATCAATTAAACTTCTACTTTTCAGTTCTATATGTCATTCATGTGCATGCATGATTCATGAAAATGATTTCTCTCAAGGACCATGTTTTATTTTAAGTATGAAGTTTACACATTATATGCATTTTTCAAAGGATCCTCATGTCAATGTTGGATTTCTCTATCCTTTTTCCATGTCTTTTCTATATTAGTTGAATCTCATTCAAAGAAGAATGTTCCCAAGGGGGAAATATTGTAACATCCCTCAGAATAAAAAAAATAAAAAAAATAAAATAATAATATATATACCTTAAAAATGCCTTAGAAATAGGCCGCTCATGTAACGTATTATCCTTAATCTTTTTGAAAAATTCGAGTTCAGAATATCGATCAAGGGATCAAAAACTACGGAAAAATAGTCTCAGTGGTTTTTTAGGACCCATAGAACGGAAGAAAGATATTCGAAGAAACCACAACACAGTGTGGTCCGCGACAAGACTGCGTCGCGGACCTGAGAAGCAGCACAAGATAGAGTAGTCCACGAAAGGACCACGTTACGAACCTGGGACAGTTTATCGGCCAAGTAGACCATGACAGGTTTGCGTCGCGGAACTGGGAAGGTTTCCTGGCTGAATTTAATTTCTTTTTAGGGGCATTTTAGACTTTTTCCAAATTATTAGTTAATGAACCTAGACGTTTTTAGGACCTAATTCAACTCTATAAATTTATCTAAACCTCTAATTTTATTCATTCTTGTACAATTCATCTATCAAATATTTCTCTCTCTACAAAAAAGGCTCTCAAGGGTTTCCATTAAAGACTTCAAGAAAATTCACTCAATTTCTCCATTAAAACTCTCAAGTTCTTCAAAATTAATTGATGTTCTCACTCAAGGTATGTGGGTATTGATTCATAGATCCTTTCTTCCATGAAGCCCAATCAATTTCTCAAGTTTTCTATCCAATTATAGTATGATATTTAATGGGTTTTGTGATCTGTATTCCAATTGCATAAATATTGATTTAAAGTATGATCATTAGTCTATTTTGATATAAATTGATGGCTATTGAATTAAATTGAAGAGTTTTTTCATGAATTCTCCTAGTTTAAGTCAATTGGTCAAGCATTCATGTCATGCCCTACTTTCAAGTTCAAGCTATGGTCATGAATTTTCAAAATATGAATTATGACTATGTGTTCCCATGATGATTATGAATTCTAAGTATGTTTCAAGGTATGAATTTCATGCAAGTCATAAAGTAAGGTGACTTAGGATCCTATGTGGTGACCTAAGGCCTATTGATCTGAATTATGCAAAAATATTGTAATGGTGAAAGGAAATTCTCACATTGCAAGTATGTTATGAAATTGAGCTACTCTATGACTATGATCATGATTATGATATATGAATTTATGATCTTATGTTATGTATGTATTCCGTGGGATTTGACTTAGGAACGAATGTGGACTTGAGGTGGGGGCTCGAATCAAGGGGTCCTTAGATAAAGTCTCTTATCTCATAAGTACGTGCCATCGTAGGAACAAAGGGATTAGAGGAGAATACCCAAATCTATAGGAGGTGAGTACCCGAAATATCAAGACTTAGAGGTGAGTACCCGAGTCTAAGATCTGCAGGTGTTGTCATGAGTCCTTATTGATTGGGGACTATTTCAAGTTGGTTACTACTCTCTTTTCAAAAGACTTTTTCTTATGTTGTATATTGAGGTTGAGCTATGGATATGTCTTAGCCCCGCCCATACTCATGTTTCGAGGCATCTATTTGGACATATGTTTGAGTCAATGTTGTCATAAGACATTTTCAGATTTCTATCCATGATTTAAACTCTCTTATTATTTTTCTGCTTTTAAACTTTACCTTATGTATGCTTATGATATGTGGTTGGAGACCTTCGGGGTTTTGATCGTTATGTTACGACTAGGCCCTAGGTCAGGTCGTAACACATAGGCCTAATGAGATCCACAGATAAAGAAAGTATATAAAGAACATATAATCAAGTAAATACTACACAAGTAATTAATCATGAATCATTACAATCAGGAAGGAAATACTAAATTCAACAATCTATTAATAGGAAGAAGGCATTATAGGATTATACTAAATGGGAATATAGTTCTAATAGACAACGCTAACCACTTTGTTTCATCCAAACGCACAAGTAAATGTATGTGGTCTCAAAAGTAATATAGTGACCCTTTTTTAAGTGCCGGATTCGAAACTATAGGAAATATTAATTAGGCTTTGGATTTTTTTTCAATGAATTAAATTATTCATGCTTGTTGCAAAGAGTTGAGTTTGTTTATATCTAAAAAAATTATATCAAAAATGATATAAGGAAATGATTTAAAGATATTAGAGAGATTTGATCAATTAAGGGAGAGTTCCCGGGTTGTAGCACTTATAGATTTCAAATCTAACATTCTTCACTTTGGTGTCCAATAGGTATTTTGATTACTAATTTACAGGGTTGATTTTAAAATTATGATATTTTGATCTCTAATTGCCTACTTTTATTGATAGCCTAACTACATCATTGAGCGGGGATAAGCATGAACCAAAAAACATGTATTAAAATCATCATCCTGATTAGTAAGCAAACTTGGTGTATAGGTATGTGTCATGGGAATCTCATCCACAAATTATTCTAGGAAATTCTAGAACAAACATGCTCCTTATATTCTAGTGTTCTATCTTTTTTCCTTCTTTCGAGTTCCGGGAAGACAACAATTTGTTGTAATGGTGATCAAGCATTAAAATAATAAAAATAAGAATATAGGAGTAATCACATACAAAAACCCATTTTTAACCAAAGAAAATCAGATTTAAACCTTCATCTTGTGGCTACAACTAAAGAACAAGGGGATTTAGCCAGTCATAGTTTGTAACATAATTACATAAACCATTAATAACATAAAAACTTGAATTCAATTGAAAAAAGAAGAAATATCACCAAAAGTAGTTCTTCCTTCATCTCCTTCAATCCGAATCCGACAATCTGATATAGATCTATAATAAAATATGTAAAGGTTCTATTTATAGACCCTAAAAATGTGAAGTTAAAATAACCGCACTAGAATCCGCGATGTGTACTTGTTTCATTCAGTGCAATTTTGCATTAGCTATGCCGAAATTTGTTCTATCCAGAATGAGGTCCACAATGCAGACCTGGCACATACCATCCTATTATGTCAAATAAATACCAAGTGTTGGAATTAAATGCTTGAATTTTAGTGCGTGACGCGGACACACTCCAAGATGATGCATTTTCTCTCCATTTGCTCCCAACTTCTACTTTGAGCTCCACTTTCAATCCTATCATGTTTTGAATGACTATTCTTGCTCATTTAGCCATGAAAGTGTCTATTCATGTTGGTTGGTCAAAAAAGTACACAAATATACAAAAATATGAACTAAACTCTAGGAATTTGGTCTCAACTTGACTATGGATTATGGGTTTTATTTGCTACTAGGCATATAAATGCACCAAAGATAACCATCCCACACTTATAGCTTTGTTCATCCTCAAACAAACTCTAGTATTATTCATAAAATACAAAACACAAGATATATAAAGAAGTTCTACCAAACCACAATGATTGCACAAGTAGCGTACATTACACACATGTCTAATTTTGTTCACGCGACTAACTAACTCAACACCACATAAACTCGAGATTTGACTCTGTAATGGAGAAAACTCATATGGCTTGTTAAATTAAAACTCATGTAGAATTACCATTTCTTCATTAAACATATGCCATCACCAAGAAAGAATTACCCATACTCTCGTAGTTACATTCCATGTCAACAACAATGGGTATTTAAAGAAAATTTGCTCACTCTCTCTAATGAAGTCACAAGTTGCTCAAGATGAACTATAGGCTTGCTCTTAGTATATTATGCAGTTCAATTAAGGTAGCTAAGACTTAACGATCACTTAGGAATTTTTTGGGTGTTAATGTTTAGCTAGGGGACGGGTAGGTATTTCCATGGACATGTATAGTGACTCGGTTCCCAAGCACTTTCAATACACTACATTCAGTAATTCCATGCAAGTACTTTATAACCTTATTGTCACCACCTTGTTGTTTCTCTAGCTTACCGTTTCAATTCATTTATTTGTGTAGGGGATGTCTTCTTATTTTTACTCTTTACAACCATAATGTGGTTGGCTTTATTTTTCACTTTCAACTTGCTTTTCTTCCCTAACACAAGATTTTATTTCAATTATTTGCACCAATGGTTTTATTCTGAGTAACACAAGGTTGTAACCCCTCATTTCTCTACTTATTCTTTCCTAAAGCGCTTGTTTTTTATTTGGATCAACATTTTTGTCCCAAAAAATGGGAACAAGCTTCAAACTAGGCTACCAAAGAATCAAGTCAAAGGCTCAAAAGGGCTAACTATGGATTTGTATTAAGGTGGGTATGACAAGTGGTTTTAAACTGAGGTTACCAAATAATTGTCTAGATCCCTTCCCTAAGTTTAAAACTCTCTTTGTTTTCACTACTCATACAAATAGGGAAAGTTCTAGCAATAAAGAGAAACAAGTATTACATAATTAACCTTACTTATACTGCACATGTTTAATTTTAGAACGATAATTCTTCAAAAATTTCAACCACAATCACATGAATTCAACAATATTCAAAATCTAACAACAGAGTTTTAGGTGTCTCAATTTATTCAGCTCTATTGATTCCATTCTTCTCAACCATTTCATTTGCTACTTTTGCAATCTTATAGTTTAGTAAAACACTTTATATACATTACAAATCTAGCAAAAATACTTTTTATACGGTTCAAAGGGACTATTCATTACCAAAGAACCGAAAAAATGCTATAAAACCCAAAATCAATCAATAATAATAAAAGAAATATTTTGAATGATATCAAGAATTCAAGATAAACCAATCCAGATAAACCAAAACATCAATGCTGACAAAATTAACAGATAAACTAATCCAGATAATCCAAAACATCAAACTGACAAAAGTAAACAGATATAGTTTAAATAAAACAGACATTCCACCCCACACTAAAAGTTGGTCATTGTCCCAGTGGCCCAAAGTAGTAGACTTCCCCGTCTACTCGTCCATCAGTCCTATAGTAGATGGATCCTCAATTGCCAAAGGGTCAAACTCTGCAGCCTCGAAATCTGACTCCACATCTGAGCCTGTCCTCCTTCTCTCCTCATCCGTAGAGTCGGCTCATAGAAATAAAGCCAAATTCCTAGTACAACCATAGTGTGCTCATTTAGTGGATACTATCATTCTACTTCACATAGTTCTTCTTCAATCGAGGCACGTACTCCGGTGCAGTGTCGGAGCACCTCCAGCCCAAACATATGAGTTATTATCATATCATCAAACTTTACGCACTCCAATGTAGTGAGGACTGGACCATAAGTAGTATCTATCCCCTTAATGTTTCTGGCACTATAAGACTACAAGCTAAGGGGGCCATATAATCATATTACTCCTCGGGGACCCCGACCCTTCGGCATTTTTCTATGATGAGGCCTCCAAATGGATGCCCTCTGCCATGATGGACTCTGCACTTATGGATTGTTGACTTGATAACAGCACCAACATTTACCTGTATATACTTTATGAGGGCATATACTATACACACCTTATCCCTTGTTATTTCAGTGTAGTAGAGGCCTGGGATAAGGCCGTGTGCATGACGATTTTCACCCACACATGGGCTTCTTTGTTAAGATGGGCATATGTAAATGTGTTATGGTAACCTCATAACCTATGATAGACCCACTTAGTTGTCGACTTGGGTCCATACAAAGTATGAAGGACATCCCGATAAGGTGGCTAAATATTCAGCTCTATCAGAGCTGTAGTAGGCAACTCAGCAGTTCCCAATATCTCATTAATGGCCATTGGAGATAGAGGAACAACAACCCCTCACACTGTAATCTAATGAGTGCGCTGATCTAGTTGATAATTTGCATAGAATTCCCTCACTACGTGCAAGTTTCATGGCTTTGGGTCAGCGAACAAGAAGTTTGTATTAAGCTCATCTAATCTCCTCATTATATGTGGGTAGTCTTGGGCCAATATTTCTTCATCAATACGCAGATCCGAGAGATAGTGATTTTATTTGTGTCGTCTGTACCAGTTCTTTTCTGCCTTATTTAGCACTTTCAAACCAAAATGGTGAGAATGACCTCTCAGCATAGCTAGGGCAAGTGGTATAGAGGGAGCCCCTCTTTCTCTCTTTTTGTTACTAGGCCCTACAAGTTCCTTACCGGGTCTTTGGCTAGACAACATTGTTTTGCCTCAAGCCACCCACAAAATAGATAATATATAAGAACCCATATGTACATTTGCAACTTTAGGCCAGCAACCCCACACTTAAGCACTGCATTAGCATGCAAGTGATAAGACTTCCCTTAATTCGAACAATAAGTGCATACATGCTAATAAACCAATCCATACTTCAATAAATCAACATGGTGAATCCAAAACTATACAAATTCATAGAAGCCTCCCGTATTCTAGTATATTCCTCAAAAAGAAACATACATGATTCAACAACAAAACATCATTCTGTGTACACTCCCCTAGTTTCAAATATAATTTCAACCCAAACATTTAGAACAATAGAAACTCACCCCACACTTAACTCACTACGTAAACTCATTATTCAAACAACAAGAATTCAAGTTTAGTCAGGATTTCAACATACATGATCACCACAACTTCAAACATCCATTCCCCCTTTACATCAAAACTAGGGTCAGTGTTCTAGAACTTCAACCCAAAATCAATTAACCACAACAATCAATTTCTCAGCAAATTTACACATCCATAATAATTTCAATCTAAGAACAATGAGAATCACTTATATTGAGTCAAAACCTAAAGCCAAAGAATAAAAATAATGAGTAAAATGGGGAATTTTAAATTTTAGAAACTGAATGGATCGGGTTAAAACAATTACAAACGAGTCAAACTCATCTTTTTTAAAATGAAAATGCTTAGAAAAAAAAACTCCTAGGTCCGTGACGCGGAATTGTCGCGAACCACATTGGTTAGTGTATCAAAATAAAAATAATCACTCTATAAAAAAATAAACCTCATGGACCTGGTGCACACTTTTCTTGGATTGAAATTTTTTTTTCAAAAAATTTTGCGGGACATAACTGGCCAAAAATTGAACTGAGATGGAGTAGGTACGCAAAGCGGAGATGTTGCAGACTACACTGTTTAGGACTCATCCAAATTATTTTTTTCTCGTGTACAATTATACTATCCTAATTATACACTAAAACAAAATCAAATTTTAGCAAACTAAAAAAATTTATTATAACCTATAATTAATGTTATTTTACACTACCTCACTGGTTTCTCCCACGTAGCGCCTAATTTAAAGTCAAATCATGACTCAGCTCTAGCTTCATTCATTCTTGAGCTCAAGTTTTTCTTCCTCACGATTGACGCCTTGCCCAAAATAGTGCTTAACACATTGGCCATTAACCTCAAATGTGGTTGATTTAGTGTGATTCCATAGTTCCACAGCTCTATGTGGCGATATTCGCACCACCTCAAATGGTCCACTCTATTTTTATAGAAGATTACCTAGAAAAAGGCGCAAATGCAAGTTAAAGAGCAATACCTTTTGACCTGACTCGAATGCCCGAGCGACTATATGCTTGTCATGCCATTGCTTTATTTTCTCTTTATACAACTTCGCATTCTCATAAGCGTAGAGTCTAAATTCCTCCAATTCATGGAGTTGATCCTACGCTTTCTACCTCCCAGCTTCGGTTCTAGGTTTACCTTTCTGATGACCTAATATGCTTGGTGCTCCAGCTCCACCGGAAGGTGACATGCTTTTCCAAACACCATATGATATGGTGAAATGCCAATTGGTGTTTTATATCTAGTCCAGTAGACCAAGAATGTTGATAGCCCAGTCCTTTCTTGTAGCACTGATAGTTTTCTGAAGAATTTGCTTCACTTCACAATTTGGTACTTCAACCTGTCCGCTAGTCTGGGGATGATATGTTGTGGCTACCTTATGCCTGACACCAAACTTAGTTAATAGATTCTTTATTGTTTGATTTATGAAATGCTTGCTTCTATCGCTGATGATGGACCTTGGAGTGCCAAACCTTATGAAAGTATGCTTCTTGAGGAAGCGACTTGCCACTTTAGAGTCATTGGTTGGCAAAGCGATGGCCTCGACCCATTTGGAAATGTAATCAACTACCACTAGTATATACTGATTCTTGTATGATGATGGGAAGGGACCCATGAAGCCTATTCCCGACACATCAAAGATCTGTACCTCTAGGATATAATTCAACGGCATCTCATGCCTTCTTGATATGGTGTCCATCCTTTTGCATTGATCACATCTCTTCATAAAACCTGCAATATCTTTAAATAAATTAGGCCAAAAGATACCTGATTGCAATACCTTATGAGCTATTCATTTTCCTTCGTGATGTCCACAGTATTCAGATGAATGGCAACTGTGTAGAACTTGTTGAACCTCAAATTAAGGGACACATCTCCTTATCATCTGATCAATACCTCTTTTGAACAAGTAAGGTTCATCCCATATATACAACTTTGCTTTATACATTAGCCTCTTCTTTTGTTGGGAGTTTGGTCTAGGGTAAATACTCTACTCACTATATAGTTCACAATATTTGCATACCATAGGAGTTCTTGTACCTCTATTTCCAGTAGCTGCTCATATGGAAACTCTTCTTTTATCGAATTTATCGCACCTACATGGGATGAATCCTCTAATCTTGACAGGTAGTTTGGTATTTGATTTTCGCATCCCATCCTATCTTTTAGTTCATTATAGAATTCTTAGAGCAGTAAGATCCATCCGATTAATATCGGTTTAGCATCCTTCTTGTTGAACAAGTACCTGAGGGATGCATGGTCAGTATAAACAATTACTTTTGTACCTACCAGATAAGAGCGGAATTTATCAAATGCATAAACCAATGTGAGCATCTTCTTCTCTCTGACAGTGTAATTGTCCTGAGTCGACTCAAGAATCTTACTGACATAATAGATGGAGTAAAAAAATTTCTTCTTTTGTCCCAGCATTGCTCCTATTTCTATGTCACTTGCATCGCACATCAGCACAAAAGGTAGCTACCAGTCAATAGCTATTAGGATTGGGGCTTCAATCATCTTTTTCTTCAAGAGTTCAAATACCTGCAAACATTTATCATCAAAAATAAATTTTATCTCATTTTCTAACAAGTTTCACGTTGGTCTGGCGATCTTTGAAAAATCCTTGATGAATTGCCGAGAGAATACAACGTGACCTAGAAAATTGTGGACTCCTTTTACCAAAACCGGTGGTGGAAGCTTCTCGATTACTTTAATTTTAGCTTTTTCTACCTCCAAATCATCTTTTGAAACTTTGTGCCCCAACACAATCCCCTCCTTTACCAATAAGTGACACTTTTACTAGTTTAAGATGAGATTTATTTCCTCACACCATGATAATACTTTCTCTAGATTATGCAAACAAAGACAAAAAAACTCTCCAAATACTAAAAAGTCATCCATGAAGATCTCTATGAACTCTTCCATCATATCATGAAATATAGTTATCATGCACCTCTAAAAGGTTGCAGGAGCATTATAGAGACCAAATAGCATATGCTTAATGCATATGTCCTATATGGGAATGTGAATGTTGTCTTTTCCTGGTCCTCCGGCGCAATGGTAATCTGGTTTTAGCCAGAATATCCATCCAAGAAGCAGTAGTACTCTTGGCCTACTAACCTTTCACGAATTTGGTCAATAAATGGCACTGGGTAGTATTTTTTTCTTGTGACATCATTTATCTTTCTGTAGTCCATGTATATACGCCAACCAGTCACTGTTCTTGTAGGGATTTACTCATTCTTTTCATTAGTCATCACGGTCATACCCCCTTTCTTTGGTACACACTTCACTAGGCTTACCCCTTTACTATCAGAGATTAGGTATATTATGCCTGCATCTAGATACTTGATTATCTCTTTCTTCACCACCTCTTTCATGATAGAGTTCAACCGGTATTGTGCTTGTGCACTAGCCTTTTGTTCTTCTTCCATAAAAATCCTATCAATGCACAAAGTGGGGCGGATACCATGGAGATTCTCCATTTTCCATCTAATTGCCTTCTTGTGCCTTTTTAATACCTCAAGTGTTGTTGTGACCTGCATCTTAGACAAATACGATGAAATAATGAATGGTAAGGTATTATTCACTCCAAGAAAAGCATACCTGAGATGTGTTGAAAGTTACTTTAACTCCAACTTAGGAGCTTCTTCAAGAGATGGCTTGGGTGAAGGACCCAATTCTCTATTTAAAGGTTCCACTTTATTTTTCCACTTGCTGACATTTGGAATGTCAAGCACACTATCTAGCTCTTTAGCTTCCATGTCCACCTCAATATCTTGACTTATCAACACTCTTTCTAAAGTATCTTCTGCTAAAATGCATTGAGCTACTACTTATTTATCGATAACAATTATAGTAGACAACTCTTCATAGACTGCAGGCAATTTCAGTGCCTGATATACATCAAACACCTCCACTTTGTCATATGCTCTCATAGTCATTTTACTTGTAGCCATATCAATAAGTGCATCTCCTATTGCTAAGAGCGGACACCCCAAAATAAAAGGAACCTCTAGGTCAGGCTCAAAATCTAATACAACAAAATTAACAGGAAAGATGAGGGATCTTATTTGAACTAACACATCCTCAATAATACCATCAGGTCTAGCTACTGACTGATCAACTAATTGTAACAAAGTGGTGGTTGATTTAAGTTCTCCCAAACCTAATATTTTGAGCATAGATCTAGGTATCAAGTTTACACCAGCACCTAGATCACACAGACCTCTTGCATTATTGCACTTACCAATAGTTACCTGTATCGTGAAACTACCTGGATCATTTTGGTTAGCTAGAAGCTTAACTTTGTTCAAGGTTCTTAAACTACACTCTTCAGTGAGTGCCACTCCTTCAAATTCAGCTAACTTGCTCTTATTGGCCATAATATCTTTGATAAACTTGGCATATTTAGGAATGTCCTACAACACATCAATTAAAGGTAAGTTAATTTGTACTTGATTAAGCATATCTATGAATTTTTCAAAACATTCATTCTCCTTCTTATTTTTAATTTTTTGTAGAAATGAGGGAGGTGGTTTTGTTTTTGGCTCTTGCTCTATCTGTGGTCGGCTAGATTTACTAGCTTCAACCTCCACAACTTTACCTTTACTTTCACTACCTTTGCTTTGTGGAGCTATCTCAACTAGGGCTCGTCCACTTTTTGTGCTCACAATATTTACCTGCTTGGGGTTTGGATCAGTGTTATCTAGTAAACCACCTTGCGGGCGAGAATTCTGAGCACTTGTTAGCTTTCCAACCTGCTTCTCTAAATTTAAGTAGTGATTTGATACTGATGAATGTCTGCTGCTAGCTTAGCTTGGTCATTCATGAGTTTTTTAAATATGTCTTCCACACGCATATTTCCTGCACTGCTTGATTGTTGGTTACTTTGGTCTTGTTGATTGTAGTGTTGGCCTCCTCCTTGCGGTCTATATTGACCTTGGCCTGAATTGTTGTACTGTTGCCCACCTCTTTGTGGTCTAAATTGGATCTTTCTTTGATGTTGGTTTTGCTGATTTCCACCCAATGAGAAGTTTGGATGGTTTCTCCAATTTGGGTTATCAGTATTTCCATAGTTATGATTACCTCTACCCCTAGGTGCATTACCCACAAAATTCACCGACTCAAGATTAGCTCCACAATATTCTGCCACATGTTCACTACTTCCACACACCTCTCACCACATGTGTTGTTGTTGAACCATATTCACCGGAGCTTGCTGCTATTATATTGCCAACATGTTGAAATGTGTTGTCATCATATTCTGCATTGTTGCAATTTGTGTTGTCAATGTTGTCACCACATCAAATTCCAATATGCCTACTTTTTTTTTAACCACAGGTCTAGAGTTTCCTCCGTTCCACTCGGGATTTCCGTGAGATATGCGATTAAGTAATATATAGAGCTCATCATATATTTTCTCTAGTGCATGTCCACCTAATGCATATTCAATAAGAATTTTGTTGTTGGGTTCCAACCCTTCTATGAAGGTGTGGACCAACGCCTCATTAGCTTGGTGATGGTGAGGATTACTAATGAGTAAAGATTTAAACATGTCCCAAGATTAGTATAAATTTTCTGTAGATTTTTGTTTAAAGCTTAAAATTTCAGCCCTCAACTTAGTTGTCTTCCTTGAGGGAAAGAACCTAATAAGAAACTTGCGAGCCAAATCATTCCATATAGTAATTGAGTTTGGTGGTTCCGACTTCAACCACCTCTTACCTTCCCCTAACAAAGAAAAGGGAAACAATGTTAGCCTCACATAATCAAGAGATACCCCATTAGGCATATAAGGGTCGCTGATCTCCAAGAAGTTCTGGATATGGATTTGGGGATCGTCATGAGGCAAACCTATAAACTGCCCATTAGAGTGCAACAGCTGCACCATGTTTTGTTTTAGTTCAAATCTTCCTCCAACTGGCGGGTTTTGAATACTGGAGGTGACATTCACTATGAGTGGGATTGCCACATCACGTACTGTCCTGGTTCAGGGACCTCTACAGGCACTTCATTAGTATCACCCAGATTTACCTGTGGTACGGGATATAGAGTAGTTTCTCTCCTTCTTTGTTGATGTAGAAATCTTTCAAGTTCAGCTAACGGTTCTACAATATTCCCACTTTTATCCACTGTGCCTTTGTGAATTCTCCTGTAAGAAATAACAGCTAAGATCAAGTTGTTGATATGAACACAAATAATAAAGAAACTTCAAAAAGAAAACTATTTCCAAATTAAAAAATTTCTGCGGTAACGGCGACAAAAACTTGTTGGGTCCAAACGCACACGCTAGTGTATGAGGTCTGAAAAGTAATATAGTTACCCTTTTTAAGAGCCAGATATCGAACCCACTTGAAAAGTTAATTAGGTTTTGGCTTTATTTTCAATGAATTAAATTATTCATGCTTTTTTCAAAGAGTTCAGTTTGCTCATATTTAAAACAATTATTTCAGAAATGATATAAGGAAATGACTTAAAGATATTAGAGAGATTTGATCAATTTAAAGGAGAGTTCCAAGGTTGTAGCACTTATAGATTTTAGTTCTAACATTCTTCACTTTGGTATCGAATGAGTCTTTTGATTACTGATTTACAGGATTGATTTTAAAATTATGATCTTTCGATCTCTAATTGCCTACTTTTATTGACAGCCTAACTACATCATTGGGCGGGGATAAGCATGAACCAAAAACCATACATTAAAAGCATCATCCTATTTAGTAAGGAAACCTGTTCTATAGGTATGTGTCATGGGAATCTTATACACAAATTATTCTAGGAAATTCTAGAACAAACATGCTCCCTATATTCTAGTGTTCTATCTTTTTTCCTTCTTTCGAGTTCCAGGAAGACAACAATTTATTATAATGGTGATTAAGCATTAAAATAATACAAACAAGAATATAGGAGTAATCACATACAAAACCCATTTTCAACCAAAGAAAATAAGATTTAAACCTTCATCTTATGGATACAACTAAAGAACAAGGGGATTTAGCCACTCAAAGTTTCTAACATAATTACTTGAACCATTAATGACATAAAAACTTGAATTTAATTGAAACAAAAGAAGAAATATCACCAAAAAGTAGTTCTTCCTTCATCTCCTTCGGTTCAAATTCAAAAATCTAATCTAGATCTATAATAAAATATGTAAAGATGCTATTTATAGCACCTAAAAATACAGAGTTAAAGTAACCGCCCTGAAGTTCGCGATGCGGACTTGTTTCAGTTCACTGCAATTTTCCATTAGCTTTGTTGGCGAAATTTGTTCTATCCAGAACCAGGTCTGTGACACGGTCATGGTGCGCACCATCTTGTTACGTCAAATAAATTCAAAATGTTGAAATTAAATCACTGAAGCTCAGAGCGTGATGTAGGCACTCTCCAAGATGATGCATTTTCTATGTATTTGTTCCAAACTTCTCCTTTGAGCTCCACTTTCAATCCGATCATGTTTTGAATGTCCATTCTTTCTCAATTAGCCCTGAAAGTGTCTAATCATATTGGTTAGTTACAATAATACATAAATATTCTAAAATATGAACTAAACTCTAGGAATTTGCTCTCAACTTGGTTATGGATTATGGGTTTTATCTGTTATTAGGCACATAAATACACCCAAGATCACACGTAATCACCTAGGAACTAATCCGGCCAAATCTAATAGGAGTTACCAACCACAATCACACTCAAATATCGCAAAGACCATCTATAAATACAACAAAGGTAAGTACAAGTTAGATCAAATAATAACAAGCCAGATGCCACACCCCAGAAGGTACAAACAATGAAAAATATACCCCCACCCCCCATAAAACTAAGGGACTACACCATACAAGTATACTGGGGATAGGCGATGCTAATGAACACAAGTTTGTAGTAAAAACCAATAACATCATCAGTGTCTCTCAGACATAAACAACGACAAGTGTATAAACCCAACCCGGCCATCGCACTGCCAGGTGGGACTTATGTAGCTCCCTCATTCTGTTTAGTGGTGCACAGGATAGAGGGGCCTATAGAGAGAAGAAAGTCCGTATCCACTTCTTGGGAACGAACGAAGTCTTACATAGATATATAGTATCTCCATAGTGGTGCCATAGAGTAAGCAGCCAAGCCGATGTAGAAAGGGTGACGCCATACCAAATATCAATAATAACCTCAAGTTGTGACCACCTTAAAGAAGGGCTGCCCAATGAGCTAGTAAACTCCCAAGGGTATCGTCCTTTCTAGAAAGAGTAAACTCGAGGCATCAATAAGTCAAGAAAGGGCGTTGATGCTCCGAATAGTCAAATAAATTGGGTACATCCCAGATGCCTCTAATCTCTCAAGTAGAAAAAGAAATACGTCCCTTATGCCTCATAAGTTTCAAAACTAGTGGCTAATTAATCCTGGTGGTACGACTCCCATTAAAACCAGTTTAAAAAGTAGTAATGGTGTCGATCAATGCAAGCATACGATCATCAGCATCAAAACAAGAAAAATATAACCAACAGTAGTGTCAAAGCTAAACCACACTATCAAGGCAAAGGAACTAACCTGGGCTCCAATCGCTCCTTGAACACGACCTCAGTTCCAACAATAGATAATAGATAAGATGGCATCATAAACCTGCCACTAAATAAAAGCAAAACAGTCAAGACAATGCTTAGAATAAAATAGGGGGAGAAATATCTCTAGAAATGATGTCTTACCCAAAAATATGCCATCACATCTCCTAATGGCATAGCTAAGCCCAAACTATGGCTACCACTAGCCTAAAAATTCTCTGACACTAGCACTAAGTCATACCAACCATCACAAGCCCTACCGAAAGCTACGCCTAGCTAAAAGGGCACTGGAACAAATACTAAAGAATCTTAGCCTCAAATATAGCCTAAGGACTTCAGTTCCAATCTTAAGAAGGATAATCTCACCCAACAAAAATGCAACCAAAACAATAAGTCTAAAATAAGTATATCAAGAGACTACTCTACTTTAGGGTCCAACCGGAGTCAAGAAAATGAGATAACAGGAGGAAGGCACTAAACCCAACCAATACCAACCTAAATCATATGTGATATATATTAAACGTTATCTAATAGAACTCAGTCAAGGGGGGAGACTGTAGCCTACCTCAAAGCCGAATATACGCGCTTCAAATCTACAAAAATAAAGCTTTCGACCTCCAAATCACCTCCAATTGCTACCACACTAATAAAATGTCGATCACGACGTCAATACAAAAGTTTTGACACCAAATCTTTACATTTTTTAGAAATGAATCCAAAATTGGGTCTAAAACAGAATTGTGGGACTTATGCTAGAATCCCAAAATCAACTCTGTGAAAAGGTAAATTTGTGTTAAATGAACTCGTGGTTAAAATTATAGCACAATTCGATAGTTCAAAAAAATGAAAGTAGACCATGCAATTTTTCACAATTAATGGAGAAAATCAAGGAAGAGGGAATCCCTTTGGCACAAAATTACCTCAATATGATGCATTCTTAAGCATCCCAAATCTTCTCATTCGTAGCCACGATCAATACAAACCCACTATATTTGGAATCGCTTAAATTTGAGCTCTCTAGATCCCAAAATCAAAGTTTGAACTTTGGAAGCAAAGATGAAATGCCTCTATCTTTTAACTTAAAGACTAGAAGATATTATCCTTCGTGATCATGGACAACCAAGGCTCGCGATCATGGCCACATGGTTTTGGACCATCATGATCGCAGGAGATACCTCAAAACCTTAAAGGGTCAGCATACATGATCATCGCGATCGGGGACAAGACCTCCTTATTCCTTAGGTCAGATAGCACAGCTTCACGAACGTGGCCCCTATGGATGGAAAATGTGAAGGAAAATGGTGCTTTCACCAGCAGGTGCTGCAGCATCTCTAACTTGAGCTTTGAAAAGCTCTAATGGGGTGCTCGGGAATTGTTCAGAACCCCTTGTACAGGAACAAACTATGCTAACCCACCAAATTTAATGTTCCAAACTCAATGACACTCACTGAATTCTACGAGGTAATCTCGATAAAAAGTGGGTCTCAAACCCAAGTGCCATTTTAAGCCAAAAGTCACAAGGAGGCTTGAAATGAGACAAGATTCCTCGGGAACAGTATGAATGGTCGTACTAGACCAAACTCAATATTTCAGACCTAACTGCACTAATGGAATTTTAGTCTGAGTGTATTTACCAAGAATATTGATCAAAGTCAACCATAGGCTAAATTTCAAAGGCTTAAGCGCCAAATGACCTCAAACTCAGACTGATTGCCTCGATACTAAGGATGACCATTCTACCAGCCTAATTTGGCCATTTCAGAGCTGATAAAACCATCAAAATTTTGTTTTGAGATCATTTTCCTAGAGTATTTATCAAATTCAACCATCCAAACTCCAAGAGCTCCAAAATAGGAAAACGAGCATAAAACCCAAATGAATGACCAGGCGACTGAATTGTCAGTTCCACCAAGTCATAAATGAATCTGGGTCGCTAAAGGAAAGATTTAAAGTCTAGAAAGGTCGAAGAAGAAATAAATAATATATAGGGTAATTAAAGAACTCTAAGAAAGGTTGAGAACTAAGTAAAGGAATTTAACCATAACCTGATGGAATGAATCAGTGGCTTAAACTGATAACAAAGATGAGTCGGCTAGATTTAGGATCATTGTCCAAACAAGCATCAAGGGGAAACCCCCACTAACTTCCATCAATAAATCTCTCCAAGCCCGAACTAAATCTAACCTGAATCTACAAGTGGCCTTCAAAAAAGAACTACGTAAATAGGAGGCGATGAAAGGAGGGAATTATGGATAAAAGGTATCGAGTTGTGGGTAGCTTCCTAGTGAAATCACAGACTATGAGACTCAAGTCTACCATATCAATCTATAGGAAGCCAAGCCGTACGAAGCAACATCGAAGAGAGTCTAAGTTCTATCATTTCCAAACTAGGCAAGTCTATGGCAAACACTAGTTTAAGCTTAGAGTAAGGCCAAACACGCTCAATATCAAATAATAAACACATATCGAAGACAACATAAGGTAAGGATGATCCAACTTAAAGGAGACAACATGCCAACAGTCTCAAATTATAAGAAATAGGCCTAAAACATGGATTCCAAGAATCTAAGCATGATCAAGTAGGCACCCACCCCAAATTCACAAAAATTAACATACAATTATATTTTAAAGCTAAATATAAAGAATAGAAAGTTGTAGCCTACCTTTACACCGACCGCGCAGGCTCCAAATCACGTCTTTGGAGCTTTACCCTTCGTACGGCCTCCGAATGCTGCCACACTATAAAAAATAGGACCACAACATTAGTACAATCGTTATAGACACTAAATTCACTTAAAATGGAGACGTACCAATTTTGGAGATTGAAATGGGAATGTGGGATCCACATTAGAAATTCTGGAATTGTCACTTTTAAAAGGTCCTAAATTTCTCTTTGAACTTGTCCCAAAATGAACACAATTTGGGGCACAAAACAGCCCTAACAAGTATTGTGCAAGAATTCACCATACAAGCCAAAATAAAGAGGGATAGCAGCCCCTTTGAAGACAAATTTACCTAAAAAAAGTGATCCCCAGCACTCCTCAGGCACTCCAACACGTTCCTCGAACTTTTGGAACCACCCCATACTTTGAATCACCAAATTCAGAGCAAAAATGAGAGAGAAATTGCACTTTGAATATGTCTTGGCATAGTTGATCACATTTGGTCTTTAAATAAAAGACCATAGGCAAATGACTATCACGAACCCGGCAAAATTGGATCACAACCATGGAGAGTCAAGAAAATTTAGTTCGCGAACGTATCTAGAGGCCCACAAACATAAAGGCTTAGGGAATATGATGGCAGTGATCGTGGTAGATAGGCCGTGAATGCCTAGTCTACAAGATTGAGCTTCGTAAATGCGGCCAAGATGGCCCTCAAATGCAAAGGAAAAAACTTGCTTGCACCAGTTGATATATATCAGTTGGTTTTGGCAAGACAAAATTCTCCAAAGGGGTTCTTGGATTGGTTTAGAATTTTGAGTGTGCAAATGAACTATGCTACCCCACCAAACTTGACATTCTGGACATAACAATAATATCAAAATTTCCAACTAAGTTTGTCGCAAAAAAAAGTGAATCTCACATTCAAGTGTCATTTTTAGTCGATTTCAACAAGGGGCTTGGGATTTGATCGGAAGTCTCAAAAAGCACATGAAGGGTCATTCTAGATCAAACTCGACATTTTGAAGCTAATCACACTGATGTAATTCTTATTCGAGCATGTTGACCAACACTGTGTCCACGATCTAACTTAGGCAAAAACTTAAAAGCTAAAATGCCTAATGGCTCAAACTCCCACCAAAAATCTCGGGATTTGAGTCGACCATGCCACTAGCCTAAAATTAACCTTTCCGAGCAGATGGAATCCTCAAAATTCAAATCAAAGAACATTTACCTAAAGTTTTTACTGAAGTCAGCTAATTAATTTTTAAAATCTTCAAATCACAAAATCGGAAAGAAATCCCAAACGAACAACCAGGCAACTGAAAAGCGAGTTCAAACAAGTAATACATGAATTGGTGTCTCTATAGGAATATTCTAAATGACCAAAAGAAGGCACTTTCACAGAAATGACCTAAGGTTCATTACAACATCCACTAAAAAGGAATTTCATCTGCAAAAGTAAGAGTCAAGAAGTAACTAAAGGCTCAAATAAAGAAAATAAAGAAGACTTTTCATTCTCTATGTACCAAAATACCTTTAATCTTATGCCTTAAAAATGTCAAATGAAAAGCTAAATTAAAGTGTTTTCAGAAAATAAAAGGGGCCATTCTTTTTTAAAACAAACTAAAAAGAAAAGTAGGTCATTTTTTGTAATGGAGGGAGTATCTTAGAAGGAGTATGCTTAGTCGGGAGTAATTCAAAGTAAAGGTTCTATTTTTAAAATTTAAAATTTTGATTTGTCGTAAACATGAGTCATTTTAAATGAATATCATGTCCAATTAATCGAAACGTTGAGAGAAACTCACATCCAAAATTTGAGATTGTTTACAAGAGATTTGAATTAGATGGGATTGGAAAAATATTAGCCTATAAGAAAGATTATTTGTTGTAGTGTGTGTATATATACACACACTTCTGTGATACATAGTTATACATATTAATATACATGATTATATACTATTATACAACATTTATATATTATTTAACTATTTATACAGTATCTATAAATTATATATACATGCATATAAATGCGACCATTTTGTTGATTTTTTTCCACTTGAATAGTTATATAAGAATCCCATATTTAGTCCATATTGACCCAATCCATCTTAGCCCAAGAAAGTTTTAGGCAGGGATGGGCTAACATCTATCTATTGGTTTTACCCATCTTGACCTTCCCAACCCATTTGTCAACCCTACCTACATATGTAAAATATCTACTATAAACTCTAAAGTTGAAGCCCTATATAGTCTTCTATTCACTTCTTAGCTTAGGAAATAACGAGTCACTTCTCCTCACTTATTAATCCTAAAGCGCAGTCACTCTCTATAATCTTGGTCGAAGCATAATATCAGTCTTCTCTTAATCTTTTCTTCAACAACAACGATTTCTTCTTCTCACTATAAAGTTTGTCATGTAAGTAATTCCTTATTTTTGTTGTTTATTTCCAGCTTCATAATTTGAGAGATTATAGCTTAATTTTTGATGGATCGCTATTTTCTTGAGATAATTTATGTGTTCATGTTCAATCTCTCGTGTTGTTTGTTGTTATTTTTGTAATGTCATAAATTTCTTGGGAATATTTACTTCCTCATCTAAATATCGTAGCTTTAATTTCAATATTTATTTCCTGGTTTTTCTTATCACAGTGATTCAATGTCTTAAATTCATAGCATGAGAGTTGTGCAAAAGAATTGAAAGCTGTGATTTTAATTTCATTGGTGGAAGCTTATCTTGACTACATATTGTGATTTTAATTTTTATTGTCTCTTAGAATATTTTGCCGCTACATCATCCGATAATTGCTAACCCTATATCGAACCAATCGATATCTTGTCGGTTTGCTAGAAAATTAGTGCATTTAAAAGCTAATAAATCAGACATTTGAATGTTATTATCTGCACGATCTGTCTGATAAGGAGCCCTAATGCAAATACATATAATTTTAAAATTACTATAGTTTGGGCATAATTAGATATCTATAACTATATTTTGCTTAGTAATGATTCATAGCTACATGTTAGAAGAAGAGATGCGAGCCAGATTGAGAGAGGTGAGTGAGATTTGATAGAGATAGGAGAGAGGATGAATGCAAGTTTTTTTATCGTATCACTAATACAACTATTGTATCAATGAATATATTTGTATCAAGTGTATTAATAAAAATAATTTGTATTAATGAATACAATTTGCATAATACAAATTGTCATTAATGAATACAAATGACAAAATACAAATTAACATAATACAATTGATAGAAAATATAAATTGTCGGAGTAAAAATCTCTCACCTATATTTGACATAATACAATTAATATAATATAATTGATGCACCTTCTTTTTACATATTGGAACATTGTTTGGGATGAAGAAAGAGAGAGAGAGGACAAAGGCGAGCGAGACAAGACAGGGTAGGAAGAGAGAGGAGAGAAAATTTTGCTATAAAACTCTAACTATAACTATGAATTGTAATTCTTTTATATTATAGTTGTATATAATAAATACTATCACATATTTTTCATATTATGTAGCTTTCCCCACGGGTGTATTTTGGTATGGAGCAAAATGTTTCCTGGAAAATATTTTTTTAATTTTCCCATGTTTGGTTGAAAATTTATTAGTTTACAACAAATATTTTCATGTTTTACTTACATAAAAAATTGCCAAAAATCATAGGAAGTATACACTAACTTTACAATATAGCATCCAAAAGTCATAAAAAGTATACACTGACAATACAATATAGTTTATCTATATATGAGCTATACACTGACTTTACATTATGATATACTCAAAAATTTGAATATAATTTAACTATATATAACATATACACTGGCTATACATGATGTATACACTGACTATTCCATCTCGATCAACTAAAAAATCACCTCTAAATAATTCCAAAAATTTAAATATGAAATCCTCAAGATAGTTTGATTTTTCAATGTATAATTCGCTTGAAATGATTCACGTTTTTGGCACATCGAATTTGAAAAAAATAAACACTTCTAAGAAGAATGAAAAAGATGAAGAAGGAGGAGGACAAAGGAAGAAGGAGGAGGAAAAGAGGTCATTAAGAGCATAATCGAAAGGAAAAGAAGTCACTAATAGTATAATCGAAAGGTGAAGATGATGAAAATAAATGAGGAGGAAAAGGAGGAAGAAGGAAAAAGAAGGAAAAGAAGATATTAAGACAAAATCAGAAGATGAAAAACAAGGAGGAAGGAAAAAGGAGGAAAAGAAGCCATTAGTGGCTAAATCGGAAGGAAGAGGAAGAACATATTTGGTCAATTTTGATAATTTTTAAAATTAGACCAATTATTTGGTAAAGCAAAGGACCGAATGGACACTTTGCATAATTTTCCCTTATCTAAAAGAGCCAAGTTTGCTTAAAATATACTACAAATCATTTTCAAAACTGTCAATACTTAATAAACACGAAGTATACAATAGTAGAAACAGTAAGATATCATTTGTAATTAATAAAAGATATTGAATTTATGCTCCATTCCCATATTTGAAGTTGAATTATAAGGGAAAATAGTTTTAAAAATATAAATTATCTTTTAAATATCAAAATAAAATAAAGTAAGATAAAACTATTAGGCCCGTGCAGGCCTTAATTTGTCTAACTAGTGTTGTACTTTACTATTTATCTATCCAATGCAGACATTGATAATGCTATTGGTGCCTGCGATATTGATACTATTTTGTGTCAACAGTCAAAATAATTGAAAGCGAGATTAAGATACTGTCTCACATCTATTTATTTTCTTATATTGTCAGTACATAAAATAAATAAAAATTAAAAAGATGTAAGACAATAACTTAATCTCGCCTTCAATTATTTTGACTTTGTTGACACAAAATGATATCAGTATAGCAGGTACCAATAGCATTATCAATGATTTCATTGGATATATAAATATTAAAGCACAACACTAGTTAGACAAATTAGCAACATGAAAATTTTATATCTAAACAACAAAACCTATACTAGAAACTTACCAAAAAAATACAGGCCTTGACATTTTAGATGAACTTAGATTTATTTCTTGATATGTGAGTATATATGTTTAATTTTTTGGTTGATTAATTAGAAAAATTTAGAAACCTTTTGTCAATTCAACATAAAATATTAAAAATTAAGTTAGCTAAATTTTCGACGAACCTCTACTTGTTCACTCAATGTAATAATTTTTCTAAATTAATGGACTTATCATATATTTATATATTCAACAAATGAGTTCTAAAAAAAAGTTAAATACACAATAGAGGATAAAAAATGGTTAGTTATTTATTGTTTTCCCTTCCTAGGAAATTTTTCTTTATGTTATTAGCCCGTCCTGATTTCTCGAGTCAGATGACACCTACTATATTCCACTAATAGGTAAGCTGACCCGTATATCAGAAGTAGAAGTAATGGGATTCAGGGTAGAAACTAAATAAAAATAATCAATATACAGAAATAAAAAAGATTCAAGGCGGAACCAAACCAAAACATAAAAACATAATAGAAGATCCCTCTTAGAACCAGGAAGTCACATGTACAAAGCTACTACAAAATGATATGATTCCCAAAAGTGGATCACAAAATAAAGGCTTATCTCAGAAAGTAAAAAACTAGTCAGCTATGTACAAAAGGTGACAGGTATATTCCAGAGCGTCATGTGCTCTCCATTGCCTTCGAATCAGAATGTTGCAGGCTCAATCTCAACGCTGGTTGTTGGTGCTCAAACCTGAATCACAAAAATGGATGTAGAGTGTAGTATGAGTACCAAAAAAATAGATAGTAAGTAGATGTCATCGTCCGACTGAGCAAGAAGAGTAAAAGCAATATGAAATGGTAGAATCAAACACAATAGAGGTCAAAAGGGCGGGAAAACTAACAGGAATACACATGAGACTACTAAGAAAAGAAAACTAAGAAATTACAACTAACTAAAACCAACTAAGCCCACATAAGGACAAAGGGTGTACTCATGCACAAAATTTAAGTACAACTCGGCTAAACCCCCATAAGCCAGAAAGGTGCACGGAAGTGTTAGGAACCACAAAGAGAATATAAAGGTATTACAAAATTACCATGATATTTTAGAAATTAGAAGTTATTCAGCTGAGTACTAGGGACTTCAACCACGATAAAATATGAGCCAAGGACTTTAACCGAGGTGGAGGGTATACCAAGGACTCTAATCAAGGGAAGGATATGCCAAGGACTATAAGCAAGGTGAAATATATGCCAAGTACTATAACCAGGGGGAAAGATTTGCCAAGGACTCTAACCAAAGCAAAAGATAAGACACAAACTTTTTACGACCCGATTTCTCGGGCTTTGATGGCACCTGCTATCACCCACCAGCAAGTAAGCCTATCCCTTAACCTTTTGTCCAAAACCAGAGGCGATGGGATATTCAATGGAAGATGAACAATAAAGCAATAAATAAATAATAAGAAGAAGAAGGGAGAGAACAATTGAAATCAATCACAAGGAACAACCCAAGTCCTGGCATCAGTTGGTAGTCGAGCATCTAAATCAAAATATGAATACAAGTTTTTACAGATACAATTATAAGTATGGATAGTCTTCAAAAAAAATTAAACACTAGTCCTAGTGTGTCATAGATAGAGATCGGCAACTCCGAATGCCAGGAGCTCACAAAATTTTCAAACCAAAAGCTCCTCCGCACCAGTCCAAATCAACAGTGAAAACCCGTACTATGATCTGCATGGGGCAGAAGTGTAGTATAAGTACAAAATAAATGGTACACAGTAGGTATAGGTCGACTGAGCTCCAAAGATAAAGCAAATATAAATAACATATAATAAGGTAAATACTGCACAAGAAACTAATCAAGAATTCTTACAATAGTGATAGGAAATAAAACAAAGAGACTGGAGACATTGATAAAGGAACAGAGTCCAAGAACACACCTAAAATGCAATCCAACAATCTATTAATAAGAAAAAGGCATCATAGGAGTATACTAAACGGGCATATAGTGCTAGCAGGCAACACTAGCTACATAATCATCTACGAACTAATCCGGCGGAACCTAGAAGGTGGTACCAACAACAATCCAACTCAAATACCATAGAGACCAGCTACAAATACAACCAAAGGTAAGTACAAGCAAGATCAAATAATAATAGATCGAATGTCCATACCCCAAAAGGTACAAATAATTACAAACTTACCCCCAACCCCCATAAAATCGAAGGACCACACCATACAAGTATACTGGTTATAGGTGATGCTAATAAATGCAAATTTGTAGTAAAAACTGATAACATCATCAGTGTCTCTCAAATATAAAAACAACAAGTGTATAAACCCACCCTATCCCTCGGCCTGCCAGGTGGGGCCCATGTAGCTCCTTCATTCAGTTCAGTGGTGCACTAGCAAAAAGAGCCTATAAGGGAGACGGGAAGTCCATATACACTGGCTAGACCTAAACTAGGTATTGCATAGACATATAGTATCCTCGTAGTGGTACCAGAGAGTGAGAAGCTAACCCGATTTTGAAACGGTGGCACCATGCCAGATATCAATAAACCAGTAACATCAAGTCGTAAGAAACTTGTAAAGGGGCCGCACAACTAGCCAGTAAACTCTAGGGGCATCGGCCCAGCTAGCAAGACTAAATCCAGGGGCATTCATAAGTCAAGAAAGGGCGTTGATGCACTGATTAGCCAAGTAAAATTGAGTGCATCCCAGATGCCTCTAATGCATCAAGTAGAAAAATGAGTACGCCCTCACCCTTGATAAGTTTCAAAATCATTTTAAAAAGTAGTAACTGTATGAGTGAATATGCTAAATCAATGCAATCAAGCCATCACTAGCTTCCAAACAAAACACATACAACCCAAACAGTAGCATCAAGATAAACCACACTATCAAGGCAAAGGAACTAACCTAGACTTCAATCTATCTTCGAACATGGACTTAGGTGCCCAAAAATAGATAATTGATAAGATGGCATCATAAGCCTACCGCTAAACAAAAGCGAAATAATTAAGACAAGGTTCAAAATCAAATAGGGGAGAAATATCTCTAGCATTGAAACTTTAACCCAAATTATGTCATCTCAGCTCCCAATAAGCATAACTAAGCCCAACCTACATCTACAATGATCCTCAAAGGTCTCCGGCAAGTCACACCAACCATCACAAGCCCAATTGAAAGCTACAACTAGCTACAAGAGCACTAGAATATAATCTAAAACATCTAAGGCTCAAACCTAGCCTAAGGCCATCAGTTTCAATCCTAAGAAGGATAATCTCACCCAACCATAATGCATCAAAATCACAAGCCTAAAATAAAGATCTCAAGAAACTACACTAGTCTAGGGTCTAGCTGGAGTCAAGAAAATAAGATAAGAGGAGGAAGGCCCTAAACCTGCCCAAAACCAACCTAAATAATATGTGATATATACTAAATAATATCTAATAGAACTCAATCAAGGGGGGTTACTGTAGCCTACCTCGAAGCCGAATACGCAAGCTTTGAATCCATAAAAATAAAGCTCTCGACCTTTGAATCACCTCCAATCGCCGCCACTCTAACAAAATGTCAATCACGACGTCAATATGAACTTTTTCATACCAATTTTTTACATTTTTTGGAGACGGACTCAAAATCGAGTCTAAATGGGTTTGTGGAACCCACGTTGGGAATATGAAGGTTTTGACACCAAATTCACATTTTTCAGAGACAGACTAAAAATCGAGTCTAAAATAGAATTGTGGGACCTACACTGGAATCCCAAAATAGACTCTGTGAAAAGGTGCATTTGAGCTAAATGAACTAATGGTCAAAATTATAGCACAATTCGATGCTTAGAAACAGCAAAATCAGACCATGTAATTTTTCATCATTAATGGAGCAAATCAAGAAAGAGGGAAGCCCTTTGGACACAAAATTACCTCAATATGACGCCTTCTGAAGCTCCCCAAACATTCACACGCGCAGCCATGCTCAATACAAACCCACCAGACTCAAATATAAAAGTTTGAACTTTTGGAAACAATGCTGAAACACCAGATGATATTGGCCTTTGCGATCCAGAGCCCAAGGCTCGCAATTAGACCTATAGGGACTTGGACCATTGTGATTGTGGGATGTACCTCAAAAACGCGAAGGGTCAGCACACTTGACCATCAGGATCGGGGTTAAGACATTACAATCCAGTAGGTCTGGATGGCATGGCTTCGCGAATGTGGTTTCAAGGGATCGCGAACGTGAAGGGAAATGGTGCTTGCACCATCTAGTGTTGCACTAGCTCTAACTTGAGCTTTGAAAAGTTCCAATGGGGTGCTTGAGAATCGTTTAGAACCCCGTGTGTGCAAAAATACTATGCTACCCCACAAAACTTGATATTATAGACTCGATGACACACTAAAAATTTCCATCATAGGTAATGTCAATTAAAAGTGAGTCCCACTCCAAAGCGCCATTTTAAGCCAAAATCCACAAGGAGGCTCAGAATAAAACTAGATACCTCGGGAACTGCACAAAAAGTTGTTCTAGACTAAACTCAATATTTTGGAGCTAACTTAACTAACAAATTTTAGTCCGAGTGCATTTATAAAGAATGTTTATCAAAGTTAACTTTAGGACAAATTTCAAAGTCTCAAGCGCTAAATGGCTTCAAACTCGTACTTATTGCCTCTTTACTCGGGCCGACCATTCTACTAGCCTAATTTGACTATTCACAGCTGATGAAAGCATTAGAATTCCATTTTGAGATCATTGTCCTATAATTTTGACCGAATTTAACTACTCAAACTCCAAGAGTGCCAAAATAAGGAAATGGGTATAAAACCCAAATGAATGACCAGGCGACCAAACTTTGAGTTCCAACAAGTCATATATGACTTAGGGTCATCATAGGAAAGATATAAAGGTTGGAAAGATCAGAAGATAAAAAAAATGTTCTGAAGGGTTATTATAGAACTCTAACAAAGGTTGAGAGATGAGGATAGGACTTTAACCATAACCAGGTGGAGTGAATCAGGGGCTTAAAATGAGAACAAAAATGAGTCGTCTAGATTTAGGATCAGTGGCCAAACGAGTGTCATGGGGAAAACCCCATTGAGTGCCATCAATAAATCACTCCAAGCCCGAACTAAATCTAACATGAATCCACGAGTGGCCTTCAAAAAAGAACCAAGTATATAGGAGCTGATGAAAAAGGGAATTATAGATTAAAGGTCTCGAGTGGTAGGTTGCTTCCTAGCCAAAGAACAGACTATCAGACTCAAGTCTATTATATTAATCTACAAGAAGCCAAGTCATACGAAGAAACATCGGAGAGACTCTAAGGCCTATCGTCTCCAAACTAGTCAAGTCTATGGAAAACACTAGTTTAAGCTTAGAGTAAGCCCAAACATGCTCAATGTCAAACTATAAACACATATCAAACACATTATAAGGTAACGATGATCCAACATAAAGGATACAATATGTCAGCATTCTTGAATTATGCAAAATAGGCCTAAAACATTGATTCTAAGAGGCTAAGCATGATCAACTAGGAACCTACCCCAAATTCACAAACTTTAACATACAATTACATAATAATGCTCAATATAAAGGATGGAAAGTTATAGCCTACCTTTCGACCAACTGCATGAGATCTAAATCACGTGTTTGGAGCTTTACCCTTTCGTACGGCCTTAGAATGCTAACATGCTATCAAAATAAGATGACAACATTAGTATAATTATTTAGACAATAAATTCACTTAAAATGGAGACGCATCAATTTTGGAGATTAAAACAGGAATATGAGATACACATTAGAAATTCTGGAATTGTCTCTGTTAAAAGGTCCTAAATTTCTGTCTGAACTTGTCCTAAAATGGAACACAATTTGGGGCTCAAAACAGCCCCAACAAGCAATATGCAAGAAGTCACCATAAAATCTAAAATAAAGAGCGCTTGAAGCCCATTTAAGTCAAATTTACCTAAAATGAGTGATCGCCATAACTCCCTAAGCACTCCAACACATTCCCCCGAATTTCGTAAGTACCCCATATTTGAATGACCAAATTCGGAGCTAAAATGAGAGAGAAATCACACTTTGAATATTTCTTGCATAGATGATTGCATTTGGTCTTTAAATAAAATACCAGACAAAAATAACTAATAGAAAGCGGCCAAACTGGCCCCTGATCACGGAGGGTCAAGAAATTGCCCTTCGCAAATGCAACTAAAGGCCCACAAATGTGAAGGCTTAGGGAATCCAGTGGCCGTGATAGCGGAAGATGGGCTGTGAATGCGTAGGCTACAAGCCTGAGCTTCGCGAATGCAGCCAAGATGACCCTCGAATGTGAATACAAAAACTTGTTTGCACTAACTGATGCATATCATCTTGTTTTGGCAAGACACAATTCTACAACAGGGTTCTCAGATTCCTTTGGAATTTTGTGTATGTAAACGATCTATGTTGCACCACCAAAGTCGTCATTCCAGACTCAACAATGATGTCAAAATTTCCAATAGAGTTTGTCTCAAAAAAAAGTGGATCCTAGACCCAAGTATCGATTTTAGCCAATTTCAACAAGGGGCTTGGGATTTGATCGGAAGCCTCAAAAAGCGTAGGGAGGGCCGTTGAAGATCAAAATCAGCATTTTGAAGATAACCACACTGACGTAAGTTTTATTCGAGCATATTTACCATGAATGTGTCCAAGATCAAACTGAGGCAAAAACTTAAAGCTAAAACGCCTAATGGCACAAACTCCCACCAAAATTCTCAATATTCAAGTAGAATAGTTTACCTGAAGTTTTGACTGAAGTCAACTATTGAAGTTTTAAAAGCTTCAAAGCACAAAAATGAGAAGAAAAGCCAAATGAACAACCAGGCAACCAAAAATCAGTACAAACAAGCAATAAATAACTCTGGGTCTTTATAGGAACGTTCTAAATGACCAAAAAAAGGCACTTTCACATAAATGACCTAAGGGTCATTACAACATCCACTACCAAAAAAGGAATTTCATCTGCAAAAGTAAGAATGAAGAAGTACTTGAAGGCTAAAATAAAGAAAATAAAGAATATTTTACAATCTTCTGTTCCTAGATTAATGTTAAGTTATATGTATAAAATACCTTTAATCTTTTCTCCTTAAACATACCAAATGAAAAGCTAAAATTAAAGTGTTGCCAAAAAATAAAAGGGGTCATTCTTTTTTTAAAAAACTAAAAAGGAAAGTAGGTTATTTTTTTTAATGGAGGGAGTATCTTAGAAGGAATATGCTTAGTCAGGAGTAATTCAAAGTAAATGTTCTATATTTGGTAAATGGAACAATATGTTATTGAAGAGCTTCAAATCTCAAATTTAAAAACTTGATTTGTCGTAAAGATAAGTCATTTAAAATTAATATCATATCAAAGGAATCGAAAAGTTGATAGGAGCTCACATCCAAAATTTGAGATTGTTTAGAAGAGATTTGAACTAGTCGAGATTAGAAAAAAATTAGCTTGTAAGAAAGATGATTGGTTGTAGTGGGTATATATATATATATACACACACACTCTTCTGTGATACATAGCTATAATGATTATATACTATTATACAATTTTGATATATTAATAACTATTTATAATGTATCTATAAATTATATATACATGCATATAAATGCAACCATTTTGTTGAAATTTTTCCACTTCTATAGTTATTAAGAAGCCCTTGTTTATGTCACGACCAGATTTCTTAGGTAATGATGACGCCAACTATGACCTCCTATAGGCAAGCCAACCCATATCCCAGAACTGTGAGTAATGGGATGTCAGGGTAGAAGACCAATAATACAACTAAAAACCATAATAAAATAACAAGAACATAGCTGAATGGCGGAAGCTACAAGAAATATATACAAATAAAAAAATCCCTCCTAGAACCTGGAAGTCACATGTACAGAGCTACTACCAAAAAGAGTACAAGTCCCAAAAGTGAACCACAGAAACAAGGATGACTCAAAAAGAAAAAGACATGCAAAATATATGTAGAGAGGGAGATGGGTAAATCCAGAATACTATGTTCTCACCCTCATCTCCGATCAAGGTAGCAGCTGGCTTGAATCAACGTTGGTAGCTAGTACTCGGACCTGCATCACTAAAACAGATGTAGAGTGTAATATGAGTACCAAAACATCAGTTACCTAGTACGCATCATAGGCCGACTGAGCACGGTAAGCAAAAGTAAATTGAAATGCAAGAAAGCAATCACAACCAAAGACAGGGCACGAGGTAAATATAGGTATGTACATGAGCATACTAAACACACAAAGATACATAACTAGCTAAATTCATCGAGCTCCCATAAACTCGACAGGTACACTCATGCACAAGCCTGAAGGTAAAAATTTGAACAGACCCCTATAAGCCCAACAGGAGCTAAAATAGTTGAAGCAATCAGAGCGTATCCGATAAAGTTCCAACAATGCCACCAATTTCCCAGACTTGAATCGAACCATACCGAAAGCTTGAAACTTAACCTATAGCTAAGAATAGATAAGGACTTGAACCGATGATTCATCAAAGGATATGGGACCTGAACTGAGATTTGAAAGAAACCACGGACTTGAACTGGGTGATAGATAATCGTAGATTTAAGCCACGTGTAAGTTAGACCACGGACTTGAACTAGGTAACAATAGCTATGGAGTCAAACCAAAGTGAGTAAAGAAGTGACAGACTTGAACCGAGGCTGTATAAAGGCAGTAGGCTCGAACCATGACTTTGTGAGGAATGAGGAACTTGGAACTTGAACCGAGGTTGTACAAAGGCGATGGGATAGAACTATGGCTAAATAAGGAGCGACGAACTTGAACCGAGACTATAATAATAAGGCAGGGGCTTGAACCCCGTCTAGTGGAGTAAATTGGGGACTTGAACCACGAATAGAGGCATGTCAGTCTGAATTAGGATGAACGACCAATCAAGCATCACGGGGAATACCTCCATGCCGACCGCCATACATGAATCACTCTAGCCTGAACCACATCCAACTAGAATCATCGAAAAGTTTACTAGAATCAAGAACCAAGCGATAAGGACCGAAGGAGAGTAGGGTATTATGGAGGTAAGGTTTTACAGCTGTGTTATTGCCTACCTAAAGCTTAGACTATTAGACTCAAGTCTTCTATATTAGTGTACAGGAAGCTAAGTTATCCAAACGATGTCGAAGAAGTTCTAAGGCCCAACGGCACCAAAATCACGCATGTCTAAGGCAACACTAGTATAAGCCTAGACTAAGGACAAGCACACTTCCAAACACATAAACCAAAAGCATAGCACAAGGTGTGGATCATAACAATAATAGGAGACATGTTTTAACAGTTTGAAAATACCCTAAAAATAATGCCTAGGACATGAATTCTAGGAATTTTACATGCTCGACACCCAAACCCCACCAAGCTCATATAATTCAGTATACAAATGCCTAAACATGCTCAGTCTAACAAGGGAAAAATCACAGCCTAGCCAACTGCGTGTGGTCCAACTCAGAGAATATGAGCTTTCCCTTTTTGAATGCCTCGGAACGCTTCCACGCTATCAAAAATAGAATCACAATGTCGTTATGGTCATTTAGACACTAATTTTACAATTTTCAGAGATAGACCAATTTTAGGGTCTAAAACAGGAATTTGGGACCCATGTTCGGAATTCTAGAATTGACCTTAAAAATTAGTCCAAAAAAGCACCCCAAGCTCAAAAAGCAAATTGAAACACAGTCTGAGGTTGGAAAACAACATGAATTGATAATTCAACCAAAGTCCCACAATTCAAGCTAAAAGGAGCAACTATGGAAACATCTATAAGTAGAAATTTATTAAACAAAAAAATCCCTACAACCCAAACCAAGCATACTATAATGTTTCTTGTAGAAAAACTCACAATTTAGCCTTAAGAATCACTAAAAACAGAGCTAAAATAGCCAAGATATACTTCCCCAAAATTCATTAAAATTCCAATTCCAAAATGATAATGAGAGATAAGTTAGCGAATTTATCTCACATGAAGCTCCTAAACAAGTTTTTGATCTAACCAATAGATTTCGTACACAATTTCCTTGAATTTAGACCTTTTTATCACAAAATTTGGTTGAGAATTGAAGGAGAAATCAAAGTTTGAAAGTTGTGAATGTGGCTGAGTTTGTCCTTGGTCTTTTATTAAAAGACCAAGCTTTTGACCGTCGCAAAAACGACCCAAGTGTCCCGCAAACGTAGAGGTTAGGAAGGTTAGCCTTCACGAATGCGGCCAGAGGCCCGCAAATACGGAAGAAAAAAAGACAAACCTCCACGGTCCAAATTCTTTGATCAAGGAAGGCAATAACCTGGACCTCCACGAACGCGGCTAAGGGACCGCAATTGCATCAAACAACCTTTCCTGCAACAGATATCAGCTGAAATGTTGATTTTCACCAAGTTCAAATATTCCAACGTGGTCTTTAAATACATTCGGAATCATATGTATGCAAATGAGATATTCTACCCCACCAAATTTGATCCTCTGGACTCAATGCCACACCTGAAATTTTCATACGAGGGTGTCACGATCGAAAAATGGGTCCCACACCCAAGTTTCATTTTGAGTCAAATTCTATAACAGGCCTCGGAATTAGATTGGAAGCCTTGGCAAGCAAACAAAGGGTCATTCTAGAACAAACTCAACATTTCGGAGCTAACCACGCTGTCAGAATTTTAATTTGAGTGCATTTTTAAAGAATATTGACCGAAGTCAACCATGGGCCAAACATCAAAGGTAAAAGCGCCAAATGGCTCCAAACTCATATCTATTGCTTTGATCCTCGCACCAACTATGCTACTAACCTGCTTTGGCCATTTTGAAGCTGATGGAACCTTCAAAATTCTGTTTTGAGGTTGTTTTACTAAAGTTATGACCAAAGTCAAAATTTTCATTTATAAAAGCTCTAAGATGAAAAAAATGGGCCTAAAACCCAAACGAACAATCAGGCGACCAAATAGTCAGTACTAGCAAGTCATCAATGACTTGGGGTTGCTATAGAAATGCTCTAAATGACGGAATGAATGCTCTAATTCAAAAAAGACCTAGAGGTTCATTACAATATCCACTACTAAAAGAACTTTCGTCCACGAAAGTAAGAGTCAAGAAGTATTTGAAGGCTCAAATAAGCCAAGGAATTGTGCTCGTATCTCATATTTGTTTTCCAAAGTAGCCTCTTCGACTAGACAATGCCTCCAACGAACCTTAAGAACCTGAATAGTGCTCTCCGACTGGCCATCAGTCTGCGGGTGGAAAGCTGTGCTAAGGTCAACATGAGTACCCAACTCCTGAAAAGTCATTCAAAAGCTAGATATGAACTGTTAGCATCAATCTGAGATGATAGAAATAGGCACACCATGAAAGTGAACCACCTCCCAAATGTACATACGGGCCAACTCATCACTATAGGAAGTATGAACTGGGAGGAAGTGTGCTAACTTGGTCAATCAATCCACGATGACCCAAATATTATCAAGACCACAAGAAATACGAGGCAACCCCACAATAAATTCCACAGTGATCCGCTCCCACTTCCAATCGAGAATGGGTAATATTTGAAGCTTGCTACCAAGTCTTAAATGCTCGGCCTTAACCTGATGACAAATCTAGCAATGCAACACATATTCTGCAATGTCTCTCCTCAAGCTGCTCCACCAATAATGTTGCTCAAGTCATGAAACATATTAGCGATGCTCGGATAGATAGAATTTTTGGAATCATAGGACTCGCTAAGGATCAACTGAATTAAACCACAAAACCTCGCTACACAGAGATGACAACCAAACCTCAAAACCCTATTTGAATCTAAAGTAGCTAGCAACTAACCCCTCATCCTCAAACTGACAGCTACAAATTTAATCCAAAAGAGATGACTAAGCTCCCACATAAGCTAGAACACACTAGAATCAGAGATATCAAGTCGAATTATTCAGTTAGCCAAGGACTAGATGTACAAAGATAATGGTCGCTCCACAATAGAAAGAAAGGCTAGACTACCCATACTCACTGCTTTCCGACTCAAGGCATTTGTTACTACATTCACCATGCCCAGATGGTAGAGAATAGAAAGGTCGTAGTCCTTCAGGAGCTCAATCTAATGGTGCTGTATCTAATTAAGATCCCTCTAGCTTATAATATACTGAAGGATCCTATAATCAGTGTAAATCTCGCATCAAACTCCATCTAAGTAGTGCCTCCAAATCTTAAGTACAAAAGCTATCGCTGCCAACTCCAAGTCATGAGTAGGGTAGTTGCGCTCATAAGACCTAAGATGCCTTGACTCATAGATAGAATATTTGGAATCATAGGACTCGCTAAGGATCAACTAAATTAAACCAGCAACCCTCGGTACACAGAGATGACAACCAAACCTCAAAACCCCATCTAAATCTAAAGTAGTTAGTAACTAAATCGTCATCCTCAAATTGACAGCAGCAAATTTAATCCAAAAGAGATGACTAAGCTCCCACATAAGCTAGCACACACTGGAATCAGAGATATCAAGTCGAATTATTTAGTTAGCCAAGGACTAGATGTACAAAGATAATGGTCTCTCCACAATAGAAAGGAAGGCTAGACTACCCATACTCACCATTTTCTAACTCAAGGCATTTGTTACTGCATTCACCATGCCCAGATGGTAGAGAATAGAAAGGTCATAGTCCTTCAGGAGTTCAATCTAATGGTGCTGCCTCTAATTAAGATCCCTCTGGCTCATAATATACTGAAGGATCCTATAATCAGTGTAAATCTCGCATCAAACTCCATCTAGGTAGTGCCTCCAAATCTTAAGTACAAAAGTTATCGCTGCCAACTCCAAGTCATGAGTAGGGTAGTTGCGCTCATACAACCTAAGCTGCCTTGATGCATAAGCAATAACCTAGCCCTGCTGCATTAGTACATAACCCAAACTAACGCCGGATGCATTATAATAAACTGTGAATCCCTTATCCTCTACTGGAAGAGTCAATATAGTAGAAGTGGTAAGAAACTTCTTGAACCTCAGAAAGCTCTCTTGTACTAATCTGACCACACAAATAGAACTTCCTGGCGAGTCAATCGAGTCAGAGGTGCCACTATACTAGAGAACCCCTTGACAAAGCATTTGTATTACCATACCAATCTGACAAAGATACAACTCTCAGTCATAGAAGTGGGTCTGGCCCAATCAAGAATAGCCTCAATCTTAGACAGATCTACCATAATACCATCCTTGGACACCACGTACCCGTTGAATGCTACTGACTCAAGATAAAACTCACTCTTTGAGAACTTTGCATTAAGTCGCTGATCTCTCAAAATTTAGAACACTACTCTCAAATGGTCCTCATGCTCATACCGTCTCTGCAAGTGTACTAGAATGTCATCGATGAAGACTATGAGAAATAAGTCCAAGTATAGCCTAAACACCCGAGTCATCAAGATCATGAATGAGGCAGGGGCATTAGCCAACCCAAAAAACATCACTAGGAACTCATAATTGCTGTAACAAATCATAAATACGGTCTTAAGGATGTCTGCTGCCGTAATCCTCAACTGCTGGTAGCCAAATCTCAAATCAATCTTAGAAAATACCACGGCGCCCTAAAATAGGTCAAATAGATCATCAATCATAGGCATGGGGTAATGGTTCTTCATCGTCACCTTGTTTAACTATCTATAATCGGTACATATCTATATAGTATCGTCCTTCTTCTTAACGAATAGGACTAGGCACCCCAAGGTGACACACTAGGGTTAATGAATCCCTTATCCAACAGATCCTGAAGATGAACTCAGCCTTTGAGAACTCAGCCCATGATATTGATGGAGACCAAGCTGGTCTAGTCTCTAATTATGAATGCTACAGCTATCGAGCATGACCGTCTAGCTGGTAAGCAGTGAAGTCAGCTCCTCCCGACTCCATGATACGCTCAAGTTACACCTCCCTAAAGAAGCATAAAGCGACCGTTAATCAAATATAGAACCTAACGAAGGTTAGGGTCGATCCCACGAGGAATATGGTATAGACTTTAAAAAAATCATTTATTATTTGGTTTAGTAAACAAGTTATTCCCATAAAAAGAGAAAACAGAGGGGGGATTTTTATAAAACTAATAAATAAATAAAATAGCAAACGTCAACGAACAAACGTACAGTTTAATGTAGTTTAAATCAATAAGAAGTGAAACTGGGGTTTTATGTGTTCCCCACATATCCTTAACTAAGTAGACCTTTTTTATTAGTAATTCTTACATAGTATATTACATGTAAAATCGGTATGTTAATTTCACCTTAGTCCTTGATTCGGCAAATAAGTAAATTTTACTATGCAACTTGATCCATCTACGAGTATATGATTTGCTAACCCTTACCAATGATCCCAGATTTAGCTATCCCTTAATCCGTTCAAGCTAATTAGATAAGGATGATTAGCCCCAAATCTTCTTGTTTAATCCGTTTTCCCATCAGTTACCTCCTCGATCCGACAAGTAAGGATAAAGAAATTTCTAACGTTGGCCATCATTAAAAGTAATCAAAAAAGGGGGAAAATAATACATGCATGCATACTATTCAAGAATTACTTTTTATTATGTTCTACATCGTTAATTCTTCATGGTTCCCACAACCTTAGTTGTGGAATTAGCTACTCATAACTACATGTTCACAATCAATAATATTCAGATTAAAAGAAATCATAAATTTACAATGAGAATTATGAAAACACAAAAAATCTTCAATAAAAGCCGAACGTAAAATATCGATAACAAAAATCTGAATTCAAGAATGAAAGCTCAAAAGTAGTTTAAGCTATATTCTCAAACCCAAAAATGTGCAAAAAGTAATCTGAACCTAAGAAGTGTATTTATAGACAAATATTCCTAAATAAATATGGACTTGGAAACCATAGGAAACTAAAAGTCGGTTGAGGTCTACGGCTCGCTTCTACGGATCATAACAACTTAGATGAGTCATAGACCCAGGTCGTAATCATTCACTTTGCACTGAGGATTCTTCTTCTTCACGAGACAATTCATCAAATGGGGTCGTAGATACTACCCTCACTTCATCACCTGTAACTTCAAGTTATTAGTGAGTTCTATGACTTGTAGGAACTTAGACGAGATGCAGAACTTACTTGCCTTTTTCACTTTGCCCTTATTCATTCACTGCTATTTTGACGACTACTTTTGATGACCCGTGAACCTGAGAATGAGTCATTCACTTCACTTGGGGTCTTTAATTCAATATTTATTTTTATCCTTTCTTTTGATGATTGATACCGACAACCCGTATAACTAATGACGAATCGTAGGATGAGCCTATAAACCCCAAAAATACCTTCCTTCAGTGTTGTGATTCCTCAACCAAATCTCCTATCTAGTTTCCTGCAAAATAAGCACAACCAACATTAAATATGTTGAGAAATTATCACCACCCGACCTAGGGCCTAGTGGTAACATGGCGATTGAAACCCCAAAGGGATCCAACCAAGCTTGTTGTACATAACATAAGCATACATAAGATAAAATATAAAATCGGAAACATCATAAGAGAGAATAAATATGAATAAAAATTTGAAAATGTCTTATAACAATATAGACTCAAACATATGTTCAACTAGATGCCTCTAAACATGAGTGTGGGTGGGGCCTAAGACATGTCCTTAGTTCACCCTCAATATACAACGCAAAAAAAAGTCTTTTTGAAAAGGAAAAAGTAACAAACTTGAAACTAGTCCTTAGTCAATGAGGACTCACCACACCACCATCGGATGGAAAACACCTACTAGTTACGTGGATGATTAGGATCTTCAACCTCAACCCCTACATTATGAGATAATGGAGCCAAAAGTATGCATTAGTATGTTGGAATGTACTAAGTATGAGGATGTGACATGCAATGTAAATCATGGAATGCAAAGGTCAAGTAAAACACATGATAAGATGGAATACGTAAAGTCATGAGAAAATCATATTGACCAAAGAATTTAAAAGCATAAATTTAAAATCATAACATACTTAAGAGATCATACATATGTGGGATAGGAACCATAACCGACAATAATATCATGCGAGCTATAACATGGAATTCGATGATACCCACATCGAGAAGGAGGAAGCTACTTTTCCAAGGTAGACTCCTGATCATGAACATGTGTTATTTGTGGATCCACTAGTTAGGCCATCAAGGCAACCTACGGTGGCACATAGTTTATGGGATATGAGGCTTCTACTAAGGCTTTTGGTAGGGACCCCACCTTAAGTCCACTTGGTGCTAAGTCAAATCCCATGGAATACATACATAACATAAGATCATAATTTCATATATCATAGTCATGATTCAGAGGCTTGAAATCATAGCATAGCTTATTTTCATAACATACTTATAATGTGAGAATTGTCCTTTCATCATTACAATCATATTTGCATAATTCATATCGTTAGGCCTTAGGTTACCACATAGGGCCCTAAGTCACCTTACTTCATAACTTGCTTGGAATTCATACCTTAAACTTAGAGTAAAACTCAATTGCATAATCAATTGACTTTGAAAATCATGTAATTCACTTGAAAACATGTATGATCATAAAATTTACATCAACCCATACATGATTCCTATAGATAATATCCTTTTGAAGTATAATTCAAAATACTCATAATTTATATCATGAACCCTAAAAAGCAAAATAGGAGAATTCATGAAAAAACTCTTCAATTTAATTCAATAAACATTAATTTATATCAAAATAGATTATGATCATATTTTAAATCAAAATTCATGAAATTGGAATAGAGATCACAAAACCCATAGAATACCATACTTTAATTTGATAGAAAACTTTAAGAAATTGATTGAGATTCATAGATGAAAGGATCCATGATTCAATACCCACATACCTTGAATGAGAACACCAATTAATTTAAAAGAACTTGAGAGTTTTGATGGAGAGCTTGAGTGAATTTACGTGAAGTCTTCAATGGAAACCCTTGAAAGCCTTTTTGTAGAGAGAAATATTTGATAGATGAATTGTAGAAGAATGAATAGAATTAGAGGTTTAGGTTAATTTATAGAGTTGAATTAGATCTTTAAAATATCTAGGTTCATTAACTAATAATTTCGGAAAGATCTAAAATGCCCTTTAAAAAAACTCAATTCAGCCAGAAAACCTTCCCAAGTATGCGATGCGGACCTGTCGCGATTAACTTGGCCAGAAATCTGTCCTAAGGTCTGCGACGCGGTCCTGTCGTACACCCTACTATTTTATGAATTTTCTTGAAAATTCATCTTCCGATATATGGGTCCTAAAAATCCACCGAGGCCATTTTCCCGCAGGTTTTGACCCCTTGATCTATATTCCGAACTCGAATTTTCTAAAAAGATTAAGGATAATGCATTTGTCATGACCCAATCTCGTAGGTCGTGATGGGTATCTAAACTGGACACTCATTTACACCCCTGGTAGTTGTAGGTAAACCTATCGCATGTTTGGGTCACAACGTATCAATAGGCAACACAACTTATAAGTCGACGAGTCTATCGTAGAATGTGGGATTGTCCTATTATAAACATATACGCAAGCCGATAAGGCTGCCACGACAAAGGGAACATCCCAAAGTATAAGTCATACAGACACAACTGAACACACATATATACATAACTCACACACGTATCTACAGACCTCTAAGAGTAATAGTGATAACATATGGCGGGATAAGGCCCCCACCGTACCCCTGAATAAATAAATATATACATTGAAAGAGCAATACCAAAAACTAAGCTCTTATATAATGGAGCTTTTCCCAAACCGCTGGGTAAAGTCCTAGGCTGGTGGATCTCCAAAGCACGCATCTGTACCTGCGGGTATGAAATGCAGCCCCTCAAAGAAAAAGGTCAGTACGATACATATACTGAGTATATAAAGCATAACATAGCATAAGAGAGATTACAATAGAATTAGGGATGCAGGGAGAAAGTATAACATTCAACAAACTACTGTACCTGTATCTCATAAAATAAGTCATATATACCCTTGTCAAACCCCATACTCGGCCCGCTAGGGGACTTGGTGTTATCATATCATCGTATATGGAATCATACCATCGTATACAGAATCATCTCATATGTGACAAATACATCATTATGTTTTCATATACATGCCTATATACTATATTTGGCCCTTTAGTGAGGGACTCAATGAAGAGAGTAGTGTACATATAGCGTATAGTTATACTGTATCTGGCCCATCATGAGACTCGGTGTCACAAATGTTTCATTAGGTCATCCTATGCATATATATGCCGTACTCGGCCCTCTATGAGGGACTTGGTAAATAATAATACTATTATAATAATCATACCATCATGTATCGTACCTGACCCTTTATGGGACTCGATGAGTTCTTATATCATCATATATTGTACTCGGCCCTTTATGGGGATTGGTAATACCCGACCCTTCATTGGACTTAGTGAATAATCATGTCATCATACATCATAGCCGGCCCTTTATGGGACTCGATAGAAGATGTATTAACAGCATGCATGAGTAACGTAATGAATCACCATATGCAATTAGCTCATCATCTGATACTCGGTATGTTACACCCCACATCTTTGAACTCGGAAGGTCCCTTAAGTTACTTAGAAGCTAGTATGTGAGCCACTTAAGTTACGACACTATCAAACGTCTCTAAGGAAGGGAGAATGTGATACCCCATACTAGAGAAGGTTGGAGATGAAATCATAAGAGTACGGAAGGAATTGGAGGGCAAGTAATGAGTCGTAGGACTCGATTTACCTATGTAAGCTACTAAGTTAAAAGTCATATGCACTTGAGCTACTTAAGCATATATCAAACTTACGTAGCACGGATTACATAGGTACAAAAAATAAGACGAGATTACGAGCCCGCGAGGAAGGGAAAAAAAGACGACACGTGGTAGCCAATGAAGAAGCGACACGTGGCAGCACCTCAAGCAAGAAGGTGACCCACCTGCTTGGGTTCAAGTAGGTGACCCACCTGCTTGGGGGATGGACCCCACTGCCACGTGGCAGCCCCTAGTTGGCAGCATGATACAGTGTCCAATCATGGCTCGACACGTGTCGCCCTAAGGGGCTGACACGTGTCACCCTAAGGGGCTGACACGTGTCACCTCCAAGGAATCCCATATATACATGTTAAAATGACTCTTAGTCATTCACTTATCCAGAATTTCAGCCAAAAACGTGAACAAAAGGGAGAAAAAAACAACCTAAGGCTAAGAGAGAGTGTTATGGCGGCAACAAGGAAAACAAAGGTAAGCTTCCACTTTTGCTCCATAAATTAAGTATATACAGTGTTTCTTAAACATGTGGAGGTGTATATATGTGTCTTAGGATGCCTACAGAACCATGGTTTCAATTTTACACTTGGAACAAACAAGAAAAAGTTGAAGGAAAACTTAGAAAGCCAAAAAGAGAGGGTTACGGGTTTGGTCTCCAAAAGGTGAGCCTATGAGTTTTGTTCCGTGAATTAATTATTTGAGGTGTTACAAGGTTATATAATAGTATTTGACAACCAAAAATTTAAATTTGGGAAAGCAAGGAAGTCATACAAACAGTCCTCCTAATTTCAGCACTTCTAGAGAAGTTCCGAGGTGCGACTTGACAATTTTGGCCAATTTCGGGTAAGGTAAGGTTTATTCTTTTAATTTGGACTCTATGGAGTTGTTATAAAGGGTTTTAAACGCCCTATTGGTGGCTGGAAATATGAAAATGGCTTAGAAATACTTGGCGTTCAGAATAAACTAATTTGTAGTCGTTATAGTTGAATTGTTGTCGAAACAAAGTGTTGTTCTTGTGAGGTGCTGCTGCAGGGGTGTGGATTGTGGTTGCAGGGAATAAACATGTTCTAAATGAGGTGGGGGAGATGCTGGTTTCATCCACACGACCCCCTCTTCGCACGGTTAAAGATTTGACAAAAATGGAAACTAGAAACTTCATTTTGATATCGTATTTTGGATAGGTCGTTTGGAGTATATATTATATATTGTTGGTCTGAGTTTCTGCAGGTTATTGTTTTTGGTTGGATGTAGGTCTTCGGGACCTAATTGGAAATTCGGATAGGGCACATTATAGGGGAGGTGCTGCCCAATTTTCGTTAACGCCTTAACAAACTAAAGGACTAGTCGAGGAAACGACTAAGGAAATAGATTCCATTAACATTAAGGCATAATCGAAGATGCTGGAAAGTTAAGAGTAGTTGATATTCGTATTACTTTCATATTGAATAGGTTCGGAAGACGACGAGACGAGCAGGATAAAGGGTAACTCCCAAAAGGTATGTAAAGCTTTCTCTTGGCATATTTTGATATAAGTTCGTACAACTATCTTTCTTTCCTTTTGGAAAGTTTTAGCCTTAAGTGAAGTGTGTGTGGAATGTGGGGATAATTCCATTCCCAAAACTCCAAGTATGCCTCATAACCCATATCCACTGCTTAGTATTGGAATTTCTGCAAGAATTGAGTATTGCCTAGTAAGGCTTCTATGTGTTAAACACTAGTATGTGGAAAGTTATCTCTCATTTCCTTTGATACGTATTTGGTACGAAAGTGAGATTATGATGCCATAATGATTCACCGAGCCCCATAATGGGCTGGGTATGAAATATGTGTATGCAGATCCCATAAAGGAAAGTACAGACCATATATAGTTTATTCTCTTTCTTTCTTCTTCTGGCATGTCTTAGTTGTAGGTTAAACATGATATGAGTTCCGGGGTAACTCCATTCTTAGCATCTCTTATTTACGTCTGAATATCGAACTTTTATAATAATCGAACTATTTCCCTGGAAACTTTTATATGTTAAAAAGGTAACAAATGTACAGGCTCCAAGTCTTACAGACTATATGTTAACAAATGTTTCTGGTTCCATAAACGATTTGGCTTTACTTTAGTACATGTCTAGGAGCCCCGAGATTATAATTGAGACAACCCATAATGGCATTTAGAGGACACTCTAGATGACTACACCGTTACTCGGGTTCTCAAATAAAAGCTTAACTTTCTTATTCTGTCAAGTCTCTGATAACGATTTAAATTACATATAGTTACTCACTACTCTACTCGTGTATATCATAACACTTCTTTCCTTGAGTCCCGGGCCAGGATATGTTCTCGTGCACAGTTCACTGCATTATTCACTGAGTCTCTCAATAGAGGGCGAGGATATGTGTATAAATATATGATGATGTGTTGTAATAAGGTGGTGATGGCACTGGGGCCATGATGGTTTTACAGAGATGATTTTACAGAGATGATTCACCGGACCCCCAAAAGGGCCGGCTATATGATATGACTCGAACATGCATGTTTTTGTAATTCATAAAGTACAGGTACAGGTTTCTAAATTGATATCTTATCCCCTGATTCTCTATCTCAGATATGTTTCCAGTTGTATTATATTATGTTTTACATACTCAGTACACATATCGTACTGACCCCCTTTTCGGGGGGCTGCGTTCATGCCCGCAGGTACAAATACAGATTTTGGGAGTCCGTCAGCTTAGGATTCCATGCAGCTCAGCTGGAAGAGGCTCCATTGTATCGGAGCCTAGTTTTTGATACTGTCCATGAATGTATAGAAATTGTTTTATCCATTCAGGGGTACGGCGGGGGCCCTGTCCCGCCATATGTTGTCATTTATATGTTTAGAGGTCTGCAGACATGTATATGTGGGTTGTGTATGTCAGTTTGATTAAGCTGGGTCTACATGATATATGATATATGTTATTATGTTATGAAAGCCTTGTCGACTTGCGTGCCCTGTCATGTTGTGATATAAACGAAAAGGGCTACAATTATGAAAATGTTATCGCCCAGTGGGGCTCTATTACATGATATTGTCTTATTTATGATTCAATGTGACCTCAGTGAATAAATATATATACGGGGGGTCCAGGTCGGACCCCAGTCGCGACCTACGGGGTTGGGTCGTGACAGAAGTGGTATCAGAGCAGTTTGTCCTCGGATTGTCTGCAGACCGTATCTAGTAGAGTCTTGTTTATCGGTGTGTTGCGCGCCATATCTATAAACAGGAGGCTACAGGATATTTAGGATGTTACTTGTCTTCTACATCTGAGATCGTGCTATAGATCTGAGTCATAGGAAAATTCCTTATACTAACCTTGGATCTTAACAGAAGGACGACACCAACAGAAGGAAGTAATTGACGACATGGAAAGTTACAAAGCATGCAAGTAAGTAAAGTAAAGGCATAGAAAATACCCGTCGGGTAAGGTATTGAAGTAATATTGAAATATAAAGTTGAAACCTGAAAGCAAAGCAGACAGAAAGTGCAACAGATGTAGTTTGAAGTTGGACATATGAGGTAAGTCCAGTATTTTTATATTATTGTTGACGTTGAAAGCCCTGTGTGGCTGCGATATGAGATGATATTGAAAGCCCTGTGCGGCTATGATATGATATGTATATATATATGTTGGCCCTGTGAGGCATTGTTTGTATTTTATGCATGCAGGTTTTGGGATAAGTAAGAAATGTAGAGGAAACTCTGCCGAAATTTTCCCAGAACAAGGAAAAGGAAATAAAGCATAGATTTTTGAGATGTCTGAGAAATTGATACCAAATACCCCTACTGTGTTTAACTAAAACTGTAAGAGGTATCCTTTAGGTCGCCGACAAGGGGCACCCTTTTTACCTGAAGAATTTTATTTCGGAGAAACAAAAGCTTAATTAAGTAGTAAAGTTTAGGTTACGGTATCTCCAACTGTATTTGTATTGTAGGAATATACACAGAGGGCTCAGAATGAAGGATAAGATGTCCCACAAATGAGTTTCACTCTTTTGAAAAAAATACCAAGCCCTCAACTCCTAATTGTAAATTAGATGAGTTGTTCATAACTCGAGGATAAACTCAAAAGGAGACCAGGTAGGTCAAGTATTAGAAGAAGTACTGTGATGTTTAAGAGGTTCTGATTTCTTCCAACAATGGTTGGAAAATGATGTACGATAATAGTTTATAATTTTCCACCGACTAATTGGGGAAAGAACTTCTAATAGAAGCACCTCAAAGAGATGTCAGGAACTGAATATGAATACGAACAAAAAAAGGGGGATATATAAGTATGAATTAAATAATGTGATACCAGTATTCAAGGATAAAGTGAAACCGCTAATAAGGCGCCATTAATAGCGGCTAACTAAGTTAAAAGTCTGCGTTGAGTACATAGTAAGAGTATGGAGCTTAAGATACAAAAAAATGACGCGGGTACACCACGTCGCCCCAAAAATAGTGGAACCCTCAAGGGACGAGGATGGCAAACTTAAAGAATAATTGGAACAACTTCCATTCATCCCAAGAAACAAAAGATATAGGTTGGGACAAAGCCACTACTTTAAGAAAACCTGGAATAGTTATTCCCAGAATACTAGTACCGACTATTTGAAATTGGAATGACTACAAGTACATACAGAGGAAAGCACGAGTACCCTCTAAAGGGGGGAAGTTAATGAGAAAATGGCAAAAGTAAGGTGAAGGCAATCGATATGGTAATATATTTGAGATGGACGTCTAAACTTCAATAAGATATCCTACCGAACCAAGTTAGAAAGGTCTGGAAGCCACCAGTAATTGAACGGAAGCCAGAATGCTACATAAGGCAACGTTGAGAAGGTTGTGACGAGACCCTAAACAACATAACGCTAGAAGGCGGCTGCGTATAAAAACAGAAGAATGTACCAATGAAAGGATATTGAATAATTCAAGAGACACTACAAAGGATAACGACAGTATGCTTGACCAAAAGCCAAAATGTTGGTTATAGAGTTAGTCACAATTGATGTTGCGATAGATAAATAACCAAAGAAAATGGAATAGAAAGCCTCCTGTGGTAGAAAATAAGGAGAACACAAAGTGAATCGAGGATAAGGAAGCGTATATGTCAAATTCCTTTAAAGCTATGCCAGCTAATAATAGACAAGAGTCAAAGCAGCTCCAAGGGTCACTATATGAACGAACTTTGGCGCTACTCAGTAGCCCACCCTAATGAATGGGTGCGTATAAAAAGGGATATGGTCATAGAGGAACTAAAGGTCTACACCGATACTGGTTGCAAGATAACAGAGAAAAGGACAAGGCAAAATATAAAGACTCGCGAGATAACGCTGAGGTAAATCTTGGGCTAAATTGAGTGGCCGCACATCATGGAAAGGATTACAGTGAAACGCGACACGAAGACTTCCAAAGAAGGTCACCCATCCCAATATTACTCCCGCCCCAGCATGCTTAACTTTGAAATTCCGATGGAACGTAATGCGTTAGTGCTGGTATGATCACGCGAGATGGATGAATCTGAACTGGGGACGGAGAAACAATATGGGATTACGTACCTGGAGTATTATAAGATACGTTAAAGTAATTCTAACAAGGACTTAAGCAAAACAAGGAGGATTAGCTACTTACTAACTGATGACACATTCGAATGCCAAAGTTCGTCAACATAGTACCTGTTAATAAGAGGCAAACCACCAAAGGGTTATATGGACCAGTAGTCGATGGAATTTCGACACCACTGGGCAACCAACTCTGAGGGCAAGAAAAAGCAAAACAGTTGATGTAACTTACGGATGACAGGAAGTAATACCCAAGGTTAAAAATTCCACAAATGTTACCTGTGAATTAATGGAGTTGACCCTTGCTCCTTCGATCACAGGTTACCTACTCCGCCGAGAAGGTATAAAGTTGTAAGGAAAAAGAGTGGTAGGACCTTACGGAGTCTCCACAGCTATTGTCCTAGGCAAGGGAGCCCAAGTTGTGATTAACTATTGAGAGATGCAGAGATGGGTTAAGTCAAACTATCGAGATGGATCTGATACTATGGGTGAAGTAAGACATGGCCATGAGTGGACCAAAGATCTTCCCCGACATCGAATATAGGATAAGGGAGAAGAAAGACCCAAAAGAATAAAGTGCTAGTTAAAGTTCTGAAAGCAGTCGAGAAAGACTATACGAGGCTAACGGTTCCCAAATTATCCACGTCATTACGCACCCATTTTATACTCGGTAGGAGTAGGGTGCTATATGAGTTATTGTGATTAGGCTAATGAATCAGCCCATTTGCTTCCAATCAAGAGCACCTATGCTGCTGAAATTAGAGGGAGTTATAGAACATGGAGAATGGTAAGGTTCCGTGAGGTTTCCTCATCTAATATCCCAGATAAAGGGACTCCAATTATAATTAACACCTTGAGATCAGTCCAAGAAGAGGTCAGGAGCACAGACAGGTCTTAGTACCGCATTTCTCCCTCGAGCTACTAAACAGATTGAGCGCACTATTAGACGCTAGAAGATATGTCACAAGCCGGGAGATTAACTTCGAAGGTAGCCGGAATGATTATCCATCACTTATCAAGTTGCCTATAATAATAATTACTACACTAGTATTCCAATGGCCTCGACATGATTAAGCAAGCTATTGACTAAAAGCCTAGAGTCGGCAGGAATGATATATAGATAATCGACGTCGACATACAGAGTTCAAGTTGATGATTGGATGTTCATCATAGGGTCACCTAGAAAAGGAAATTAACCCAAAATATGTTAGACGGTATCAAGTTACTCATAAGGTGGGCAACGTTGCTGGTAAGTTCAACTTACCACCTCATTTGGAAATTATACGCCCAGTCCATCAGATAAGAATGCTTTACAAAGATACTGGGAGACACCCAGGGTATATGCCATAGGTGAGGTCCAGGAGATGGAATCTGGTGAGGAAAAACCTACCGCCATCCTAGATCAGCGAACTGAAAGATTGTAGAATAAATACGTACCTTCCGTCATGTTACGGTGAAAAAAAAAAAACCAGAAAGAGGATGATCGGGGAACTGAAGAGAACATGAAATACAAGTATTTGCACCTGTAACCGATGTCTACAGGTAACTCCAACTCTTGAGAACTCGTATGTTAATAATATAGATGGGAATGCAGGTGATAGCATAAAGGAAAGGAACCCCTCTATAATTTATATAAAGTCTTACAGAAGGTTGCATTTAACATTCGAGGACGAATGTTCTAAAGGGGGGAAAGATGTTACACCCCACATCTTTGAACTCGGAAGGTCCCTTAAGTTACTTAGAAGCTAGTATGTGAGCCACTTAAGTTACGACACTATCAAACGTCTCTAAGGAAGGGAGAATGTGATACCCCATACTAGAGAAGGTTGGAGATGAAATCATAAGAGTACGGAAGGAATTGGAGGGCAAGTAATGAGTCGTAGGACTCGATTTACCTATGTAAGCTACTAAGTTAAAAGTCATATGCACTTGAGCTACTTAAGCATATATCAAACTTACGTAGCACGGATTACATAGGTACAAAAAATAAGACGAGATTACGAGCCCGCGAGGAAGGGAAAAAAAGACGACACGTGGTAGCCAATGAAGAAGCGACACGTGGCAGCACCTCAAGCAAGAAGGTGACCCACCTGCTTGGGTTCAAGTAGATGACCCACCTGCTTGGGGGGTGGACCCCACTGCCACGTGGCAGCCCCTAGTTGGCAGCATGATACAGTGTCCAATCATGGCTCGACATGTGTCGCCCTAAGGGGCTGACACGTGTCACCTCCAAGGCATACCATATATACATGTTAAAATGACTCTTAGTCATTCACTTATCCAGAATTTCAGACAAAAACGTGAACAAAAGGGAGAAAAAAACAACCTAAGGCTAAGAGAGAGTGTTATGGCGGCAACATGGAAAACAAAGGTAAGCTTCCACTTTTGCTCCATAAATTAAGTATATACAGTGTTGCTTAAACATGTGGAGGTGTATATATGTGTCTTAGGATGCCTACAGAACCATGGTTTCAATTTTACACTTGGAACAAACAAGAAAAATTTGAAGGAAAACTTAGAAAGCCAAAAAGAGAGGGTTACGGGTTTGGTCTCCAAAAGGTGAGCCTATGAGTTTTGTTCCGTGAATTAATTATTTGAGGTGTTACAAGGTTATATAATAGTGTTTGACAACCAAAACATTCAATTTGGGGAAGCAAGGAAGTCATACAAACAGTCCTCCTAATTTCAGCACGTCTAGAGAAGTTCCGAGGTGCGACTTGACAATTTTGGCCAATTTCGGGTAAGGTAAGGTTTCTTCTTTTAAGTTAGACTTTATGGAGTTGTTATAAAGGGTGTTACACGCCCTATTGGTGGCTGGAAATATGAAAATGGCTTAGAAATACTTGGTGTTCAGAATAAACTAATTTGTAGTCGTTATAGTTGAATTGTTGTCGAAACAAAGTGTTGTTCTTGTGAGGTGCTGCTGCAGGGGTGTGGCTTGTGGTTGAAGGGACTAAACATGTTCTAAATGAGGTGGGGGAGATGCTGGTTTCATCCACACGACCCCCTCTTTGCACGGTTAAAGATTTGACAAAAATGGAAACTAGAAACTTCATTTTGATATCGTATTTTGGATAGGTCGTTTGGAGTATATATTATATATTGTTGGTCTGAGTTGCTGCAGGTTATTGTTTTTGGTTGGATGTAGGTCTTCGGGACCTAATTGGAAATTTGGATAGGGCACATTATAGGGGAGGTGCTGCCCAATTTTCGTTAACGCCTTAACAAACTAAAGGACTAGTCGAGGAAACGACTAAGGAAATAGATTCCATTAACATTAAGGCATAATCCAAGATGCTGGAAAGTTAAGAGTAGTTGATATTCGTATTACTTTCATATTGAATAGGTTCAGAAGACGACGAGACGAGCAGGATAAAGGGTAACTCCCAAAAGGTATGTAAAGCTTTCTCTTGGCATGTTTTGGTATAAGTTCGTACAACTATCTTTCTTTCCTTTTGGCAAGTTTTAGCCTTAAGTGAAGTGTGTGTGGAATGTGGGGATAATTCCATTCCCAAAACTCCAAGTATGCCTCATAACCCATATCCACTTCTTAGTATTGGAATTTCTGCAAGAATTGAGTATTGCCTAGTAAGGCTTCTATGTGTTAAACACTAGTATGTGGAAAGTTATCTCTCATTTCCTTTGATACGTATTTGGTACGAAAGTGAGATTATGATGCCATAATGATTCACCGAGCCCCATGATGGGCCGGGTATGAAATATGTGTATGCAGATCCCATAAAGGAAAGTACAGACCATATATAGTTTATTCTCTTTCTTTCTTCTTCTGGCATGTCTTAGTTGTAGGTTAAACATGATATGAGTTCCGGGGTAACTCCATTCTTAGCATCTCTTATTTACGTCTGAATATCGAACTTTTATAATAATCGAACTATTTCCCTGGAAACTTTTATATGTTAAAAAGGTAACAAATGTACAGGCTCCAAGTCTTACAGACTATATGTTAACAAATGTTTCTGGTTCCATAAACGATTTGGCTTTACATTAGTACATGTCTAGGAGCCCCGAGATTATAATTGAGACAACCCATAATGGCATTTAGAGGACACTCGAGATGACTACACCGTTACTCGGGTTCTCAAATAAAAGCTTAACTTTCTTATTCTGTCGAGTCTCTGATAACGATTTAAATTGCATATAGTTACTCACTACTCTACTCGTGTATACCGTAACACTTCTTTCCTTGAGTCCCGGGCCAGGATATGTTCTCGTGCACAGTTCACTGCATTATTCACTGAGTCCCTCAATAGAGGGCCAGGATACGTGTATAAATATATGATGATGTGTTGTAATAAGGTGGTGATGGCACTGGGGCCATGATGGTTTTACAGAGATGATTTTACAGAGATGATTCGTCGGACCCCCAAAAGGGCCGGCTATATGATATGACTCGAACATGCATGTTTTTGTAATTCATAAAGTACAGGTACAGGTTTCTAAATTGATATCTTATCCCCTGATTCTCTATCTCAGATATGTTTCCAGTTGTATTATACTATGTTTTACATACTCAGTACACATATCGTACTGACCCCCTTTCTCGGGGGGCTGCGTTCATGCCTGCAGGTACAAATACAGATTTTGGGAGTCCGTCAGCTTAGGATTCCATGCAGCTCAGCTGGAAGAGGCTCCATTGTATCGGAGCCTAGTTTTTGATACTGTCCACGAATGTATAGAAATTGTTTTATCCATTCAGGGGTACGGCGGGGGCCCTGTCCCGCCATATGTTGTCATTTATATGTTTAGAGGTCTGCAGACATGTATATGTGGGTTTTGTATGTCAGTTTGATTAAGCTGGGTCTACATGATATATGATATATGTTATTATGTTACTGAAGCCTTGTCGGCTTGCGTGCCCTGTCATATTGTGATATAAATGAAAAGGGCTACAGTTATGAAAATGTTATCGCCCAGTGGGGCTCTATTACATGATATTGTCTTATTTATGATTCAATGTGACCTCAGCTAATAAATATATGTACGGGGGGTCCAGGTCGGACCCCAGTCGCGACCTACGGGGTTGGGTCGTGACAGGGTATAACAATCTTCATGAACTATCATTTGAGGATCAAAATGATCATCATCTCGAGTATCCTCTAAATGTCATTAGGGGCCATATCAAATGGAGTCTCAGGAATCATTGACTTGTATCAAGATAATGCTACACAACTTATGCAATCAGAGACATTTATCATCTCAGAGTCTTTAGAAATAGGAGCTTACATACTTAGTCACTACTCAACATATAGAAGGCTCGAAGGTAGTAGTTCAACTACTTTAGGACTTCCAGCATTCAGGAGTGAACATGAGTCATGAGTTATATCCGAAACTTATGAATGGAACTCCCTCCAAACTCATATCATATATAAATTCCCTTACATTTAAGACCTTTCAAAAGAAAGGAGAGATAGGCTTTATGTATACTACCGTTCATCATATAGAAGCCTTAAAAGGCAATAACTCAACTATTATAGGAGTTCTAATACCAAGAAGTGGGTAAGAATTACGAGTCATGCCTAGAGTTTTATGCATGGAATTATCCCCACATTTCATACACAAACCACTTATGGCTAAGACATGCCAAGAGAAAAGAAGGATAGCTTCACATACTCATCACTTCCTAACGTATGGAAGGCTTGAGAAGCCCTAGTTTAATTATTGTAAGAGTGCTTTCATCAAGAAGAAAATAAGGGCTTTGAATTAGCTTGGCATTTATGAGTAAATTTACCCTCAAGCTCATATCTTTTATTACTTAACTTGAAGACATGCCAAAAGAAATGAAGAGATAAGCTTTACATACCTTTTATCGAGTAATCGTAACCACTCTTGCTTCGTCGCCTTCTGAACCTATTTAACATGAAGGTAATACTAACATTAATAACCTTCAACTTTCCAGCTCCTCAAACTATAACCAAGAATCCATAGGAATCATTTCCTTATTTGCCTTTCTCAAGTAGTTTATTAATCGGTTAAGAAGTTGATGGATATCGGGCAGCACTTCCCCTATAACTTGCCCTATCCGAACTTCCAATTACATACTTAATTACTAAATCCAACCAACAACAACAATCATCATCTCATATACAAGTAAACTACTTCAACATTCTGCCACACAAACTCCAAAAAACTCGCTTAAAACTACGATACCAAAATAGGGTTTTTAATCTCTATTTCGTAAAATCTTTTACCATACTAAATGGAGGGTAGTGTGGCTGAAACCAAAAGCACCCACACTCTTTTTGACCCATTTTAAATACCTGCAACACACCATAAAACTATCACCAAAGACAATGCCACAATCACAACAACACTATACAACCTTACCAATTTTAACTCGGCTAGAACGACTTCAATTTCGTTCGCTTACAACGTCCAACATACTTATACATTTTACCTACTGCCAACTTCATTTAACACATGTAATACATTCCATAACAACATTATTTACTCCACTTTGAAAGGGAAGACCTTACTTGTCCAAAACTTGCCAAAACTAGCCTCGGAAGTTCCCTTAACGTGCTGAAACTTAGCAGACTGTTTATATCACTTCTTTGCTGCCTCAAAATAAAAATTTACATTATTAACACCTTTCTTTCATCATAGTATATCGTAGATAATTAATTCATGGAACAAAATCAGAGAACTCACCTTATTTTCCTCCAAGCCGTGGCTGCCTTTCTTTTTCTCTAACGTTTTTTCCTCTCTTTTTTTTGGCTAAGTGCAGATGAAGAATGAGTTATATTTTAGCTTATAACACATATATACACCTCCTTAGGAGGTGACATGTGGAAGCCCCTAGGAGTGACATGTGGCAGCCCCTAGGGCGCTACCTTAATCATGCGCCCACTCCTTTGCTGCCACGTGGCAGTGTGGGACCCACCTTAAGTAGGTTTGTCACCTACTTGGTCCAAGTACGTGCATTTTGAGGAATTTTACACAAATGCTTAAAATACATGCACATTCTTAAGTTTTAAAGCATTAAAAGTACCGTAATGGTACATCACTCCACTAGACCCAAAGTCTGCAACCACTCTCGGCAAGTAAGTTGAAACTCATGGGCATCCTCACCCACAACCTAAAAAACCTCAGCGGTGATAGTCTAAGGAACACCCTGAGTATATTCTTCTCCTGAAGCACCATGATGCCTTCCAAATTGAAAAGCTAAGCGGCAGGTGTCGGTGGTTGCTAAACAACTGGTGCCTCTTGCGCAGGACGGTTCTATGGCACTAGAGCATCTATAGTTGGGGCCTGCTGCATACCTCCAATAGCAGCTAGTATTTGAGTATGCATGGCCTGAAGTTCAGGAGCTATAGCTAGCGCAGGCGGTGACTGGGCTGGTCCCAACACCACTGGCTGATGATGTACTAGAGCTACTGGTGGCTTTACCTCCTACTTCGGAGTATGCTCCCTGTCCCGTGCTAGATTTGTACCCTTGTACGACCTTGGGGTCGGCCTCTACCTCTAGCATGCCATGCGAACCATCTTGTAAAATAGGGGAACAAGTTATATTTTCAAAAATCGATAAGACACACAAGGCACAATAGCGATATAAAATAGACACATTCCTAAAGACATTATGTAGATTCCTGAAGATAAGTCACGGATATCTCCGTGCCAATCTATAGGACTCTACTAGACGTTAGCTCTGTACAAATGAGATTGGTAAACCAGGGGATCTGATACCAACTTGACATGATCCAATTTCTCTGGTTATGATAGCGCCTATTATAACCCTCCAGTAGGCAAATCAACCTATATCCCAGAATTGTGAGTAATGGTATGTCAGGTAGAAGACCAATAATACAACTAAAAACCATAATGAAATAACAAGAACATAACTAAACGATGAAATCTAAACAAAATATATAAAAATAAAAAGAACCCTCTCATACTTTGGAACTCACATGTACATAGCTACTGCCAAAATGAGTACAAGTCCCGAAAGTAGACCACATGAACAATGTTGTCCTAAAAAGCAAAAGACAAGCAAACTATATGTATAGAGGGTGATAGGTAACTCCAGAATGCTATGTGCTCACCCTCACCTCTGATCAAGACAACAGTTGGCTCAAATCAATAATGATATCTTGTACTCTGACCTGTATCATGAAAACAGATGAAGAGTGTAGTATTAGTTCTAAAATAACAGATACCCAATAGGCATCATAGGCCGACTGAGCAAGGTAAGTAAAAGTAAACTGAAATGCGAGAAAGTAATCATAATCAAAAATAGGGCAAAAAGTAAATGTAGGTATGTACACGAGCGTACTCAACACACAAAGAGATAAAACTAGCTAAATACATTGGGCTCCTATAAAACCGATGGGTATGCTCGTGCACAAATTTAATGGTAACAACCTAAACGAACCCACATAAGCCCGATAGAAGCAAAGATAGTTGAAGTAAAAAGAGCACATCTAATTAAGTTCCAACAATGCCACCAACTTTCCGGACTTGAACCGATCCATCCTGGAAGCTTGAAAACTTAACCCAAAGCTGAGAGTATAAAATGACTTGAACCGATGATTCATCAGAGGATTAGAGACCCAAACAGAGATATGAAAGAAAACACAGAATTGAACTGGTGATAGGTAATCGATGATTTGAGCCACGTATATGTTAGACCATGAAATTAAACTAGGTAACAATAGCTAAGGAGTCAAACCAAAGTGAATAAAGAGGAACGGACTTGAATCGAAGCTGTATAAAGGCAATAGGCTCGAACCACAGCTAAGTGAGTAGCAACAGACTTGAACCAAGGGTATATAAAGGCGGTGGGATCGAGGCTACAATAATAAGGCATGGGCTTAAACCACGCCTGGTAGAGTGAAATGGGGACTTGAACCATGGATAAATATGAGTCGATCTAAATTTAGGATCATCAGACAACTGATCAGCATGGGGAGTACCCCCAAGTCGAGCGTCATCAATAAATCACTCCAGCCTGAACCACATCCAACCAGAATCATCGAAAATACTTCCAGAATAAAAAATGAAGCGATAAGGACCGATAGGAGAATAGGGCATTATGGAGATAAGGTTTCAAAGACATGTTACTGCCTAGCTAAACCTCAGAGTATGAGACTCAAGTATACTATATCTATCTAAAGGGAGTTAAGTTGTCCGAAATGACATCAAAAAAGTTCTAAGATCCAACGACACCAAAATTGCGCAAGTCTAAGGCAACACTAGTGTAAGCCTAGGCTAAGGACAAACATGCTTCCAAAGACATAAACCAAAGGCACAGGACACACCCTAAGGTATGGATGATCAACAAAAGCAGGACACATGCTTTAACAGTCTGAAAATTCTTCAAAAATAATGCCTAGGACATGAATTCTAGAAATTTAGCTTGATTGACGCCCAAACCTCTCCAAGCCCACACAATTCAGTATACAAATGCCTAAATGTGCTCAATCTAAATAGGGAAAATTGTAGTCTACCTGTATGCCGACCGCGCATATTCTAACTCACACAATTTGAGCTTTCCCTTTTTGGCGTCTTAGGAACACTGCCACACTGTCAAAAATAGAATCACAACGTCGTTATGGTCGTTTAGGAGCTAATTTTAAAACTTTTGGAAATAGACCAATTTCGGGGTCTAAAATTGGAAAAGTGGGACCCGTGATCGGAATTCCATAATTGACCCTAAAAACTAGTCCAAAATATCACTCTAAGTTCAAATATTAAATTGAAGAATAGTCTGGGTTGGAAAACAACACGAATTGATCATGCAACTAAATTTCCATAATCTAAGCTAAAGGGAGCAACTATGGAAACATCTATAACCAGTAATTATCCAAAGCAAAAACCCCACGACCCAAACCAATCATACTACGATGTTCCTTGCGGAAAACTCACAATTTACCCTCAAGAATCACAAAAAACAGAGATAAAATAGCCAAGATACAATCTCCCAAAATTCATTACAATCTCCCAAAGCTCCTAAATAAGTTTTGAGCTAACCAATGGATTCCCCACGCAATTTTGTTTAATTTAGACCTTTGGATCACCAAATTTGTTTGAGAATTGGAGGACAAATTGAAGTTTGAAAGTTGTGAATGTGGGAGAGTTCAAGATTTTGATCTTCGCAAACATGGAGGGCAATTTCCTGGAACTCCGCGAATGCGGCCAGAGGTTCGTGATCGCGAAGAACAACTTTTCCTGTACCAGATATCAGCTTAAATGTTTATTTTCACCAAGTTCAAATATTCTGAAAGGGTGCTAGGAATTCATTCAAAATCCCATGCGTGCAAACAAGATATGCTACCCCACCTCATTCAATATTTTGGACTCAATGGCACAGTCAAAAATGTCCATACAAGGTCGTTACGACCTAAAGTGGGTCCCACACCTAAGTGTCATTTTGAATCAAATTCCACAACGGGCCTCGGGATTAGACTAGAAGCCTCGGGAAGCAAATGAAGGGTAATTATAGACCAAACTCAACATTCCAGAGCTAACTATGCTGTCAGAATTTTTATCTGAGCACGCTTTCCAAGAATATTGACCAAAGTCAACCAGCTTCATAATTTGAGAGATTATAACTTAAGTTTTGATGGATCGCTATTTTCTTGAGATAATTTATGTGTTCATGTTCTAACTCTTATGTTGTTTGTTGCATTTTTGGTAATTTCATGAATTACTTGGGATTGTTTACTTCCTCATCTAAAGTTCATAGCTTTAATTTTAATATTTATTTCCTGGTTTTTCTTATCATAGTGATTCAAAGTCTTAAATTCATAGCATGATAGTTGTGCAAAAGAATTGAAAACTTTGATTTTAATTTCGTTGGTGGAAGAATAGCTTGACTATAGGTTGTTATTTTAATTTTCATTGTCTCTTAGAATATTTTGCCGATACAACGTCCGATAATTGCTAACCTAATATTGAACCAATCGATATCTTATCTATTGGCTGGCAAATTATTACTTAAAAGCCAATAAATCAAACAGTTGAATGTTGTTATCTGCACATCTTCATAATAAGGAGCCCTAATGCAAATACATTAAATTTTAAAAGGTCTATAGTTTGGAATTAATTAGAGATCTATAACTATATTTTGCTTCTATTTTGCTTAATTACGATTCATAGCTACATGTTAGAAAAAGAAGAGATGCAAGCCAGATTGAAAGAGGTCGGTGAGATTTGAGAGAGAGAAAGGAGAGAGGATGAATACATGTTGTATTCGTCCTATCACTAATAAAACTATTGTATCAATGAATATAATTGTATCAAGTGTATAAATGAAAATAATTTGTAGTAATGAATACAATTTGTAGAATACAAATTGGCATTAATGAATGCAATTTGTATCAACGAATACAATTGACAGAATACAAATTATCATAATACAATTGATACAAAATACAACTGATAAAAAATACAAATTATCAGAGTAAAATTCTCTCACCTATAATTGACAGAATACAATTAATATAACACAATTGATACACCTTCTTTTTACATACTGGAACTTTGTTTACGATGGAGAGAGAGAGAGAGGGGAGAAAGGCAAGCGAGAGAAGGCAGAGTAGGAAGAGTGAGGAGAGAAATTTTTTGTATAAGACTCTAACTATAGCTATGAATTGTAATTCTTAAATTATAGTTGTACATAATAAATACGTATCACATATTTTTCATATTATGTAGCTTTCCCTATAGGTGTATTTTGGTATGAAGGAAATATTTTCTGGAAAAATGTCTTTCTAATTATCCCAAGGTTGGTTGAAAAGTTATTAGTTTACAACGAATATAATCATGTTTTACTTACAGAAAAAATTGCCAAATATCTTAGAAAGTATACACTGACTATACAATATAGCTTCCAAAAGTCATAAAAAGTATAGACTGACTATACAATATAGTTTATCTATACATGAGCTATACACTGGCTATACATTATGATATACTCAAAAAGTTGAATATAATTTAACTAGACATAAAATATACACTAACTATACATGAAGTATACAGTGACTTTTCAATCTCAATCAACTCAAAAATCACCTCTAAACAATTCCCAAAATTTAAATATGAAATCCTCACTATCTTTTGATTTTTCGATGTATAATTCGCTTCAAATTATTCATGTTTTTCGTACATCGAATTTGAAGAAAATAAAGACTTCGAAGTAGAATGAATAAGATGAAGAAGGAGGAGGAGAAAGGAAGGAGGAAAAGAGGCCATTATGAGCATAATCGAAAGGAAAAGAAATTATTAATAGCATAATCGAAAGGTGAAGAAGATGAAGTAAAAGAAGGAGGAAGAGGAGGAAGAAGGAAAAATAAGGAAAAGAAGCCATTATGTCCAAATCAGAAGATGAAGGAGGAGGAAGGAAAAAAGGAGGAAAAGAAACCTTTGGTGGCAAAATCGAAAATAAGAGAAAGAATATACTCGGCCAATTTTGATAATTTTTAAAATTAGACCAATTATTTGGTGAAGCAATGGAACGAATGGCCTCTTTGCATAATTTTCTCTTATCTAAAAGAGCTAAGTTTGCTTAAAATAAACAACAAATCATTTTCAAAACTGTCAATCTTTAATAAATACGAAGTATATAACAGTAGAAACAGTAAGATATCATGTGTAAATAATAAAAGATATTGAATTTATGCTTCATTCTCATATTTGAAGTTGAATTTTAAGAAAAAAAATACTTTTTAAAATATTAATTATCTTTTAAATATCAAAATAAAATAAAGTAAGACAAAACTATTGGGCCCGTGCAGGGCCTTAGTTTGTCTAACTTGTGCTGTGCTTTACTATTTATCTATCCAATGCAGTCATTGATAATGCCATTGGTGCCTACTATATTGATACCATTTTGTGTCAACAATCAAAACAATTGAAAGCGAGATTAAGGTACTTTTCACATCTATTTATTTTCTTATATTGCCATTACATAAAATTAAAAAAAAAATAAAAAGATGTGAGACAACAACTTAATCTCGCCTTCAATTCTTTTAACTTTGTTGATACAAAATGATATCAATATAGCAGGTACCAATAGCATTATCAATGATTGCATTTGATAAATAAATATTAAAGCACAACACTAGTTAGAAAAATTAGCAACCTACAATTTTTATATCTAAACAACAAAACCTATACTAGAAAACTTACCAAAAACACACAAGCCTTGGCACTTTAGATGAACTTAGATTTATTTCTTGATATGTGAGTATATATGTATAATTTTCTGGATGATTAATTAGAAAATTTAGAAACCTTTTGTCAATTCAACATAAAATATTAGAAATCAATCTAGCTAAATTTTTGATGAACCTCTACTTGTTCACTCAATGTAGTAATTATTCTAAATCAATGGACTTATCATATAATTATGTATTCAAGAAATGAGTTCTAAAAAAAGTAAAGTATACAATAGCGGATAAAAAATGGCTAGTTATTTTTTGTTTTCCCTTCCAAGGCCATTTTTCTTTATGTTGTTATTCCGACCCAATTTCTCGAGTCAGATGACACCTACTATATCCCACTAATAGGTAAGCTAGCCCGTATCTCAAAACTACAAGTAATGGGATTAAGGGTAGAAACTAAATAAAAATAATCAATTTACAGAAATTAAAAAAATTCAAGGAGGAACCAAACCAAAACATTTATACACAATAAAATATCCCTCTTAGAACCTGGAAGTCACATCTACAGACCTACTATAAAATGATACAAGTCTCAAAAGTAGACCACAAAAATAAAGTCTTTTCTCAAAAAGTAAAAGACTAGTCAACTATGTACAAAAGGGGACAGGTAAAGTCCAGAACAATTGTTGCAAGCTCGATCTCAATGCTGGTAGATGGTGCTCGAACCTGCATCACGAATATGGATGCAAAGTGTAGTATGAGCAGTGTTTTAAAAGGCGGAGGAGTGAGGCGAGGCATTTGACTTAGTATGGGATGAGGCGTAAGCCTCGAGACGTCGGGCGTATGCCCTATGAATTTTTAAATTTTTAATTTATAATATGATATAGTAATATAATAACACAAAATTATAATAATACATAAATATTTTGAAATAATTACAAATATGATTAAGTAAACTGATAGAAAATAAAACGTCTAACATGACTATATAAGTATAAATAATCTAACATCTTAACTTTCTTATAATAAAAGAATCATTACTTATCAAAATATTTTTTATCATACTACACAATTTCCCACCTTAAAGGAAAATAATCAATAAAACTTACTAATATTACAATAAAAACACCACTCCATCGTGAATTAAAAAAAATCTTTCAAGCGGCTACATAAAATATGATAATTTTGAGATATATGACAAAATCATGAAGATCAATGGTAAGTGAAAAAGTAAAATTTTGCTACATATTTTTTTTAAAAATATTACGTAATATATAATCACCTTCACAGTGTTACCAAATAGTAAAGATGTGATACTACAATGTATTATTTAAGTTACTCTCAATCTTCTTATCTCTATAGATTAAAAATTATTAAGTATCATTCATTTATTCAAAAATTATGAGGGTCAATAATGTTAACAAAAGATTTAACACATAATTTGTGTAAGATCTATAAGGTGAACCCCGAACATTGGGCATTGGGCTTGTTTAAGGCATAAAATCGGGTTCTTAGGGCATAAGTCTTACAACACTAAGTCGTACACTTCAGTCTTGGGGCATTTTGCTAGAGCCCCGCCCAAGGGCGAGCCCCAAGGCTAGTCCCAATAGAGTCTTTTCAAACACCGAGTATGAGTAACAAATAACAGGTAGTCAGTAGGAATCATCGCCCTACAGAGAAAGAATAGTAAAAGTAATATGAAATGCTAGAATCAAAAACAACAAAGGTCAAACGGGCAACAAAACTAACAGGAATGCACATGAGTTTACTAAGAGCAGCAAAGGAAGAAAGTAAAGCTAACTAAAACCAACTGAGCCCCCGTAAGCCCAGAGGGTACACTCATGTGCAAAATTTAAGTAAAACTAGGGTAGACCCCTATAAACCCAATAGGTTCACAGAATGGTTAGGAACCACAAAAAGAATATGAAGGTACTTCCAAAATTACCACAATCTTTTACGAACTAGAACTAAGTCAGCCGAGTGCCAGGGACTTCAACCACAATTGTCGCGACCCAAAAATCAAGGTCATGATGGCACATATCCCAAGCCAACCTGATGTGTAAGACAAAAAGTAAAATCACATATGAGACTCCCAAAGGGGAGTCAGTCCACAAATGGAAGGTAAGAAAATAAATAAGAAATATCCCAAAACCTGGTGTCATAGATATAAAAAGCATCTAATACAATGTCTGAAATAGTACATAGAACTCAGTCTCTTATTAAAAGTAAAGACTACAAATAAAGATAGAACTGGTAGTGGTCCGAATGCACTGGATCTCACTCTATAGCAATTTAAGCCTTTAAAAACTCAAAACTTCAACATTTCACAATTTTTCAATAAAATTCCAAAACTAAGTTCATAAATGGATCAAACATGACTTTGAGAAACTATCAGAAAGGGTAAAATGATAATTTTCCAAAGTTTTCCAAAAATGATCTTCGAGGTCATTACAATGACAGAATATTAGCTAAGGACTCTAAATAAGATGGAGGGTATACCAAGGACTCTAACTGAGGCGAAAGATATGCCAAGGACTCTAATCAAGGAGAAAGATATGCCAAAGACTATAACCAAGGAAAAATATACACCAAGGAATCTAACCAAGGCAAAACATAAGATAAGGACTCTAACCAACAAAAAAGATAAGCCGAGAATTCTAACCAAGGCTGAGAGTTGAGGAAAAGACTTCAATTGTAACATGGTGGAGTGATCAGGGGCTTAAATTGAGAATAGAGACGAGTTGACTAGATTTAGGATTAGCAGCCAAACTAGCATCAAGGTGAAAACCTCACTGAGTACCATCAATAAATCACTCCAAGTGCGAACTAAATAGAACCTGAATCAATAAGCGGCCTCTAAAAAGAACCAAGTAAATAGGAGCCGACATAAGGAGGGAATTATGGATAAAAGGTTTTGAACATTGGATTACTACCTAGATAAGGCACAGACTATTAAACTCAAGTCTACTATATCAATATACAGGAAGCCAAGCCATATGAAGAAACATCAGAGAGAGTATAAGGCCTATCATCTCCGAACTTGTCATGACCCAAAACTGGGTGTGATGGCACCTGTCCTATCCCACCAGGATAAGTCAACCTAAACCAATCAAAAATGGAAAATAAATCAAAAAGATTAAATGACTTAAATAGAATAGAAAATAACATAAAGAGGAAGCCTTAGTCAACTACAATCCCCCAAAGACTGGTTGTCATGTACAAGCCGCTAAATACAGAGTTGGAAATGAAATAAATATAAGTCTCAATATCTTTGTCACTAGAATAGAACAAAGAATAGTAAAAGAGATACGGGAGATTGCCGACTCAAGTAGCTACCTCTCGGACCTCCTTCAAAGCCTCAAATAAATGAGAAGATAAATCAAAATCATGGTTCAGGCTCAAATCCTAAACAAGTGTAGCTAGCAAGGGCTGATTACCAAACTATAGGTTCTCCGCAAGTAAACTAACAAAACTAGATAAATCTAATCGTTACAAAAAAACTCCTTTCTATCTCAACCTACCACCAAACTACAACCTGCATAGAAATTCAGCCCAATCTAGCTTACACCGTTCATATACAATAATAAATCAACAATAGCTCATCAACATCATCGAATATATAATATAATGTTAAATATCTCAATCACAGATAACATAAAGGGTAAGTACACTGATGTATCATGTATGTACGATATTTTTTATGCTTAAAATGATCAATTAGTATGCGTTACAAGCATGTTTTTGTAGATATAATATGGGTTTTTATTTGTTTTTTCATAAAAACTAAGTCGCGCACATGGTTTGATGATTCTGTGGATTTGAGTACTATTTTACTGAATATTGAGGAGTACAAGACTCACCACAGACTGTAGTTCCTTGCACGGGTCATGGTGGTGGGTGTAGAGATGATGAGAGAAGGAAACTGTGCTAGAATGGATAAGTGCAACTCCACGGAACGTACCACGGACCATAGTGCCTTGCACAGGCCATGGTGGGTTTCGTACTACAGATCTTGTGAAGGGGTTGATGGTACAAATTTTGGCCAAGTGTAACTCCACGGAACCCATTACGGTCCGTGAAGTCCACTATAGATCGTGTTGGATGATCATGAAGGCTGAGGGCAGATTATGGGAGAATTGGCAAAGTCTATCAGCAAGGAAGTCATTACGGACCAGATTCAACACCATGGGCCAGAAGGATTTCCCGTGAATAACTGAAGAGCTACACAGTATGGAAGCCCAAGTTAAAAACTACGGGAAAAATACGACAGATCGTGAACTCCAGTACGGTCCATAGTGGTCGATCATTAAATGTGCCGACTTTAGTTTTCCTAGTTGGTTTAGGATTTGGTTTTATATTTCTATAAATACCCGAATTTATTTTATTTTTAGGGTTCAACATTTTAATTAGTTTTTGAGTACTTTGTGAACATTGTGAAGCTACATTTTGTTACTTTTGGAGATTGATTCTAGGAATATCATTTTGATATTCACCTTTATTTGTGATCCGTGTGATTGATTCAAGATTGAATTCTTCATCTGCGTATGTATCAATTCATGAATTTTTCACATATTCTTATTCTTTTACTTACAAGTATGAATATCTAAACCCACAACCAAGGTTGTGGAAACCATGATGACTTAACAAGATTAGGCAGAAGTAGATTTGATATTCGTGATTTATTTTGCATGTATTATGATTTCTTTATTTAAAAGTCTTTCTTAGTGAGTGGATGCATTAATAACTTGCCTATATTCGTTGCTTGCCTGAGAGGGAGGTAGTGATTAGGACAAGACTTCAAAATAGAAATTCAAAGAGTCTGACTTTGAAAGAAAGGATAAACTTCATCTAAGTTACTTGAGACCATCCAGAGTGAGGGTTAATAAAATATACATTCTGATACCAGGAGTAGATGAATGAGATAAGTCTAAGGATCGGGAGGTAAATTAGATGTTTCCTAACTCGCTAGATTTTGCATATAATATATTAAACGATATCATGAATATAATTGCCTATTAAGTTACAAGTCATGGGGATCACAATCCTAGTCTAGTCTTCATATTTTTCCCAACCTAAATCTTATTTACCTTTCTTTGTGTTGTTACTTCTTCTAAACTAAAACCAAAACCCCCACTTTGACTTTATGCAAGTTTAATTTTAGGAAGTAGTAATTGCAACTGAATAGTGATAGCTAATAGAACTTTTTTCAACTTATTCCATGTGGGTTCTACCCCGATTCTTAGTTGGGTAAAATATACTACTAATGGTCATCTATATCTCTTTCGATAGGTGTAATTAAGGGTTATTAAAATGGCATCATTTTTGGGGAAGAATTTCAGGAGAGATAGGAGCTTGAGATGCAATAGCTTGAGGCTGCTAAGGCTGGTACATCATGCAGTGTTGTTGCATTTTTTGACACTACAACTAAGACTGTGAGTGAAGTGCCTCCTAGAGCCTTTACTCATGCTAGAGGCGATGACCCTTTGGGGGATCCTACATCATTGAGTGCACTGGCCTACGCCGGTATCATTACACCACCACTGATCGATGCCTAAGGTGTCGCAAGTATGATCACTCTCCTTGTACTTATTATTGAGTCTTTTGACATACAATTAACGATAATGCACACTCTTTTGATAGGGAGTGGGACATCCCTAATGCTTGGAGTTTTTGTTGCCATGTTTCTTTTATATCAAGCATATATCTAGTAGAACTAGCATGCTTAGGATTGTTGTCATGTAAATATAAAAGTCTTTAGATGGATACAATACCTTGTGAAAGAAAGGATTTGAATTGAACTAAAATGACTCCCAACTAAATATTTTGTGAAACACTATGTGATTGATTTGGTTTTTGAAAATGACTTATTAGGATCTGTATAATACATGATACATATTAACTTGTCAATCAAATGCTAGCTAGGCCATGACTGGGTTGATTATTGCTTAATAGTATAACTTATGTGTCATATGCATTTGAGCTTAATACTTAGTTCCAACAATGCACCTGTAAGCTAGAACTTGCTTGGTTTGTCTTACTAAAATGATTGAATAGCCTTATTAGAACATGATCATAGGCTATTGTTGATAATGAGTCATTTAGCCTAAATTGAACTAACAAAATGAAATTTTACCCTTTGAACAAAGAATTAGAGCCTTAATGAACCTTTTCTTTGAATAACCGAAATTCACCTTCCTTTGCAGTCAAAGAATCCAAATTTTTGCCATGGTCCCTCCAAGGACATTGTGGACCTTAACTCAGGCTAAAAGCCTAAGTTTAGGGTGGTTACCATAAGGAAAGTAGAAAAGTTAGGGTATAAAAGGAATGGTGGAGTGAGAGGAAAAGAAAATCATGGGTTGTGTCTGTAAATGAAAAAGAAAATGCTATGCAAAAATGAGTCCTAAAGAAAAACAAAAAGAATGAAATAGAGTGAACAAAAGCAGAAACCACACCCAAAAAGGAAGAATGAGGAAATAAGGGAACAACAAGAGTTTGGAAGGTTGAAAACAAGTAAGCTAAGCCAAAGTAACGTTTGGAGGGGAAATGTAGCATCCCCTTTGGGAGGATGCCACTTACGAAGCAAAATATAGTTTTTTTTATAATCTCAAATAGTCAACACATTTAGAAAACTTTCATTTGAAATTCTATTTCCAATTCAACATCATTTCGGGTCCATCAAATACACAAAACTCAAACGAGTAATTATTACAAAACTATTATCTTCCTTTGTGCATAATGACAAGTCAAAGTATAAACCCAGTACATGACATGATTTGAGTTAAAAGCACATTCCAAAAATAGCAAAATTAGTCACCCAGTTTAAGTTACAAGCATATGGTTTTGTTTTCACAAGCCTTCAAAATTTCATACATAAATGCCACATGTATCCTATACAAGTGCCCAAAATATTTATAAAATTAGATGCATATGCAGATGTGATCTTCACAAGGGCTCCAAAAGTCTACTCCAAATGCCCATTTTCACATCTCGTCCTGCACCTTACCTATGATACAAAATAACTATCGCTAAGCATAAAGCTTAGTTGTTTATAAACTTTGAGCTTGGAGCCATAAAATTCTTCAATTTCCTTGTTCATTGAAGGTGGTTCAATAAGGTAAAATTAAGCCCAAGTGAACAAGTATATCAAAGTATCGAATACAAACCTTGAAGAATTTCAAAATCAATATCAATATTTGAAGGCTCAAGTATCAAGAAACCTATAATTCAATTCGAAAGAGTTGTCAAATAATCAATTTTGCCCAATAGGTACGTCATGCCTTCACACTAAGCACAATCAATATCAAGATGGACTGAAGCTCCGAAATCAAGAAGGGTCGTCACCCAATATCAAGAGAATCAAGAACCATGTTGAAAGTGGATTTCTACTCGTACTCGATAATGGACGAAACCCCATCATCAAAATGAAATGTAAATCCAAAGTCAAGATGGGCAAGATCATAATAGAAAGGCATGCCAATATCGATGATAAGTCACCGTAACAAGAAGGACAAAGTCCCAACAAGAATACAAAATGATCAAGCAATTCGTACAAGTGGGCGGTTTAGCGAAAGTTTTACAATATTTGAGATAACAGTCATACCATAATACAAGACAAGGAGTAAGGAAATAACCCATCAAAATACTTCAAATTTTAGAAAAATAAAATATTCCAAGTTCAAGTTTATACACAAACCTTGGCGTTTTAGCACATAACAAGTTCGACCATAACTCGAGGAGTTCAATTCATCTATGCCACAGACCAACCAAAGTCCACTTCGTCAAATAATTCCCCTTAGCTTGTATAAGCGCATATACACCTTAAATACACAATCAAATATCTACTTAAGTTTAAGAGTCTCATAATATCGAAACTAAATATGAAATCAATAAAAATTAGCCCAAACTATCAAGGGGTAAATGGGGAAAACAGGCTTTGTGGCCTCAATGAAAATATATGTGTGTCTTAGGGTCGCATACAATTTCGAATCACCCCTACAGCAATTATGTACAAAAAGATATGCCCAAAATATCAACAGCAGACCATGTACGATTTCCAAAACAAAATCTGGGCAGCACCTCCCCTATACTTCATCACCCTTTTTTGAGCAAATAAAAGCAAAACTGGGTTTTAGAGCCTAAATGATAGTTATAGACCTATGAAATATCTTTCCAAAACATCTTGAATCACTTGAAATAAAGTTTTACACAAGGATTTATACTAATATTACTAATAGCAGTGCCATCCAAAAATGGGTTTGCAAACCAAGGTTTATTCCCCCACTTTCGAAAACAACAATGTATCAAAAACATCAACAACAATATCATTAAATTCAACTCGAAAGGGAAAACCTTACCTTTCCAAAACTCGACCTCAAAAGCTCCTTAATCGCGGCTAAAAAATGGTGGCTTCTCGTTACCCTTACTTGCTGCTCCAATCAGTTTATTTATATTATTAAACACCTCCATTTGATCGAATAACACCTTAGATAATTAATTCACAGAATAAAATCGGAGGGCTTACCTTTTTTCCTTGTTGCTGTCGTAGGTACTCTCTCTTATTCTCTAAGTTTTCTCTCAAACTCTAAGTGAAATTTTCCTGAAGAATGACTTCTTAGTCATCTTAACATACATATATATGCTTCGTTAAAGTCTGACATGTGGCAACCCTTAGGGGTACCATGTGTCCAGCCCCTAGGGCACCACCTCATCCATGCGCCCAACCTAAAGTTGCCATGTGGCAGCATGTGGTCCACCCCAAATAGGTGCATCACCTACTTGTTTCAAGTAGTTGCATCACCTACTTGTTTCAAGTAGGTGTTACCCCTCCTTTTCCTGCTTTCGTGGGTTCAAAATCTTGTCTCACTTTAAGAACCTATGTAATTCTTGCTACTTAAGCTCGACGTGTACTCAAGTAGCTTAATTATTGAAGACATCCTAGTCAATAGCTTACGCAAGTAGGTTAATTACCATGACTCATTACTTGGCCTCCAACTCCTTCCAAATCCCTCTAGACCTATTTTCAACCATCACTACTCACGTAGAACTTCATAGATAATGTGGATCACTTGGCAATATTTTAGAAAAACCATAAAAAGAAAATTGGGGTGTTACAGGCAAAGTACTCACTTTTATCCTAAATATATCCTACCCTAAGCCTGAGCCTACATTACAAGCCTAAAAATTCCTATTGTGATCCCAACTAGGTTATTCGAGAGTTGAAGTATTGAAAATAAGGGCAATCCTTTGGTCTTTACTTTTGCATTATTTGAATTTCTTTTGAGAGTGCGAGAGTTTTGTTCCAGTCTCTGTTTATTCTCTATACATTGTGAGAGAGACTTTTTTATATTGAGGACACTATGATTATATTGTTGAGTTTCTATATTGTTTAGTACACTGTGAGTTGCATTTGATTGGTTAACTCTGAGTAGTGCTATGTTGTAAATTGAGTTTTATGAGTTAGTTGGACTGCCAGTGTATTACATAGTTGGGAATGAGTCATGATTAATGAGATAGGCTACAATATATCTATACTACAGTCCTTTGTATTTGTGCATCATGTAGTTTTGTTTTGTGTCATTGCTTGAGGACAAACAGTGGTTCTAAGTTGAGGGTGTTGATGTGTCACGTATTTACGACATTTTCAATGCTCAAAATAGTTAATTAGTGTGCGTTTCAAGCATATTTCTGTAGATATGATGTTGGTTTTTTGTTTGGTTATGTAGTAAAACTAAGTTGCACACAAGTTTTGATGATTATGTGGGTCTGGGTACTATTCTTTTGAGTATTAAGGAGTACGAGCCTCACCACAAACCATAGTTCCTTGCATGAACTGTAGTTGTGGGCGTAGAGATGATGAGAGAAGGCAGTTGTGCTGGAGGGGCTAAGTACAACTCCACAGAATGTAGTGCCTTGCATAGGTCATGGTGGGTGTCATACTGATGATCTTATGAAGGGGTTGATGATACAAATTTTGGCCAAGTGTAACTCCAAGGAACCCATCATAGGCCATGGATTTCATTACGAATCATGCTGGATGATCGTGAAGGCTGAGGGCAGATATAAGAGAATTGGCAATGTCTATCAACACGAAGGTCATTAAGGACCGTATTCATCACCAAAGGTTGTGAAGATTGCCCTGAAGAAGTGAAGAGCTTCACAATGTTGAAGCCCAAATTAAATACTACGGGAGAAGGACCACAAACCATGAACTCCAGTACGGTCTGTAGTAGTCGATCGTGAAACATGCCAACTTCATTTTTCCTAGTTGGTTTAGGATTTGGTTTTGTATTTCTATAAATACCCAAATTTATTTTATATTTAGGGTTCAACATTTTTACTAGTTTTTGAGTACTTTATGAACATTGTGAAGTAACATTTAGTTACTTCTGGAGATTGATTCTGGGAATATGATTTCGTTTTTCACCCTTGTGATTCGTGTGATTGATTCAAGATCGACTTCTTCATCTGTATATGTATTAATTCATGGATTCTTCAAAAATTCTTGTTCTTTTACTTACAAGTATGAGTAGCTAAACCCATAACTAGGGTTGTATGAACCATGACGACGTAACTAGAATAGACAAAAATAGGATTAATATTCGTGATTTGTTTTGCATGTATTGTGATTTCTTAATTTAAAAGTCTTTCTTAGTGAGTGCACACATTAAGAACTTGCCCGTATTAGTTGTTTTCCTGGCAGGGAGGTAGTGATTAGGAAAAGACTTCACAACAGAAATTCGGAGAGTCTGGCTTTGAAAGAAGGGATAAACTTCGTCTAAGTTACTTGAGATCGGGAGGAGATAGTACTCTGGTATCCTGGGAGGGGGTTAGTAAAATATATATTTTGAGACCGGAAGGAGATGAATGAGATACTCCTAAGAAGAACTGGGAGGTGAATTAGATGTTACCTAACTCGCTAGATTTTGCATGTAATACATTAAACGATATCATGAATACGATTACCCTATTAACTTACAAGTCATGGGAACACAATCCTAGTCTAGTATTCATATTGTTCCCAACCTAAATCTTATTTACCTATCTTTACATTGTCACATGTTCTAAACTAAAACCAAAACCCCTACTTTTACTTTATGCAAGTTTATTTTTAGGAAGTAGTAATTACAACTGTATAGTGATAGCTACTAGAACTTATTTCAACCTATTCGCTGTGGGTTCGACCCTGACTCTTGGTTGGGTAAAAATACTTCTAACGATCGTATATATCTCTTTCGATATATGTAATTGAGCGTTATCATAAACACATTCACAACAACTAATAAGATGTGATAAAATGCAAATGGAATGATGATGTCATGTAACATGATGCATGTGTGCCCTAATGATACACATCTGGCGTGAAACAGACTCGAACCCATGAGTGCTACACATGGTCCATTTATCTACTGGAATTATTTTCCTTCGACATCGAATATCAATCACCGAAACTAATTGTCATGACCTGATTTCTCAGGTTATTATGGCACCTACCATAATCCCCATGGTAGGTAAGGCAAACCCATTACCCGAAACTGTAAGTAATGGGTATAAGGGGGAAATACTAAATAGAACTAAGAGAAGCAGAATAAATACTTAAATAAGGAGAAGCTAGATAAATATATACAAAATACAAAAACTGAAACCCTCCAAGAACCTTGCAGAGCTGCTATAAAACACTGAGTACAAGTCCTAAAAGTAGATTAAAATATATGCAACATCGGCTAGTCTCAGAAGTACAAAAAGATGGACCACACAACTTGAAGGAGACAAAAATGATCTAAAAACAGCATGTATTCACCTTAGTCTCTGAATTTGGCTACAACAGGCTCGATCGATCCATAAGCGGTAACTGTTGCTCGGACTTGCATCACGAAAGTAGATGCAGAGTATATTATGAGTATCATATATAAGGTACCCAGTAGGTATCATAGGCCGACTGAGTAGGAAAAGGTAAAAACAATATGAAAAAAAGGAATAACCTAAACAGGATTCATAATAGGTATCTAAGTTAAAGAAGGTAAATATCCACACGAATAGGAAGCTACAATCTAGAAATACTACAACTAACTACACCCAACAGGCCTCCATAAGCCCATCCCGGACACACATACACAAGTTTAAATAAAAACCCAGAAGAAACCCCCATAAGCCTGCCAAGTACACAGAATAGCTACGACTATGAAGGCTAAGAACTAAGAATCGCAATATTGAGAGTTGAACAACCATATCATTCCCGAACTAATAATCTCCCAGAATTAATTAACTATGAATGCTCTAAGGGTCGAGGTTGGGATTGGCACCCAGATGCTCACCCGAGTTCTCAATGTGGTCAAGGCCGAGACTGGGACCCGGATGCTCGCCATAATCTATCGATACAGTCGAGGCCAAAACTGGGACACGGATGCTCACCATACTAACAAGTCGATAAAGGCGAGGATTATTCTAGAATGGAGGCCAAGACTAGGACCCCGATACTCCCCGATGGGATTCTACAAAGAAGGCCGAGACTAGGACCCGAATGCTCATAGATGATTTAATCAATGGTGCTGAATATTCTCCTTTCCAACAAAACACTAATAACTACCTAGGATCTCTTTCATAGTGAATCAACTGATATGTCGTCAGGGCTTCAACTGGAACCAAACAAGCCGACAAGAAGTATAGTATCACTGACGTATCCTAAAATTGCACTTAGAGGAAATTATGGATAAGGTTGTTCATAAGAGAAAAGTTACCGCCTAGCTAAGGCCAAACTACTAGACACTAGCCTGCTATACCATTCTACAAGGATCTAAGCCAGCCAGAGTAATGCCAGGGCATCTAAAGCAAGTTACAAAACCTATACTAAGGTCAACATGCTCCACAACACCAAATATATATAAATACAACGTCACTTACAGAACAAACATTTAACGGAAGAGGACACATGCTTTCAATTACCTAGAATACCCGATAAAAAACCTAAAACATGATTTCTAGCACTTAAGGTGTACAGATAAGCTACTACCCAATTTTCATCCATCTCAACATGATTTTACACATTCCAGCTCAATCTAAAAAAAGAAAGTTGTAGCCTACCTATAGGTTGAACACACACGCTCCAAATCACTTTGCTAGAGCTTTTCCTTTCTGCATGGACTCGGAACTCTACCATGCTGTCAAAAATAGACTCACAACATCAATACGATCATTATGACATTAAAATTATTGAATTCGAAGATAGGCCAATTTTAAAGAATCAAGAATTGTGGGACCTGCTCTGTAACTTACAGAATTGACTTTGAAAATATGTCCTAAAGGCTACTCCAAGCTTGTATTCAAAAAGGAACACAATTCACACACTAAAATAGCCACAATGCCAAATGCATCAAAATTGACAACTTAGCTTAAGAAAACCTAAACTCCTAGGGAACAAGGGAAATTTACCTCAAATGAAGCCTTAAATACTAGTTCTGATCACACCATTGGAATCTCCTCGAAAAACCACTCAATCTAACCCTTTGAATCGCCCAAATAGCCTCTATGATGAAAGAGAAATCAAATCTCAAAAGTGGAGCACTTAACTGAAAATTGAACCCAGGAATAGGCCCTAGTGTCGCAAAAGAGAACACCCGATAGTCGTTTAAGTGACCACCTCAAAGAGGCGAGCCTCTCTTAAGCGACAACCTTGTGGCTTTAGCAACCACCTATCTCTATAGCAACACCCTCCAATGGGGCTTGGTAGCTTTAGCGACCTCTTGGCCTATTTAGTGGCAATTACTTTAGTGACCAAGATTCGATTTAGCGACGGCACCAGACTCAGCTCGTGCAAAATTGACTTGGCATGTCCAAATCACAGACGGGGTGCTCGAGATTCGTTTGGAATACTGTGCACTTAAACGAGATATGCTACCTTATTAAATTCGACGTTTTGGATTCAATGGTACATTCAAAATTGTCATACGAAGTGATTTTATTGAAAAGTAGGTCTCACACCCAAGTGTCATTTTGAGCCTAATTTCACAATGGGCCTCGAGATTAGATCGAAAGCCTCAGAAAGTGAATAAAGGGTTATTCTATACCAAACTCAACATTTCAGAACTAACCGCGTTGTTAAAATTTTCATCTAGGTGCATTTTCCAAGAATGTTGACCAAAGTCAACCATAAGGCAAATTTCAAAGGCCAAAGCACCAAATAGTTCCAAACTCGTATTGATTGCCTTGATACCCATGTCGACCATGCTACTAGATTAATTTGGTAATTCTGGAGCTAATTGAGCTGTCAGAATTCCATTTTAAGGATGTTTACCTAAAGCTATGACTAAAGTCAAATTTTTAACTTATAAAAGCTCCAAAATAGGGAAATGGGCCTAAAACCCAAACGAACAACCAGGCGACTGAGCTACAAGTGTCAACAGGTCATGAATGATCTAAGGTTGCTATAGTAACATCTAAATGAGGAAACGGAAGCAGAAACATGAAAATAACCTAGAGGGTCATTACACTATTTCTTTTCGACATTGTCGGAACCATTTTCCTTCGGCATCAAGTATCAATCACCGAAACCTTTTCCCTTTGGCATCACCAGAACCATTTCCTTTTCGGCATCAAGTATCAAAACAAGTATCATCAAAATGTCTCAGAACTAATGCGAATAAGCATGTTCACAAAAATAATGAGCAAATAATAGTGTCCACAGTCACAATGCAATCATATCAATGTAAATCACGTCACACTATTAGTAATATTGCAAATCACATCTTTCACATCATATAAGTCATTAAAGTTCCATTTTTGATAGCCATTTTATATCACATTAAGATCAATCGGTGAGAAAGTATTTTCAAATCAATTCTCATAACCCACAACAAGGAGAAATTAACTATTTCCTCAAGTTTACAATCACATTTAGGCTATCAAATCATTTCACCAAGTTCACAACAAGTCCAATTCAAAAGGCTCACAATTCTGATCAAAGTATCATACACATAGCCATTTTAATTACCTGATCTTTCATTAAGAAAAATTCATATGAAATTCATCTCACCTCATTTTCATTACTCCCCAACACACAAACGAAAGCAACTTCAAGTAATCTACAAGATTTATGGTGTTTTACGAGTCCACTTGCCTTATACGAATACCGATCAATCAACCAACATGAGACTTCCCCTTCTAAATGATAGCCCAATCAACATAATCTTGAAGGCCAAATACGGAGCCATTAAACTCAAACACTAACTCTGAAATAATCCTTAACTATCAAGAATGGAAAGGATTCATCAAAAGGAGTTCAACGATACCCATATTTCTAAGGTTAGTAATTGGGATTAAAATTGTCCAAAAATATCTCTAAAATCGATTATGTCAAAATCAGAAATTTATTTGAAAATCATATTCTACAAGTAAAAGGAAGTTTGTGGTTGAAAACCCATTAAAATTGAGTAGATATCGAACTTCAAATTAAAGAATTATTAATTTTTCAACTTGGGGAAGAAACCCCAAAGTACATATTTGAAACATGATTTAAAACGAGCGATTTTGAAAAATCTTTGTCAAAATCAATTTACCCACAATACAACGATCTTAATTCCCAAAAATCAATGAAAACCCATTTCAAATCGACCTACAAATCAATAATTTTTGATTTCTCTACTATGGGGTTTAAAACCTCCACTTTGTGAATAGAAATCACGAAAAACAAAACGGATATTCTTGGGAAAAGAGAAATAAGGTTAGAAATACGTATCCAATAATTGTTAGAGAAAAATACATAAAAAATCACCTCAAACAGACCTTCCTAGCTCCCAAAATGTCAAAAATACGAAATGAGTTTGGATAGATTTTTAACTTAGTGATTTCGTCTCTAAAGCCCATTTTTCGTTGCTAAAAGTTTATTTTTCTGTCGCTAACATTATGCACCAGCAACCTTCAAAATATCATTTTGACCTTCGGAACTCATCTGGAATCCTTCTAGGCCTAAAATCAACTCCCAAATCCAACGGAGCTGTCAGAATTCAATTCTAAGTATCAAAACTCCAAATGTTGACTAAAGTCAACCCTAAGATCAAAAATTCATGAATTTCCAACTCAAGGCCTCAAATCCACGATATAGCTCCGAAATGATTCTATCAACTCTCCTAGACCAAACTAAATATTTTGGAGCTGATTGAATTGACTGAATCTCATTCCAGAATCCAAAAACTCCGAATGACTTCAAATACCACTTTTAAGTAATTTAAGCCACTAAAACTCCAAAATTCCAAAAGTCTTGACTTTTCAAAGGATTTCACAAATCAGAATTCAACTTCTGATCAAACATGACTCGGGGCAACTACTGGGAGGGGTAAAATAGTTATTTTATAAAAATAACCAAAAATGACCTTTAAGGTCATTACAAAACTAGGCAAGTTTGTGGAAAACTCTAGTTTTAGCCTACAGTAAGGCCAAACACGCTCAATATCAAACAATAAACACATATCAAACACTACACAAGGTAAGGATGATCCAACATAAAGGAGACAATATGCCAACAATCTTAAATTACCTGAAATATGCCTAAAACATGGATTCTAAGAAGATATACATGATCAACTAAGTAACCACCCCAAATTCACACAAATTAACATACATTAAATATTAGAGCTCAATATAAAGGATGAGAAATCGTAGCCTACCTTTAGACCGACCGCGCATGCTCCAAGTCATGTCTTTTGAGGTTTTCCCTGTCGTAGGGCCTCCGAATATTGTCATGCTATCAAAAATAGGATCACAATATTCGTACGATCATTTAGACACTAAATTTACTTAAAATGGAGACGGAACAATTTTGGAGATTAAAATGGGAATGTGGGATCCACATTAGAAATTCTAGAATTGTCTTTGTAAAAAGATCTAAAATAGTTCTTCCAACTTCTATCCCAAAATAGAAGACAATTTGGGGCTCCAAATAGCCACAACAATCATTATCCAAGAATTCACCATAAAAGCTAAATTAAAGAGCACTAGCAGCCCCTTTGAAACCAAATTTACCTCAAATGAATGATCCCCAGCACTCCCCGAGCACTCCAACAAGTTCCCCTGAACTTTCAAAAGCACCCCATACTTTGAATCACCATCTCATCTGGCCTTTAAATAAAATATCAGACACAAATGACTATCACAAACGCGGCCAAAGTAGCCCCCGATCATGGACGGTCAATAAATTGCCCTTCGCAAATATAGACAGAGGCCCACAAATGCAAAGTCTTAAGGAATCTGATGGCCGAGATTACGGCAGAAGGTCCTCTAATACGATGTCCAAGATGGCCCTAGAACGCGAAGGCCAAAACTTATTTGCATCAGCTAATGCATATTAGCTGGTTTTGGCAAGACACAATGCTCCAACGAGGTTCTCAAATTAGTTTGGAATTTTTTGCGTGTAAACGAACTATGCTACGCCACAAAACTCGATTCCAGACTTAACACTGACAATAGAGTTTGTCTCCACAAAAAAATGGAACCCACACTAAGTGCCGATTTTAGACAATTTCAATAAGGGGCTTGGGATTCGATTAAAAGTCTCAAAAATTGTAGGAAGGGTCATTCTAGATTAAACTCTATATTTCAAATCTAACCTCACTTACGTAATTATCATTCGAGCATGTTTACCAAAAATATGTCCAAGATCAAATTTTGGCAAAAACATAAAAGCCAAAACGCCTAATGGCACAAACTCCCACCAAAAGTCTCGGGATTTGAGTCGATCATGCCACTAGCCTAAAATGACCCTTACGGAGCTGATGGAGCCATCAAAATTCCATTCAAAAGCTGTTTACCTAAAGTTTTGATCAAAGTCAACTATTCTAGTTTTAAAAGCTTTAAATCATAGAAACAGGCAGAAATCCCAAACGAACAACCAGGCAACCAAAAAGTCGGTGCTAACAAGTCATGAATAACTTGAGGTCTCTATAGGAACTTTCTAAATGACCAAAAAAAGGCATGTTCACATAACTGACCTAAGGTTCATTACAACCTCCACTACTAAAAAGGACTTCCGGCTGTGAAAGTAAGAGTCAAGAAGTACTTGAAGGCTCAAATAAAGAAAAATAAAGAAGACTTTTCAATCTTGTGGTCCTAGATTAAAGTTATGTCATATATACCAAAATACCATTAATCTTTTGCCCTTAAACATGTCAAATAGAAAGCTAAAATTAAAGTATTGCCAAAAAATAAAAGGTGTCATTCTTTTTTAAACATACTAAAAAGAAAAGTAGGTCATTTTTTAAATGGGGGGAGTATCTTAGAAGGAGTATGCTTAGTCAGAGTAATTCAAAGTAAAGGTTTTGTTTTTGGTCAATGGAATAATATGTTATTGAAGAGCTTCAAATATCAAATTTTAAAATTTGATTTGTCGTAAACATGAATCATTTTAAATGAATATCATATCAAAAAAATTGAAACATCAAGAGGATCTCACATCAAAAATTTGAGATTGTTTAAAAGAGATTTGAACTAGTCAGGATTGGAAAAAAGAATTAGCCCATAAGAATTAGCGCATATATATATATATATATACATATATACTTACATATAAATACACATACATACTTCTATTATACATAGTTATGCATCTTAATATACTTCATTATATACTACTGTATAGTATCGATATATTATATAACTATTTATACATTATCTATAAATTATATTTATACATACATATAAATGTGACAATTTTGTCGATTTTTTTCCACTTGTATAGTTATGTAAGAAGCTCTTGTTTAGTCCATCTTGACCCAAGCCATCTTAGCCTAAGAAAGTTTTAGGCAGGGTTGGGCATTAATTCATCTATTGGTTTAACCCATCTTGACATGCCCAACCTCAACCCAAATGACCCATTTGTCAACCCTACCTATAGATATAAAATATCTACTATAAACTCTAAAGTTGAAGACCTATGTCTTCTATTCACTTCTTAGCTGAGGAAATAACGAATCACTTCTCCTCATTTCTTAACCCTAAAGTGCAGTCGCTCTCCATAAACTTGGTCGAAGCATAACACCAGTCTTCTCTTAATCTTTTCTTCAACAACAATTATTTCTTCTTATCTCTCTAAAGTTCGTCATGTAAGTAATCCCCTATTTTTTTGCTTATTTCCAGCTTCATAATTTGAGAGATTATAGCTTAATTTTTGTTGGATCGCTATTTTCTTGAGATAATTTATACGTTCATGTTCCAAGTCTCATGTTGTTTATTATTATTTTGGTAATTTATTGAATTATTTGGGATGATTTACTTCCTCATCTAAAGATCGTAGCTTTAATATCAATATTTATTTACTGGTTCATTTTATCATAGTGATTCAAAGTCTTAAATTCATAGCATGACAGTTGTGCAAAAGAATTGACAGTTGCGATTTTAATTTCGTTGGTGCAAGCTTAGCTTGACTACATGTTGTGATTTTAATTTTCATTGTTTCTTAGAATATTTTGTCGATACATCACTCGATAATTGCTAACCCCATATTAAACCAATCGATATATTATCGGTTGGATGGAAAATTAGTGCATTTAAAAGTCGATAAATCAAATAGTTAAATGTCATTATCTGAACAACTTGCCTGATAAGGAGTTCTAATAAAAATACATTTAACTTTAAAATGACTATAGTTTGGGCTTAATTAGAGATCTATAACTATAGTTTGCTTAATTGTGATTCATAGCTACATGTTAGAAGAAGAAGAGAGGCGAGCCAGATTGAGAGAGGTGAGTGAGATTACAGATAGCGGAGAGAGGATGAATACATGTTGTATTCGTCATATCATGAATACAATTGGTACAATAAATTTTTATAAATGAATATAATTGTATCAAGTGTATTAACGAAAATAATTTGTATTAATGAATATAATTTGTATCAATGAATACAATTTATAGAATACAAATTATCATAATACAATTGATACAAAATACAACTGATAAAAAAACAAAGTGTCAGAATACAAATCTCTCACCTATATTTGACAAAATACAATTAATATAATACAATTGATATGTCTTCTTTTTAACATATTGGAACATTGTTTGGGATGGAGATAGACGGAGAGAGAGAGAGAGAGAAGAAAGGCGAGCGAGAGAAGGTAAAGTAGCAAGAGAGAGGAGAAAGAGGGGGAGAGAGTATAGAGGGGGGGAGAGAGGACAAATTTTTTTTCCATAAAACTCTAACTGTAGCTATGAATTGTAATTATTTTAAACTATAGTTGTATATAATAAATACATATCACATATTTTTCATATTATGTAGCTTTTCGTACAGGTGTGTTTTGGTATGGAGGAAATATTTTCTAGTAAACGTTTTTTCAATTTTCCTATGTTTGGTTGAAAAGTAATTAGTTTAAAACAAAATATAATCATATTTTACTTAAATAAAAAATAGCCAAAAAACATAGGGAGTATGCACTGATTATACATTATAGCTTGTCAAAAGTCATAAAAGTATACTCTGACTATACAATATAGCTTATCTATAGATGAGATATACGCTGGCTATACATTACGGTATACTCAAAAAATTAAATATAATTTAACTATACATAAAATATACACTGACTATACATGAAGTATGTACTAACTATTCAATCTTAATCAACTCAAAAATCACCTCGAAAAAACTTCAAAAATTTAGATATGGAGTCCTCTCCCGATATTTTACTTTTCAATGTATAATTCTCTTGAAATGCTTCACATTTTTGGTTCGTTGAATTTGAAGAAAATATAGATAATGAAGAAGAATGAAGAAGATGAAGAAGGAGGAGGAGAAAGGAAGAACAAGGAGGAAAAGAGGTCATTAATAGCAGAATCGGAAGGAAAAGAAGTCACTAATAGCATAATCAGAAGGTGAAGAAGATGAAGAAAAAGGAGGAGGAAGAGGAGAAAGAAGGAAAATGAAGGAAAAGAATCCATTATGGGAAAATAAGAAGATGAAGAAGGAGGAAAAGAAGCCATTAGTACCAAAATCGAAAGGAATAGGAAGAACATCTTTGACTAACATTGATAATTTTTAAAATTAGATCAATTATTTGGTAAAGCAAAGGGCCGAATGGGCATTTTGCATAATTTATCGTTATCAAAAAGAGCCAAATTTTCTTAAAATATACAACAAACCATTTTCAAAAGTGTAAATCCTTAATAAACACGAAGTATACAATAGTAGGCACAATAAGATATCATGTGTAAGTAATAAAAGATATTGAATTTATGCTTCATTCCCATATTTGAAATTGAATCCTAAGAAAAAAAATACTTTTTAAAATATAAATTATCTTTTAAATATAAAAATAAAATAAAGTAAGATACAACTATTGGGCCCGTGCAGGGCCTTAATTTGACTAACGAGTGTTGTGCTTTACTATTTATCTATCCAATGCAATTATTGATAATGTTATTGGTGCTTACTATATTGATACCATTTTGTGTCAACAGTCAAAACAATTAAAGCGAGATTAAGGTACTATATCAGATCTATTTATTTTCTTATATTGTCAGTAAATAACATATAAAAAAATAAAAAAATGTGAGATAATAACTTAATCTCGCCTTCAATTCTTTTGACTTTGTTGACACAAAATGATATCAATATAGCAGGCACCAATAGCATTATCAATGATTGCATTGGATATATAAATATTAAAGCACAACACTAGTTAGACAAATTAGCAACATACAATTTTTATATCTAAGCAACAAAATCTATACTGGAAAACTTACCAAAAATACACAGGCCTTGGCGTTTTAGATGAACTTAGATTTATTCTTGATATGTGAGTATATATGTATAATTTTCTGGATGATTAGTTAAAAAAATTTAGAAACTTTTTGTCAATTCAACTTAAAATATTAGAAATCACGCTAGCTAATTTTTTGATGAATCTCTACTTGTTCACTCAATGTAATAGTTTTCCTAAGTCAATGGACTTATCATATATTTATATATTCAAGAAATGAGTTCTAAAAAAAGTAAAATATAAAATAACTGATAAAAATGGCTAGTTAGATATTATTTTTCCTTCCTAGGCCATTTTTCTTTATGTTGTTATCCCAACCCAATTTCTCGAGTCAGATAAACCCTACTAATCCCACTAATAGGTAAGTTGACCCGTATCTCAAAACTACAAGTAATGGGATTAAGGGTAGAAACTAAACAAAAATAATCAATTTACAGGAATAAAAAAGATTCAAGGCGGAACCAAACCAAAACATATATACACAATAAAAAATCCCTCTTAGAACCTGGAAGTCATATGTATAGAGCTACTACAAAATAATACAAGTCCCAAAAGTGGACCACAAAAATAAAGAATTGTCTCAAAAATCAAAAGACTAGTCAACTATGTACAAAAGGAAACAGGTAAATTCTAGAAAGCCATGTGCTCACCCTCGCCTCCAAATTAGATTGCTGCAGGCTCGATCTCAATGTTGGTAGCTGGTGCTTAGACCTGTATCATGAAAATGGATGCAGAGTATAGTATGAGTACCAAAATAATAAATAGTCAGTAGGCATCATCGTCCAACTGAGCATGAAGAGTAAAAGTAATATGAAATGCTAGAATCAAACAAAACAGAGGTCAAAAGGGTGGGAAAACTAATAGGAATGCACATGAGACTACTAAGAATAGAAAAGGAAGAAAGTACAGCTAACTAAATGTAATGACCGTCGGTGTCATTTCTATGCTTTTGTATGTTTTATCAATTTTCCCCTTCATGTAGCTTCCTAGTAGAAATTATGGGGTGTTGGGATGGGTGGATCGTTCCCCAAGATGATCGGTTGAGTTTTGAGCTGGTTTGGCCATTTTTGAGGCTTAAAGCTTGAAAGAGTTGACTTTAGTCAATATTCGAAGATTTTGATGTCGAATGATGTTTCTGTCAACTTCATAAGCTCCATAAGGGTCATTTTGGTCTAGAATGAGGGTTTGTTCGGGTTTTGGGGATTTTATTTTAAGTTTGTGCGATTAGGCATTTTAGCTTTACAGTTTTGGCCAAGTTTGATTTTGTCAACATTTTGAGTAAATGTGCTTGGATGAAAGTTTGTCAGCTCGGTTAGCTTCAGAACGCCGAGTTTAGTCAAGAACGATCTTTGGTCTAGTTCCTAAGGTGCTCATAATGAGTTTTAGGTCGTTTGTGCATTTTAAGTATTTTCTTTTGAAAGTGTTGACTTTGGTCAACGTAACGATAATATGAACTCCATTGCTCATTTTATCGATTTCTTTAAGTCTAGAATGTTGTTTCCAATTGGGTAGCATAGTTTATTTGCGTTCACGGGGTTCCGAATGAATTCTGGAATTTCAAGTTCCTTAAAATTCAGCACCAGTTGAACTGCAGGTGCAACTCAGTTTCCTCTTTGCGCTCGCGAGCTAGGGCACGTGATCACGAAAGTGAGGGTCCTTTTGTTATCGCGATCATGGGGTAACTGTCGCAATCGTGAAGGGTAATTTGATTAGTATTTGCGATTGTGGACTTGGGTTCGGTGATCGAGAAGAGCAATTTTGCTCTTTCTAGTGAACGTTTTTAACTCGATCCTTCATGCAACTTTTTATTCCAAAAGTTACAAAAATCCCAATTTTGAGAGCATCTCATGACCAATTTCGATGATTCTTGTTGGAGGGTGTTGGAAATTCACGTGGGTACATTCCAAGAGCGTTGAATCTTCTGTTTCTCTTGGTAAATTCCATTAATCCCTCCTTAATTTCAATTTTTGATCCATTTTTATTCTCTTAAATGGTGGGACTGCTTGGTGTGGATTTTTACTCGGATTGTGCTCATTTTTGGAGCATAAATTCCTTGAGCTCATTGGGACCTTGGGCGGAGTCAGTTTCACGGTATCGTGCATGGGTCCCATGGTTCAATTTTAGACTATTTTGATTCCAAATTTGTAAATTACAATATGGGTATCGTTAAATTTGTTATGACTTGCTTATTCCATTCTTGATAGCTTGCCAGCAATCTGAGGCTCTTCAAAAAGGAAAAGCACATGAATAAAGGTTCAAGTACGGTTTTGGATTCGAGGTAGGTTATGGCATACCTTTCTAGACTTTGCTTAGTTTTTTATGTATATATATGAGTAGTTCAATGGTTAGGATTGTGTTAGGACTAGGTTATATGCATCTTTGATCTTTAGTGAGATTCGTGGCCATTTCAGGTTATTTAGGTTAGTGTTTTAGCCTCCGAGCCTTAATTTAAGACAACTTTTTGGCTTGACTATCGCTTAGATCCTTAGACTGTTCCTAGGTGGTGTGAAACTTAGCTTGTGTACATTTTGTTTGCTCAGTTGATTTGTGTACCACTTTAGTGTTATGTTTAAGTTTACTTCTCTATTATGATTGAACTGTTGGGCCTAAGGCCGTGAACTTGGACTGGCAGAGTTCCAGGTTAGTACCTTTGAGTTGTGATGGGTGTGCTACCCAGTTTTGCATGAGTTGGATTATTTTGAGACATTGATTGGGTTGAATTGGTGCATAAGCATGTTTGGTATAATTGCTTCTGATTTATGAAAGTGAAGAGATTTTTGAGCTATTTTGGGCTATACTACACTTTTGTATGGATTTGACTCCAAAGGAGCGGGACACCGGTTTTTGACTGATTTTACTGATGGAAAATTTATTCTGGAGTAAATGCATCATTTTTAACTTGATAATGCATATGTTGATAAGCTCCGGTAGCCTGTACACTAAATTTTGGGCTTTTACATTTTTGATAAGCTGATTTCCATAATTGTCTCACAGGTCAACGGGACAGACAGTGAGACAACTTCAGAACTTTTTGCATTCATTCTGCATTGGCCACATATAAATTGCACTTGTGTTTGTGTGAGTTATGGATGAGTTGTTGTTGCGATGGTAGTTTGTGTTCTTGTTTATGTCTGTTGTTAGTTTGTACTGCCTTTAGCCTTTGTTAGACTCTATTATCTCTATCATGCTATTGATTTATATATATATATATGACCTTTATGAGCTTGGTTGGCCTATGATGCCTACTAAGTACCCCATGTTTTGATACTCATACTACATCTCTGCATCTTTTCTAATGTAGCTTCCAGTACGAGCCACCTTCCCTGAGCACTGGATCTTCCTTAGTTGTCACCAACTTGGATCGTGGTGAGCTCCTGGCGTCTATAGAATTGTTATTTTCCCTCTTCTGTACTGACTTATGTTTTTTGTTTTTCTTAGTTAGTTCTCTTGTATAAATATATATCCTTTCTGTACTTAGTAGCTCCCGTATAGGTGACACTAGGTCCAGGGGTTTGGTCTTGTGTTAGTTTATCCTCCTAGTCATTTTTAGGCCTCTTTTGGGCCTTAAACCAACTGAGCCCCCATAATCCAAGAGGGTACACTCGTGTGCAAAATTTAGGTAAATATCGGGTAGACCCCCATAAGCCTAATAGTTGCACAGAAGAGTCAGGAACTACAAAGAGAATATGAAGGTACTTCCAAAATTACCACGATCTTTTACGGATTGGAAATGAGTCAGTGGAGTTCCAGGGACTTCAACCACAATGGAATATGACCCAAGGAATCTAACCGAGGTGGAGGGTATACCAAGGACTCTAACCAAGGTGAAATATATGCTAAATACTATAGCTAAGGAGAAATATGCCAAGGACAATAACTAAGGCGAAAGATATGCCAAGGACTCTAACCAACGCAAAAGATAAGACGAGAACTCTAACGAAGGGTGAGAGCTGAGGAAGGACTTTAACTATAACCTAGTGGAGGGAATCAGGGTCTTAAACCAAGAACAAAGACGATTCAGTTAGATTTAGGATCAGAGGCCAAACGAGAGTTAAGGGGAAAACCCCACTGATTGCCCATCAATAAATCATCCCAGACCGAACTAAATCCAACTTGAATCAATGAGTGGCCACCAAAAAATAACAAAGTACATATGAGCCAACGAAATGAGGGAATTATAGATAAAATGTCTCCAGCGGTGGGTTACTACTTAGCTAAGGCATGTACTACCAGACTCAAGTCTACTATATCAATCTAAAGAAAGTTAAGCCGCACGAAGCAACATCAGAGAGAGTCTATGGCCTATCATCTTTAAACTTGGCAAGCCTAGGCCTAGTTTAAGACTAGAGTAAGGACAATCATGCTCAATATCAAACAATAAATACATAACGAACACGCCAAAAGGTAAAGATAACTCAATATAAAGGAGACAAAATGCCAACGGTCTCGAATTACCAGAAATAGGCCTAAAACAAGAATTCTAGGAAGGTAAGCATGATCAACTTTGTAACCACCCGAAATTCACAAAACATAATATAAATTTACATATTAAAGCTCAATTAAAAGGTCAGGAAGTCATAGCCTACCTTTACACCTACCGCACGCTCTCTAAATCAAGTCTTTGGAACTTTTCCCTTTCGTACGACCTCTAAATGGTCCCATGCTATCAAAAATAGGATTACAATGTTAGTACGATCGTTTAAACACTAAATTCACTTAAAATATAGATGAACCATTTTTCGAGATAAAAATGGGAATATGGGATCCACATTAGAAATTACGGAATTATCTCTATCAAAAGGTCTTAAATAGTTCTCTGAACTAGTGTCCCAAAAAGGAACACAATTTGGGGCTAGAAACAGACCCAATAAGCATTATGCAAGAATTCACCACAAAAGCTAAAATAAAGAGGGCTAGCAGCCCTTTTGAAGCTAAATTTACCTTAAACAATGATCCCCAACACTCCTCGAGCACTCCAACACGTTCCCCCGAACATTCGAAACCACCCCATACTTTAAATCACCAAATTTAGAGCTAAAATGATAGAGAAATTGCACTTTGAATATTTCTTGGCATAGTTGATCGCATATGATCTTTAAATAATTGACCAGATGCAAATGACTATCGTGAATGAGGTAAAAGTGGCCTCCAATAGCGGAGGGACAAGAAATTTCCATTTATGAAAGCAACCAGAGGCCCACAAATGCGAAGGCTTAGGGAATCTGATGGTTGCGATGTCATGACCCAATCCCTTAGGTCATGATGACACCTACTATAACCCATCAGTAGGTAAGCCAACCCGTCAACCCGGAACTTCAAGTAATGGGTTTGAGGAAGAAACTAAACAAGATGATGAATTATAAAGATAGGCAAAAAGAATAAGCGAAAGTAAACCAAAACATGATATAAGCAACTAAAAATCCCTCCAACAACATGGAAGTCACAAGTACAGAGCTGCTATAAAATAAAAGATGAGTATAAGTCCCAAAAGTGGACCAAAAGTATATATATATAACAACTGACTAGTATCAAAAGTCAAAAGACGAGCCACCCATACTGAAGGAGACTGAAATGATCCAAAAATATTGTTTGCTAACCCTAGTCTACGAAGTTGACTGCACCAGGCTTGATCTATCCACAACAGTAGCTGGTGCATAGTCCTGTATCACGAAAGTAGATGCAGAGTGTAGTATGAGTATGAAGACAACAGGTACCCAGTAGGCATCATAGGACGACTAAGCAGAAAAGGTAAAAAAATAATATGAAAAAGAGGAATAGCCTAAATAGGAGTCAATATAAGCATTAAAAAGGGGAAAGAGTACTACTTATGAGAACTATAGCTAACTATACCCAGCTGGGCCCCCATAAGCCCAGCCGGGACACTCGTGCACAAGTTAAATAAAAACCTAGACGAATCCCCATAAGCCCGCCGAGTACACAGAATAGCTACAACTACCAAGGCTAGGAACCAAGAATCTGCGATGTTAGGAGCCGAAGTACTATATCATTTCCAAACCCAGAATCTCCAAGAGTCAATCGATCTAGTAGTGACTTAGGGGTTGAGGCTGGGACTGGGACCCAGATGCTCACCCATGTCACGACCCAACCTCGTAGGCCATGACTGATGCCCGAGTTGGGCACCCAAACGTACCCTTATCCCCAAATTAGCATATTAATCGAATAAACATAGATAATGATCAAAAGGAATCTCTAAATAGATCACAAAAATAGATATAACGCACGAAGGCCTATAGGCCATCACGAAACACACCAAGCCCAAACCATATATACAATATAATTCTGTCTATAGACCTCTACAGATGATAGCACAGTCATAAGACGGGACAGGGCCCCATCGTACCCCTGACCAACATATCCAAACATACAGAGATAAAGTAAATACTAAAATACAAACCCCGAACAAGGGAGCACTGTCAACAACGCAGTAGATGTCCTAAACAGGCGGCTCAGCAAAACGAACGTCGGTACCTGCAGGCATGTAACGCAGCCCCCGAAGAAAGGGGGTCAGTACGGAAAATGTACCGAATATGTAAAGCATGCACTGTAATATATAAAATCATAATCTGAATAGTATGTGCAAAACATGAAATCAACGTTTAGAATTTCAAAATGCTTATCAAAATCTCAAACCATATATGCACAGACATATGCCATATCCGGCCCCATTATGAACTCGGTGAACAAAGTGTGGTCTCCCTCCCATCATCGGCACCATGGCACAGCATAACACCAGAGTAGGGAATATCTCTATAACAAATCATATCATATCAGATGGCCATATCAAATCATATCATATCATATCATATCATATCACAAACATATATGTACATGGCACAGCATAACTCTGTGGCATAACATTTACCACCCTATGTACATGTCATACCTGCCCCCTCACATCGGGACACGGCGAACAATGCAGAGAAATACGCACGAAAACATATCCTGGCCCAGGCTCAGTGAAAGAGTGGTTACCGTATACACGAATAGAGTAGTGAGAAACTAAATGCAATTTAAATTACAAAACATTTATACAGACTCGATGGCATAATTTCGATAACAAATCATAAAAGAAAACTTGAATAATAATAATAGTACAAGTACTTCCAATATCACAATAGTCTATGTAAAAATAGTATTTTCCGAATCATCTCCGTACTTCCAAATATATTATGGGAATTAACGGAATAATTATTCATATAATATTAAGAAGCATAGCAAAGAGTTTCAAGGTATTCGGAATTCATTTGTGCAAAATATAGAAGTTTAGACAATTTTTCCAAAACTATTCATAATTAACTAATTCAATTCTATTGAATAGAAAAGGGAAAATTTCGAGCGTCGATTCCGGAGAGTAGAGTGATCCCCGAGGTTCGTATTCACTCCTATTACATCTAGGACATGCCAAGAGAAAAAAATGTAAAGCTTTACATACCTTTTTGGCCTTTTACAGTTGTCCAAGTTCAATTCCCGTTTCCTCCAAAATCTACAATTAGTCACATTTACCAATTACTATTCATAAGACTTTAAGAATTCAATTTTTCCAATACTTGTCTACAAAAATTTCGACAGCATCTCCCCTATATATATGACACCCCGAGATTATCACTCGACCACAATATTAACAACCAAGCCAACAACAACAACACCAATTCCATCGATAATCAATTTAACACACCATAATATAAATTGGTGTAATTTTCCAATTAGTGCAACAACTTTCAACCAAACTTTGCATTTCCAAATAAATTTGAATATCTCATATCCATAATTAATTTCAACTCATTCCAACATAAATGAAAAATATTCCAAGTAAGCTATCCAATTTTTATCAATTCCATATTTCACTCAAAAATTCCATAAATACAACAAAAATATTATAATTCATTTTCTTCCTTAAACTTCATAATCAAATTCATTTCCTTCTTTCAACTTTACAACCAACAACAACACTCCATACTTTTAATAATTTACCTCCATATTCTTATAATATCATACTCAAATTACATAATTCCTACAAACTAGTTTAATACCAACTTACACCATTTAAGTTTCCTTATATTCCAAGAATTACAACAACAACTAACAAGCTATGCAACCTTAATTTTTTTCCATCTCATCACCTAACTCATATTTCCAACTTCAATTAATTTCATCCAACTTTCATTTTCAACATCAAATAATTAACATAACTACCATTCAAATACTACACAAAGATACTACAAAAAAATACTACACAAAAATTGAATCATCTTACTCATAGAAGAACATGTATACATGGCACCATATTACCATATAAACTTTCATATTTCCATAAATTCCACACACCTCCACCTACTACAACATCAAAAACTTCATAACACAAAGAAAATAGATTAATTCTTACCTTTTCCTTCACTTCTCCAACTCTCCAAACCAACTAAACAAGTCTCCAAACTTCCAAAACAATTACACCATGTTGTAGAGCACTCTTGTTTTTCCTTAAGTTTTTCTTGCTTCCAACTCTCTCAAAATGTCTAGAAATCTCTAGGAGTTAGATGACTTAAAGGCTCCCATGTGAAATTACCATTTTGCCCCTCACCTTTTCTAATATTTCTAAGTTGAAATTCCACCTTTGCCCTTAACCTTTTATAGTATTTCCATATGTAAAATTCCAATTTTACCCCTAACCTTTTATGGTATTTCCACATGTGAAATTCCAATTTTACCCCTAACCTTTTATGGTATTTCCACATGAGTAATTCCAATTTTACCCTTTAACTTTTCCAATAATTTCACCTCCCAACTTAATCAATAGAAACTTGTATATAACAAGACCAAGCATAGTCTTACCCTTGACTTGTTACAAGTATCCCCAACATGTCCTTAGGTGCAAAGTGCGGGTTATAACATTCTTTCCCCCTTTTTGAAGATTCGTCCTCGAATGTTAAATTGATCTTATAGGTTTATAAATACAGTTGTTTCACATAATTTATTATCTAACCAATATAGGTAATAAGGAACTTAAGTTACCTGTGGGTGCAGAAAACAACTGAGGATACTTTTTATTCATTTCTTCCTCAGCCTCCCAAGTCATTTCTTCTCGGTTGTTGTTGCGCCATAATACTTTGACAGATGCCACATCTTTGGTGCGTAACCTCCTTACTTGACGATCTAAAATAGCCACCGGCTGTTCCTCATAGGATAGCTCCTCAGTCACCTGAATGTCCTACACAGGAAACACTCTGGAAGGATCGCCAATGAATTTACGAAGCATAGACACGTGAAACACCAGATGTACTGCTTCTAAATCAGTTGGTAGGTCCAACTCATAAGCAACCTTGCCCACCTTACGGACAATCTGGTAAGGTCCGATGTATCTCAGACTAAGCTTCTCTTTTCTGCCGAATCTCATGATGCCCTTCATAGGTGACACTTTCAAGAATACCCAATCATCCATTTGGAACTCCAAAGGTCAACGCCGTTTGTCTGCATTTGCTTTTTGTCGACTTTGAGCTGCCAATAATTGTTCTTGAATAAGCTTCACCTTCTCAACTGCCTGCTGAACCAGATCTGGGCCAATTAACTTAGTTTCACCCACATCGAACCAGCCTATAGGTGACTTGCATTTTCTGCCATACAGTGCCTCATACGGTGCCATCTGAATACTAGAGTGATAATTATTATTATAAGCAAATTCAACAAGTGGTAGATGGTCATCCCAGCTACCCTTGAAGTCAATAACATAGGCCCGCAGTATATCTTCCAACGTCTGGATAGTGCGCTCGGCTTACCCATCGGTCTGAGGATGGAATGCTGTACTAAGGCTCACCTAGGTCCCCAATCCCGCCTAAAAAGATATCTAAAAATTTGCTGTAAACTAGGCACCTCTGTCAGTGATAATGGACACAGGAACTCCGTGGAGCTTTACTATCTCCTTAATATATAACCTGGCATAATCCTCAGCTGAATATGTGATCCGAACCGAAAGGAAATGGGCTGACTTAGTCAACCTATCAACAACAACCCATATCGAATCGTACTTCCGTAGAGTGCGAGGTAAACCTGTAATAAAATCCATATTAATCATCTCCCACTTCCACGTTGGAATTTCCATCTCCTGTAATAAACCACCTGGTTTCTGGTGTTCAATCTTGACCTGCTGACAGTTTGGACATTGGGCCACGAACTCAGCAACATCTCTTTTCATACCATCCCACCAGAATAAACATCTAAGGTCATGGTACATTTTTGTTGTACCCGGATGAATAGAATATCGGGCATGATGTGCCTCACCCATAACCTGTTGCCGTATCCCAGCAACATCAGGTACACACAACCTGTCCCTGTATAATAATACTCCATCAGATGTAATACCAAAAGGGGTCTTCTCTTTGTCCATACCTATATCTCGATACTGTGCCAAAATAGGGTCTTCATATTGATGTCGCTTTATTTCTTCTATAATGGAAGATTCAGCAACCTCTCGAACTGAAATCCTATTATCTCTCGATTCAGCCAATCGAACTCCAAGACTGTCCAATTGACCAATTTTACGAACTATTTCCTTCTTTTCTGCTGGAACATCTGTCAAGCTACCCAAGGACTTACGGCTGAGTGCATCTGCTACGACGTTGGCCTTTCCTGGATGATATAGAATATCAACATCATAGTCTTTTAAGAACTCCAGCCATCTCCTCTACCGCAAATTCAAGTCTTTCTGTTTAAAAATATACTGAAGACTCTTGTGATTTGTATAGATATCAACATGAACTCCATATAGATAGTGTCTCCATATCCTCAGAGCATGAATCACTGCTGCTAGTTCTAGATCATGAGTAGGATAATTTCTTTCATGCTTTTTAAGCTGTCGGGAAGCGTAAGCTATAACTTTCCCATATTGCATCAATACACAACCTATTCCCACACCTGAAGCATCACAATAAATAACATACCCATCTGGTCCTTCTGGAAGAGTTAGAACAGGAGTTGTAGTCAACTTCTCTTTCAATAACTGAAAGCTTCGTTCACAGGCCTCAGTCCACTGGAATTTGGCTCCCTTCTGAGTTAATCTTGTCAGTGGTGCTGACATAGAAGCAAATTTCTCTACAAATCTCCTGTAATAACCTGCTAATCCTAGGAAACTATGTACCTTAGTAGGTGTCGTCGGCCTAGGACAGTTCTTTACAGCCTCGATCTTCTGTGTATCTACCCGAATACCTTCAGCGCCGACAATATGTCCCAAAAATGCTACAGAAGTCAACCAAAATTCACATTTAGAAAATTTAGCATATAATTTCTGGTGTCGGAGTACTGTAAGTACTGCTCTCAGATGATCTGCATGCTCTTCTTTTGATCGGGAATAAATTAGAATATCATCAATAAACACAATCACGAACATATCCAGGAATGGTCTGAATACCCGATTCATCAGGTCCATAAATACCGCTGGAGCATTCGTCAACCCAAAATACATCACTCTGAACTCGTAATGGCCATATCGAGTTCGGAATGCTGTCTTTAGAATATCAAATTCTCTTACCCGTACCTGATGATAACCCGATCGCAAGTCTATTTTTGAAAACCACTTGGCACCCTGCAACTGATCAAACAAATTATCAATCCTGGGGAGGGGGTATTTATTCTTTATAGTTACCTTATTCAGCTGCCTGTAATCAATACACATCCGTAGTGACCCATCTTTCTTCTTCACAAATAATACCGGAGCTCCCCAAGGTGAAGTACTGGGTCTGATGAAGCCTTTTTCTAGCAAGTCTTTCAATTGCTCCTTCAGTTCTTTTAATTCTGCAGGTGCCATTCTGTATGGGGGAATAGATATCGGATGGATATCTGGCAGCACATCTATGGTAAAGTCTATCTCTCATTCGGGAGGAAGGCTTGGAAGATCATCTGGGAATACATCTGTAAATTCATTAACAACTGGAACTAACTGAATAGTTGGCGCTTCAGCCTGCAAATTCTGTACGCGAACCAGGTGATAAATACAGCCTTTTCTGATCATCTTCCTCGCCTTAAGGTAGGAAATAAACTTCCCTCTCGAAGATGCTGTATTACCTGCCCATTCTATCACTGGTTCTCCTGGAAATTAAAAATAAACTACCTTCCGTTGATAGTCAACATTAGCATAACAAGAAGATAGCCAATCCATTCCCATAATCACATCAAATTCAGTCATCTCCAATTCTATTAGGTCTGCTGTGGTGCAACGATCACATATAATTACTGAGCAACTTTTATATACTCGCCTTGCTATAATAAAATCTCCTACAGGAGTAACTACTTCAAATGGTTCTATCGGTTTGGGATTTACACCAATCTTATCAGCAATCATTGGGGTAATATATGATAATATAGAGCCTGGATCTATTAATGCATATACAATCTGGGAAAAGATCAATAATGTACCTGTGATCACATCTGGAGACGCCTCTTGATCCTGTCGGGTGGCCAAGGCATAGGTGCGGTTCGAAGGACCGCTAGAACAAGAAATTCCACCCCAGCCTCTACCACGGCCTGCTGGTGTAGACACACCCTGCCCTGTGGGGCGCATAGCTATCGAAGAAGATGATGACCCAGCAAATGATCCTGTAGTCCGAGCTGCTCCACCTGAATCACCCTTATTCGGGCAATCCTTCATCATATGGCCTTGACGACCACAAACAAAACAAGCTTTTGTAGCACGATAACACTCTCCCAGATGGTACCTACCACAATAAGAACACGGGGGCCTGGGTGGCCGCATCTGACCAGAACCTCTGTCTAACTGCGAACCGGAAGCCCTAGAGCTCAAACCAGCTCCCGAATATCCTGTACCACCTGATCTTCGGCCGGAGGATAGTAAAGGCATACTCCGTGCTGGCTGGGTGGGCTGTCTGCTACCCTGCTGCTGGAATGGCCTGCTTCGGAACTCTCCAAAATATCCAGCTGACCTGGCCCTCTTGGGCTGACTTCTGCCAAAATCTCGGTCGGGCTAGCGTCCTCTATGTCTGTCCTCCATGCCCTGAGCATATGCCTGAATACGGGCGATGTCCATCACTGGCTGAGAAGCCATCACTAAACAACTATCCACCAGGTAACGATCTAGGCCCATTACATATTTATGCATCCTGTCCGTCATATCAACTACCAGAGCAGGTGCATGTCGAGCCAACGAGTCGAACTCCAAACTATACTCGCAAAGACTGCGGCCTCGCTGCCTTAACTGTAAAAATCTGTCCGCTCTGGCTCTACGCATCTCAGGAGGAAGGAAATGACTGATAAATACCTCTGTAAACTCGTCCCATACCGCTGGAGAAGCTAGTCTACCCCTAGACAACTCCCAGGACTCAAACCAGTTAGCAGCTACCTCGTGCAATCTATACGAAGCCAGCTCAACTGACTCGGTTGCAGAAGCTTTAATCAGACGTAAAGTGCGCTGCATCTCCCTAACAAACTCCTGGGGGTCTTCTTCGGGCTTTGTCCCAAAGAACTTTGGAGGGTTACAAGTCAGAAACTCACGAGCCCTCGAACTATCAGACCTGTGTACCGGATCTCCGCTTAAACCGCGTCTGTGTTCCTGTTCGGCCACCAACCTGGTCAATAGCTGCACCGCATCCTGCATAGCCCTGCCTTCCGCTCCTGACTGTGGAGCTAGAGGCTCGGGTGCTGGGGCTCCAAATACTGGTGAATCCGCCCTCTGATCTTCAGCTGGGGCTGCCCTAATTTTTGGCGGTGTCGCAGAACTAGCTGTCGGGGGCATAGTCTCCATCTCAGGTTGAGGTCGGGCCCTGGTAATTCTATGGACCTAACAAACCTCGCCTGGTGCCACTGATTTACCCTTCTTGGCAGTCGTCGCTTTTCTCGGAGGCATTTCTGAAAATCATAATAATCGTTTCGTTAGGAGAGAATCATCCTAATAATATAGCTCTATCGCACGATCTAAGACAAGAAGAAAAAGTAACATCCTAAATGCCCTGTAGCCTCCTACTTTTAGATGTGGTGCACAACACACCGATAAATAAGACTCTACTAGACACAGTCTATAGACATTCTGAGGACCAAACCGCTCTGATACCACTTTTATCACGACCCAACCCCGTAGGCCGTGACCGGTGCCTGAGTTGGGCACCCAAACGTACCCTTATCCCCAAATTAGCATATTAATTGAATAAACATAGATAATGATCAGAAGGAATCTCTAAATAGATCACAAAAATAGATATAACGCACGAAGGCCAATAGGCCATCACGAAACACACCAAGCCCAAACCATATATACAACATAATTCTGTCTATAGACCTCTACAGATGATAGCACAGTCATAAGACGGGACAGGGCCCCGTCGTATACCTGACCAACATATCCAAACATACAGAGATAAAGTAAATACCGAAATACAAGCCCCGAACAAGGGAGCACTGTCAACAACGCAGTAGATGTCCTAAATAGGTGGCTCAGCAAAACGAACGTCGGTACCTGCGGGCATGTAATGCAGCCCCCGAAGAAAGGGGGTCAGTACGAAAAATATACCGAATATGTAAAACATGCACTGTAATATATAAAATCATAATCTGAATAGTATGTGCAAAACATAAAATCAACGTTTAGAATTTCAAAATGCTTATCAAAATCTCAAACCATATATGCACAGACATATGCCATATCCGGCCCCATTATGGACTCGGTGAACAAAGTGTGGTCGCCCTCCCATCATCGGCACCACGGCACAGAATAACACCAGAGTAGGGAATATCTCCGTAACAAATCATATCATATCAGATGGCCATATCAAATCATATCATATCATATCATATCATATCAAAAACATATATGTACATGGCACAGCATAACTCCGTGGCATAACATTTACCACCCCATGTACATGTCATACCTGCCCCCTCACGTCGGGACACGGCGAACAATGCAGAGAAATACGCACGAAAACATATCCTGGCCCAGGCTCAGTGAAAGAGTGGTTACCGTATACACGAATAGAGTAGTGAGAAACTAAATGCAATTTAAATTACAAAACATTTATACAGACTCGATGGCATAATTTCAATAACAAATCATAAAAGGAAACTTGAATAATAATAATAGTACAAGTACTTCCAATATCACAATAGTCTATGTAAAAATAGTATTTTCCTAATCATCTCCGTACTTCCAAATATATTATGGGAATTAATGGAATAACTATTCATATAATATTAAGAAGCATAGCAAAGAGTTTCAAGGTATTCGGAATTCATTTGTGCAAAATATAGAAGTTTAGACAATTTTTCCAAAACTATTCATAATTAACTAATTCAATTCTATTGAATAGAAAAGGGAAAATTTCTAGCGTCGATTCCGGAGAGTAGAGTGATCCCCGAGGTCCGTATTCACTCCTATTACATCTAGGACATGCCAAGAGAAGAAAATGTAAAGCTTTACATACCTTTTTGGCCTTTTACAGTTGTCCAAGTTCAATTCCCGTTTCCTCCAAAATCTACAATTAGTCACATTTACCAATTACTATTCATAAGACTTTAAGAATTCAATTTTTCCAATACTTGTCTACAAAAATTTCGGCAGCATCTCCCCTATATATATGACACCCCGAGATTATAACTCGTCCACAATATTAACAACCAAGCCAACAACAACAACACCAATTCCATCGATAATCAATTTAACACACCATAATATAAATTGGTGTAATTTTCCAATTAGTACAACAACTTTCAACCAAACTTTGCATTTCCAAATAAATATGAATATCTCATATCCATAATTAATTTCAACTCATTCCAACATAAATGAAAAATATTCCAAGTAAGCTATCCAATTTTTATCAATTCCATATTTCACTCAAAAATTCCATAAATACAACAAAAATATTATAATTCATTTTCTTCCTTCAACTTCATAATCAAATCCATTTCCTTCTTTCAACTTTACAACCAACAACAACACTCCATACTTTTAATAATTTACCTCCATATTCTTATAATAGCATACTCAAATTACATAATTCCTACAAACTAGTTTAATACCAACTTACACCATTTAAGTTTCCTTATATTTCAAGAATTACAACAACAACTAACAAGCTATGCAACCTTAATTTTTTTCCATCTCATCACCTAACTCATATTTCCAACTTCAATTAATTTCATCCAACTTTCATTTTCAACATCAAATAATTAACATTACTACCATTCAAATACTACACAAAGATACTACAAAAAAATACTACACAAAAATTGAATCAGCTTACTCATAGAAGAACATGTATACATGGCACCATATTACCATATAAACTTTTATATTTCCATAAATTCCACACACCTCCACCTACTACAATATCAAAAACTTCATAACACAAAGAAAATAGATTAATTCTTACCTTTTCCTTCACTTCTCCAACTCTCCAAATCAACTAAACAAGTCTCCAAACTTCCAAAACAATTACACCATGTTGTAGAGCACCCTTGACTTAGTAGGAATACTAGGAAATTATAATTTTTGGGATGAAATTTGAAGGGTTAATTTACTCCCTCTCTTGGACGAACTTGTCTCTTGTTTTTCCTTAAGTTTTTCTTGCTTCCAACTCTTTCAAAATGTCTAGAAATCTCTAGGAGTTAGACGACTTAAAGGCTCCCATGTGAAATTACCATTTTGCCCCTCACCTTTTCTAATATTTCTAAGTTGAAATTCCACCTTTGCCCTTAACCTTTTATAGTATTTCCATATGTAAAATTCCAATTTTACCCCTAACCTTTTATGGTATTTCCACATGTGAAATTCCAATTTTACCCCTAACCTTTTATGGTATTTCCACATGAGTAATTCCAATTTTTCCCTTTAACTTTTCCAATAATTCCACCTCCCAACTTAATCAATAGAAACTTGTATATAACAAGACCAAGCATAGTCTTACCCTTGACTTGTTACAAGTATCCCCAACATGTCCTTAGGTGCAAAGTGCGGGTTATAACAACCCGAATGTTCAAAGTGGCCAAGGCCGGGACTGGGTACCCGGATGCTTGCTATAATACATAAGGGCGGTCAAGGCCAGGACGGGATACCCGAATGCTCATCGTAATACATCAGTATGATCGAGGTCGAGATTGGGTACCCGGATGCTCGTCATACGAGCAAGTCAGTAGAGGCCAGAACTGAGTACCCGGATGCTCTCCAATAATTCAAAACGGAGGCCGAGACTTGATACTCGGATGCTCACAGATAATTTATCCCATTATGTCAAACATTCTACACCCCAAATATAATACAATAGTATAAAAAAGTCTTTTCCCAAATAAGTCAACCGATATGCCGCCAAAACTAGAACCAGAGCCAAAGTCAATGATCACGAAATCTAATATTATCGACGCATCATGAAAGTCACGATTATATCAATTTATGGATAAAGATAATTTTAAGAGCAAGGGTAACGCCTAACTAAGGCCAAACTATCAGGCACTAGCCCGCTACACCATTCTACAAGGATCTAAGTCCACCGGAGCGACGCCAGGATATCTAAAGCAAGTTTACATTACTAACGACAACATACCCCACAGTATCAACAACATGCTCATTCAACTCTTCTTATAATACTGACAAATAACGACAAGATACACATGCTTCTAAAGTATGATGTCTAACACCTAAGATATACAATCAAACTACCTAACCCAAATTCCAACTATTTCAACATATTTTCACACATTCCAACTCAATCTAAAGAAAGGTAAAACCGTAGCCTACCTGTAGGCTAAATATGCGGGGCTTTAAATCACTATGCCGGAGCTTTTTCCTTTCAAACTACCTCAGAATGTTTCCACACTGTCAAAACCAGAACCACGACGTCAATACGGTTGTTTAGACACTAATTTCATAATTTTTGGAGACGGACCAATTTTGGAGTCTAAAATGGAAAATGTGGGACCCATATACGGAATTCTGTATTTGACCTCCAAAACAGGTTCTAAATATCACCCTAAGCTCATAAATCATATTTATGATACAATTTAGGGTGGAAAAATAATGCAAGATGATCCAAAAATCAATTTTCACATTTTCAACTAAGAAAACAAACAAGGCAACCTCTTTAAAATGCATTTGATTCTGAAAATTCAACCAAATTTGATTCTGAAAAATACTAAATAAGTAAATAAAAATACATTTTTACCTCAAATGAATCTTCCCCTTGCATTTCTGAGACTGCCACGAGATTTTTCACGAAATTCTCATGAATTTAGACCTTGATTCACCCAAATCGGGTTTATATAGGCCAAGAAATAATTTCTCAAAGTTCTATAAAAACTCAATCCAAAAATGGACACTGCTGTAAATAAAATCACGATTTTTACCTTAATCGAATGCTCAAAATCAGTTTTCAATCTCTCCAATGCATTCTCCACAAAAAATCTCACAAGTTTGCCTTTTTAATCACACAATTTGGAGCCCTAATGCTCAAGTTATGGGGTTTTAAAGTTGGAGAAATCCCCTCAAAAAAAGAAATAAAAGGGCAGCATTGCTGCACTGCTGCAATTTTTGGGAAAAAAATAATTAAAATCTCCGACGAGATGCTTGAGATTCGTTCGGAATCCGATAAAAATACACCAGATATGCTACCCTAGTAAATTCGACGTTTTGGACTCAATGGCGCATTCATAATCAGATATGAGATTATTTTAATAAAAAGTGGGTCTCATACCCAAGAGCCATTTTAAGCCTCATTCCACAATGGGCCTCGATATTAGTCCAAAAGCCTCGAAAAGTGAAGGAAAGGTCGTTCTAGACCCAAATCAATATTCCGTAACTAACCGCACAGACAGAATTTTTATTCGAGCATATTTTCCAAGAATGTTGACCAAAGTCAACCATAGGCTAAGTTTCAAAGTCAAAAGCGCCAAATAGCCCCAAACTCGTATTGATTGCCTCAATAGTCATTCCAATAGTGCTACTAACATAATTTGGTCATTTTGGAGCTGATGGAACCATCAGAATTTGAATTCGAGATCTCATTGACCCAAAACTCAAAAAGTCGCAACTAAACCAACTTAGGCCTTCAAAATATCAAAACAGACTCGGGACCTCTAAAAATTCAACCAACACTTCTTCTAGACCAAAAATCATCTCCCGAATCCAACGGAGTCATCAGAATTCCATTTCGAGCATCAGAATTCCACAAGTTGATGAAAGTCAAACCTTGACTTAAAGTTCCTCAAATTCTCAACTCAAGGCCTCGAATCTTCGTTACAACTCCAAAACTGATTCTATAAATTCTCCTAGGCCAATTTCGACATTTCAGAGCTGCTAGAATCGACAGAATTCTATTTTGAGACTCATAGCTCCAGTTGATCCCAAATACCACTTTCTAGTACTTAAAGCTTATGAAAACTCAAAATTTTCAAAGACTTAACTTTTCATAGGATTTTCTAAAAATCAACACTCGATACAATTCAAAAATAACTTAGGGCAACTAAAGGGAGGGGTAAAATGGTTATTTTACAAAAATTCCAATAATAACCTTGAGGGTCATTACAATATCCACTATGAAAAGAACTTTCGTCCGCGAAAGTAGGGACAAGAGTATACCTGGATGGCCAAATAAGCTGGGGAACTACTCTTGCATCTCCTTCTCGGTCTCCAATGTAGCCTCCTCGATTGGACGATTGCGCCACTGGACCTTAATCACAAGGATGGACTTAGAATGAAGCTGGCGAACATCTTTGGCTAAAATAGCAATCGGCTCCTCAACAAAAGTCAAACGATTATCCAACTCAACAGATTCATACTGAAGCACATGAGACTCATCTGGAATGTACCATCACAGAATAGAAACATGAAAAACAGGTTGTGCAGCTGAAAATGCTGGTAGCAAAGCCAACTCATAAGCAACCTCTCCAACTCTCCTCAGAATCTCAAAGGGCCCAATATACCTGGGGCTAAGCTTACCCCGCCTGCCGAATCTTATCACGCCATTCAAGGGCAACACCCATAAGAACACCTGATCTCCTACCTCAAAGTGCAAGGGCCGACGCCTGCGATCAGCGTAACTTTGGTGCCTACTCTGAGTTGTCCTCAACCTATCCTAAATAACCTAAACTCTGGTTATGGCATCTTGAAGTAAATCGGTACTATGAGGCCTAGGCCCCTGAAGACTCAAACCAACCAATTAGAGTGCGACAACGTCTACCATATAAGGCCTCAAACAGGGCCATCTGAATACTAGAGTGGTAGTTGTTGTTGTATGCAAACTCTGCCAAAGCTAAGTACTGCTCCCAATGACCCTTGAACTCTAATACACAAGCTCGCAGCATATCCTCTAGAACCTGAATAGTACGCTGTGACTGACCATTAGTTTGTGGATGAAATGTCGTACTAAGATCAACCCAGGTGCCCAACTCTCTCTGAAAGGACCTCCAGAAACTGGAAGTAAATTGAGACCCCCTATCTAATATAATATATATCGGTACTCGTGCAGACGGACCACCTCCTAAATATAGATTTAAGCTAGAAAATCTGCAGTAAAAGTGGACCATACTGGCAAGAAATGTGCTTACTTGGTCAATCGATCAACGATGACCCAAATACATCATTACTTCTGGATGATCGAGGCAATCCCATCACTAAGTCCATGGTAATTCATTACCATTTCCACTCGGGAATGGGTAATCTCTAAAAGACTCCACTAGGCCTCTGATGCTCCACCTTAACTTGCTGGCAACTTAAACAATGGGATACATACTCAGCTATATCTCTCTTCATACCATTATACCAGTAATACTATCTCCAATCCCAATAAATCTTCGCAGTGCCCGGATGGATAGAATATCTAGAATCGTAGGCCTTGTGAAGGATCAACTAAATAAAGTCTCCAACTCTGGGAACACAAAGGCGACCATCGAACCGTAGTATGCCATCCGAATCTATAGAAGCCTGGCCACCCTCATCTCGCAATACTAACTCTTAAAGCTCTACCAATGCTCCATCCTCAAACTGTCGGCCATAAATATGGTCTAGTAGAGATGATCGAGCTCCCATAAAAGCCAAAATTGGTCCAAAATCTGAGATTTCCGACCTGACCATCTGATTAGCCAAATACTGCATGTCCAAGGCTAGGGGTCGCTCCGCAGTGGACAAGTAAGTAAACTACCCATACTCCCCGTCTTCCAGCTCAAGCCATCCGCTACTACATTCGCCTTGCCTGGGTGGTAGAGGATAGAGATGCCATAATCGGCTAGTAGCTCAATCTAACGCTGTTGTCTAGAATTAAGATCCTTCTGACTCATAATGTACTATAAGCTGCGGTGATCTATATATATTTCGCAATAGACTCCGTATAAGTAGTGCCTCCACATCTTGAGCGCAAAAACTACTGCCGCCAGTTCTAGGTCATGGGTGGGGTAGTTGCGCTCGTGCACTCTTAACTGTCTAGAAGCATAAGCAATAACTCGGCCACACTGCATCAGTACACACCCAAGACCTATACCAGAAGCATCACAATATACCGAAAAGATCTCTCCCTCAACTGGTATAGTCAGAACATGAGCGATGGTAAGCAATTCCTTAAGCTTTCGAAAGCTCAACTCACACTCTTCGGACGACACAAAGGGAATATCTTTGTAGGTCAAATAGGTCAATGGGGCTACAATGGTAGAGAAACCCTCTATGAATCATCTATAATACCAAGCCTATCTAATGAAACTCCGAATCTCTGTAATAGATATGGGCCTAGCCCAACCACGAATAGACTCAATCTTCGCCGGATCCACTCTGATACCCTCTCTGGACACCACATATCCCAGAAATGCCACAGACTCCAACTAAAACTCACACTTTAAGAATTTAGCATAAAGCTGTTGATCCCTCAAAGTCTGAAGCACAACCCTCAAGTATTGCGCGTGCTCCTCCCTACTCTATGAGTATACCAATATGTCATCGATGAATACAATCATGAAGGAGTCAAGATAAGGCCTGAATACTCGAGTCATAAGGTCCATAAAAGTTGTGAGGGCATTGGTAAGCCCAAAAGACATCACAAGGAACTCATAGTAGCTATAGAGAGTCCGAAAAGCAGTCTTAGGAATGTCGGCTACTCTAATCCGCAACTGATGGTAGCCAAACCTCAATTCAATCTTAGAAAACACGATCCCACCCTAAAGCTGATCGAATAGATCATCGATATGAGGCATGGGGTAATAGTTTTTCACTGTCACCTTGTTCAGAAGTTTGTAATCAGCATACATCCATATAGTCTCATCCTTCTTCTTAATAAACAAGATGGGCGCACCCTATGGTGAAACACTCGGGCGAATAAATCCCTTACCTATAAGATCCTTAAGCTGCACGTTGATCTCCTTGAGCTCTACAGGGTCCATACGATAAGGTGGTATAGAAATAGGCTTAGTTTCCGGCTCCAAATCTATGGCAAAGTCAATATCTCTGTCTGGGGGTAGACCAGGTAGGTTAGTAGGGAAGACATCAGTATACTCCCTAATCACAGGGACTGAATCAATAGTAAGGGCCTCGCTGGACATATCACAGACATATGCTAAGTACGCCAAACACCTAGATGCCACTAGCCGTCAGGCCCACATAAAGGATATGATCCCTGTAGGTAAGCGACTATAAACACCCTGCCACAAGACCAGGAGAATACCAGGCATGGCTAATGTAACAGTTTTGGCATAACAGTCCAAAACTGCATGATGAAGGGACAACCAATCTATGCCCACAATAATATCAAAGTTCAGCATATCAAGTAAAATAAGATCTGCCCGAGTCTTATGCCCCTGAATAGTCATCGCACAGGATCTACAAACCCGATCCACTACTAAAGAATCCCCTACCGAGGCCAAAACATGTAACGGGACCTCAAGTGACTCATAAGGAATACCCAGACAAGGAGAAAAAATATATAGACACATAGGAATACATGGAACCTGGATCAAATAAAGCTGAAGCAGTCTACTGACAAATAAGGATAGTACCGATGATAACATCATCTGATGCCTCAGCCTCTGCCCTCGCCGGAGTAGCATAGAAGTGTCCCTATCAGCATCCCCCATGAGCATTTGCCCTACTACCTGACCTGCCTCCCTGGGAACCTCCCCGAATACCCTACTGACTATCACTATGGCCATGACCCTGATCTATACCTCCTGGTGGAGGTGGTGCTACTACCAATAGTCTAGCCCAGTTGGGACACTTCCTAGCCCAGTGCTCCAGTGAGCTACAATCAAAGCATCCTAAAGTAGAGCAACCCATGATAACTCATCCGCGATAGGAAGGAAGCGGACTTGATCCCCTAGAGCTCTGCCCTATGGTGGAACCCCCCAAATGGTCTGACTACCCTCAACTGCTGGCAGGGCAGCCTGAATCGATCGGCTGGACTGACCCTACTAGTACCTATCCTGCTAGAACCGCTAGAGGGGCCTGTCATAACTAGCATAGCCTCTAGAATGGGACCTAATATAGTTATCCTAATGCCTGGGTCTCTTATCGCTACCCTTTTGGGCCTAGCGATGAATAGTATTGATCGTGCGGGTATGATCCACCACATCTAGAAAAGAGTAGCACGCACAAACAAGGTATTTGGTCCCTAACCTCAGGTAAGGTCTCAATCCGCGCACAAGACATCGTACCCGCTCCTTCTCAGTGGTAGAATCATAGTGGTATGTTGGGAAAGCTGATGAAATCTAGCCTCATACTCTACAATCGTTATGTAGCCCTTCTCCAACTGAGTAAACTGATTCCGAAGTCGGTTCTAAACACTCCGTACTCGGTTGCTCGTCATACTAGCAAGCTAGTAGAGGCCGGGACTGAGTACCCGGATGCTCCTCGATAATTCAAAATAGAGGCCAGGACTTGATACCCGGATGCTCACAGATAATTTATCCCATGATACCAAATATTCTACTCCCCAACTAAAATACAATAGTATAAAAAAAAATCTTTTCCCAAATGAGTCAACCGATATGCCGCCAAAAGTAGAACCGAAGCCAAAGTCAACGATCATAAAATCTAATATTGCTGATGCATCACGAAAGTCACGATTATATCGATTTATGGATGAAGATAATTTTAAGAGCAAGGGTAACGCCTAACTAAGGCCAAAATACCAGGCACTAGCCTGCTACACTATTCTACAAGGATCTAAGTCCACCAGAGCGATGCCGGGACTTCTAAAGCAAGTTTACATTACTAAGGAAAACATACCCCACAGTATCAACAATATGCTTATTCAACTCTCCTTATAATACTAACAAATAACGACAAGATACACATGCTTCTAAATATTCGAAAACCCGATAATAAGCATAAAGCATAATTTCTAACACCTAAGATATATAATCAAACTACCTAACCCAAATTCCAACTATTTCAATATGTTTTCACGTATTCCAACTCAATCTAAAGAAAGGTAAAACCGTAGCCTACGTATAGGCTAAATATGCGGGCTCCAAATCACTATGACAGAGCTTTTCCCTTCCAAACTACCTCAGAATGTTTCCACGCTGTCAAAAACAGAACCATGACATTAATACAATCGTTTGGACACCAATTTCATAATTTTTAGATATGGACGAATTTTAGAGTCTAAAACGGAAAATGTGGGACCCACATATAGAATTCTGGATTTAACCTCCAAAACAGGTTCTAAACGTCACCCCAAGCCCACAAATTAGATTTCTGACACAATTTGGGGTGGAAAAATAATGCAAGATGATCAAATAATCAATTCCCACATTTTCAACTAAGAAAACAAACAAGGCAGCCTCTTTACGCGTCAATTTCTCAAAAATGAAAATCTCCCAATCAAAAAAAATTACACCATGACGTTTCTTGCAAAAAAAAACCACAATCTAGCCTCAAGAATCACTCAAAACGGAGTTATATTGACAAAGATACACTCTTCCAAAATTCAACAAAATTTGATTCCAAAAAATACTAAATCAGTAAATAAAAATGCATTTTTTACTTGAACGAATCTCCCCCTCACATTTCTGAGATTACCACGAGATTCCTCACGAAATTTTCTTGAATTTAGACCCTTGAATCACAAAAATTGGATTTATATAGGCCAAGAAATAATTTTTCAAAGTTCTTCAAAAATTCAATTCGAAAATAAACACTATTGTAAATAAAATCACGATATTTACCTGAATCGAATGCTCAAAATCAGTTTTCAATCTCTCCAATGCATTCTCCATGAAAAATCTCACAAGTTTGCCTTTTTAATCACCCAATTTGGAGCTCTAATGCTCAAGTTTTGAGGTTTTAAAGTTGGAGAAACCCCCCCCCCCCCAAAAAAAAAAGAAATAAAAGGGTTGTTGGCAGCACTGCTGTACTGCTGCAATTTTTGAAAAAAAAATAATCAAAATCTCCGACGGGGTGCTCGGGATTCATTCGAAATCCGATAAAAATAAACTAGATATGCTAACCACTAAATTTGATGTTTCGGACTCAATGGCGCATTCATAATTCCCATACGAGATCATTTTAATAAAAAGTGGGTCCCACATCCAATAGCCATTTTAAGCCTCATTCCACAACAGGCCTCGATATTAGTCTAAAAGCCTCGAAAAGCAAACGAAGGGTTGTTATAGACCAAAATCAATATTTCGAAACTAACAGCACTGTCAGAATTTTCATTCGAGCGCATTTTCCAAGAATGTTGACCAAAGTCAACCATAGGTTAAGTTTCAAAGTCAAAAGCGCCAAATGGCCCCAAACTCGTATCGATTGCCTCGATAGTCATTCCAACAATGCTACTAGCCTAATTTGGTCATTCCGGAGCTGATGGAACAATTAGAATTTGAATTTGAGATCTCGTTGACCCAAAACTCGAAAAGTCGCAATTAAACCAACTTAGGGCTTCAAAATACAAAAATGGACTCGGGACCTCTAAAAACTTAACCAACACTTCTCATAGACCAAAAACTATCTCCTGAATCCAACGGAGTCGTCAAAATTCTATTCCGAGCATCGGAACTCCAAAAGTTGTCCAAAGTCAAACCTTGGCTTAAAGTTCCTCAAATTCTCAACCCAAGGCCTCAAATCTTCGTTACAACTCCAAAACTAATTCTGTATTTCTCCTAGGCCAATTTCAACATTTCGGAGCTGCTGGAATTGGCGGAATTCCATTTCGAGACTCATAGCTCCAGTTGACCCCAAATACCACTTTCTAGTACTTAAAGCTTATGAAAACTCAAAATTTCCAAAGACTTAACTTTTCATAGGATTTTCTAAAAATCAACACCCGGTACCAATCAAAAATAACTCGGGGCAACTAAAGGGAGGGGTATGACCTTAAGGGTCATTACATGTGATTAGGCAGATAGGCCGCGAATGCGAAGGCAAAAACTTATCTACACCAGCTGATGCGTATCAACTGGTTTTTTCAAGACGCAATTCTCCATTGGGGGTGCTCGGATTTGTTTGGATTTTTTTGCGCATAAACAAACTATGCTACCCCACCAAACTTGATTTTCTAGAAGCAACGACGATGTTAAAACTTCCAACAGAGTTTGTGTCAACAAAAAGTAGATCTCACGCCCAAGTACTGTTTTTAACCAATTTCAACAAGAGGCTTGGGATTCGATCGAAAGGCTTAATGTCATGATCCAATATCTCAGGTCATGATAGTGCCTACTACTACCCCCTAGTATGTAAGCTAACCCATATCGTGCAACTGCGAGTAATGGGATGCAGGATAGAAGTCTAGCAATATAATCTAATACAGTAAAGTAATAATAAGAGCATACTTGAACGCGAGAAAACAACTAAATATATACAAACAGAAAGGATTCCTCCCAGAACCTAGAAGTCACATGTACAGAGTTACTCGTAAAAAGAGTACAGGTCCCAAAAATGGACCACGGAAATAGAGTAGTCTCAAAAACCAAAAGATAGGAAAGATGTATATACATAGGGAGATGGGTAAATCTAGGATGCAATATGCTCACCCTCTCCTCCGATCACGACCACAGCTGACTTGAGTCAATGCCTGTGGCTAGTACCCGGACCTACATCACGAAAATAGATATAGAGTGTAATATGAGTACCAAAACAATAGGTACCCAGTAGGCATCATAGGCCGACTAAGCAAGATAAGCAAAAGTAAACTAAAATACGAGTAAAAGATCAAAACCAAAGACAGGGCAAGAAATAAATATAGGTAGGTAGACAAGCGTACTAAAACACAATGAGAAAGAATCTGACCAAATCCGCTGGGCTCCCATAAATCCGACAGGTACCTTCGTGCATAAGTAAAGAGTAACCACCTGCACGGACTCCCATAAGCCCGATAGATGCAAGAATAGCTTGAGGAAAATAAATAGAGCCAAAAGGATTCCAATAATATCGCTATGTCTTGGACTTGAACTGAACCATTCCTAACTCTAAAACCTTAACCCAAAGCTGAGAGTAGATGAAGACATTAAACTGAAGATTCATTGGGGAATCAGGAATTGAACCACGTGTAAACTAGACCACAGACTTCGATCTAGTAATTGTATCTAATAAGTCGACGTGAGTAAGCTAGACCATGGACATCGATCGAGTAACTGTAGCCAAGGATCAAAAACGGGTAAGTTAGACCACAGAGTTCAACTGGGTAATTGTAGATAAGAAGCCTGATCAAAAGTAAGCTAGAACACAGACTTCAACCGTGTAGCAGTAGCTAAGGAGCCGAACACAAGTAAGATGGACAACAAATTTTAACCTAGTAATTATAGCTAGGGGAGTGAGCCAAATTAGAATCAGCGACCAATCGTGCTTCATGAGGAGTACCCCCAAATCGAGTGTCATCAATGCACCACTCCATCCCGAATATAATATAACCTAAATCATCGAGAAGACTCCCAAGAATCAAGAACCAAGTGATACAGGACCGATAGGAGAATAGGACATTATGGAGGTAAGGTCACAAGTTATGTTACTGCCTAGCTAAAGCTTAGACTATTAGACTCAAGTCTGTTATATTAGTCTACAGGGAGCTAACCGTCTGAAACTACGTTGGAGAAGTTCTAAGGCCCAACGACACCAAACTCGCGCAAGTCTAAGGAAATCACTAGTCTAAGCCTAGACTAAGACCCAACATGCTTCCAACATATAACCACAGGAACGATATTCACCACAAGGCATGGATGCTCAGGATTAGCATGAGTCATGCTTACACAGTCCAACAATTTCTCAAAAATAACACCTAGGTCATGGAATCTAGGAAATTAGCATGCTCGGTACCCAAACCCCTCCAAACTCATACAATTCAACACCCAAACCATGCTCAGTCAAATGAGGGGAAAACCATAGCCTACCTATAGGCCGATCGTGCGTGCTCCAACTCACGAAATCGAAGCTTTTCCCTTTCGAGTGGCCTCCGATTGCTTTCACTCTATCAATAATAGAATCACAATGTTAATTTGGTCATTATGACACTTAAATTATCGAATTCAGAGACGGGCCAATTTCGGGGTCCAAAATGGAAAATGTGGGACTCGAATCAAAATTCTGGAATTGACCCCAAAAACTAGTCCAAAGCAGCGCCCCAATCTCACAAATCAATGTGATAAATAGTATGGAGTTGGGAAACGACATGAAATGGGCATGCAATAAAAATTCAACAATCAAGCTAAGAGAGCATCTATGGAAGCTTCTGAAAGAAGAAAAATTCTCAAAAATGAAACCCCCACGACCCAAACAAAACACACTATGATGTTCCTTGTAGAAAAACTTACAAGTTAGCCTAAAATATTACTAAAAATGGAACTCATATAATCAATATACAGTCTCCCAAATTTCAACAAAAATTTAATTCAAAAATAACTAGAACATTAGTTAATTACATAAATTTACCTCACACGCTGCTTCCCCTCTAGTTTGTGAGCTCACCACTAGATTTCCAACAAAATTCTCTTGAATTTAAACCCTTAAATCATCAATTTTGGTTGAGAAATGGAGGAGAAATAAAAGTTGAAATTTTAGAAGTGATGCTGAATTCGTCCTTTCTCTTTTATTAAAAAACCAAGATTTTGGCCTTCACGAACGCGGCCTAAGTGGCCTGCAAATGCTGAGGTCAGTGTGCTTGGCCTTCGCGAGCGTGGAGGAAAAAGACTTACACCTCTGTGAAAGTGCCGTAGTTTCCATGAACGTGGAGAACGATTTCCTAGACTTCCGCGAATGAGGCCAATGGCCCGTGATCGCTTAAATTTTTTTTGGCTACACCAGACATCAGCTAAAAAGCTGATATTTCTCAAGGTCAAATATTCTGACAGGGTGCTCAAAATTTGGTTGGAATCCCGTGCGTACAAAGGAGATATGCTACCCCACTAAATTCGATATTCCAAACTCAATGGCGCAGTCGAAATTTTCATTCGAGGTCTTTAGGATAGGTTTCATAACTAAGGGCTATTTTGAGCTAAAATCCACAACGGGCCTCGGAATTAGATAAAAAACCTCGAAAAGTGAACGAAGGGTCACTCTAGACCAACCTCAACATTCAGGAACAAATCGCGCTGTCAGAATTTTCATCCGAGCGCATTTTCCAAGATTGTTGTCCAAGTTAACTATAGGCCAAATTTCTAAGGCAAAAGTGCCAAATGGTCGAAAACTCGTACTGATTGCCTCGGTACTCATGTCGACTGCGCTACTAGCCTAATTTGGCTATTTCAAAGTTGATGGAACCATCAAAATTCCATTCGAAGGTCATTTTTCTAAAGTTATGACCGAAGTCAACTTCTCAAGTTATAAAAGCTCTAAAGCAGGGAAATGGGCCTAAAACCTAAATGAACGATCAGGCGACGGAATAGTCAGTGACAACAAGTCATAAATGACTTGGGATCGCTATAGGAACACTCTAAATGATGAAATGTATGCTTAAATTCAAAAATGACGTGTAGGGTCATTACAACATCCACCACTAAAAGAACTTTCGCCCGTGAAAGTAAGAGGCAAGAAGTACCTGAAGCCTCAAATAAGCCGAGGAGCTGTGATAACATCCAAATATACTTTTTGAAAAGAAATATAAACGGTCGTTTGCAATATATTTACCAAACTATGAGTCGGGGTCTATCCCACACAGAATATGGAAGAATATTGTCAATAGCAAAATTTAACTAGATAGTCCTTATTTTAAAAGGGGAGGATTTAAATTGAAACAAAAATAAAAAGAACAATAATAGTTTGGACTAAATATTTATTTGTATTTAGATTATTAGAAGTAACTAGGGATGTGTTCCCCGTTATTTCATAGCTCATCTACAATATTATATTAGTAATTGATTTTAGTTCTTAGCATGCAATATCGGTATGTTAAGTTCATCTAAGTCCTTGATCTGATAAATAAGTGAATTTGACCACACAACTTGATCTGTCTACGAGTGTATGCTTTACTAATCCTTACCAATGATCCCAGATTTAATTATCCCTTGATCCATCCAAACTAATTAGATGAGGATGATTAGCCCCAAATCTCATTGTTTAATTCCTTTTCCCATTCGTTACCTCTTTGATTCGGCAAATAAGAATAAGGCGAGTTCTAACATTTGCAGCCGTTAAAAAGCAATTAAAGTGAAGGGAAAAAACAATACATGCTTAAAATCATTCAAGAATCACTTTTTACATAAACTTACTTTGATAATTCATCATGGTTTCCATAAACCCAATTATGCAATTTAGCTACTCATAGTTTAAAAATCACAATTTTGAAATTATAGATAAAATCTTAATTATGAATATGCAAAATTGAATAGAATAAATTCAAAATCATGAATTCTTGAAGATATAATAAAAAACAAATAGAGAAGAAACAAATAAACCAGTTTTCTCCGATCTTCACAGTGGCTCTTCCAAAATTCCCAAGCTATAAATATCTAAGTCCTAGGTTAAAAGTTAATTGTGAGTTTTGTGTTAGTTATATGTTATTGTCTAGAAGAATTATTTTTATTGACTATTTATGGATGTAGAAAACCCCAAATAAATTAACTGAGTCCAAAACTAAATCCAAAACCAAGAGGAATAGGTTCCGTGTGAACTGTGCACCACCTCAACTTTGCTATTGTCTTTACCGATTGGCTGGCACGTTGCAGTATGTTGTTGTTTCATCAATTTGTTGCAAAGTTTGAATATATAAAAATATAATATAATATTCAATTTAATCCATTAAGCTACTTGCTTAATTTTCTTCTTTGATCTTTCCTTTTTAATTCATTTTGGCTTCAAATTTCTTCATTTTTTATATAAAATTAATCCTACAAATAAAATACACTATTTAGAATAATCCATAAAATTTATACTCAAAAAGGACAAATAAAAAAACTAAATGTGAGATAATTAATGATTAAAAATATGAATTTTTGGGCTCATATCAACACCCCACACTTAAATTTTTGCTCGTCTTCGAGCAAGAATTAAAGCTCATCTAAAAAATATCAAACGTGGAATGCCATCACTTTGGTTGATACAAATAATTAGGCCATACAAAAATTTCAAAATGTCAAGTACAAGTTTCGATCATTATGCATGATATATAATAAAACAACAAACATCTAACCTCCTAACCTCAAGGAATGACTCTAACTCATCAAATTTAAGTTTGCTCACCTACTCTATCAAAGACAGCTAATAAAATCACATATCTATCATGAAACAAGTGCTCTCACTAGAATAAATAGTCCACACATTAATTTAATAATTGAATGTAAATTAAGGACTTAGCATCAAATAATAACTCTCACCCTCACAAAAGAATTCACATGTATGCACAAAGAATCATAGGCTTGCCCATTATGTACATCTCTACTAATTTAGCATGCTCGAATAGAATTAAATAGGAATTTAACGGGTTATAATGTAGGCTAGGGGACGGGTAGGAAAACTATATAATAGTGACGTACACTTCCCTAAGTACTTTGCACTTTTAGATTTCATCACCATTATTTTTTTCTTTATTTTTAGCCCTCTCTTCCATAATTATTTCGCTAGTAATTTTATCTCATCAAGAATGTTTCAATCATTATTATTTTTTTTCAAGTAATTTTTTTTTTCATGTCACATTCTTTGCAAGAGGGCTTTTTTCATCACTTTGCAGCTATCATCGATTACCTTTTTGCACTCAACCATTCCTTTTCTTCAAATTTAACAATTATAATAAGTCTATGCTACAGTGCTCAAGGAAGCAAGGTGAAAAAATTAAGGATACAACAAAAAAAGTCGAGGCATAAATATGGCTACCATTAAAAGGCTACAACCTCAAAAGGGCTAACTAGTGATATAATATCTGAACAAGGCTAAACTTTAAAAAACAAATCAAAGAAAGTCTATTATCATCTTCTAAACAGAGCAATACTTTTTTTATTTTGCTTCAATAACATGCAGGGCAAGTTCTAGACTAAGATGCAAAACATGGAATATATGCAAACAACCTCACCACACATGGCACAAGTCTCAATCAAGATGGATCAATTTTACTTCTAAGATAGATAGGGTCATTATGAATAATAAAATAAAATAAACTATACACAGAGTCACAAGAATGAGTTTAGATGTCAAATAGCCTATTATTTAATGAGTAATCAAGAATTCACAAGAAGGTACACTCAAAATTAGACCTAAATAGTAAGTATCAAATCAAAAAGGTCTTTTCACTTCTCTTCAAAAAAAAGGAAAAAGAAAAATCTAATCTAAAAAAAGTAAAAGATACTCGACTCAAAGGGACCCCCATCAAAAAAGAACCGAAGAGAAAAACCAAGGGGTGGACAAAGTATGGTCTAAAAAAATTTAAGAACCATAAAAAAGACTATTTTAATAATAAAAGAAAACTCTTTTCGTATTTTTTTTCTTTTTTTAAAAAAAATCAACCAAAAAAACTAAAAAGAAATAAACAAACAAATAAATAAAATACTATAGAATACTTCACCCTTAAAATATTGGAAGATATTCCACCCCACACTTAAAATTATGTTTTGTCCCCAAAGCAATTTATAGAAAAGAGATGAAGCAGAATGGTAAGTGACACTATAAAAATAAAAATAAGAACCTATACTACAAATTGGGTTGCCTCCCAATAAGCGTTTGATTTAACATTGCGGCATGACGTTGGTCACTTAACTACTCAAACTTCATCAAGTTTCCACATGGGTTGCCTCCCATGAAGCGCCTGATTTAACATCGCGGCACGACACCATCAATATTACTATTTTTTCTTCCACTTTGAGGATATGAATTGCACCCCAATTTTGCATCAATTTTTCTATCTTTTTCAAGAGGTGGTGGTACAAAATAAAGGAACCAAGAAATAGAAATTTTTTGTTGCAATTCTTGACCCTTAAATGAGGAATATAATTTTTCAATTTTGAAACAACAAATTCAAGAATATAGGTCATTGTTCCTCCTCCATAAACTCTTTCACATGCTCAGATGGCTCGATTAATATCTCATCATCTAAAAAAATGTGGAAAAATGATTAGAATGAGGTTCAATGCGCCCTAACTCATGAATTGTATTGATATTGATATCCTCGTATTTACATATATTAGAGTTTTTAAAAATAATATTATCTACTTTATTACATAACTCTAGTGTACTCTTCTCAACAGTGACAACATCAATAAAAGTATGATCAAGTAATTGGCCCTCCAATATTAGCTCCTCAAGTTGGCCTATAAACATCTTTTCTTCCTCACTAATTTGTTGGGTGTCAAATGCGTCAATCTTTGCATTCAACTTAGCATTTAATGTGTAAATATCCTAGACAAACGTATTATCGTCATACATGAGCTTAATTATTGTTCTATACAGAAGTATCAACAAATATTCCATGTCCCAATATAACTTATCTTGTTGGAAAAAAACTAACCTGTAAGAATCCATAATATCAAAAGTACAAGAATTACAGGAAAACTTATCATTGTATACTTTTTCAGATGAAATCTCAAGAAGACTAAAAATTATTATTATTATTATTATTATTATTATTAATAATAATAATAATAATAATAAAGAAAAATAAAATAAAAAATAATACTAAAAAAATAAACTAGAAAAAATAAGGAGTACAAATCAAAATAATTACTAAAGACAATTTATAAGCCATATTCCCTGGCAACGGTGCCCTTTTTAATAACATCCAAATATACTTCTTGAAAAGAAATATAAATGGTCGTTTGTAATATATTTATTCAACTATGAGTCAGGGTCAATCCCATACAGAATATGAAAAAATATTGTCAATAGCAGAATTTAACTTGATAGTCCTTATTTAAAAAGGGGGAGATTTAAAATGAAACAAAAATAAAAAGAATAATAATAGCTTGGACTAAATATTTATTTGTATTTAGATTTTTATAAGTAACTAGGAATCTGTTCCCCTAATTTCATAACTCAGCTAGAATATTGTATTAGTAATTGATTTTAGTTCTTGGCATGCAATATCGGTACGTTAAGTTCACCTAAGTCTTTGATCCGGTAAATAAGTGAATTTCACTACACAACTTGATCCGTCTACGAGTGTATTCTTTACTAACTCTTACCAATGATCCCAGATTTAGCTATCCCTTTATCCATTCAAACTAATTAGATGAGGATGATTAGCCCCAAATCTCGTTGTTTAATTCCTTTTCCTATTCGTTACCTCCTTGATCTGGCAAGTAAGAATAAGGTGAGTTCTAACATTTGCAACAGTTAAAAAGCAATCAAAGAGAAAGGAAAAAAATACATGCATAAAAATCATTCAAGAATCATTTTTTACATAAATTTACTTCGATAATTCATCATGGTTCGCACAAACTCAATTATGCAATTTAGCTACTCATACTTTGAAAATCACAATTTAAAAATTATAGACAAAATCTTAATTATGAACTTGCAAGATAAATTCAAAATCTTGAATTCTTGAAAATATAATTAAAAAAAATAGAGAACAAAAGAATAAACTAATTTTCTCTAGCCTTCACGGTGGCTCTTCCAAAATTCACAACTATAAAAATCTAAGTCCTAGGTTAAAAGTTAAGTGTGAGTTGTGTGTTAGTTCTATATTAGTTGTCTAGAAGAATTATTTTTATGGACTATTTATAGATGTAGAAAATCTCAAATGAATTAACTGAGTCCAAACCTAATTACGAAACCCAAAACCTAGAGGAATAGGTTCCACGTGCACTATGCACCGCCTGAACTTTGCTATTTTCTTCAGTGATTGGCTTGCCACGTGGCAGTGTGCTTCTGTTTCATCAATTTGTTGTAAAGTTTGAATATATAAAAGTATAATATAATATTCAATTTAATCCATTAAGCTACCTGCTTGATTTTCTTCTTTGATCTTTCTTTTTTAATTCGTTTTGGCTTCAAATTTCTTCATTTTTGTGTCAAATTAATCCTACAAATAAAATACACTATTTAGCACAATTCATAAAAATTATGCTAAAAAGGAAAAAGGAAAAGACTAAATGTTAGACAATTAATGACAAAATATGAATTTTTTGCCACATATCAAACTACCCCCGCATCTCATGCTTGGGCTCCCGGGTAGCTCCTCGACTGACAATGCCTTTAATGGACCTTAAACACTGGAATGGCTCTGGAATGCAACTGCCTAACGTCTCTGGCCAAAATATCAACTAGCTCCTCAATATATCTCAAGCGATCATCCAAGTCAACCGCATCATACCGAAGCACATGGGACTCGTCTGGAATATACCGGCGCTACATCGAAACATGAAAAACTGGATAAATATCTTAAAAGGTCAGGGGAAAAGATAACTCATATGTGACCTAGGCAATTATCCTCAATATATCGGAAAGGCCAATATACCTGGGGCTAAGCTTGCCCCGCCCCCTAAATCTCATCACGCCCTTCATAAGAGATACATGGAGGAATACTCTGTCACCAATGGCAGACTTCAATGATCAACGACTATGATCCACATAGCTACGGTGTCTATTCTGAACTATCCTGAGCCTATACTGAATCAACCTCACATGATCTAAGGTCTTATGCATCAAGTTTGTACCGTGTGGCCTAGGATCCGTAGACTCAAACCATCCAACTGGAGAGAAACAACGCCTACCATATAAGGCCTCAAACTGGGCCATCTGAATACTGTAGTGGTAGTTGTTCATGTACGCAAACTCCACCAAAGGAAAGAACTGATCCCACTGACCTCCAAAATCCATGACACAAGTCTATAACATATCCTCTGACTGACCATCCCTCTGCAGGTGGAAAGTTATGCTAAGGTCGACACCGGTTCCCAGCTCCTCCTAAAAAGTCCTTCAAGTGCTAGATGTGAACTGTGAGCCCCGGTCTAAGATTATAGAAACAGGCACACCATAAAGGAGAACCACCTTCAAAATGTAGATATGGGCTAACCTCTCAGCACTATAGGAAGTATGAAAGGAAAGGAAGTGTGCTGACTTGGTCAATTGATCCACGATGACCCAAATGCTATCAAGACCACGTGAAGTGCTAGGTAACCCCACATTGAAGTCCATGGTGATTCTCTCTAATTTCCACTCAAGAATGGGTAATCTCTGAAGCTCGCCACCAGGCCTCAAATGCTCAGCCTTAACCTATTGACAACTCAAACAACGTGACATATAATCCACAATATCTCTCCTCATGTCTCCCTACCAGTAGTGTTGCTTTAATTCATCATACATCTTAGGAGTGCCCAGATGGATAGAATATTTGGAGTCATAAGCCTTGCTAAAAACCATCTGAATCAAACCCCCAACATTCATAACAAAGAGATGACCACCAAACCTCAAAACCCCATCTAAATCAAAGGTAGCCAGACCGGTGTCACCTCGCAATACCCGATCTCATAGTGCAACTAACTCCTCATCCTCAAACTGACAGCTATGAATCCGGTCCAACAGAAATGAATGAGCTCCCACATAAGTGATCTTGGGTACATTTATGTTCCCAATAGAAAATAAAATCCATAATTCATTAGTCAAGTTGAGAGCAAATTCATAGAGTTTGGTTCATATTTTTGCATATTTTTATATTGTTGTAACCAACCAATATTATTAGATACTTTCAGGGCTAATTAAGAAAGAATGGATATTCAAAATATGATCGAATTTAAAGTAGAGCTCGAAGGAGAAGTTGGGAACAAAATGTGAAGAAAATGCATCATAAAGAAGTGTGTCCGCATCGTGCATAGAGCTTCAATAATTTAATTCCAACACTTGGAATTTATTTGACTTAATAGTGTGGTGCGCACCAAGTCCGCAAATTTCCACCGACACAGATAATGAAAAATTGCACTAAACTGAACCAAGTCCATGTCGCAAACTTCAGTGAGCTTAGTTTAACTCCACATTTTTGGTACTATAAATAGTACCTTTACATACTTTATTAAAAAATAGATCACATTGTTGAATTTGGACTGAAGGAGTAAAAGGAAGAACTACTTTTGGGTGATATTTTCTTCTTTTCTTTCAATTGAATTTAAGTTTTTACGTTATTAATGATTTATGTAATTATGCTACAAATTATGAGGGGGTAAATTACCTTGTTCTTGGATTATAGCCACAAGATGAAGGTTTAAATCTTATTTGCTTTGGTTGAAAATGGGTTTTTGTATATGATTACTCCTATATTGTTGTTTTGATTATTTTAATGCTTGATCACTATTAGAACAAGTGTGTTATCCACCCGAAACTCGGAAGACGAAAAAGGGATAGAACAATAGAATATAGGGAGCATGTTTAACCTAGAATTTCCTAGAATAATTCATGTGTAGAATGACCGTGACACATATATACACACCGTGTTTGGTTACTAAAAAGGATGATATGATTAATGCATTTTTGTTGATTCATGCTTACCCCCGCTCAATGATGTAGTTAGGCTGTCAACAAAAGTAGGCAATTAGAGGTCGGAAGATCATAACTGTAAAATCAACCTTGTAAATCGGTAATCAGTAATCGAAAGACCTATTGGATATCAAAGTAAAGGATTTTAGACAAAAAATCTATAAGTGCTACAACCCTGGGACTCTTCCTTAAATGGATAAAATTTATCTAATATCTTTGAATTAGTTTCTTATTTCATTTTTGGTATAATCATTTTAGATATAAATGAACTCAACTCCTTGAAAATACACATTAATAATTTGATTCATTGAAAATCTAACCAACACCTAATTAAATTTTCTTGTGGTTTCAATATCCAGCTCTTAAGAAGGATCACTATACTATTGTTGAGACTTGGTACACTTGCATGTGCGTTTCGACGCAATAAGTTTTTGGCGCAGTTGCCAGGGATTTTTTTTTAATTTGGCAATAGTTTTCTTTTTAAAGTTCCTTTATTATTTGTGTTCGTGTTAACAACTTGATCTTACTGTTATTTCTAGCAAGAGAATTCACAAAGGCACACTGGACAGAAGTGGAAACATTGTAGAGCTTCTACCTAAGCCTAAAAGATTCCTGCATCAGCAAAGAAGGAGAGAAACTGCCCTATATCCCGTACCACAGGTAAATTAGGGTGATACTAACAAAGTGCCTGTAGAGGTCCCTGTAGAGATGGCCGCCAGGATTGTACGTGATGTGACAGTCTCACTCATAGCGAATGTCACCTCTAGCATTCATAAACCACTAGCTGGAGGAAGATTTGAAATGAAAAAGAACATCGTGCAGCTGTTGCACTTTAATGGGCAGTTTACTGATTTACCTCATGAAGATTCCCAAGTCCACATCCAGAACTTCTTGGAGATTAGCGACACTTATATGCCAAATGGGGTATCTTCTGACTATATGATGTTAACATTGTTTCCCTTTTCTTTGTTGGGGGAAGATAAGAGGTGGTTGAAGTCGGAACCACCAAATTCAATCACCTCATGAAATGATTTGGCTCGCAAGTTTCTTATCAGATTTGTTCCTTCAGGCAAGACAACTATTTTGAAGGCTGAAATTTTAAGCTTTAAACAAAAATCTGAAGAAAATTTGTACCACTATTGGGATAGGTTTAAATCTTTACTCATTAGTTGTCCTCACCATCATCAAGCTAATGAGGTATTTTTCCACACCTTCATAGAAGGGTTGGACCTAACATTAAAATTTTTCTTGACTCTGCAATAGGTGGACAGGAACTAAAGAAAAGATATGATGAACTCTATATATTGCTTAATTTCATATCTCAGGGAAATACTGAGTGAAACAGAGGAAACTCTAGACTTGTAGTTCAAAAAGAAGTAGGCATGTTAGAAGTTGATGTGGTGAATGCATTGACAGCACAGATTGTTGCAATATAAAATATGATGACAATGCATTTCAACACTTTAGCAAAAGGATAGCAGTAAGCTCTAGTGAATTTGGTTCAGCAATAACACATGTGGTGTGAGGTGTATGGCAGTAGTGAACATGTGGTGGAAAAAAATGGAGCTAATCCTGAGTCGGTGAATTTTGTGGATAATGCACCTAAGGGTGGAGGAAATCAGAACTATGGAAATAGTTACAACCTAAATTGGAGAAACCATCCTGGGGTGGAAATCAACAAAACCAACATCAAGGGAAGACATAATTCAGACCACAAGGAAGTGGGTAGTAGTACAACAATCAAGGCCATGCTCCATATAGACCACAAGGAGGAGTCCAACACTATAATCATCAAGACCATAGTAACCAATAATCAAGCAGTGCAGGAAACATGAGTGTGGAAGACATAGTTAAAAAACTCATGAATGACCAAGCTAAGTTAGCTGCAGACATTCGTCAGTGTCAAATCACTACTCAAAATTTAGAGAAGCAGGTGGGACAGCTAGCAAGTGCTCAAAATTTTCACCCGCAAGGTGGTTTACTAGGTAACACTGATCCAAACCCCAAATAGGTAAATGTTGTGAGCACACGAAGTGGACGATCATTAGTTGAGCTAGCGCCACAAAGCAAAGGCAGTGAAGGAAAAGGTAAAGTTGTAGTGATTGAAGCTAGTGATTCTATCCAACCATAGACAGAGCAAGAGCCAAAAATAAAACCACCTCCCCCATTCCCATAAAAATTTAAAAAGAATAAAAAGGAGGAATGTTTTGAAAAATTCATAGACATGCTTAAACCGGGTAAAAATTAACTTGCCTTTGTTTGATGTGTTGCAGGGCATTCCAAAATATGCCAAGTTTGTCAAAGATATTATGGCCAACAAGAGAAAGTTAGCTGAATTTGAAACAGTGGCACTCATTGAAGAGTGTAGTTCAAGAATTTTGAACAAATTTAAGCTTCCAGCTAAAAAAAAGATCCAGGTAGTTTCGCAGTACAGATAAAAATTAGTAAGTATAGTAATGCAAGAGGTCTCTGTGATCTAGGTTCTAGTATAAACTTGATGTCTAGATATATGCTTAAGAAATTAGGTCTAGGAGAACTTAAATCAACCACCATTTTCTTACAATTAGTTGATCGTTCAGTAGCTAGACCTGATGGTATTATTGAGGATGTGTTAGTTTAGTGGGATCCCTCATCTTTCCTGTTAATTTTGTTGTATTAGATTTTGAGCCTAACCCAGATGTTTTTTTTATCTTGGGGTGTCCGTTCTAAGCAATAGGAAGTGCATTTATTGATTTGTGTTACACCCCACACTTTTGAACCTTGAAACGTATCCCTAATCTTCTTGGAAGTAGCCATGAGACCCCTACTATCCACACACATTAAACAACTCAAAGGAAAGAAGAATGTGATACCTCGTGAGAGGGAAGGTTGGAAATAGAGTCAAGAGAAGTCGGAAGGAGTTGGAGGCCAAGTAACGAGTTGTAGGACTCAACTTATCTACGTAAACTACTAATTTAAAAGACTTACATACGTGAGTTACTTGATTACATACCAAGTTTACGTAGCAAGGGTTTCATAGGCTCTTAAAGTGAGACGAGATTATGAACGAGATTACGAACCCACGAGGAGGAAAATAAAATTGTGCGGGGCAGCCAATGGGAGGGTGAAACGTGGCAGTACCTAAGCAAGCAGGTGACCCACCTGCTTGGGGTCAACTAGGTGACCCACCTGCTTGGGGGAGGTGGGCCCCACTGCCACGTGGCAGCCCCTCCTTCAGCATGTAGATGTGGTGGCCCAATAGGGGCTGGACACGTGTCACCTCTTGGGGATGACATGTATCACACCCTACAGCCACATAAATGTATGTATATGAATCATATACTTCAGTTTGTTCCTCAAATATCAGCCAAAATAAGAGAAAACAAACCCTAGAGCTAAAGAGAAAATTGCGACGACTTGGGAGAAAAATAAGGTAAGTCCCGATTTTGTTCCGTAAATTAATTATATAGCATATACCACGGTGATATGGAAGTATTAGTAGAATAAAATTAGAGTTCGGTGCAGCCAAAAAATGGACAGCAAGCTGCCACGACGATTCAGCACGCTAAAAAAAATTCAGAGGCGCGATTTCAGCGAGTTCTAGCCAATTTCGGGAAAGGTAAGTTCTTACCCTCTAATTTGAAGTTTATGATGTTAAATTAGGGTATATGACACACCTTAGGGGCTTCTGTAAGTTGGTGAAAAGGTTTAAAAGTTCGGCGTTCGAAATAAACGAATTTGGAATCGCTATAGTTAAATAGTTGTCGAAGTAAGGTGTTGTGCGCGTGGGGGATGCTGATGGTTGTGTTGTTGCGTGTTGCAGGGTCTAAGAGTTCTCTAAATTAAGTGGGGGATCTTATGGTTAAAGCCACATGACCCCCCACTTCGTACGGTTAAAGGTTTCGCAAAATAGAAACTAGAAACCCTCTTTTGGTATCGTAACTTCGAGCGAGTCGTTTGGAGTTTATATTGTGTAATGTTGCCATGTTATATATATATATATGAGCTTCTGGTTGTATTTTTGGTTGGATTCAGGTGTTAAGGATATGGTTGGGAAATTCGGATAGGGCACATTATAGGGGAGGTGTTGTCCGATTTCCGTTAACACCTTAACTAGTTAAGGAACTAGTCGAGAAGGCAAGCGAGGGGATGAATGCTATGAATACTAGTGGGTAGCCTAAGTTGCTGAAAAATCTAAGCTTGTTAATACTCACCTTATTTCCATGTTAAATAGGTTTCGAGGACGACGACATAAACACGACTAAGGGAAGTCCATAAGAGGTATGTGAAGCTTCTTTTGGTATGTTTTTGGTATAGGTATGTAAAGCCTATCTTTTCTCTTTTGGCATCTCTTAGCTGTAAGCAGGACATAATATAAGCTTTGGGGGTAATTCCATTCCCAGGTTCTGAATATGACTTTAGGACCCTCACTCACTTTTGAATGATTAAACTTTAAAGTAGTAAGCTGCTATCTTCGAGTCTTCTATATGAATGTATAACAATTATTTCGACTAATCTCTTGTTTGTAAAAAAAAAGGCTCTGAGATAACCAATACTCGGACTTCTATAAGATATTTCACATTGGAATATGTCTAAGATTTCCAAAACTCCTTTTCACATAGTCCTTAGTGACAGTTGGAGAGTATACGTCAGATACTTTCTGCCCTGGTCCCCAGGTGATGGTTCACTTGATGACTTCATTGAGTCTAAGATAACGATTTAAACTGTGTTTTGTTTCTCACTACTCTACTCGTGTATACTGTAACACTTTTTCTCTGAGTCCCGAGCTGGTTATTAGATTCGTGTAATTCACAGCATTGTCTACCGAGCCCTTCATTAGAGGGTTGGGTACGTATGTATATATATGATGATGATGTGTTTTAATATGGTGGCGATGGCATGGGGCCTGATACTGATACTACATACTGATACTACATATATGATTCACCGGACCCCTGACGGGGCCGGCTATATTGAAAATTTGAGCATGCATATTTTTATGATTCACAGAGTACAGGTACATGTTCCTGATTTGATAAATTGTTCTCCTGCTTCTCTGTCTCAGATATACCTTCAGTTGTATTATGTTACGTTTTACATACTCAGTACATATGTCGTACTGACCCCATTTCTTCGGGGGGCTGCATTTCATGGCTGCAGGTACAGGTACAGGTTTTGGGAGTCCGTCAGCTTAGGATTCCGCTCAATTTAGCTAGAGGAGGCTCCATTGTATCGGAGCCTAGTTTTTCATACTGACCATTGATGTATAAGAATTTTTTTTTCTATTCAGGGGTACGGCGGGGGCCCTGTCTCGCCATATGTTGTCGTTAATATTTTTAGAGGTCTGCAGATATGTATATGTGGGTTGTGTATGTCAGTTTGATTCAGCCGGGTCTACCTAATATATGATATATAGGATTATGTTATGGCAGCCTTATCGGCTTGCGTTCCTTATCATGTTGTGATACAAACAAAAAGGGCTATAGGTTTATGAAAATGTTATCGCCCAGTAGGGCTCTGTTACATGATATCGTCTTATTTACGATTCAATGTGACTGCAGCTAATAGATATGTGTACGGGGGGTCTAGGTCGTGTCTAGTAGAGTCTTGGTTATCGATGTGTTGCGTGCTACATCTATAAATAGGAAGCTACATGACATTTAAGATGTTACCTTTCTTCTACATCTGAGATCGTGCTTTAGATCCGAGTCATAGGAAAATTCCTTATACTAACCTTGGATCTTAATAGAAGGACGACACCAACAGAAGGAAGTAATTGACGACATAGGACGTCACGAAGTATGCAGGTAAGTAAAGTAAAGGCACGAAAGATATCTATCTGTTTGAGTAAGGTATGGAAGTAATATTGGAATGTAAAGTCGAGACCTGAAAGTAAAGAAGATAGGAAGTGCAACAAATGCAGTTTGAAGTTTGACGTATGAGGTAAGTCCAGTATTTTTATATTATTATTGACATTGAAAGCCCTGTGTGGCCGCGATATGAGATGATATTGAAAGCCCTGTACGGCTGTGATTTGACCTATGTATATATATATATATATATATGTGTGTGTGTGTGTGTGTTGGCCCTGTGACGCCTTGTTGGTATTTTCTGCGTGCAGGTTGTGGGATAGTAAGAAGTATAGAGGAAACTCTGCCGAAATCTTCCCAGAACAAGGAAAAGGGAATTGAACATAGATTTTTGAGATGTCTGGAAAATTGATACCAAGTACCCCTACCGTGTTTAACTAAAGTTGTAAGAGGTACTCTTCAGGTCATCGATAAGGGGCACCCTTTTCACTTGAAGAATTTTGTTTCGGAGGAACAAAAGCTTATTTAAGTAGAAAGTTCGGACTACGGTATCTCCAGCCGTATTTGTACTGTAGGAATATAAACAGAGGGCTCAGGATGAAGGATAAGATGTCCCGCAAATGAGTTTCACTCTTTTTGAAAAAATACCAAGCCCTTCTCCTATTGTAAATTAGACGAGTTGTTCATAACTCGAAGATAAACTCAGAAGGAGACCAGGTAGGTCAAGTATTAAAAGAAGTACTGTGATGTTCAAGAGGTTTTGATTTCTTCCAACAATGGTTGAAAAATGATTTATGATAACAATTTATAGTTCTCCACCGACTAATTGGGAAAAGAACTCCTAACGGGAGCATCTCAAGGAGATGTCAGGGACTGAATACGAATACGAATTAAAAGGGGGATATGTAAGTATGAATTGAACAGGGTGATATGAGTATGCAGGGATAAAGTGAAACCACTAGTAAGACGCACTTAGTACGCGTTGACTAAGTGAAAGGCCTGAGTTGAGAATGCAGTAAGAGCATGGGGCTTAAGATACAAACAAAATGACGCGTGTACACAATGTCGCCCCAGAAATAGTGGAACCCTTACGGGACGAGGATGATAAACTTAAGGAATAATTGGTGTAACCTACATTCACCCCAAGGAATAAGGGATATAGGTTGGGGTAAAGCTACTATTTCAAAAAAACCTTGAACAGTTATCGTCGGAATACTAGCACCGCCTAATTGAGATTGGAACGACTACAAGTACTAGTTAAATTTTGATGAAGATAAGTAGAAGGTGGCCTTGGACGAGTTATTCCATGAGCCCCACTACTCAAGTACAAATTAATAAAGGAGATGTTGCACTATGTATGGAAAAGTTCTCGTCGCTTCGTGATTTTGCCAAGGCTCCGTACGCAGATAGTCTGATTATAAAATATGAAGATAGATGGAGACATGATGCAGTACCAAGTAGATTGGAGGAAGAGATTGGGCAAAATTGAGATTGGAAAAAGAGACATAAAGCAAGGTACAAGCAGATAAAAGTACGAGTACCCTCTAAAGAGGGGAAGTCAACGAGAAATTGGTAAAAGTAGGAGGAGGCAATTAATATGGCAATATATTTGAGATAGACGTCTAAACTCCAATAAGATATCTTGCTGAACCAAGTTGGAAAGGTATGGAAGCTACCAATAATTGGATAGAAGCCAGAATGCTACATAAGGTAGCGTTAAGAAGTTTATGATGAGACCCTGAACGATATAACACTAGAAGGCGGCTGTGTATAAAAACAGAAGAGTGTAACCATGAAAGGATATCAACCGACTTAAGAGACATTACGAAGGATGGTGACAGCATGCTAGACCAAAAGCCAAACGTTGGTTATAGAATTAGTCGCAAATGATGTTGCGATAGATAAATAACCAAAGAAAAAGGAATAGAAAGCCTCCTGTGGTAGAAAATGAGGAGAACACAAAGGGAATAGAGGATAGTGGGGCTAAAGGTCTATGCTGATACTAGTTGCAAGATAATAGAGGAAAGGACAAGGCGAAACATAAAGACTTGTGAGACAACGCTAAGGTAAATTTGGAGCTAAATTGAGTGCCCCACATATTATGGCAAGGATTACAATGAAACGCAATACGAAGACTTCCCAGGGAGGTCACCCATCCCAGTATTACTCTCGCCCCAGCATGCTTAACCTCGAAATTCTGATGGAAATTAATAAGTTAGTGCTGGTATGATCACGCGAGATGGAAGAATATGAACTGGAAATGGAGAAACGATATGAGATTATGTACCCAGAGTATTATAAGATACCTTAAGGCAGTTGTAACAAGGACTTAAGCAAAACAAGAAGGATTAGCTAACTGCTAACTAACGACGCACTCAAATGCCACGACTCTTCAACATAGAACCAGTTAATGAGAGGAAAACCGCAGAATGACTATATGGGCCAGTTAGCGAGGGAATTTCGACACCACTTGGCAGCCAACTCTGAGGGCGAAAAAAAAAGCAAAACCTAAAAGATAAGGGTACCAGCTGATGTAATTTATGAATGACAGGAAGTAATACCGAAGGTCGAAAATTCCACAATATGACCAGGACTACAAGACTCACTTCACACTCCAGCGTCAGATGAATCTGGAGGGAATATTGCTTATGGATTAACGATATTAAGCCCTGCTCCTTTGATCAAAGTCTACCTACTCAGCCGAAAAGGTATAAAATTGTAGGGTGAAGAAATGGTAAGACCTTACGAAGTCCCCATAGCTATTATTCCAGGCAAAGAAGCCCAAGTTATAATTAACTACTGAGAGATGCAAGGATAGGTTAAGCCAAACTATCGAGATGGAATTGGTACTACGGGTGACATAATACATGGCCATGATTGGGCCAAAGATCTCCCCCGACATCAAATGTAGGATAAGGGAGAAAAAGGCAAGGTAAAACATAAGGACTAGCGAGATAACGCTAAGATACTTCTTGTACCCTCTCGTCAATTTGTAAGGAAGAAAATGACATAGGATAATGTGGCTAGGAGGTTACAAGTGGGGGTCAGGAAAGTGGTGAAAGAGTTTAAAAGAAACTGGCAGAACTAGCTGGTTACTACAAGATGGTGAGTATATACGCCAAAATTCTGTCAGAATTATACCAGATCATTTTAAATAAAGCACAGAATGACTATGAGAGCCATTACACGAGGGGGCTGCAACATTATTCAGTAGCCAACCCTAAGGATTGAAAAGCAGGACCCAAAATATAGAATGCCAATTACAGTTTTGAAAAAAGTCGAGAAAGACTATACGAGGCTAACGAATTAGCCTATTTGCTTTCAAATAAGAGAACCTATGCAGCTGAAACTAGGTGGAATTATAGGACATGAAAATAGTAAGGTTCCGGGATGTTTCCCCAGCTAGTATCTTAGATAGAAGGACTTCAATTACGATTAACGTTTAGACCTCAGTCCAAGAAAAAGTCGGGAGCACAGACGGGCCTTCGTACCGCATTTTCCTCAGGTTGCTGAACAGACTGAGCATACTATCAACTGCTAGAAAATATATTGCGAGCTTATGAAGTTGGATTTAAGCGTAGCTAGGACTATCATCCACCACTTATTAAGTTTGCCTACGAGAAAGGCTACCGTTCTAGTATCCAGATGACCCTCTACAAGATATTGTAAGGCAAAGTGTATGATTCCCCCTATTGGGGAAAAAGACTAAGTTGGTAGGCCAAACAGGATGAAACAAACTATTGACTAACAACCCAGAGTTGGCAGAAATAAGATACAGATAATCGATATCGACATTCAGAGTTAAAATGAATGATTGGATGCTCATAACAGAGTCACCTAGAAAAGGAAACTTAACCCAGAATATGTTAGACTGTATCAATTTGCTCATAAGGTGGGAAACATGAATGGTAAGTTGAGCTTACCACCTCATTTGGAAACCATACGCCCAATCCATCAGATAGGAATGCCTCGCAAGGGTACTGACGAGTCACCTAGGGTATATTCCATAGCTGATGTCAAGGAGATGGAATCCTGTGAAAACAAAACCTATCGCCATCTTAGATCGGCAAACTAGAAGATTGTAGACTAAAGATGTGCCTTCCGTCAAGATATTGTGGCAAAATCAAAACCAGAAAAGGGGATGACCTGAGAAATTGAAGAGGACAGGAAACACAAGTATTCGTACCTACTTCCCAATGTCTACAGGTAACCCCAACTTCTGAAATATGTATATTAATCACTCAGGTGGGAGTATGTATTATAACAACAACAAAGAACCTCCCAATACTCTATATAAAGTTCGAAGGGAGATTTTGTTTAACATTCGGGGATGAATGTTCTAAAGGGGGGAAGGATGTTACACCCCACACTTTTGAACCTTGAAACGTATCCCTAATCTTCTTGGAAGTAGCCATGAGACCCCTACTATCCACACACATTAAACAACTCAAAGGAAAGAAGAATGTGATACCTCGTGAGAGGGAAGGTTGGAAATAGAGTCAAGAGAAGTCGGAAGGAGTTGGAGGCCAAGTAACGAGTTGTAGGACTCGACTTATCTACGTAAACTACTAATTTAAAAGACTTACATACGTGAGTTACTTGATTACATACCAAGTTTACGTAGCAAGGGTTTCATAGGCTCTTAAAGTGAGACGAGATTATGAACGAGATTACGAACCCACGAGGAGGAAAATAAAATTGTGCGGGGCAGCCAATGGGAGGGTGAAACGTGGCAGTACCTAAGCAAGCAGGTGACCCACCTGCTTGGGGTCAACTAGGTGACCCACCTGCTTGGGGGAGGTGGGCCCCACTGCCACGTGGCAGCCCCTCCTTCAGCATGTAGATGTGGTGGCCCAATAGGGGCTGGACACGTGTCACCTCTTGGGGATGACATGTATCACACCCTACAGCCACATAAATGTATGTATATGAATCATATACTTCAGTTTGTTCCTCAAATATCAGCCAAAATAAGAGAAAACAAACACTAGAGCAAAGGAGAAAATTGCGACGGCTTGGGAGAAAAATAAGGTAAGTCCCGATTTCGTTCCATAAATTAATTATATAGAGTATACCATGGTGATATGGAAGTATTATTAGAATAAAATTAGAGTTCGTTGCAGCCAAAAAATGGACAACAAGCTGCCACGAGGATTCAGCACGCTAAAAAAAATCCGAGGCGCGATTTCGGCGAGTTCTAGCCAATTTCGGGAAAGGTAAGTTCTTCGCCTCTAATTTTAAGTTTATGATGTTAATTTAGGGTGTATTACACACCTTAGGATATTCTGGAAGTTGGGGAAAAGGTTTGAAAAGTTCGGCCTTCGAAATAAACGAATTTTGAATCGCTATAGTTAAATAGTTGTCGAAGTAAGGTGTTGTGCGCGTGGGGGATGCTAATGGTTGTGTTGTGGAATGTTTAAGGGTCTAAGAGTGCTCTAAATTAGGTGGGGGATCTTCTTCTTACAGCCATATGACCCCCCCTCCCGCTTCGTACGGTTAAAGGTTTCGCAAAATAGAAACTAGAAACCCTCTTTTGGTATCGTAACTTCGGGCGAGTCGTTTGGAGTTTATATTGTGTAATGTTGCCATGTTATATATATATGATCTGCTGGTTGTATTGTTGGTTTGATTCAGGTGTTACGGACATGGTTGGGAAATTCGGATAGGGCACATTATAGGGGAGGTGTTGTCCGATTTCCGTTAACACCTTAACTAGTTAAGGAACTAGTCGAGAAGGCAAGCGAGGGGATGAATGCTATGAATACTAGTGGATAGCCTAAGTTGCTGAAAAATCTAAGGTTGTTAATACTCTCCTTATTTCCGTGTTAAATAGGTTTCGAGGACGACGACGTAAACACGACTAAGGGAAGTCCATAAGAGGTATGTGAAGCTTCTCTTGGTATGTTTTTGGTATAGGTATGTAAAGCCTATCTTTTCTCTTTTGGCATGTCTTAGCTGTAAGCAGGATATAATATAAGCTTTAGGGGTAATTCCATTCCCAGGTTCTGAATATGACTTTAGGACCCTCACTCACTTTTGAATGATTAAACTTTAAAGTAGTAAGCTACTATCTTCGAGTCTTCTATATGAATGTATAACAATTGTTTCGACTAAGCTCTTGTTTGTAAAAAAGAAAGGCTCTGAGATAACCAATACTCGGACTTCTATAAGATATTTCACATTGGAATATGTCTAAGATTTCCAAAAACTCCTTTTCACATAGTCCTTAGTGACAGTTGGAGAGTATACGTTAGATACTTTCTACCCTGGTCCCCAGGTGATGGTTCACTTGATGACTTCATTGAGTCTAAGATAACGATTTAAACTGTGTTTTGTTTCTCACTACTCTACTCGTGTATACTGTAACACTTTTTCTCTGAGTCCCGGGCCGGTTATTAGATTCGTGCAATTCACAGCATTATCCACCGAGCCCTTCATTAGAGGGCTGGGTACGTATGTATATATATGATGATGATGTGTAGTAATACGGTGGCGATGGCAGGGGCCTGATACTTATACTATATATATGATTCACCGGACCCCTGACGGGGCCGGCTATATTGAAAATTTGAGCATGCATGTTTTTATGATTCACAGAGTACAGGTACATGTTCCTAATTTGATAAATTGTTCTCCTGCTTCTCTGTCTCGGATATACCTCCAGTTGTATTATGTTACGTTTTACATACTCAGTGCATATGTCATACTGACCCCCTTTCTTTGGGGGCTGCGTTTCATGACTGCAGGTATAGGTACAGGTTTTGGGAGTTCGTCAGCTTAGGATTCCGCTCAGTTCATCTGGAGGAGGCTCCATTATATCGGAGCCTAGTTTTTGATACTGACCATTAATGTATAAGAATTATTTTGTCTATTTAGGGGTAGGGCGGGGCCCTGTCCCGCCATATATTGTCGTTAATATTTTTAGAGGTCTGCAGACATGTATATGTGGGTTGTGTATGTCAGTTTGATTCAGCTGGGTCTACCATGTATATGATATATGCGATTATGTTATGGCAGCCTTATCGGCTTGCGTGCCTTGTCATGTTGTGATACAAATAAAAAGGGCTACAGGTTTATGAAAATGTTACCGCCCAGTGGGGTTCTGTTACATGATATCGTCTTATTTATAATTCAATATGACCGCAGCTAATATATATGTGTACGGGGGGTCTAGGTCGGACCTCAATCGCAGCCTACGGGGTTGGGTCGTGACAATGTGGTTGCAAGTAGATTGACTATGAGAGTACATGAAAAAGTAGAGGTGTTTGATGTATATCAGGCACTGTAGTTTCCTGTAGTCTATGAAGAGTTATCTGCTATAACTTTCATCGATGAGGAAGTCTCAGCTCAATGCATTTTAGCAAAAGATCCTTTAGAAAGAGTCGTGATGAGTCAAGATATTGAAGAGGACATAAGCTAAAGAGTTAGCTAGTGTGCTTGACATGCCAAATGTCAGCATGTGGAGAAAGAATGTTGAACCTTTGAACAGCGAATTGGTCCTTCACCCAAGCCATATCTGGAAGAAGCTCCAAACTTGGAGTTAAAGAAACTGCCAGCACATCTTAGGTATGCTTTTCTTGGAGTGAATAATACCTTACCTGTAATTCTCTCATCGACTTTGTCTGTGATGCAGGTCACAGCAGCACTTGAGGTATTAAAAAGGAACAAGAAGGCAATTGGATGGAAAATGACTGATCTTCATGGTATCATCCCCTCTTTGTGCATGCATAGTATTTTCATGGAAGATGGACATAAGGCTAGTGCACAACCATAATGCCGGTTGAACCCTATCATAAAAGATATTATGAAGAAAGGGATAATTAAGTGGCTACATGCAAGTATAATATACCCAATCTCTAACAGTAAATGGGTAAGACCAGTTTAGTGTGTACCAATAAAATGGGGAATTACCGTAGTAATTGGTTAGTGTATATGATAAATCTTTGCAGGCTTCTAAACTATTGCAGAAGAAGTTGATTGAAGCTCCCATATTGATAGCTCCTAACTAGGAGCTACCTCTTATGCTGATATGCGATGCAAGTTACACAGCAGTGGGAGCAGTGCTCGGATAAAGGAAGGAGAAATTTTTTTGCTACATCTATTATGCCGGCAAGACTCTTGACTCGGCTCAGGCCAACTACACTATCGTAGAGAAGGAGATGCTGGCATTGGTTTATGTATTTGATATATTTCGGTCTTACTTTGTAGGTACAAAAGTGATTGTTTATACTGACCATGCAACCCTCAGGTACTTGTTCAACAAGAAGGATGCTAAACCTATATTAATCAGATGGATCTTACTACTTTAAGAATTCAATGTTGAAATCAAAGATAAAAAGGGATGCGAAAATCAAATAGCAGACCACCTATCAAGATTAGAGGATTCATCCCATGTAGGTGAGCAAAAGTTGATAGAGAAAGAGTTTTTGGATGAACATCTATTGACAATGACGGTACAAGAACTCCCAGGGTATGCAGATATTATGAACTACATAGTGAGTGGAGTGTTCCCCCTGAAGAAAACTCCCAACAAAAAAAAGTCTAATGTATGAAACAAAGTTCTATATATGGTATGAACCTTATTTGTTCAAAAGAGGTGTTGATCATATGTTGTTACACCCCGTACTTTGGTACCTTAGAATGCTTCTTAAGCTTCTCAAGTTTCTGGGAAGGCTCTTAAGTTTCTCAAAAGTCGTTATGTGAGTCGGATAGTTTATAATGCTATCAAATAACTCCAAGGAAAGGAGAACGAAATGCTTCATAATAAGGAAGTTTGGAAATAAGGTTATAAAAATTCTAAAGGAGTTGGAGGCCGAGAAATGAGTCATAGCACTCGATTGACTCGCGTAAACTACCAACTTGGAGGTCTTACGGACTTAAGCTACTCGAGTGCATGTTGATACTAAGTATCAAGGAATACATAGGCTCTGAAAGTGCGACGAAATTACGAATCCACTGAAGAGAAATAAGGAAACGACACACTTACTTGACGCAAGTAGGTGACTCACCTACTTGACATATGGCAGCACGTGATAGGTACACATGGCATCACATGAAAGTGACATGTGGCATCAGGTGACACACCATGGGGTGGACCCCTCACCTACTACGTGGCAACCATGGATTGGTTGCATAATTGAGGTGGATGCCTAAGGGTGTGACACGTGTCACCCTTAGGGGATGACATGTGTCACTCTCCAAAAACATATATATCTATGTATGGATGACTATTAAGTCATTTTTAGCCAAAAACATGAACAAAAATAGAGAGAAAAACATGGAGAAGAAAGCAAAGGCAGCCATGGTTTGGAGAAACACCAAGTTGGTAATACGAGTATAACTCCTTGTGTAAGGCTTTTTTTTTAGTGATTCAAGATTTTTTGGAAATCTATTTAATAGGGATACAACTTTTTATTTATACTCTACAACCCAGTTTTTCTTTTCTCTACTCGAAAAATGGTGCTGAAGCATGGGGGAGCTGCTGCCCAAATTTTATTTTGGAAATCCTACACGGAGAGCTGTGAGTATTTTGGGCATATATTTTCGTACAAAATTTCTGTAGGGGTAATTCAAAATTTTTTGCGACCTTGATACACATGTCTATAACTTTCATTGAGGCCAGAAATCCTGTTTCCCTCAATTACCCCTCCGAAACTAAGCGACAATATAAGACAGTGGGTTGTCCAGATTTCGCGTTTTGATAGTTTTGGCGAGTTTGACAAGTTTAACGTAAGGTAAGGCGTTTCCTTTTAAATTGGAGTTTATGGTATTGTTATAGAGGGTATTGTACGTTGTGTAAGTGGCTGGAAATGTGAAAATATGATAAATATGCTTGACGTCCGAAATAAACCAAATTGGAATCGCTATAGTTAAATTGTAGTCAAAATAAGGCGTTGTGTGTGTGGGGCCTGTTTCAGGTGTGTGATGGTGTGTTGAAGGTCCTAAAGTTATTCTAAAATAGGTGTGGGAGCTTCTGGTTTTAGCCACATGGTCCTCCGCTTCGTACGGTTAAAGGTTTTGCAAAATGGAAACTAGAAACCTTATTTTGGTATCATGGTTTCGAGCGAGTCGTTTGGAGTTTATGTGGTATAAGATTTATGTGAATTGTATATATATATGCTGCAGGTTATTTTTGTTGGTTGGATGTAGCTATTAGGAGTATAATTGGAAATTCGGATAGGGCACATTATAGGGGAGATGCTGCCCGATTTTCGTTAACTCTTTAACTAACTAAGGAACTAGTCGAGAAGGCGAGCAAGGAGATGAGTTCTATAAATACTAAGATGTAACCTAGGGTGCTGGAAAGTAAAAGGGGTTGATATTCATACTAATTTCATGTTGAATAGGTTCAAAGGACAGCGAGGCAAGCAGGATATGGAATAATTCAGACAAGGTATGTAAAGTTATTCCTTCTTTTGGCATGTTTTGGTATAAGTATGTAAAGCCTATCTGTTCTTTCTTTTGGGCATGTCTTATATTTGGCATGGGAATGAAGTTATGATGCCATGGTTGTTCACTGAGCCCCATGATGGGCCGAGTACGAAATGTGACTATGATGACCACATAAAGAAAAGTACAGACTGTGTAGAGTTCATTGTCTTTCTTCTTTTGGCATACCTTAGCTATAAGTTAAACATGATACGATCTCTGAGGTAATGATCTAGCTTGCATATGGTTACTTACTACTCTGCTTGAGCATATGGTTTACATATCTTTACCGAGTCCCATAGAGGGCTGGGTACACGACCAAAGTCCCAAAAAGGGGCCTGGTACGATACAAGATGATATAAATATTCACCGAGTCCCAAAAAGGACCGGGTATGACCGAGCCCCACCAAGGGCCGGGTATGCTATGTAAATGCAATGATAAGACAATATGATTGTATACCGAGTCTCATTAAAGGGATGATTATGGTATATTTATGCATATGATGACATAAGAATAAATTTGTAACACCGAGTCCCATAACGGGCCAGGTATGGAATATCATACTGAGATACATAACCTCATTTTAGAAGGTGCAGGTAATGTGATTTAGTGATTGTTGTACTTATTCTCTGTATCCCTGTGTCAACTATACTTTCCTTGTGGTATTTTATGCTTTACATACTCAGTACACATATCATACTAACCCCCTCTTCTTGGGGGGATGCGTTTATGCCCGCAGGTACAGACGCGCGCCTTGAGGATCCGCCAGCCTAGAGTTCTACATAGCAAGTTCGGGAAAAGCTCCATTGTGTTGGAGCCTAGTTTTTGGTAGTAAACCTCTGCTGTATGTTTTCGTTTATGCAAGGGTACGGCGGGGGCCCTGTCCCGCCACATGTTGTCATTCCTATTCTTAGAGGTCTGTAGACATATGTGTGTGGGTTGTTTTGGAGTTTATTTTGGTTATGCCTATGCGATATGTTGTAAAAGCTATTATATTGTGGCAGCCTTCTCGGCTGGCTTTCCCTTTTCATGACATGATGCAAATGAAAGAGGCCACATGTGTATGAATATTTTATCACCCACTGGGTTCATGTGTTTGGTTCCTATATCTAGGGGCTATATGAACATGAAGAAGTTTTAACCCATTGAGATTTTTGTGAGCAGTATCACGTTATACATAGTTCAATTTGATTGTAGTCGACAGTTATGTAAATAGGGGTCTAGGTCGGACCCCAGTCGTGGCCCACGGGGTTGGGTCGTGACATATACTAAGGAGATGTGTGCCAGAATCTGAAGTTCAACAAATTCTACACACTTGTCATTCATCTACATACGGTGGACATCATGGAGGCGAATGAACAGCGCACAAGGTATTGCAGTCATGGTTTTTTTTTTCCTAATTTATTTAAAGATGCTATAGGATTTGTGAAGATTTGTGATCAATGCCCAAGGTTGGGCACAATATCAAGAAGGCACGAGATTCCATTGAATAACATCATGGAGGTGGAGATCTTTGATGTGTGGGGAATTAACTTTATGGGTCCCTTCCCATCGTCATATGGAAATAAGTATATACTAGTGGCAGTTGATTACGTTTCTAAATAGGTAGATCCCATTGCTTTTCCAATCAATGACTCTAAAATGGTAAGTTGCTTTCTCAAAAAGCACATTTTCACAAGGTTTGGCACTCTAAGGCTATCATCAGCAATGGAGGTAAGCATTTAATAAACCAAATGATAAAGAATCTTTTAGATAAATTTGGTGTCAGGCACAAGGTCACCATAGCATATCACCCCCAAACAAGCGGATAGGTTGAGGTATCAAATTATGAGCTGAGGCAAATCCTTTAGAAAACCGTCAATGCTACAAGAAAGGACTGGGCTATCAAACTAGATGAAGCGCTCTGATCCTATCGGACTGCATACAAAACACAAATTGGTACTTCACCGTACCATATGGTATTCGGAAAAGCATGTGAACTGCCGGTGGAGCTAGAGCACCAAGCATATTGGGCCATCAAAAAATTGAACCTAGACCCTGAGTTGGCAGGTAGAAAGCATATGGATCAGATCCATGAATTGGAGGAATTCAGACTCCACGCTTATGAAAATGTAAAGTTGTATAAAGAGAACATGAAGCAATGCCATGACAAGCATATAGTTGCTCGAACATTTGATCCAGGCCAAAAAGTCTTGATTTTTAACTCGCGTTTGCATCTTTTTTCAGGTAAGCTTTGATCAAAATGGAGTGGACCATTTGAGATGGTGCGAATGTCGGCACATTAAGCCGTAGAACTATAGAATCATGCTAAATCGACAATATTCGTGGTGAGTGGCCAATTTGTTAAGCAGTATTTTGGGTCAGACGTCGATCGTAAGGAAGAAAAATTTGATCTAAAGAATGAATGAAGCTACAACTGAGTCGTGTCGCGACTTTAAATTAGACGCTACACAGGAGGCAACCCATGAGGTAGTGTAAAATATTTTTAATTAGAGGTTATAATGGATTTTTTTAGCTTGTTAAAATTTCATTTTGTTTTAGTATATAATTAGGATAGTATAAGTTATTCAGGAAAACAAAATCAAAAAAATATAAATAATAAAAAGAGAGTTTGGACGAGTCCTAAAAAATAAGGTCCGCAACGTCTACGCATCGTGAACTTGCTCCATCCTAGTTCAATTTTTGCCCAGGTATGTTTTCGAATATGTTTTGGTGAAAATAAGTCCCAAGTAAAGTGTGCGCCATATCTGCATCGCGGATTACCTAGTTTCTGTACAAATTGAATTTTATAATTTTGGCACGCTAAAAGTGAGGTCCGCGACAAGACTGCGTCGCAGACCTGGAATGTTTTTCTGGAACTTTCATTTAAAAAGACAGGTTTAACCCATTCTAATGGTTTTTACCCGACCCATTTAGTTTTTAACACCTAAATAGACCATATTAACTCCCCAGTTTCATCAAATTAAGTCGCACTTCATTCTTCTACTCTCAAAAACTCCTCTCTTCCAAAGAAAATCTATGATGCACTTATCAAATTCAAGCAATATTTTGTGAGTTTCTAATTCACACCAATAAGGTATGTGTTCTTGAACTACTTGTATGATATAAATGGTTGAAGTTTACATAAGTAAGTTCTTGGGCTTAGGTTTTGACTCACTGTAATTGATTTTCATTGTTCTTAGATTGAAAGGCTTATGGGTGTGTAAAATTTCTAAGAAATTTATTGTTGTGGTTAATTGATTATGGGTTAAGTTCTTGAACTCTAACCCTAATTGTGATGTTAGAGAAAATGGATGTTTGTGGTTGTTATGGATAATATATGTTGAATTCTTGAGTAAGCATACATAAAGTATTGTGTTGAAGTTGGTTTGATTTGTGAAAATAGTGTGGGGTGAGTTTATATTTCTCTAAATTTTGGGTTGAAAACATTCTTGGAGTTAGGGGATCTAATTTTAGAGGATGTTTTATTGCTTGAATCATGTATACTTCTTTTAGAGGGGAATGCTAGACTACAAAAGGCCTCTAGGAATTAGTAAAGTATTAAATTTACTATGATGATTAATTGAAAAATGTGTTGGTTTGTTAGCATGTATAAACATATTAATAAAATGAAGGGAAGCCTGAGTATCTTCATATCACTTATATGCTAATGAAAGTATGAGGTGCTAGCCTAAAGTTCGAATGCACGTCTAGGCTCTTATATGTTTTGTTTTTGGGTGGCTTTTTTGCAAAAGAAAAATGTCATCTAGCTGAAGGATCAGAAAAGAACTAGTAGGCCCTAGTAGCAGGAAAAGAGAGAGGGGAACCTCTATACCACCTGCCTCACCTATGCCTCAAGGTCAATCTCGTCGATTTGGCTTGAAAGAGGTATATCTAACGGGAACGAATTGGTACAAGAAACACAACGAGTCGCGCTATCTCTCTAATATGCCAATTGATGAAGAAAAATTGGCCAGAGACTACCCACAAATCATGAGGAGAATAGAGGAGCTTAATATGCATTTTTTGTTCGCTGACCCGAAGCCGTGCAATTTGCACGTGGTACAGGAATTTTATGCAAATTATCAACCTAATTAGCGCACTCATTACATTACAGTGCGAGAGATTGATATTCCTCTATCTCTAATGGCCCTCAATGAGATCTTGGGAACTCCATAATTGCCTATCATTGCCCTAACAGCGTTGAATATTCAACCACCATATAAGGATGTCCATCATACTTTATGTGGGCCTAATTCAACCACAAAGTGTGTATGTCACGGGCTGCGAGGCCACCACAGCACATTCCCATATACTCATTTTAATAAAAAGGCATGTGTGTGGGTGAAAATTGGCATGCACAACCTTATTCCAAGCCTCCACTACACTAAAATAACCCGAGACAGAGTGTGCTTGGCCTATGACCTTATGAAAGGAATGGATGTAAATATTAGTGCTGTTATCAAAACAACTATCCAAAAGTGCAGATTCCATTGAGGTAGAGGGTACACATTCGGAGGCCTCATCACGGAGATATGCTAATGGGTCGGGGTCCCCGAGGACCAACATGACTATATGGCCCCCATTACCTCAGAGTCTTACGATGTCACCAATATTAAGGGGCCAGACTACACTTATGGCCCAGTCCTTACTACACAGGAAGGCGCAAGTCATGATGATATGATAACAGCCTGCATGTTTGGACTGGAGATGCTTCGACACCGCACCGGCCAGAGCATATCAACTCAAGAAAAACTCTGTGATATAGAAAGACAATATCCACTGAACGAGTATGCTATGGCTGTCCTAGGACTTGGGCTTGATTTTTATGAGTCTACTGAAGATGACATCCCTACGGATGAGGATAGAAAGAGGACATGCTCAAAGTGGAGTCAAATTTGGAGACCACAAAGTTTGACCCTTTGGCGGTTGAAGATCCAGTTGTTGGAGGAGTGATGGACGGGTAGACAGGGAAGTATACTACTTTGTACTCTTAAAGACAGTGCCCAACACTAAGTATGGGGTGGAATGTATTTTTAATTTAAACTATATCTTTTTATTTTTGTTAGTTTGATATTTTGCTTTATCCGGATTGCTATATCTGTTTAGTTTTGTAAGATTGATGTTTTCTTTATCTGGATTGGTTAATCTATTTATTTTTGTCAGTATTAATGTTTTGGTTTATATTATTTAATTTTTTTTACTTATTAACTGACTTGGGGTTTCATGGCATTTTTTCGGTTCTTTGGTCATGGATAGTCCCTTTGAACTGTATAAAAAAAATTAAATTTTTTTTGTTAGATCTTTGTAATATATATAAAGTATTTTTCCAAACTATCCGCTTGCATAGGTAGTAGATGAAATGGTTGAAAAATAAAAACTGACTAAATTGAGATACCAAAGAATCTGTTGTTAGATTTTAAATAATGTTGAATTTATGTGATTGTGGTTGAAATTTCTGAAGAATTATCGTTCTGAATTAAACATATATAGTTTGAGTAAGGCTAATTGTATAATCCTTGTTTCTCTTGATTGCTAGAACTTGCCCCGTGTGTATGAGTAGTGAAAACAAAGAAAGTTTAGAATAAAGGGAAAAGATCTAGGCAATTCTTTGGTGACTTCATTTTAAAACCACTTATTGTACCCATCTTAATGTAAATCCATAGTTATCCTTTTTGAGCCTTAGACTTAATTCTTTGGTAGCCTAGTTTGAAGTCTATTCCCATTTTTTTCAGAGACTATAATTTTGATCCAAGAAGCCAAGCACTTTGGAAAAGAATAAGCAGAGAAATGGGTGGGTTACAATCTTGTGTTACTAATAGTAAAACCATTGGTACAATTAATTGAAATAAAATCTTGTGTTAGGGAAGACAAGCATGTGGAAAATGAAAAGAACGCCAACCACATTATGGTTAAAGAGAGTAAAGAAAAGAAGAAATCCCCTACATAGATAAATGAATTGAAAGGGTAAGCTAACAAAATAACAAAGTGGTGAGAATAAGGTTATGAAGTACTTGCATGGAATTAATGAATGTAGTGTATTAAAAGCGCTTGGGAACTAAGTCACTATAGATGGCTAGATTTCTACCTACCCGTCCCCTAGCCCACATTACAATCTTAAAAAGTCCTAAGTGATCCTTAATTCTTAGCTATTTTATTAGAAATATTTAATACACTAAGGGCAAACCTATTGTTAATCTTGAGCAACTTGTGACTTCATTTGAGAGAGTGGGCGATTTTTTTTAAATACCCATTGTTGTTGACAAGGAATGTAACTGCAATAGTATGGATAATTCTTTCTTGGTGAGAGCACATGTTTAATGATGAAATGATAATTCTGCATGAATTTTAATTAAACAATCCATATGAGTTTGTTTCATTACAGAGAAAACTCTTGAGTTTATATGGTGTTGAGTTAGTTAGTCGTGTGAACAAAATTAGACATGTGTGTGTAATGTAAGCTAATTTTGCAATCACTGTGGTTTCGTAGAATTGCTTTATATATCATGTATTTGGTAGTTTAAGAATAAGACTGAGAGTCTGTTCGAGGACGCAGAAAGCTATAAGTGTGGGGTGGTGATCTTAGGTACATTTATGTGCCTAATAGCAAATAAAACCCATAATTCATTAGTCAATTTGAGAGCAAATTCCTAGAGTTTAGTTAATATTTTTTCATATTTGTGTATTGTTGTAACCAACCAAAATGATTAGACACTTTCAAGGCTAATTGAGAAAGAATGGACATTCAAAATATAATCGGATTGAAAGTGGAGCTCGAAGGAGAAGTTGGGAACAAAATGTGAAGAAAATGCATCATAAAGAAGTGTGCCCGCATCGCACACTGAGCTTCAGTAATTTAATTCCATCACTTGGAATTTATTTGACTCAGCAGTGTGGTGTGTGCTAGGTCCACGTCGCGGACTTGATTTTGGATAGAACAAATTTCCACTGACACAGAAAATGAAAAATTGCACTAAACTGAACCAAGTCTGCATCACAGACTTCAGTGCACTTATTTTAACTCCATATTTTTGGTGCTATAAATAGCACCTTTACACACTTTATTAAAAAGTAGATCAGATAATCGAATTTGGACTGAAAGAGAGCAAGGAAGAACTACTTATGGGTGATATTTTCTTTTTTTTCTTTCAATTAAATTCAAGTTTTTATGTCATTAATGATTTATGTAATTAGTTACAAATTATGAGTGGCTAAATCACCTTGTTCTTAGATTATATCCACAAGATGAAGGTTTAAATCTTATTTTTTATGGTTGAAAATGGGTTTTTGTAAGTGATTACTCTTATATTCTTTTTCTGATTATTTTAATGCTTGATCACCATTAGAAAAAATTTATTGTCCACCTGGAAATCGAAAGACAAAAAGTGGATAGAACACTAGAATATAGGGAGCATATTTGTCCTAGAATTTCCTAGAATAATTTATGTGTAGAATGACCATGACACATATCTATACACCATATTTGATTACTAAATAGGATGACATGATTAATGCATTTTTGTTGGTTCATGCTTACCTCCGCTCAACGATGTTGTTAGGTTGTCAACAAAAGTAGGTAATTAGAGGTCGGAAGATCATAATTGTAAAATTAACCCTGTAAATCAGTAATCGAAAGACCCATTGGATACCAAAGTAAAGGATGTTAGACCGAAAATCTATAAGTGCTACAACCCTGGGATTCTTCCTTAAATTGATAAATTTTTCTAATATCTTTGAATCATTTTCTTATATTGGTTTTAGTTATATCCCATAATTTTGTACATTGGAACATTTTTAAGATTCTCTAAAGCTACCACGTGATCCATGTTATCCATGACATTATCTAAAGATCCTAAGGAATGGAAGATGTAATTCCCCATATCTTGCATAGAATAGTTCTATATGAAGTAGTGATGGTTTGAAATAGGTTTGGAAGGATTTAAAATAAGGGTTCGAGGCCAAATAATTTGTCACGGTAATCGACCTACTTGCTTAAGCTACTGGTTTGTATGTCTTACATAATTAAGCTACTTGAGCACACGTCTATCTTAAGTAGCAAGGGTCACACAGGTTCTTAAGGTAAGACTAATTGCTAACCTACTAAAAAGAACAAGTAGGTGATGCACCTACTTAGAATGTGTGGACTGCATTTAAATAAAAAAAGGCAAGTAGGTGATGCAGCTACTTACGAACTTATGGAAGGAATTAAGGAGGTTATGCACCTACTTTCTTAAAGTAATGGACAAGACTATTTTGGGATGCGAGATAGAGATTTTTATTCTCAATTTTAATTAATACACGAATTAGTTATAGATTTTATTTGGTCTAGATTATTAAGTAGGGATTAGGGATTAATTGAGATTAATTAAGTTAATTAGACTTCTAAGTGAGACCCACTAAGACATGTGGTAGAATGTGATTGAAGGGTGGATGATAGTAGGATATATGTCCACAATGGACACATGTCAAAGCTGGACACGTGTCACTCTTAGGGGCAGCCATGGATGACCATGGGACACATGTTAAGGCTGGACATGTGTCACTCTTAGGGACTGTATATATAATGAAAAATTAATGGCTGAAAGCTTATTTTAGCTCATTCTTCTTTGAGGAAAATATAGAGAAAAAGAAAGAGAGTTCAAGCCATGGCAACTCACGGCCATGGCTGAGCAAAGCAAGCTCCAAAATTCCGATCCCCACACTAATTTTATAAGGTATTTTCAACCAATTGGAGGTGATTAACAACGTGAATTAATCATTGGAGTAGCAAGAAGACCTAACGTGCAATCCACACATTTCGGCCAAGTTGAGAATCCAAGTTGTTAAGGTAAGAATTAATCATTTTCTATACATTTTAGGATGAATTTCGACATGTTGTAAATGTGTAAATGTGAATTGGAGGTATGAAATTATGTATGTTAGCATTGGAAGGTTGTTAAAGCCGTGTAGGGGCTGTTTCATTTGGAAATGGTGAATCAATTTTAATTAATGTTTTGGTTTTTGTTGTCATGAGTTATATAATGAAAATGGAAGAATTTGATATTTCAAGTTGGAGTTGTAATTGTAACGTATGGCTATTTGTGTTGAATTGAAAAATTAAGTGTGGTTACGATTATACATTATATGGTTATAATTGTTGGTGTTGTTCTAATCTAAAGATAATGGATTAATCTTGATTAATGTTGTAGTTGTTATTGCCATTGGTTATATGATGAAAGTGAAGGAATTTGATATTTAAAATTACAATTGTATTATATTGAGAATGATCTGGGTTGGTTGTGTTGTTGTTCTTGCTGAATTGAAGGACTAAGAATAGTTAAAGCTATAGTGTTGTTGTAATTGTTGGACTGTTGTAAGGTCATCCGATGAAGTGTTGTGGCTATAGATTATTAAGAGTAAATTGATTACGTCATAGTCGTTATGTTAAAGATTATAGAACATCGTAATGTGTGGGCTGATTTGGAATAGTGTGTGGCTGTTTTGAAATATTCTTGAATCTTGCCTTGGCTAACTTTAATATAGAACTTGAACGTGTGGTTGTTGATATTGACTGGGTTGTTATGTAGTTGGTTTGAATATAAGGGAAATGTCGCCTAATTTTCTAGAAATGAGCTGCTAATGTTGGAGTGCGTTTTGAAACCTTTCTGTAGCTTAACCATAGTTCTTGACGTCTTAATATAGGTTGAGACACTATTGGGCAGCATATGCATGTTGTGTGGCGAATAAGCACCGAAGGTATGCAAATCCTATCCCTTCTTTATTTTGGCATATCTCAGACGTAAGTTATGAATGATATGAGCTTTGGGGTAATTCCATTCATAAGTTCTAAACATGATTCATGATCCTTATTCACTTCTAGATGTTAAAACTCTTAAAGTAGTTGAGCTACTTCCCTCGAGCCTTCTATATGTTGAATAGTAGTTAGATGTATAAGCTCATATTCCTAAGGACTCTACAATGACAAATGTCTCTGATTCCATAAGTTGTTTCGGATTATCTTAATACATGCCTATGATTCCTGAGGCTCCATTTGATATGGTCCATAGTGATATTCAAAAGGTACTTGAGATTACTACTGTCTTAATTTTCAAATGATGGTTCATTTTGATTATTCAGTTGAGTCTCAGGCAATGATCTTATTGTATATGGTTGCTCATGATATTCTACTCGTGCATACTATTATTATCTCTTTCACCAATTCTGGGGCTGGGTATGTTATCGTGCACATCTTTGTTACATCTTCACCGAGTACCTCACTAGAGGGCCGGGTATGCTATATGATGATATAATGATGCAATGATATGGTTATGGCATCGAGTCCCATGATGGGCCGGGTATGGTATACATGTACACGACTTTATTCATCGAGTCACTTATTAGAGGGCTGGGTACGGTATAGTATATGTATATGATGATACGATTATGGCACCAAGTCCCATAATGGTCCGGCTTCGGTATATGATAATGATATGCATGATTTGCTTCGTAAGGCACATGTACAGTGAGTTCTTGATTATAATAATTGTCTCCTGGGCTCTCTACTTCAGTTATGATCTTTCCTATTGTATTTCATGCTTTACATACTCAGTACATATCTTGTACTGACCCCTTTCCTTGGGGGGGAGGGGAGGGGGCTGCATTTCATGCCCACATGTACAGGTACTAGCTTCGATGATCCACCAACCTAGGATTCCTATTCAGCTATCTTGGAGTGCTTCTTTGTATCGGAGCCTAGACTTTTGGTATAGATCCCTTTTTGATGTGTATATATGTTTAATTCAGGGGTATAGCGGGGCCCCCTGTCCCACCATATGATGTTGCTGATATTCTTAGAGGGTGTAGACATATGTGTGGGTTGTGTGTATATGTGTTCGGTTATGCATATATGACTTGTATTTTGGGATGTTGTATGTAGTGACAGCCTTGTTGGCTCATGTATTATAACGTTTTAATTGATTGTGATTCCTCAAGAGACAAGTTGCCCTGATACATGTATGTAACGCTTGAGATGACATCCTATTTTCACAAAGCCTCCATATTGTATTTGGTTTCAGTTTGACGATGTCTATTAGATATGCACACGAGTGCCCAACTCAAGTACTAGTCACGGCCTAAGGGGTTGGGTCGTGACATTTTTTGTATAATCATTTTAGATATAAATGAACTCAAATCCTCGAAAACATGCATGAATAATTTGATTCATTGAAAATCTAACCAACGCCTAATTAAATTTTCCTATGGGTTCGATATCCGGCTCTTAAAAAGGGTCACTATATTACTATTGAGACCGCGTACACTTGCGTGTGTATTTGGACATAACAATAAGCTAACACACACCGAGAATCAGAGATGTCAAGTCGAATCATCCGGTTAGCTAAGGACCAGATGTCCAAAGCTAATGGTCGCTCCACGGTAGAAAGGCAGGCTAGAAAACCCATACTCACTGCCCTTCGGCTCAAGGCATCCGCTACTACATTCACCTTGCCCGGATAGTAGAGAATAGAGAGATCATAGTCCTTCAGGAACTCAATCTAGCGGCGCTGCCTTGAATTAAGATCCCTCTGGCTCATAATGTACTAAAGGCTCCTGTGATCAGTGTAAATCTTGCATCGATTTCCATACACGTAGTGCCTCCAAATCTTAAGCGCAAAAACTACCGCCTTTAATTCCAAATCATTAGTAGGGTAGTCGAGCTCATGCACCATAAGGTTCCTCGATGCATAAGCAATAACTACGCGCTGCTGCATCAGTACACAACCCAAACCAACATCGGATGCATCACAATAAGCAGTGAATCCCTCTCCCTCAACTAGAAGAGTCAATATAGGAGCGGTGGTAAGCAACTCCTTAAACCTTAGAAAGCTCCTCTCACACTCCTCCGACCACACATACGGGACATCCTGGCGAGTCAACCAAGTCAGAGGTGTCGCTATAGTAGAAAACCCCTCAATAAAGCATTTGTGGTACCTTGCCAATTTGACAAAGCTACGAATCTCAATCACAAAGATGGGCTTGGCCCAATCACAAACAGCCTCAATCTTCGTCGGATCTACCATGATGCCATCCTTGGACACCACATGCCCCAAGAATGCTATGGACTCAAGCCAAAACTCGCACGTGGAGAACTTGGCATAAAGTTGCTGATCTCTCAATTTTCTAGAGCACTACTCTCAAATGTTGCTCATGCTCATCCCGACTTTATGAGTATGGTGGGGAAGAAGGCCCTCCCTACTTCAAGCTCTCTTTCAAGTACTCATCGGTCGAGTCAAGAATGTCATCGATGAAGACTATGATGAATGAGTCCAAGTATGGCCTAAACACTAGGGTCATTAAGTCCATGAATGCGACAGGAGCATTAGTCAACCCAAAAGACATCACTAGGAACTCATAGTGGCCGTAAGGAGTCCTAAATGCGGTCTTAGGGACGTCCGCTTCCCTAATCCTCAACTAGTAGTAGCTGGATCTCAAATTGATCTTAGAAAACACCACGACATCTTGAAGCTGGTCGAATATGTCATAAATCCTAGGCAAAAGGTAACGGTTCCTCACCATCACCTTGTTCAACTGCCTGTAATTGATGCATATCCACATAGTACTATCCTTCTTCTTAACGAACAGGATTGGGGCACCCCAAGGTGATACATTAGGACAAATGAATCCTTTATCCAAGAGATCCTGAAGCTGAACACTTAGCTCCTTGAGCTCTGTGGGGACAATATGGTACGGTGGGATGGAAATAGGATGAGTACCCGAATCTACTTCAATAGAAAAGTCAATATCACGGTCAGGAGGGAGGCCAAGTAGATCGGCAAGAAACACATCTACAAACTCTCAGACTATAGGTACTGAATCAACTGTAGGGCCCTCCCTACTCATATCTCTAACACAAGCTAAGTATGCCAAACACCTGCTAGCCACTGGCCTCCAAGCCCGAACAAAGGAAACCACACCAACTGGCTTGCAACTGCAAGAGCCCTGCCACACCACCAGCGGAATACCAAGCATGCTAAGGTAACAATATTGGCATAGAAATCCAAGACCACATAGTGAGGGGATAATCATTCCATGCCTAAAATCAAACCAAAATCCCCCATATCCAGCGAAATGAGATCAACCCTCCTATCATGCTCTTGAATGGTCACTACATAGGATCTAAGGACATAATCTACAACTAAAGAATCGCCTACCGGGGGTGAAACACGCAACGAATCAACTAAGGGCTCCAGGCTCATACTCAGTCGAGGGGAACAGTATATAGATATATCAGAATAAATGGAACCGGGATCAAATAAAGCGGATGCAAGATGATGGCATAATAAAATCCTACCTGTGATTATATCATTTGAGGCCTCAGCCTCTACTCTAGCTAAAGCTGCATAGAAGTGGTCCTGGGCTCCTCTACCCTACGCATCAACTCTGCCTCTTGACCTGCCTTCTCAGAGACCTCTCTGTGCACCCTGATGACAACCCCTACGGTCGTGGCCCTAGTATCTACCTGGAATTAGAGGTGCTGGCACTAGTGAAGGTCTATTTGCCTATTGAGATAGTAAGTCTAGCCTAAGGTAAGGGTTCTTACGGGACCAATGATCTAGCTCCCCGCAATTATAGCACCCCATGAGTGTCTGCTGAAAGTGGGAGGTTAACTACCTCAGTCAAAAGAACCCATCTGCGAACCACCTTGGTCCTGACTCAGACTAGCACTAGAGACAACATGATGGTGTTGATCACCCTCTAAAATCTTAAGAGAGGCCTGGAAGGGGCGACTGGATTGACCCGACTAAAATCTCTAAAGAGATCTGTCATAAGACTCCTAGAGTCTAAAGCAATGCCCGTCATGGCTATCCTCCTACCTAACTCTTTTGTCTTTTACCCCTTGGGCCTCGAGATAGAGCTATTCAAGTATGTGGGCATGGTTTACCACCTCTACAAATGAGTAGCCCACTGAGACTAAAGACTGAGTCTCAATCCTCAACTAGAGCCTCAATCCTCCAATGATGCACCAAACACTGTCCTCCTCTATAGGTAAGATCATGGTGGCATGTCTGGAGAGCTCAAGGAATTGGGCCTCGTACTCTGATATGGTCATAGATCCCTGCTCCAATCATTAAAAATGATCTCGGAGATGATCTATGATGCTCCTGGATAAACCTAGCCAAAAAGGTCTTTAAAAACTCAACCCACATCACCAGTAGGGACCCAGCTAGCCTGGTCCCTAAGTATGTATTCCACCACTGTCGGTCGGGACCGTCTAGGTCATAAACAGTGAAGTCCACTCCTCTTGACTCTGCTAGACCCAAGGTCTGCAGCCAAAAAACCTTGGCGGTGATAGTCTAAGGAACACTCTGAGCATCTTTTGCTCCCTAAGAGGTATGACACCCTCAAAATCATCTGGCTGAGCGGCAGGTGTTGGTGTCTACTGGTCGACTGGTGCCTCTAGTGCAATCTGGTCTTGCAAAACTGGAGCAACTAGAGCTGAGGCCTGCCACATACCCCTAATAGCAGCAAATATTTAGGTGAACATCGCTTGTAAGTTTAGATCTGCAGCTGGCTCGAGGTGTGGCTGAGCTAGTCTCGGGCCCACCAGCTACTGATGTAATAGAGCTACTGGTGGCTCCACCTCTAGCTCTAGAGTCTACTCTCGATCCCAACCTAGTGCTACAGCCCTAGCATGACCTCGAAGTTGGCCCTTACCTCCAGAACATGTATGAGCCATCTTGTAAAAAAGTGGAGCAAGTGAGATTTCTAGAAACCAATAAGACACACACTGTACGACAGTGATACAAAAGAGACACATTCTTAAAGACATCATGTAGCCTTTCGAAGATAAGTCACGGTCATCTCCATACTGATATGCAGTACTCTACTAGATGTTAGCTCTGTACAAGTGAGACCGGTGAACCTGGGGATCTGATATCAACTTGTCACAGCCTGATTTCTCATGTCATGACGGCGCCTACTATGACCCACTAGTAGGCGAGCCAACCCATATCTCAAAACTGTGAGTAATGGTATGTCAATACAATCTAAAATAGTAAAGTAATAATAAGAGCATACATGAACAGGCAGAAGCAACTAAATATATATAAACAAAAAGGATCCCTCCCAGAACCTGAAAGTCACATGTACAGAGCTACTAGTAAAAAGAGTACAAGTCCAAAAAGTGGACCACGGGAACAAAGGTATCTCAAAAAGTAAAAAAAAAAGAAAATGTACATACAGAGGGAGACGGGTAAATCTAAGATGCAATGTGCTTACCCTTTTCTCAAATAACAACCATAGCTAGCTCGAATCAACACTAGTAGTTAGTACTTAAACCTGCATCACGAAAATAGATGCAGAGTATAGTATGAGTACCAACACAATAGGTACCCATTAGGCGTCATAGGCTGACTGAGAAAGATAAGCAAAAGTAAACTGAAATGCGAGTAAAAGATCACAACCAAAGACAGAGAATAAAGTAAATGCATGTATGTATACGAGCGTACTAACAAGCAAATAGAAAGAATCTAACTAAATATGCCGAGCTCCCATAAACCCAACAGGTACACTCGTGTACAAGTATAGAGTAACCACCTGCATGGACTCCCATAATCCCAACAAATGAAAGAATAGCTGCAGGAAAATAAACAGAGCCAAAAGGATTTGAATAATATCTCCATCTCCTGGACTTGAATCGTACCATTCCCAACTCAAATACCTTAATTCAAAACTGAGAGTAGATGAAGACATTGAACTGAAGATTCGACCGGGTAACTGTATCTAATGAGTTGATATGGGTCAGCTAGACCACGAACTTCGACCGGTACTTGTAGACAAGGGTCAAACACGAGTAAGCTAGACTACATACTTTAATCGGGTAACTATAGCTAAGGAGCCGAATACAAGTAAGCTGGACCACAGACTTTAACCTGGTAACTGTAGCTAGGGGAATGAACCGAATTAGAATCAGTGACCAACTATGCATCATGGGGATACCCCAAAATCGAGTGTCACCAATGCACCACTCCATCCTAAAGCAAATATAACACGAATCATTGAGAAGACTCCCAAGAATCAAGAACCAAGCAATATAGGACCAATAGGAGAATAGGGCATTATGGAGGTAAGGTCACAAGCTGTGTTACCACCTAGCTAAATCTCATAATATCAGACTCAAGTCTGCTATATCAGTCTATCTGGAATTAACCATCCAAAACTACATTGGAGAAGTTCGCCCAATGGAACCAAACTCGCACAAATCTAAGTCAATCACTAATCTAAGCCTAGACTAACGCCCAAAATGCTTCCAACATATAACCACAGGCATAGCATTCACCACAAGGAATGGATGATCAACATTAATAGGAGTCATGCTTAAACTGTCCAATAATTTTTTCCTGAAAAAAACACCTAGGGCATGGAATCTAGGAATTTAGCTGCTCGACACCCAAACCCCTCCAAACTCATACAATTCAATATACAATTGCCTAAACATGTTCAGTCTCATGAGGGGAAAATCCTAGCCTACTTATAGGCCTATCGCGCACGTTCCAACTTACGAAACTAGAGCTTCTTCGTTCGGCCTCCGAATGCTATCACACTATCAACAATAGAATCACAACGTTAATATGGTCATTATGAAAATAAAATTATCAAATTCAGAGACGGCCTAATTTTGGGGTCCAAAATGGGAAATATGGGGTCCACATCCAAAATTCTAGAATTGACCCCAAAAACTAGTCTAAAGCATCACCCCAAACCTCATAAATCAATTTGATAAATAGTTCAGGGTTGTTAAATGACACGAAACGGGCATGTAATGAAAATCCCACAGTCAAGCTAAAAAAACATCTATGGCAGCTTATAAAAGCAGAAAAATTCTCAAAAATAGAATACCCACAACCCAAATCAAACACACTACGATGTTCTCTTGCGGAAAAACTCACAAGTTAGCCTCATAAATTACAAAAAATAAAGCTCATATAATCAATATACAAACTTTGAAAGTTCAACAAAAATTCAATTCGTAGATCACTAAAATAGTAGCTAATTATGTGAATTTACCTCACATGCAGCTTCCCCTCAAGTGTTTGAGCTCACCAGCGGATTTCCCATGAAATTCTCTTAAATTTAGACCCTTAAATAGTTAATTTTAGTTGATAAATGGAGGAGAAATCAAAGTTGGAATTTTAGAAGTGATGTTGAAATCATCCTTGGTCTTTTATTAAAAGACTAGGACTTTAGTTAGCATGCTTAGCCTTCGCAAATACCGTCAAAGGCCCGCGAACACGGAGGAAAAGACTTACACCTCTGTGAAGGCGACTAAGGCTTCACGTACATGGAGACCAATTTCCTGGACATTAGTGAATGCGGCTAAGGGCCTATGATCGCGGAAAACAATTTTGGATGCACCAGATATCTGCTAAAAAACTGATATTTCTCAAGTTCAAATATTTTGATGGGGTGCTCGGAATTCATTTAGAATCCCGTGCGTCTAAATGAGATATGCTACCCCATAAAATTCAATATTATGAACTCAATGGAGCTGTCAAAATTTCTATACAGGGTCATTACAACTGAAAGTGGGTCTCACACTCAAGAGCCATTTTGAGCCAAAATTCACAAGGGGCCTCGGGATTACATTGGAAGCCACAAGAAGAGAACAAAGGGTCGTTCTAGACCAAATGTGATATTCCGAAACTAAACACACTGTCAGAATTTTTATCCAAGTGCATATTCCAAAAATATTGATCAAAGTCAACTACAGGCCAAATTTCAAAGGCAAGAAAGCTAATAATGGTCCTAAACTCATATCGATTGCTAGGTACTCATGCCAACTATGATACTAGCCTAATTTAGCCATTCTAGAGCTAATGGAATCATTAGAATTCCATTCTGAAGTCATTTTCCTAAAGTTTATACTGAAGTCAACTTTTCAAGTTATAAAAGCTCTAAAATAGGGAAATGGGCCTAAAACTTAAACAAAAGATCAAGCGACCAAACATTCAGTGCTAGTAAATCATAAATGCCTTGGGGTCGCTATAGAAAGGGTTTAAATGATGGAGTGAATGCTTAAATTCAAAAAATGACCTGGAGGGTTATTACACTCAAAAAGTGCAAGAAAGGTCGTTCTATACATAATTTGATATTCCAAAGCTAACCATGCTGACGTAATTCTCATTCCAGCATGTTTACCAAGAATATAGTCCAAGATCAAACTTAGGACAAAACTTAAAAGCTAAAATGCCTAATGGCACAAACTCCTACCAGAAGTCTAAGGATTCGAGTTGATTATGCTATTAGCCTAAAATGACCATTCCAGAGTTGATGGAACCGTCAAAATTCCATTCAAATGTCAGTTACCTGAAGTTTTGATCGAACTCAACTATTCATGTTTTAAAAGCTTCAAATCATAGAAACAGGCAAAAATACCAAATGAACAACTAGAGAACCAAAAAGTAAGTGCCAATATGTCATAAATGACTTGGGGTCTCTATATGAATGCTCTAAATAACAAAAATGAGGTGCATTCACATAAATTACCTAGAGTGTCATTATAACACCTACTACTAAAAAGGACTTTCATCCGCGAAAGTAAAAGTGTAGAAGTACCTGAAGGCTCAAATAAGTTGGGAAATTGCTTCTGCATCTCTTGCTCGGTCTTCCAAGTAGCCTCCTCTATTGGATGGTGCCTCCAATGAACCTTAACCATAGGAATGGCTATCTAATGCAACTATTAAGGTGTTAATGATGTAAATTTACTGTTCGGAGTTTCACCAATAGGGTAACAAGCAGCCACTACATTTTTAGCCGCGTCAAGGAACTTCTGAGGCGAGTTTTGGCGAGTTTTGGCAAGGTATGGTTCTCCCTTTTGGGTTGAAGTTAATGATGTTGTTATGGAGTATATTACATGTGTTAAATGAATCTGGAAGTAGGAAAATTTCATAAGTATACTTGATGTGAGAAATAAACTAAATTGAAGTCGTTCTAGTTAAATCGAAGTCGAGTAATGTGTTGTGGTTGTGGTGCTGCAGTTGGAGATGGTTTGGTTACGTGCTAAAGGACTGTAAATAGTTTTAAAATGGGTGTGGGTGCTTCTGATTTTAGTCACATAGCCCTCTGGTTCGTGTGGTTAAAGGTTTTATGAAATGGAGATAGAAAACCTTATTTTGGTATCGTGGTTTTGGGCGAGTTGTGTAGAACTTGTATTGCGTCGTATTTGAGTGATTTTATTGTATATAGCTGCTGGATGTTGTTGTTAATATGGATTCTAAGATTAGAATTTGTATAGGGAAAGTTATACGGGAGATGCTGCCCGATTTCCGCTAACTTCGGAATGAGTAATAAACTAGTCGAAGGAAATGGATAAGGAAATGATTCCTATGGATACTTGGTTGTAGATTTGGAAATTAGAAAGTGAAAGGTTATTAATCTTAGTATTACTTTCATGTTAATAGGTTAAGGAGATAACGAGGCAAGCTGGATTACAGTTAATCCATAAAAAGGTATGTAAAGCTACCCTTCTTTTCTCTTGATATGTTTGACATAAGTTATGATGTTATGATGAGATATTTATGGTACCGAGTCCCTTGATGGGCCAGGTATGATATATGTGTATAATTATCGAGCCAAAAATTCCTTATCATATGTTACTATCTAAGGATCGGGTCGTACATTCCTCGGCACATATTTATATGACGACTACATGAAGGAAAGTAGAGACTATGTAAAGCTTATCCTCTCTCTTCTTTTAGCATGTCTTAGATGTAAGTAAAATATGATACAAACTATGGGATAACTCCATTCCTAAGTTTTGAATGTAGTTTATGTCTCTTATTTACTTTTGGATGTCAAACTCTTGAAATAGTTAAGCTACGTTCCTTGCACCTTCTATATGTTAAGAAGTAATGGAGGTAAAAGCTCATAGCCTTAAGGACTACATGGTAACGGGTGTTTTTGATTCCATAAGTGGTTAGCATTAACTTAATACATGTCTATGGTCTCTGAGATCCCAATTTATAGGGCCCCTAATGGCATTAAGAGGGCACCTAAGATGATAACATTACTACTCTGGTCCTCAGACGATAGCTCACTCTTCTTATCCTATTGAGTCTTAAACGATGATTTAAATTATGTATGGTTTCTCACTACTCTGCTCATGCATACTGTAATACTTCTATCACCGAGTCCCAGGATGGATACATAATCGTGCATAGTTTAGTGCATTGTCTACCAATTCCCTTGTTAAAGGGTCGGGTACACTACATAATAATATGATTGTTCACTACGCCCCTCACTAGAGGGCTGGGTATGTATGTATATATATGATGATGTGATGTGATAAGGTGATGATGGTCCTACAAGTATTTGTTTCACCGAGTCCCTAAGGTGGGAGAGGCTATAATATGTGATATGAGTATGCATGATTTTATGATTCACAAGGTACCAGTGGTTCCTTGGATACCATATTTGACTCCTGAGTCTCTACTCCAACTGTGTTCTCATTTATGATATGTTATGATTTATATACTCAGTACATATATTGTACTGACCCTCTCTTTCCTCGTGGGGGCTACATTTCATGCCTGTAGGTACAAACGCACGTTTTAGAGACCCACCAGCTTAGGACTCCAATCAGCAAGTTGGGAGAAGCTCCATTGTATCGGAGCCTAATTTTGGTACTGGTCCCTTGATGTATATACTTGTTTTATTATTTAAATTTACGGTGGGGTTCATGTTCCGCCATATGTTATCGTTCATACTCTTAGAGGTTTGTAGATATGTGTGTGGGTTATTTACCAGTTCGTTTCAGTTGTGTCTATATGACGTATTATTAATATTGGTACATTATAGCAGCCTTGTCGGTTTGCATGCTCTTTCATGGTATGATGCAAATAAAAGAGGCCATGTGTATAAGAAAATACGATCACAACTGGAGTTCTTGTATACTGTACTCATATCTCATAGTTAGGTATATGGGGGTCCAAGTCAGACCCCAGCCTGTGGTATTAGAGTAGTTCTTCCTTGGAATGTCTACAGACCATGTCTAGTAGAGTCTTGTTTATTGGTGTGTTGTACACCATATCTATAGATAGGAGGCTACAGGGAATTTAGGATGTTACCATGTTTTATATCTAAGATCGTGCAATAGAGCTATGTTATCAGGACAATCCCCCCACTAACATACCACTATGTTTACAGTGATGCCTCCAAGGAAAGCAACAACTGCCCAGAAGGGAAAGTCTGTAGAAGGAGAAACTAGTCATACCCCGAGTTACTAGGGCCCATGCCCAGTCTATTCTAGGAATTGTGCTCCATTCTGCGAGCTCTACTACACTGCCGCCTCTAAAGGATATTGGGGTAGCAGCAGCTACAAATCCTGAAAATCCAGTACCTGAGCCTCCAGTCCCATAGCCAGGGGCAGAAGATAGGGCGATGAAAGATACAGTGTAGTTGCTAACCGAACTAATGGCAGGGCAGGCCCATAGGCACCGACTAGATGATATAAATAGATAAGACAATTTAAGGGTTCGCGACATTCTATCCTGTAACCCCCCAGAGTTTTATGGGTCAAGGCCTGCAGATGACCCACATGAGTTCACTCGGCAAATGCAATGTACATTGTGAATCATTAGGGCCTCGGAGACTGAGTTAGTTGAACTGGCTTCATATCGGCTGCATGATATAGCTACTAACTGGTATGAGTCTTAGGAGTTATTGAGGGGCGATAATGCTCCTCTGGCAGAATGGGATGAGTTTTTAGAAGCCTTTCTTGGCCATTTTCTACCTCTAGAAATAAGACTAGCCAGAGTTGATAAATTCCTACAATTGAGGTAGAATGGTAGGAGTGTTCGATATTACAGCCTCGAGTTTGACTCATTGGCACGATACGCACCCACAATTGTAGTTGATATAGAAGATAGAGCGCATTGTTATGTGATGGGATTGTATCTCTATTTGGTTAATAGTTGTATAGCTGTGGCTTCTCAGCCAGGCATGAATATTGCCTGGGTATAGGCATATGCCCAAGGGGTAGAAGAGCGGCATAGAGGGCGTCAGTTCGATAGAAGTTATGATAAAGGCCAACAAAATAGGGTACTAGGTTGGTTAGTTATCCGGGGGAACTTCGCAGCGGGCAGCCCCAACAGCATGGTAGATATCTTTCGCAGCCAGTGCAGAGTGTGCCCCTACAATTTCTAGGTGATATATTTAGGAGCATTAGGTATTTGGGGGCCGGTCAAGGCTCCAGGGTGTTAGGTACACAGGCAAATCGGGGTTCCAATCAATTAAGACCACCATTGCCCTAGTGTCCCCATTGTGGTAAACCTTATTTTGAAGACTGTCATTGGACTACAGGTGGTTGTTTTAGTTGTGGCCGTCAAGGCCATGTTATAAGAGAGTGTCCATTCAGGGGTACTCCAAGTAGCACAGCTTAGCCTAATGGATCGATTGTTGGTTCTTCTTCTTCGATAGCTATGCACCCTATGGGGCGGGGTATGCAGACACCAGCAGGCCATGGTAGAGACCGTGGTAGAGCTTCCAGTTTAGCAGCCCTTCTAATTGCATATATGCCTTGGCCAGTAGACAAGACCAGGAGGCATCTCTAAATGTGGTCACAGGTATATTATCAATCTTCTCTTAGGACGTACATGCATTGGTGGATCCAGGCTCTACCTTATCATATATATCTCTTTTTGTTGCTAGTAGAATTGAGATAAAACCTGAGTTAATAGAATCATTTGAGGTAGCTACACCAATAGAGGACTTTGTTGTAGTAAAGCAGGTATACAGAGACTGGCCGGTAGAGGTATACAGACGTCATACCCTAGCTAATTTAATAGAGTTAGATATGATGTAGTTTGATGTAATTATAGGTATGGACTAGTTAGCTTCTTGTCATGACAACGTAGATTGTAGAAATAAAGTGGTTCAGTTCTAGTTCCTAGATGAGCCAATTATCAAGTGGGTAGGAAACACAGCATCGCCGAGGGGTAAATTCATTTCATACCTTAAGGCAAGAAAGATGGTTAGAAAAGGGTACATTTATCATTTCGTTCATGTACAGAACCTGGAAACAGAGGTACCAACTCTCCAGTCAGTGCCAGTAGTCAATAAGTACCCAGATATGTTTCCCGATGAACTCCCAGGTCTTCCTCCTAAACGGGAGATACAGTTCACAGTGGATGTATTACCAGATACTCAGCCCATCTATATACCTCTGTATAGAATGGTACCTGCAGAATTGAAAGAACTAAAGGAGCAGCTGAAAGACTTGTTGGAAAAAGGCTTCATTAGGCCCAGCACATCACCATAGGGAGAACCGGTACTATTTGTGAGGAAGAAGGATGGGACGCTGCGAATGTACATTGATTATAGGCAGCTGAACAAGGTAACAATAAAGAACAAATATCCCCTCCCCAGGATTGATGACTTATTTAACCAGTTGCAGGGTGCCAAGTGGTTCTCAAAGATAGATCTAAGGTCAGGCTATCACCAGGTACAGGTAAGGGAAGTAGACATTCCAAAGAATGCATTTAGAACCCGATATGGCCATTATGAGTTTAGGGTAATGTCATTTGGGCTAACAAATGCTCCAGTAATATTTATGGACTTAATGAATTGGGAGTTCAAGTCATTCCTTGACTTATTCGTGATTGTCTTTATGGATGATATTCTGGTCTATTCACGATCAAAGGAGGAATATATGGACCATTTATGGATGGTACTTGGGGTCCTTCGACACCAGAAATTGTATGCTAAGTTCTCTAAATGTGAGTTTTGGTTGACTTTAGTAGCATTTCTGGGGCATGTCATTGGAACCGATGGTATTCAAGTAGATACGCAAAAGATTGAGGCCATGAAAGCTTGGCCGAGACCTACAACACCTACGGAGGTGCATAATTTTCTAGGGCTAGCAGGGTACTACAGGAGATTCATAGAAAAGTTTGCTTCTATTTTAGTGCCTTTAACAAGGCTAACCAAAAGGCGGCTAAGTTCCAATGGACCGAAGCTTGTGAATGCAGCTTTCAATTATTGAAAGATAAGTTGACCACAACCTCTGTCCTAACCCTTCCTGAGGGGCCAAATAGCTACGTTATTTATTGTGATACTTCCGGGGTTGGCTTAGGTTGTGTACTGATATATTATGATAAAGTCATAGCCTATGCCTCCTGGCAGCTCAAGAAGCACGAGAAGAATTACCCTACCCATGACTTGAAGTTAGCAGCAGTAATCCATGCATTAAAAATATAGAGACATTACTTATATGGCGTGTTTGTCGATATTTACATGGACTTTAGAAGCCTCTAAAATATCTTCAAGCAAAAGGATTTGAACCTACGGCAAAGAAGGTGGTTAAAGTTGCTAAAGGATTATGATGTTGATATCTTATACCACCCAAGAAAAGCAAATGTGGTAGAAGATGTACTCAGCCATAGATCAATGGGTAGCTTGCCAGATGTACAACCAGAACGGAAAGAGATGGTCTGCGAGATTTTCTAGTTAGCTAGCCTCAGAGTTCGTTTAGCTGATTCGGATGAATGTGGGGTTTTTATTCAATAAGTTGTGGGGTCCTCGATCATAGAAGAGGTAAAATAATGCCAATATGAGGACCCTGCCCTAGTATAGTACAGGGATGCAGCTCTTCAAAAGGGAAAGACTCCATTCAAGATCACACTTGACAGAGTGTTGAGGTATGAGGACAGAATATGCATGCCTGACATTGTGGGGCTGCGGCAAAAGGTGAGGTGATGGGAGAAGCACATTGTGCTCGCTATGCTATTCACCTAGGGTCGACAAAGCTTTACCATAACCTTAGATATATATATTGGTGGGATGGCATAAAGAAATACAGCCGAATTCGTAGCCCAATGCCTAATTTACAAACAAGTTAAAATCGAGCATTAGAAGCCTAATGGACTACTACAGGAGATGGAGATCCCGATGTGGAAATATGAAGTGATTAATATGGATTTAATTACAGGCTTACCTCTCACTCTCCGAAAGCATGATTCCATATGGGTTATTGTGAATAGGCTGACAAAATCAGCTCACTTCCTCCCAGTCAGGACTACATACTCAGCTGAGGATTACACGAAATTATACATCAAAGAAGTAGTAAGATTTCATGGGGTCCCACATCTATTATCTCCGACAGAAGAGCTCAGTTTACTGCTCACTTTTGGAGATCATTCTAAGAAGGTTTAGGAACACAGGTGAGTCTTAGTACAGTATTTCATCCTCAGACTAATGGACAGGCCGAGTGTACTATTTATACATTAGAGGAAATGTTATGGTCCTTTGTTATTGATTTCAGAGGTAGCTGGGATGACCATTTGCCACTGGTTGAATTTCCCTATAATAATAGCTACCACTCTAGCATCCAAATGGCCCCATATGAGGCCTTGTATGTAGAAAGTGTAGGTCACCTATTGGTTGGTTTGATATTAGTGAAACACAACTAATAGGACCAGACATGATTAAATAGGCGGTGGAGAAAGTAAAGCTTATTTAGGAAAGGTTATTAGCAGCCTAGAGTCGACAGAAGTCATATACAGATAATCGATGTTGGCTTTTGGAGTTTCAAGTGAATGATTGGGTGTTCTTGAAGGTGTCACCCATAAAGTGAGTAATAAGGTTCGACAAAAAGGGGAAGCTCAGTTTAAGGTACATTGGTCCTTACTAGATCCTTCGCCGAATAGGCAAAGTTGCCTACGAGCTAGACCTACCAGTGGATTTGGAAATAGTACACCTAAACTTTCATATGCCAATGCTTCGTAAGTGTACTGGTGATCCATCCAAAATCTTTCCTATAAATGATCTCTAGGTCACAAAGGAGTTATCCTACGAGGAGCAACCTATCGCCATCCTAGACCGGCAGAGTAGAAGATTGCAGACTAAGGACATAGCTTCAGTCAAAGTGCTATGGCGAAATAAGAAGAGAGAAGAGATGACCTGGGAAGCTGAAGAGGAGATAAAGAATAAATATCCGCATTTATTCCCTATATCTACAGGTAATCTTAACTTCTGAAACTCTTATGTTAATTGCTCGATGAAAATATATATTATTGCAATAGAAAGAAATCTCCCGGTAAGGTTTTGTTTAACATTCGAGGATGAATGTTCTAAAGAGAGGAAAGATGTTATACCCCATACTTTTGCACCTTGGGACATTATCTTACGTCTCCTAAAAAGTGTCATGTGATTTAGATTATCTACCACGCTATCAAATAACTCTAAGGAAAGGAGAATGAGATACCCCATAATAGGGAAGATTAGAAATAGGGTTATAAGAATCCGAAAGGAGTTGGTGGCCAAGTAATGAGTTGTAGGACTCAACTTACTTGCATAAGCTACCGACTTAGATGTCTGACAAACTTAAGCAACTTGAATACATATCGAGCTTACGTAGCAAGGATTACATAGGTACTTAAAGTAAGACAAGATTATGAGCCTACGAAAGAGGGAGAAGGAGACACGTAGCAGCAAGGGAGTGTGACACATGGTAGTAGATGAAGAGGCCACATGAAAGCAGGTGATGCACCTGCTTGGGGTAGACCCCCCCCCCCACCTGCCATATGGCAGTCTCTAATTAGAGACATGGATGTGTTAGCCCAATGGGGGTTGGACACATGTCACCCTTAGGGTTTTACATGTGTTACCTCCTAAGGAGGTGTATATATACATTTTCTATGACTATTAATTCACTTCTTCCTCCAAAATTCAAAACAAAAGAAAGGAAAGAAACCCTAGAACTAGAGAGAGAGCTCTACGGGTTTGGAGCCAAAAAAAGGTAAGTCCTCTGATTTCATTCCATTAATTAATTATCTATGATTTACTATGATGAAATGAAGGTGTTAATGATGTAAATTAACTGTTTGTAGCAGCACCAAAAGGGTAATGAGCAGCCACTACATTTTTAGCCGCATCAAGGAACTTCCGAGGCGAGTTTTGGTGAGTTTTTGCAAGGTAAGGTTCTCCCTTTTGGGTTGGAGTTAATGATGTTGTTATGGATTATATTACATGTGTTAAATGAAGCTTGAATTAGTAAAATTTCATAAGTATACTTGACGTGAGAAACAAACTAAATTGAAGTCGTTCTAGTTAAATCAAAGTTGAGTAGTGTATTGTGGTTGTGGTGCTACAGTTGGAAATTGTTTGGTTACGTTTTGTAGGGATGGAAAGTATTTCAAAATGGGTGTGGGTGCTTCTGGTTTCAGCCACATAGCCCTATGGTTCGTGTGGTTAAAGGTTTTACGAAATAGAGATAGAAAACCTTATTTTGGTATCGTGGTTTTGGGCGAGTTGTGTAGAACTTGCATTGCATCATATTTGAGTGATTTGATTGTATATATCTGATGGTTTTTGTTGTTAATATTTCTTCTAATATTAGAATTTTTATAGGGAAAGTTATACGGGAGATGCTTCCCGATTTCCGCTAACTTCGTAACTAGTAATAAACTAGTCGAAGGACATGGATAAGGAAATGATTCCTATGGATACTTGGTTGTAGATTTGAAAATTGGAAAGTGAAAAGTTATTAATCTTAGTATTACTTTCATGTTAATAGGTTAAGGAGATAACGAGGCAAGCTGAATTACAGTTAATCCATTAAAAGGTATGTAAAGCTACCGTTCTTTTCTCTTTATATGTCTTTGACATAAGTTATGATGTTATGATGAAATATTTGTGGTACCGAGTCGCTTGATGGGCCAGGTATGGTATATGTATATAATTATCGGGCCAAAAATTCCTCAGCATATGTTACTATCTAAGGATCGGGTCGTACATTCCTCGGCACATATGTATATGGCAACTACATGAAGGAAAGTAGAGACTATGTAAAGATTATCCTCTCTCTTCTTTTGGTATATCTTAAATATATGTAAAATATGATACAAACTCTGAGGTAACTCCACTCCTAAGTCATGAATGTAGTTCATGTCTCTTATTCACTTTTTGATGTCAAACTCATGAAATAGTTAAGATACGTTCCTTGCACCTTCTATATGTTAAGAAGTAACAGAGGTATAAGCTCCTAGCCTTAAGGACCACATGGTAACTGGTGTTTTTGATTCCATAAGTGGTTAGCATTACCTTATTACATGTCTATGGTCTCTGAGATCCCAATTGATAGGGCCCATAATTTATTTAGAGGGTACCTGAGATGATTACATTACTACTCTAGTCCTCAGACCATAGCTCACTCTTCTTATCCTACTGAGTCTCAAACGATGATTTAAATTATGTATGGTTTCTCACTACTCTGCTCGTGTATACTGTAAAACTTCTATCACCGAGTCCCGGGCCGGATACATAATCGTGTACAGTTCACTGCATTGTCTACCGAGTCCCTCATTAAAGGGCTGGGTATGCTATGTAATGACATGATAATGCAATGATATGATTGTTCACCGCGCCCCTTACTAGAGGGCCGGGTATGTATGTATATATATGATGATGTGATGTGATAAGGTGATGATGGTCCTACAGGTATGTGTTTCACCAAGTCCCTAAGGGGGGGCCATCTATAATATGTGATATGAGTATGCATGATTTTATGATTCACAAGGTACATATGCAGTGGTTCCTTGGATACCACATTTGACTCATGAGCCTCTACTCCAATTGTGTTCTCATTTATGATATGTTATGCTTTATATACTCAGTACATATATCGTACTGACCTCTCTTTCCTCGGAGGGGCTGCATTTCATGCCTGTAGGTACAAACATACGTGTTGGATACCCACCATCTTAGGACTCCGATCAGCAAGTTGGGATAAGCTCCATTATATCGAAGCCTAGTTTTTGTTTTGGTTCCTTGATGTATATACTTGTTTTGTTATTCAAGGGTGCGGCGGAGGCTCTGTCACACCATATGTTATCGTTCATACTCTTAGAGATTTGTAGATATGTGTGTGGGTTATTTACCAGTTTGTTTCAGCTGTGTCTATATGATGATTGTAAATGTTGGTATGTTATGGAAGCCTTGTCGGCTTGCATCCCCTTTTATGGTGTCATGCAAATGAAAGAGGCCATGGGTATATGAAAGTCCGATCAGTACTGGAGTTCTTGTATACTGTACTCATATCTAATAGTTAGGTATATTGGGGTCCAAGTCAGACCCAGCCATGGCCTACAGGGATAGGTCGTGACACCTCCACAAATAGTGGTGTGTTTTCTTGGTGGTCATTCTATAGGTCTCTTGCAGGACCTTTACCACGTCTACGTTTCACTGGTCGTGATGCTCTAAGCAGACGGTTAAGGTCTTCCATGAAGAAACTTGAAAGACCTACCATGTAGACTCCTAAAAACATTTTTCCTAAGTCAATCATCACGAGCCCTCACCATGGGCTGTGGTGAGCACCACAGCCGTGAAAGTCCCCTATAAAGCCAGTTCCAGCTAGATTTTAAGAGGGACATTTCAGTCTTTTCCTATATTTTAATTCAAAGTAGAATCGTTTCGAGGGCAGAATTCACCCATCTAAAGACCCTAAACCATCCATAACCCTCAATCTTCACACTTAGACTCAATACACACAAATATTCTCTTCTCAAACTCTCCCAAGAGTTTCAATCCAAGCCAGGGTTTCATCCCAAGGCATCTTCAAGTCTCCTTTCCTTCTCAAGTTCTCATTATGGGTTTTTTCCCCAACGTATGTGGGTTTCATCCATGGGTTCTTCCACCCATGGAGCCCAAATATTTTCTCAACTTAGTAGCTCAATTTTTAATGATGAAATCTTATGGGCTTTTATATGATGATCCTAAATACATAAATTATGGCTTATTTGAAGTTTGTGTACCTATATTGATATATATTGACTTCTAATTTCATGAAAAAAATAATTTATCAAGGTTCCTATATGAAGGTTTGAAAGTATCTTTAAAGTGTAAATGGTGGGTTGCTTGAAGGTGTTTTAATTGATGCATTTCAATCATTCTCATGAATTCTTGCATTGTTTTAAAATGTATTGAAAGTTGAATGAAATGAACCCACCTTATTTTTTATGTTAAAATGAATTTGAATTGAAAGCTTGCTCCAAATAAACGCTTATGAAAGAAAATGTTTATGTTCAAGGGAATCAAATAAAATGTTTTAATGAGCTATTCCACCGAATGATGATTTGATGTTTAAAGTTATATAAATGTCTATGTCATTATGATATCTAATTGTATTATGTGGGTTGACCTAGAACGGAATGTAGCATGTAGATGGGGACTTGACCTAAGGGGTCCTTAAGTAAAGTCTCATGTTGCATTAACTATGCACCAACATAGGAGCCCTTATAGTCTACTTAGGCTAGTGGATCCATAATTAGCCCTTAAAGTTAAAATTAAAGAACTGATTAAAGTTGACAAAGTTTTACCCAGAAAGTAGTCTCCCCGTGCCAACATAGGGGATTTTGTTGGATTCATTGTAATAGCTCGCATGGTCTTAAATGTCGGTTACGGTCATATTACCACAAAATGAATGATTTAAGGTTACTTATGATGATTTCTCATTCATGCATTCATTTATGCATATTGCTTATAAGCGCCTTAATATTTTTCATTGTATAGCATTTTCACATACTTAGTATATTCAAAGTACTAACGCATACTTTTGCCTACATGAAATCCCCATGTAGGGGCCGGCATTGGTCCAGACTCTCCTCCCCATGGCTAAGTTTGATTCTTGAAGGCTACTACTACTATTTTGGTGAGTTCCTATGTTTCAGGAACAATAATCCTAACTTTCTAGCTTGTGTTACGTATAGACTATTGAGTTGCTTTTGGTACTTTTGACTTATATCTTAAGGGTCGGCTAGGGCATGTCTTAGCCCCACCAAGTCTCTAAAGTAGAAAGTATGGTTAGAAAAAATGCATGATGTTCAAATGACTTGACTCTTATTTATTGTGGAATTTCCTTAGTCCTATTATCCCTTACATTTAAGCTTATTTTTTATCATCATTACTGTCACGACCCGACCTAGAGCCTAGTCGTAACACGGTGATTGAAACCTCGAAGGGATCAAACCAAGCCTATTGTAAATATCATACTCATACATAAGGTAAAGAAAAAATGGAAACATCATAAGAGATTCTAAACTATGAATAGAAATTTAAGAATGTCACATGACAACATAAACTCGAAATATTTGTCCAACTAGATGCCTCTACTCATGAATATGGACGGGGGCTAAGACATGTCCCTATCTCACCCTCAATATGAAACATAGTAAAAGTCTTTGAAAACAATAACCAACTTGATAACTATTCCTCGATAAATGAGGACTCACCACAAATACCGCTGGATAGGAAAGCTTAACTAGCATAGATGAGTATGATCTTCAACCTCAACCCCTACATTATGAGATAATGTAGGCAAAAAGTATGCATTAGTACGTTGGAATGTACTAAGTATGAGGGCGTGACATGCAACATAAATCATGGAATGCAATGGTCAAGTAAATCACATGATAAGATGAGGTAATTAAAGACATGAGAAAATCATTTTGACCAAAACATTTAAAAAGCACAATTTAAAATCATAGCATACATAAGAGATCATACATATGTAGGATAGGAAGCATAAACAACAATAAGGCCATGTGAGCAATAACATGGAATCCCGTTGTCTCCCCATACAACGAAGAAAATGGGGAATCTACTTGCCAAGGTAGACTCTACATGCCTAAGTGGATCCACTAAGCGGTTATGTGAACCGAGTACTCACCCCTAGTTCTTAGACTCGGGTACACACCTTCAAGTCTTGATCTTTCGGCTACTCACCTCTTAGAGATTTGGGTATTCGCCTATAATCCCTTTGTTCCTATGGTAGCACATAGTTTAAGAGACATGAGGTTGCTACTAGGGCTTTTTGGTAAGGCCCCCCACCTTAAGTCCACTCGGTGCTAAGTCAAATCCCACAGAATATATATAGCATAGAAATCATAAATAACATATATCATAGTCATGCTCATAAGTTTGAAATCATAGAGTAGCTTATTTTTACAACATAAGTGCAATTGTGGGTATTATCCTTCCACATTACAAATCATCATAAATAGTTCATATCATTAGGCCTTAAGGCACCACATTGAGCCCTAAGTCACCCTTTCTATAATTTGCATAAAAATCATCATTCGAAACACACTTATTGTCCATGATCATAATTGAAATAGATAATCATAATTCATACTTGAAAATTCATGATCATAGCTTATACTTGAAATTAGGGTAAGACATGAATGCATGATCAATTGACTTGAAAATCATGAAATTGACTTGAAAATGTGTATGACTATAAACTTTATATCAGCCCATACATAATTCATATAGATAATATCCCTTGGAAGTATAATTCAAAATACTCATAATTTATATCATGAACCCTAGAGGTCAAAATCGGAGAATTCATGGAAAAACTCTTCAATTTAATACAATAACCATCAATTTATATCAAATAGACTCATAATCATAATTTGAATCATAATTCAAGCAATGGGAATAGAGATCATAAAACCCATAAAATACCATACTTTAATTTGATAGAAATCCTTGAGAAATTGATTGGGCTTAATGGATGAAAGAATCCATGAATCAATACCCACACACCTTAAGTGAGAATACCAAATAATTTGGAAGAACTTGAGAGTTTTGATGGAGAGCTTGAGTGAATTTACTTGAAGTCTTCAATGGATCCCTTGAGAGTCTTTTATAGAGAGAGAAATATTTGAATTGGTGAATTGTACAAGAATAAATAGAGTTAGAGATTTAGGTCAATTTATAGAATTGAATTAGGTCCTAAAAATGTAGGTTCATTAGCTAACAACTAGGAAAAAGTATAAAGTGCCCTTGCTAAAAACTAAATTCGGCCATAAAAAACCTCGCCAGGTCCGCGATGCGGAGGCAAGAAAGTCCGCGATGCAGACTTGTCGAGCACCTTACTAGTTTACACAGTTCCTTTGAGAAATCTATCTTTCGATCTACGGGTCCTAAAAATCCACTAAGACTATTTTTCGCAGGTTTTGACCTCCTGATCGATATTCTGACTCGAATTTTCCAAAAATATTAAGGATAATGCATTATGAGTGGCCTATTCCTAAGGCATTCTTAAGGCACTTATGAGCATTTTGAGGGATATTAAAATTATCGATGAAAGGCTTAATGAATGCTAAAAGGCTTGACTAAGGTACCTCTGGGTGATTCATTTTCCATATTGCTTCTAGGTCCTAGGCTTAGTTCATGAAATTGACATGAGTATCGATACAATCATTATGATTTTGGGGCCGTTTGGTGCTTTTGCCTTTGAAATTTGGCCTATAGTTGACTTTGGTCAACATTTTTGGAAACCACATTCGGATGAATATTTTGCCAATGCAGTTAGTTCTAAAATATCGAGTTTGGTCTAAAACTACCCTTAATTCACTTCCCGAGGCTTTCGATCTAATTCTGATGCCCCTTGTGGAATTTGGTCAAAATTGCACTTGGGTATAGGACACTTTTCATTAACATGACCTTGTATGAGAATTGTGAATGTGTCATTGAGTCTAGAATGTTGAATTTAGTGGGGTAGCATATCTCATTTGTGCTCATAGGGTTCATAATGAATCCTGAGCACCCCATCGCAGACTTGGACATTCCAAAGTCCATCTTGCACTAGCTATGTCTGGTGCCATCGCTTTTGCAATCCCTGGTCACTAAAGCGACCTTAACACCAAGGTAGGACATCGCTAAAGCGACTGACTCATCACTAAAGCGACAGATCTCTTAAACGACCTATTGTCACTAAAGCAATTCCCGCCTCTTGGTAGATGTCACATAAGCGATCATCATGGTCGCTTTTACGACACCTGAGGCCTATTTTTGGTTCAAGATTTCAGTTATTTCTTATAACCTGGAAGGTCATTTTCTCCCTTAATACTGAGGTGATTTGAGTAATTCCAAAGGCTATTTTGCGTGGTCTTTTGAGGGGAATCAAGTGGTGTGCTTAAAAGTTAGTGTAGAAGCTTTGTTGGAGGTAATCTCTTTCATATTTTATGGTCCTTTCTTGTTTTAAGAAAAATTGAGAATATAGATGCATGTTGGTGTTGTAGCTATTTTGAGTAGTAAATTGCGTTCTTTTTTGGAACACAAGCTTGGAGTAGCACTTAGGACATATTCTCGGAGTCAATTTCATAAGTTATAGAGCAAGTCCCTTAATTCTCGATTTTGACTCTGAAATTGGGTCATCTCCAAATTTGATAATTTTAGTATCAAAATGATCGTATTGATGAGGTGATTAACATTTTTTATCATGGCGGAGATTGGAGGTGATTCGGAGGTTAAGAGCTTCATCTTGGAGGATTCAGAGTGCATATGTTCGGCTTCAAGGTAGGCTATAGTCTCCCATTTTGGCTGAGTTCTATTAGATATCGTTTAGTATATATTTCATGTGATTTAGGTTGGCATTGGCTGGGTTTAGTATTTTTCTCTTTTTTCCTTATTTCCTTGACTCTGATTAGACCTTAGACTAACGTAGTTTTTTGAGATCCTTATTTTAGGCTTGTGATTTCGGTTGTATTATGGTTGGGAGAGATTATCCTTCTTAGGATCGGTATTGATGGCCTTAGGCTATGTTGAGCCTTAGATGCTTTAGTTGTCCTCTAATGCCATTATAGCTAGGCATAGCTTCTAGTAGGGGCTTGTGATGGTTGGTGGGACTTATTGCTAGTGCCGGAGACCTTTGAAGCTCATCATAGCCATAGGTTTGGCTTAATTGTACTTTTGAGAGTTGAGATTGCGCCTTTTGGGGTAAGGTGTCATTCCTAGAGATATTTCTCCCCCAATTTGATTCTGAGCCATGTCTCAATTATTTCACTTTCATACAGCAGTAGGCTTATGATGCCCTTTTATCTATTATCTATTATTGGGCTCGAGGCCGTGTTCAAGGAGCATTTGTTCTCAAGTTAGTTCCTTTGCCTTGATAAGGTGGTGTAGTTGGATGTTACCATTTGGATTATGTGTGTCTCTTATTTGGATGCTGGTGATGGCATGCTTGCATTGATTGAGCATATTCACTCATTTTATGGAACAATCCCAGTAGTTTTATTGGATTTTCACTACTGATTTTGAGACGGCTTTCTCACCCTTTTACTATTTTTTAACTGGGTTTTAATAGACGTCGTACCACCTGGACTAATTTGATAAAATGGTTTGAGATTTATGAGGCATTGAGGATGTGCTCCATTTTATTATGAAAGTTCAGAGGCATCGAAGATGCGCTCAGTTCTCTTGATATCTGGTATGGCATCGCCCTTTTTATACTATGGCTGCATAGGGGATACCTCTAGCCTATACTTGATTATCTGGTGAGACATCTCTCTTTTCTACATTGGCCTGGCCACTCACTTTCTGGTACCACTATGGGGATACTATATGTCTATATAAGACCTGGTTCGGGCCCAGACAGTATATACGAACTTTATGCATCACCTATAGGCCCCTCTGGGCAGTGCACCATGAAATTGGATGAGAGAGTTGTATGGGTCCTACCTTGCAGGGCAAGGACCGAGGTTGGGTCTATACACTTGTTGTTGTTGATTGCTGAGAGCCACTGATGATGTTACTAGTTTTTACTATAAACTTGCATTTATTAGCACCGCCTATCACCAGTATACTTATTTGGCATAGTCCCCCAATTTATGGAGGCCGGGGTATGTTTGTCATTGTTTGTACCTTCCGGGGGTATGGGTGTTCAGATGATTATTATTTGACTATACTTGTTATTATCTCTTGTAATACTTGTAGTTGGTTTGTAGGGTGTCTTAGTCTAGGTTCTTGGTGGCGGTGTTTCTCGTTAGACTCAATTAGTTTGGTCCTTAGGTGGTAAGTGAGTAGATGTGGTAGACAGTGCTTCCGTACTTGATTAGTTGGCTCCTTTAGTGCCTCCTAACTATAAATAAGTTATGGCTTGCGTATGCAAATGGGTTCTTTGACTCTGTCTCCTATATTTATATATATATCCTACTTATTTGCTCTCATTTCCTACTTTACCTTGTGTTAGATCTTATCTGCTTACTTGGGCTATATTTACCTGATTATCTGTGGTTCATACTTGCTTTATCTATGAATCTCAATCGGCCTATGCCTACATACTATCATTTGTTTGGTACTCATACTACACTTCTGGCCCCTATAGATCAAAGTATAGGTTTTCACCATTGATTTGGACTATTGTGGAGCAGCTCTTTGGTTGGAGATTTGGTGAGCTCCTGATCTTCAGAGTTACCGATTTCCATTTATGAAAAACTAGGACTAGTCTTTACTTGATTTCGAAGACTGTCTATACTTATTTTGTATTTTAAAAAGTCTTGTATTCATACTTTGACTTAGATGCTCGATTACCAATTAATGCGAGGTATTTGTAGGGGTGGTTCCTTGTGTTTTATTACAGTTGTTCTGCCTCTTATTATTATTATTTATTTTCCTCTTTATTATTCATCTTCCTCTTGATAGCCCATTGCCTACGGTTCCTGGCTATGGGTTAAGGGTTAGGCTTACCTACTAGAGAGTGTTAGAAGGTGCTATCACATCCTGAGAAATTGTGTCGTGACATCTTATTCACAAACAAGACTGGGACACCCCAAGTCGATACACTAGCCAGATGAATCCCTCACCCAAGAGATCCTGAAACTGAACACTGATCTCCTTAAGCTCTATGGGGGCCATCTAGTAAGGTGAAATGGAAATAGAATGAGTACCCAGCTCCAAGTCAATAACAAAGTCAATATCACGCTCTGGGGATGGCTAGGCAGGTCTTTTTGGGAACACATGCGCGAACTCTCAAACTATAAGAACTGAATTAACCATAGGGCCCTCCCTACTAACGTCTCTAACATAAGCCAAGTAGGCTAAGCAACCAGTAGTAACCAACTACTGAGCCTGCATATAAGAAATAACCCCAACTAGTATGTGGTTAACAGAGCCCTTCCACACAACTACAGGGATACTAGGCATGGCTAAGGTAACAACCTTAGCATAGAAATTCAAAATCGCACGGTCGGGGGACAACTAGTCCATGCCCAGAATAACATCAAAATCTAACATACCGAACTCAACAAGGTCAGCCCAAGTGTCACACCCCTGGATAGTCATTAAGCAAAATCTATACACCCAATCAACTAATAAAGTATCACCCACAAAGGTTAAAATACACATTAGCACTGATAAAGGCTCAGAACACATACTCAATCAGGAAATAATATATATATATATATATATATATATATATATATATATATATATATATATATATATAGAAACATATGAAAACATAGAACTCGGATCAAATAAAATCGAGGCAGGTTGATGGCATAAATGAATTGTACCTATGATAACATCATCTGATGCCTGAGTCTCCTGCCCTTGCTAGAGCTGCATAGAAGTTCCCATATCCACCTATACCCTGAGAATCAGTCCTACCACTTAACCTGCCTCCTCGAGGACCTCCCCATGCACCCTGATGACCACCTCAATGGATCTGACCCTAGCCTCTGCCTCTTGCTGGAGTTGCTACTGCTAGAGCTGGTCGTGCTACTTATAAAGGTGGTACAGCCTCCCTACGCAAAGAATAATCTCTAGACCATCGATCAAGCTCCCTACAATCATAACAAGCTTTCGGAGGTCTGCTAACATGAGGAAGGCCATCATGGCCTAAAGTACCTATCTATAAACTACTTTGACCTTGACTCAGGTCGGCACCAAAACCACTCTGCCTGTATTGATCACCTTTTGAGGTAGAAAGCACCGCTTGAATAGGCTGGCTAGACTAACCTTGCTAAAACCGCTAGAGAGGCCTATGATAAGAATCCCTACACCTAGATTGGGACCCACTGTAGATGCCCTGGTGTAGATCCCTCTTGTCGTTGCCTCATTGGGCCTTAAGACAGAGATGCACCATAGTACGGGCATAGTCAACCACCTTTAGGAAAGAGTGGCCCATTGTAATCATAGGCTTGATCTTCATCCTCAGCTAAAACCTCAAACCACGAGAAAAGCATCGAATCCTCTGTTGCTCGGTAGGCAATATCATGATAACATGGTAAGAGAGCATGTGGAACCTAGCCTCATACTCAGATATAGCTATGGAGCCTTGCTCCAACCTAAAGAACTGATCATAGAGCCTATTTCTAATGCTCTGTGGGATGAGTTTGGATAGAAAGGCATCTTAGAACTCATCCCAGGACAACAGATGTGACCCTACTAGTTTGGTCTCTAACTATGAGTTCCACCACTACCTGGATGGCCCGCAAAATTAATGAGTAGTGAAGTCGGCTTCTCTCGACTCCACATGACCCAAAGACTAAAGTTGATCGTGATAGGTAGTCAAAAACTTGTGGTCATCCTCTCCAATAGCTTCAATAAATAGTGGAGTAGATAGCCTCAAGAATATCCCAAGCATCTTCTGTTTCTCTAATGGCATAACCCCGCCTGCTGCAGCAGGCTGGGCAGCCACCAATGCTGGTGGTGGATGAACCTAAGGTGCCGGTGTGGTAGGCTGGCCCTATGGTGTTGGTTCAATTGTAGCTGGGGATGGCTACATGCCCCTTAATACTTTTAATATTTGAGAGAACAACACTTAAAGTTCTGGAGATGCAGCTGGTGCGGTCAATGGTTGAGATGGTCCTGGCCCCATAGGCTGAAGAGGCATATAAGTTGCCTGAGGCTCTGCCACTAGCTCCGGAGTCCTTGTTCTATCTCGGGCTGGTGTTGCATTCTTCGCATGGCCTCAAGGTCAGCCTCTTCCCCTAACTGGGGCTCTACTTGTGGGCCCTAGTGCATCTTTCCCGGTCATTGTACCGTGTATGCGAGCCATCTTGTGAAAGAACAAAACAAGTGAGATTCAATGAAACCAATCTGACATAACTGTACGAAAGAAATATAAAAGAATAGATCTTAATAATGACATCCTATAGCCTCCCAAACATAAGTTACATATATATCTACACCGATCCGCAGGACTCTATCAGATGTTAGCTTTGTACAAATGCGATTGGTGAACCTGGGGCTCTGATACCAACTTAGCGCGATCCAATTTCTTGAGTCATGATAGCATCTACTATATCCCACCAATAAGTAAGAAAACCCATATCCCTAAACTACAAGTAATGGGACTAAGAATAGAAACTAAACAAGAATAATCTATTTATAGAAATAAAGAAGATTCAAGGCGGAAGCAAACCAAAACATATATAAACAATAAAACACCCCTCCTAAAACTTGAAAGTCACATGTGTAGAGCTAATACAAAACTAATACAAATTCCAAAACTAGACCATAAAAATAAAGACCTATCTCAAAAAAACAAATACTAGTCAGTTATTTGCAGAGGAGATAGGTAAAGTCTAGAATGCCATGTGTACAACCTTCCCTCCGAATTAGACTACGGCAGGCTCGATCTCAATGCTGGTAGCTGGTGCTCTAACCTGCATCATGAAAATAGATGCAGTATAGTATGAGTATCAAAACAACATGTACTCAGTAAACAACATAGGCCGACTGAGCAAGAAGAGTAAAAGTAATATAAAATGCTAAAATCAAATACAATCAATGTCAAAAGGGCGGGAAAACAAAAAGGAATGAACACGGGTGTAACAAAACAACTAATTAAACCCAACTTCCCCCACATAACCTAAAGGGTACACTCGTACACAAGTTTTTACGTAAAACTGAGACGGACCCCATAAGCTCGATAGGTGCATAGAAGAGTTAGGAACCACAAAGAGAATCTGAAGGTATTTCTAATATTACCATGATCTTTCACAGACTTGAACTGAGTCAACTGAGTGCTAGGGACTTCAACCACGGTGGAATATTAGCCAAGGACTCTAACCGAGGAGAAGGGTACACAAAGGACTCTAATTGAGGTTAATGGTATGCCAAGGACTCTAACTTAGAGGAAATATATGCCAAGGAATCTAACCAAGGAGAGATATGTCAAGGACTCTAACCAAGGTGTAAGATATGTTAAGGACTCAAACCAAGGTGAAAATACGTTGAATGCTCTAACCAAGGAAACAAGATAAGCCGGGGACTCTAACTAAGGTTGAGATTCAAGGCAAGGACTTTAACCAAGAATAGAGACAACTCGACAAGATTTAGGATCAACGATCAAACATGCATCAAGGGAAGAACCCTATCGAGTGCTATCAATAAAACACTCTAAGCCAGAACCAAATCTAACTTGTATTGACGAGCATCCTCTGAACAAGAACTAATTACACAGGAGCCGATGGAAGTAGGGAATTATGGATAAAAGGTCTCAAGCACTAGGTACTACCTACCTAAGGCTCAGACTATCAAACTCAAGTTTGCTATATCAGTCTACAGGGAGCTAAGCCATCCTAAGCGATGTCGGAGAGAGTCTAAGGCCTATTAGCTCCAAACTATGCAAGTCTATACAAACACTAGTCTAAGACTAGATTAAGGGAAAACAAGCTCAATATCAACCAATAAACACATATCAAATACACCATAAGGTAAGGATGATCCAACATAAAGGAGACAATATGCCAACGGTCCTGAATTACTCAAAATAGGCCAAAACATACATTCTAAGAAGCTAAGCATGATCACCTAGTACCTACCCCAAATTCACATAATTCAACATACAGTTACATATTCAAGCTCAATCTAAAGGATGGGAAGCCATCGCATACCTTTAGACTGACCATTGGCGCCCCAATTTACGTCTCCAAAGATTTTCCCTTTTATATGGTCTCTGAATGCTTCCATGCTATCAAAAATAGGATCGCAATATTCATACAATCATTTGGATACTAAATTCACTTCAAACATAGACGGGCCAATTTATGAGTGTAAAATAGGAATGTGGGATCTGCATCGAAATTCCCAAAATGACTCTGTTAAAAGGTCCTAAATAGCTCCGTGAACTTGTATCCCAAAATGAAGCACAATTTAGGGCTTGGAATAGGTCCAACAAGCATCATACAAGAATTTACCATAAAAGTTAAGAAAAGAGGGTTGACAGCCCCTTCAAAGCCAAATTTACCTCAAACGAGTGATCCCAAGTATGCCCCGAGCACTACAACACATTCTCTTGAGCTTTCTGAACCAACTAGATTTTGAATAACCAAATTCAGAGCTAAAACGATAAAAGAATCGCATTTTGAATATTTTTTGGAAAAAATGATCGCATTTGGTATTTAAATAAAAGACTAGACACAAATGACTATCACAAATGCGGACAAAGTGTCCTACAATCACTGAGGGTCAAGAAATTTCCCTTTGCAAATGCGGCCAGACATCGGTGGTCGCAATCGCAGAAAATTACCCGCAAACGCAAAGGCTTACCAGCCAAAGCTTTCCGAACGTAGCCAAGATGGATCGTGAATACGAAGGCCAAAATTTGCTTGCACCATCTAATATATATCACCTAGTTTTGGCAAATCCCAATTCTCTAATGGGGTGCTTGGAATTCATTTGGAATCCCATGCGCACAAATGAACTATGTTACTCCACCAAACTCCATGTTCTGGACTCAACGGCGATGTCGAAATTTCCAATAGAGGTCATTTCGACATAAAGTGGGTCTCACACTAGGTGTCATTTTTAGCCAATTTCAACAAGGGTCTCGAGATTTGACAAGAATCCTCAGAAAGCAAAGGTTTGTTCTAGATCAAACTCGATATTTCAAAACTAATTATGCTGATAGAATTCTCATTCGACCAAGTTTACAAAGAATGTTGACCAAGGTCAAACTTAGGCCAAAGCTTAAAAGCTAAAATGCTTAACCAAAAGACTCGGGATTTGAGCCGACCATGCCACTACCCTAAAATGACTCTTCCAGAGCTAATGAAATTGTAAGAATTTCATTTTGAGGCTGTTTACCTGATGTTTTGACCAAAGTCAATTATTCAAGTTTCAAAAGATCCAAAACACCATAAACGAGGCAAAAACTCAAACAAGCAACCAGACGATCGAACAGTTTGTGCCAGCAAGTCATAAATAACTAGAGATCGCGTTCCTAATGCTCTAAATAATGAAAAGAAAGATTTTTTTTACTAAAATGGCTTGGAGGGTCATTACAGTTGTTTCCATATTACTTGTCATGACCCGAAATCTCAAGTCATGAATACATATATTATATCCTACCAATAGGTAAGACAAACCCATATCTTGGAACGATAAATAACAAGCATATTGGGAAAAACCAACAACCAGTAAGAACATAAAGGACAATTTAAAGGAAACACATTGGAAGAGAGGATAATAACAATATATTCAAACCAATAAAAGATCTAATCCCATAACCCGACAGGGGCAAATATTGTAACGATCTGATTTTTCAAGTCATGATGGAATCTACTACATTCTACCAGTAGGTAAGTCTAACCCACAGCCCAGAACCAGAAGCAACGAGCTATCAAGCAAAAGATAAGAAATAAGAAGCAATGGACAATAACAAGGAGAAGAAGTAGGAATAAATAGATACATAACAACAAACCATCCCTGAGACCTGACATCAGTCAATAATCGAGCATCAAACCAAAATAGGAATACAAAGATTTACAAATACAAATATAAGTCAAATAATCTTAGAATACAACATAAAGACTAGTCCTAGTCAAAATAGATGGAGATCGGCAACTCCAAACGTTTGGAGCTCATCTTAGTCTCTGAATCATAGCAGCTGCTCCGCACGAGATCTAAAACAATGGTGAGAATTCATACTATGATTTGTAGGGTCCATAAATATAGTATGAGTACCAAAAAAATGATACATAGTAAGCGTAGGTCGATTGAGAGTTGCAGATAATGCAAGTATAAATAATAGATAACAAGGGAAAGTCCGATACAAGCAGCTAAATGAGATATATCATATGACACTACGGGTAAACAGAGACAAGAGGAATAGAATAAGTGAGCTAAAAGGTCAAAAGACAGGATCATACCTAGAACGCTAGTCCGACAACTCTATCATATTAAGCTGATACTACAATAGTAAACTAACCAAGGATCACCGCTATACACCATAACAACCTACAGGTCAAACCCACTCTAACAAAATAGGGAGTACCAACCTCAAGGAATTCTGAGTCACACATATATACAACTATCATTTTAACACAATAATACACAGATATAGTAAAAAAGTGACCTAAATGGACCCCCATAAGCCCGGAAGGTACAAAGCAGCAAGCATACCTCAACTGGTCCCCCATAAGACTGACAAGTGCTAACAACAACCAATATTCTGGTGATAGGAGATGTATATGAATGCAAGTGATGTAGCAAAATCCATGGTGCCATTTGAGACAAGTGTTATCCATAACAAAGCATATACCCCTACCCCAACCCTAGGCCTACCAGGTAAAACCCATGCAGCTTCCTCATCCTGTTTAGTGTGACATATGGCCAGAGAGGCTCATAGGGGATTCAGGAAGTTTGTATAGCTTGCTTATACCCAAAATAGGACTTAAACATATATCATCTCCGTCATGGTACCAGAGGTACTATTAGCCAAACCAATGTAGGAAAAGGCGACGACACGCCAGCTAGTCAAGTAAAAAGGCTAAGCACATCAAAGGTGTCTCTAATATTTCAAGTAGAAAAAGAGCAGGTTCTCAATGCCTCATATATTTTTAAAATTAGTTTATTAAAGTGATCCAGGGGTACGACTCCCATTAAAATTATTTAAAATAGTAGCAGTGTAAAATAATCTTTCTCAAAAATAGTAATGATGACCCAATGCATGAACTAGTACCACAAAACACGTGAGACTGAGCAATCAATGCAATTCAGCTATCACAAGCATCCAAATAAGAGTGTCCACAACTAGAATCACGGTACCAATATTATAACAAAGCTAAGGAAAAAGAGAATTAACTCGGAGTCCATCTGGTCGTCGACCACTGCCTAAGGCCTTACAATATAACACATGATCAATAAAAGCATAACATGATCATGCTACTCGTAAAAAAAAGGAAACAAGAAGAGTTCAATAGTCAGTAGGGGAGAACTTACCCCAAAACATCCACTCCTACTCAAAACTGAGCACAACCAAAGCCAGCATATGGCTACGATGAGCCACTGGGGTCTCAAGAGCTAACAGAAAATACACAACCCGAAGAAAGCCCTACAGGGAGCAACACACAGCTATAAGGGTGATATAACACATTCTAAGGCATCTAAGGCTCAAGCCTAGCCTAAGGCCTTAAGTATCAATAAAGTCCCGAGACTAACCCCTAGACGTGACATGGTGAATAGAATCCCGAGAGACTCTATACTAACCATATGGCATAGTATGACACTAAGATAACATATAAAGCTGAAATAAATTAAAAAGCGAAGGAAAACCATGAATAGTCTAGTAAGAGCCTCATATAGCAAACGACAATAGCTGAAGACACGTATGTGCAATCTAACTCTTTTGTCTAAAAGCCTCTAGTAAGATAGGTGAGTTGCTAGAACATGTCCTTAGCTAACTCTAAAATCTAAAAACTAATGTAAAGTATGAATGAACATAAGAAAACATAAATGGTATGTCCTCGAACCATGAGGACTCACCAACTAAGTACTCGGGTTGGATCTGAAGTAGTACTAACCGCGGGCTGAATAAGGAACGTCAGGACCTATATTATAAAATGATATAAGCAGAAAAGCATGCAGTCAATACTTGAAATGTAACATGCATGAACATGACATGATAAGTTTGAAAATAAGACAAATGCAATGACCAAGTAAACATAACATAAACTAATAAGCTTGAAAATAAGACAAATGCAATGACCAAGTAAACATAACATGATCATTATGAAATTCTGAAACAGGGTACCCACCTCTAGTACTTTTTGGACTGGGTATTCACTACTAGTCCTGAGACTAGATACTCACCTCTAGTCTCCTTCAAACCTATTGTAGCACGTAGTTATGAGATATGGTAATCACCACTAGTCTACTCGGTGCTAAGTATAACTCCCAACGGCAAATATGCATAATCATAAGACTAGCTCCTTAAAATTGTGAGTTCATAACATAGTCATAAGAGACACTTAATTGAAAGTATCTGAATCATGTATCTTTCCTACACAGTTAACTCATTCCTATATATCGTGTATAGGTAGTAATTTTCACTTTTGTTATTTTTGCACCATAGAAAGGTCAAATTTGGACTTAAAATCCATCATCGACGTTCAGAACTCATCTTAACTCGAACGGATATGATTAATTAGAAAATGAAATGATGGACTAAAGAAGTTCTTTGACTTTTCTGCAAGAAAACAACGTGAAGGAAGGAAAAAAAAAAACAATTACTGTACCATGGTCTACCCCAAGACTTCAAGTCAAGACAGTACTATAGGGCATTTAATGTCCAGCTTCGCTGCAATTTCTTTAGATGGTACTATTCCGTCTAAAAGTTTTTTGTTTATCACACTCCTAATTTGAACGATTAGTGCCTACCCTTCCTCAGACAAAGACAATTTCAAAAAGTCTCTTTTCTTGGATATTATTGAAGAAATTTTCGAATTTTCACCCACCACTGAACATGTTTCTCTCTCAGCTATTCATTCTGTTATTGTTTATGTTGATGATCATCTCTGCTGCCGCTAACATTCATGATAACGTTGCCATTTCATGTGGTGCCTCTGGCAATTCCCTTGCACTAAATGGGTAAGTATGGATTGGAGATGCAAGTTTCACTTCTTTGTTGCTACAGTTAAGTGGAAAATCTATCAAGTCATGGGTACCTCAACAAGCTGGCTTGTCGGATCCAGTTCCTTATAAGTCAGCTCGAACGTCTCGCCATCAGTTTACCTACCAGTTTTCAGTGAAACCGGGACAGAAATTTATACGCTTTCACTTCAGGCCAGCTTCATACAAAGATTTCACCAAGTCCAAAGCCATTTTTAATGTCAAAACTGGTCAGCATACCCTGCTCAGTGACTTCATACCTACCCTTGCTGCGGGCATCAACTATTTCAAAGAGGAATTTTGCATCAATGTACAAGAAAGTGAAACATTAAGCATAACATTCGTACCATCTGGAAAACCAAGCATTTTGGAAGACACACGCTTTTGTCAATGCAATCGAGATTGTTTCCATGCCTGCTGGTCTGTATTTTACACCAGATGGCGATCAGGGAGTCCCTGTTGTTGGAAGAAATTATAGATTCTACATTGACAACAGCACAGCACTGGAGACAATTCAGCGAATAAATATTGGAGGAAACTCTATTTCATCATTGGAAGATGCAACTATGTTCCGGGACTGGGAAGATGACACTAATTACCTGACAGAAGTTGGTGCCTTTTCGATCAACAGAGCCATTGCAATCCGATATACATCCTCAGCAACTCACATTGCACCAAAAGAAGTTTACCAAACCGCCAGGTCAGTGGGTGCGCACTACCATTCGAATGTTGGTAATCTCACATAGAACATTCCACTTGATTTGGGATTCAGATACCTTGTTAGGCTCCAGTTTTGTGAAATTGAACCTTCAATGACAAATGAAGGTCGAAGGAATTTTACTATTGTCATGAACAATCAGAATGCTGAAGATGAAGCTGATGTGATCAAATGGAGTGGGGGACATGAAATTTCTGTATATAGGGACTATGTTGCCATTATGGAGGTTGATAAAAGGGAACATAAGTGTTAGTGAAATTATAAAATTATAAATTACAATTGAAAAATAAAATGAAGAAAATAAAAAAAAATCGCTGAGGCGCGGATATCTCGCTTTCTTTAAAGAGATTCAAGTCTACTGCAGCAAAACTTTTCACCGATTCAGTAGTAGTTCTTTTGACTTGTCCCTCCAAGATACAACATCCTTATCACAAAATGTAACTCAACAAACTCTGGACAAGAGTTTAGTTTAAAACTCCACAAAAAGAACACATCCCTTCAACTAATAAGAACTCTCTTTTTAGACAAACTTAACTCACTCAATGTTTTCTTGCATTTCAAAACAAAGAAGATCTCTCTATTTTATAGGAGAGAAAATCATTCAAAGATGAAAAAATAATGGAATGTCATCATTATTATTTAGTGCACCATTATGATTTAGTGCACCACTTATTAGTGATAATTAGGTTAAAAATACATAATAGAATGAATAATCTTACACTAACTAAAGATGATAATGAAAGGCATTTTTATGCACTAATAAAAAATAGAATAAAGATGACATTAAATGTCATCAATGGATAATTACTAAAATTGCAATTTAATAAAATGTTAAAATGTCACACTAACAATCCCCCACTCATTTTAATATTATATAAGAGAGTCTATCAGTTGAAGGAAGACTACTATATATAATGAAGGTGTGCTTTGCATTGAACCTCCACTTAGTGAAACAATAACATTTACTCTAGAGTCGTAGTGGTCTCAGACTTGAACTATGACTGCTTAAGGGACATAAAATATTACTGCTCACACATAGTAATCAAAGTATTGTCACGAGCTTTATAAGCCAGCACATTACGGCCTTGTGCTATCCCGATCTTATGAGTGCTTTTGAGAATAAGCCCAATTTTCATAGGAAGCGGCCTACTTCAACACTCACATAGGTGAAATCTGTCGAGAGTGCTCCTGTAAATTTAACATTCCACCCATACGAGCTACAAATTTTCATTAAGAATTTTTTAAACTCAACCTCCACAAATCACTACAGGAAATAATGCACTCACATCATAGGGAGGGAATGAAAAATAGTGCATTTTTTCACAACAAGTCATCATATGATTCATTTTTCCTATTGAACCTGGTTATAGGATCTCTAGTCTCCAGGTTGGGTTTCCTCATATATGACTCATGAATTTATAGGTTTCAATCCCATCCCCCTCGATGTGCTCCAGACCTTTTCTCTTGTTAAGGCCTTAATAAGAAGATCTGTAAGATTTTCACAAGATTTGACATAATCAACATTAATGGTATCACTTGTCAAATACGATCTTACATTATTGTGTTTCCTCCTTATAGGTCTGAATTTACCGTTGTAATAACGATTTTGAACTCTATCAATTGTTGCAATGCTATCACAATGAATTAAAATTGGAGGAATTAGTTTTCCAAAATAAGATATTTGAAATAATAAATCTCTTAACCAATTCGCTTTCTCACTAGCTGAAGCTAAAGCAATTAGTTCAATCTCCATGATAGAGTTAGCAATTATAGTTTGCTTTTTTGATTTCTAACAAACAGTACCACCACCCAATGTAAAAATATAACCAGTGATAGAACAAGAATCACGTATTCCAATCTACATCAGAAAAGCCTTCAAGTACAGCAGGATATATTTTATAGAATAAACCACAAGTGTTTGTTCCAATTAAATATCTCATAACTCTTGTTATAGCATGTCAATGTTCATTACCTAGCTTGCTTGTAAACCTGCTAAGTAATCATACTGCATATGCAATATCAGGCTTAGTGCAATCAGTCACATATCTCAAACTTCCAATTAAGCAATCATACTCCTTTGAATTTATCACATCATTTTCACTTTGAACAAGAAACAAGTATACACTTGAATCAAAAGGATTTAAAACATGCTTACAATTAAAAATGTTATATTTTTTCAAAATTTTCTCAACATAATGTGACTGGTCAAGAAAAATTTCATCACATGTTTTAGTAATTTGCCTCACCAAGATCTTTCATTTCAAAATGGCTTCTAAGAATGTTATTAGTATCATCAATAACATTCATATTCGAGCCAAAGATCAATAAATTATCAACATATAGGCAAATAATAACATATGTATTATTCCAAGACTTATGATATATGCACTTATCACACTCATTTGTTTTAAAATTATTTTCAATCATGCAGAAATCAAACTTTTCATGTCATTGGTTTGGTGCCTATTTCAAGCCATATAGGGATTTACTAAGTTTACATACTTTGAGTTTTTGGCCTGCTTCAACAAAACCCTCAGGTTGTTCCATATAAATTTCTTCATTAAGATCTCCATTTAAATAAAAAACAGTAAATTTACATCCATTTGATGAATATACAAATTAAAAATTGCAGCCATAGCAATTAAAAGTCTAATGGATGTAATTCTAGTAACCGGAGAAAAAATATCAAAAAACTCAAGGCCTTCTATGCTAAAATCTTTTAGCAACTAGTTTAGTCTTATATTTATCGATAGATCCATCCGGTTTTAACTTTTTTTGTAAGACCCATTTGTAATTAATTGTTTTACAACCTGGTGGTAAGTCAACTAACTTCTAAGTTTTATTAGAAATTAGTGATTCTATTTCATCATTTACAGCCTCTTTTCAAAAAATAGAATCATGTGAAAATAAAGCTTCTTGTAAAGTGAAAGGGTCATCTCCAATATTAAAAACATAAATAGGACCAAAATCTTTTTCTACTCTAGCTCTTTTACTTCTTCTTAACTCAAAATTATTAATTTCTTTATTTTTTAAAGTGTAAGAAGAAGAACTAGATAATGATAAAATATTTTGTTCAATACTTTGACCCTCACTATTTTTAGAATCAAAAGGAAATTTATTTTCATGAAAAATAGCATCACTTGATTCTATTACAATATTATCTTCAAGATTAAAAAATCTAGAGGCACTATTTGAAGCATAACCAAGAAAAGTACAAGTAGTAACTTTCTTACCCAATTTTGTAACATTGGGATTCATTAGCCTCACAAAGGCTAGACAAACCCAAACTCTTAGATATCCCAAACTTGGCTTGTGATATTTCCACAATTCAAAAAGTATTAGTTTAGTCTTTTTATGAGGCATTCGATTTAACACATAACACGCAGTCAAAATAGCTTTACCCCAAAAATTTAAAGGCGCATTTGACTCAATAAGCATGACATTAGTCAATTCAACCAAAGTTCTATTTTTTATTTCCGCTACACCATTAGATGATGGAGAATAAGGAGGAGTAGTTTCATGAATTATTTCCAATGATCTGACAAAAGAATTAAACTTATTTGACTCATATTCACGACCTCTATCACTTCTAATTCTTTTTATTTTCTTTCCAAACTGATTTTCAACTTCATGGAGAAAAAAATTAAAATTTTCAAAAGCATCACTTTTATTTTTCATCAAGTAAACATATGTAAACTTAGAAAAATCATTAATGAAAGTGATAAAATATCTATTTCCTCCACGAGTTAAAATTCCTCCAAGTTCACAAATATCAGTGTGAATAAATTCTAATAAATCAGTTTTTCTTTCAACTTGAAAATGAGGCCTTTTTGTGATTTTGATTTTACTACAAGCTTCACACTTTTCAAAATTCTTTTTAATCACTGGGATTAATCATAAACTACTCATAATTCCAACATAACGATCATTAATATGATACAAACGAGCATGCCAAAAATTAGTAAAAGAAAGCAAGTAAACAGAAGTAGAAACTTTATTCATTTCAACATTCAGTTTAAACATCCCATCACAAGCATACCCCTTTCCCACAAAAATACCCTTTTTCACAATTACATATTAATTAGATTCAATAATCTGTTTAAAGAATGTTTTATTAAGAAGAAAACTAGACATCAAGTTTTTTCTCATGGAAGGAGTATAAAGTACATCTTTCAATGTTAATACCCTTCCAGAGGTAAAACACAATTCGACATCTCCCATTCCAAGCACTTGAGAAGTATGAGAATCACCGAGCATGATGGTTTTAGGCTCTCCAAAAGGAGTATATTTTTTAAATCAATCTTTGTCATAACAGACATGACGGTTTGCACTAGAATCATCCCACCATCCATCAACATTCTCAATCATGTTTATGTCTGTAATCATTGCCACAAAAGGCTCTTCAGTAACGTTTGTCTGAGGTGTAGGACCACATTTCCGGTATCTACAAAATCGACCAATATGCCCACTCTTGCCACAAACAAAATACGGTCCTTTATCATAAACTTGTTAATTTTGTTCTTGCCTATTTTTACCATTATTTTTCTTGGGAAGTTTTTCTTATTAGGCTTCAAAGAGGTATTTTTGTTAGATTCAGGAGTAATATTTTTTGAAGTAACTAAATTTACCTTTGTTGTGATGTTGCTCTCTTCATTTTGTAAAAGTTCATCTTGGCCCCTTGCCTCCTCTTCCATGCAGATTTTCATTATCAAAGTCTCAAGAGAGGTTTCATTTTGTTTGTGGCGCATAGTTTTTTGAAACTCCTTCCATGAAGGTGGAAGTTTGTCTATTATGCCACAAATAATAAGGTTGTCTCCAATTTTAACTTCCTCGGACCTGAGCTCTCCAACGATCATTATAAAATCTTGAGCTTGGTCTATCACTGATTTGTCATCCACCATTTGAAAATGGAAAAATCGGCTAGTAGGATATTTTTTTGCTCCAGCTTCTTCGGTATCATATTTACTCTGCAATGCTTTCCATATTTTCTTTGCACTAGAGTAAGTTCTATCATAATAATCATAAAAATTATCAGATAGACAATTAAGAATATAATATTGACACTTGTAGGAATCATTATTGTACTTTTTCACCTTCTCTTAATGAGAAATAAGTTCATCATTATACATAGAGAGGATGTCCACTTTATTAGAATTTTTTTAAGTTAACACATATGAAACATTGAGAAGACTTAAGTAGAAAAGTACTTTACCCTTCTATCTTTTGAAATGATTACCATTGAACCGAAATGGCTTGTTTAGATCTCCCATCTTGATATCCGCGGATTTTTTAATAGTAGCCATATTGAATTTTCTTAAAATTGTTAGTGAAATTACAAGATTACAAATTACAATTGAAAAATAAAATGAAGAAAATAAATTCTCTTCTAGGTTGAGGCGCGAATATCTCGCTCTCTTTAAAGAGATTCAAGCCCACTGCAACAAATTTTTTCACCGGTCCAGCAGTAGTCCTCTTGACTTGTCCCCTTCAGGATACAACAGTCTTATCAAAAAATATAACTTAACAAACTCCAGACAAGAAATTAGTTTAAAGCTCTATAAAAAGAACACCTCCCTTCAACTAATAAGAACTATCTTTTTAGACAAACTTAACTCACTCAATGTTTTCTTGCATTTCAAAATAAAGAAGACCTCTCTATTTATAAGAGATGAAATTATTCAAAAATGAAAAATAATGGAATGCCATCACTATCATTTAGTGCACCACTTATTAGTGATAATTGGGTTAAAACATATATAATGAAATGAATAATCTTGCACTAAACTAAAGATGATAATGAAAGACATTTTTTATGCACTAATGAAAAATAGAATAAAGATGACATTAAATGTCATCAATGGACAATTGCTAAAATTGCAATTTAATAAAATGTTAAAATGTCACACTAACCGTAAGCATAAACTTTCTATAGTTTTTCAGCCAAAGTCTGCTACATTCAGTAACCATAGTAATGCCATCTTGAATGGGCTAGAAGTATTCAAGATAAGCAACCCTGACAACAATCTTGGCAGTCTGATCCCTGCGCATCCTGCTACCATTTCAACACCAGAGAAATCTGTGCGTTTGCTACAAAGAATAATATTGCAACTGTACTGACATTTATAGTCACTTTGATCAATCTTACTGTTTATTACATTAGGTGTAATTCAGAGACTAACTCTGGCAAGGCGAACAATAGACTATCTTCTAGAGAGCATCAGTGTCGTCCATTCACCCTGGATGAGATGGAAAGATCAACGAACAACTTTGATCCTCAGCTTGTCATTGGTAGGGGAGGATATGGCACAGTATACAAAGGGGATATTGATGATGGAGAGACCACTGTAGCAGTAAAACGATTGAAACCAGGATCTAGCCAGGGGGAGAATGAGTTTTGGACGGAAATCAAAATGTTATCTGTGCACCGCCATGAGAACCTTCTATCCCTAATTGGTTACTGCAATGAAGGTCATGAGATGTTATTAGTTTATGATTATATGCCTCGAGGATCACTTGCTGATCATCTCTTCAAAATGGATGGAAGTAGCTCCTCTCTCTCTTGGGAACAGAGGCTCAATATTGCTATAGGTGCTGCACGTGGACTGGATTTCCTTCATACATCTCAAAATAGGGTGATACATTGTGATATCAAAAGCTCAGAAATTCTGTTGGATGAAAACTGGGGAAGTAAGATTTCAGATTATGGGTTGTCCAAAATGGGACCTGGAAATGAATCAGCTACTCATGTTAGTACACAAGTCAAAGGCACATTTGGGTACCTCGATCCAGAGTACTTCCTAACTAATAGATTGACATGGAAAACTGATGTGTATGCTTTTGGAGTAGTACTATTTGAATTGCTCTCAGGAAGGCTGACAGTCGATATGAGACTGCCTGAGGAGCAACATGGACTTGTAGCATGGGTCAATCAATGCATCAAGGAAAGAGAAATTAATAAGCTTATTGATCAGAATCTGGACGGGTCCATCTCATCAACTTGTCTAACGGTGTTTATAGAAATTCCTGCTAAATGCTTATGTAGTCGTCCACAAGAACGACCTGCAATGTCTGAAGTGGTGAAAAGACTGGAATTAGCATTAGTGTTTCAGAAGAATGAAGGTGAAGGCATCATTTCATTTGATGACACATCAACATCTCAGTCGAAGAATGAAGCAGAGAGAGCATCCATCAAAGAGGATTGTAATGGCACTGATAGAACAGAAAGGAGTACCATTTCAAAGGAAAAGGTAAAATTTGAGGATAAAAGTCCCTACACTGCTTCACCCAGATGGTGGGATTTTCGTGGCCTTTTCAGAAAAGCACCACCAAAGCCAGAGAATCTTGTTTATCCTGATAGCCAGCTATCACAGCACCCCAATTTAAGGATATTTTCTTTCTCTGAACTCAAGGTCGCCACAAGAAAATTTAGCAATGACACGGAGCTGTGAGAATGTGCTTTTGGAAAAGCTTACAAGGGTTGTCTTGCTGAGTAGCCTTCTTCCAAGAGTGGCCGTACTGTAATTGTTGTTAAGAAATTGAATTCTGAAAGCTTATAAGGACCCGTTTGGATTGGCTTTAAGTTGGTCAAAACCAACTTAAAGCCCCTTTTTAGCTTTTGGACGTGTTTGCCTAATGCTGACTTTAAACCATAAAGTTCTTAAAGTCAGTCAGAAATGAAAAGTTAGGATTCCTAACTTTTTTTTCCAAAGTGCTTAAAGTCATTTTCTTTGACCATGGAAATTACTTTTATATCCTTTATATTATAACTAAATTCTCAAACTACCTTTTTTTATTCTTTTAACCCTAAAATTCACATCATAAGCACTTTTATCCAAACACTCAACTGTTTATTTATAAAAATAACTTTCAGCACTTCAAAGTTCTAAAAACACTTTATACATAAAAGTTACTTTTTTTAAACCCATCCAAACGGGCTCAAGAACGTGAAGAGTGGCAGGTGATTCCTCTATCCTAAATATGGGAACTCCTTTAAGTTTTCTAATTGAAGCTATTTCTAGTTTTGCCTGGCGCCAGCTTGCTTCATTTTAATGAAGCTGCAATTGCTCTCTTCTTTATTATTTGTGTGAGAGACGTATCAATTTACATAGAAGCACTTGGCATTCATTTATTACTTAGTAGTAACTCATTCTGGTAAATGTTGGCTGTCCCAAGGCTTTTACTGTCCCATTGAATTAAATGTCTTTTGACTACTTTCGGTGGGGAAGTGAGAATTAAGAGAGTGAAATATTATGTATGCTTTTTAACGCACGGTGTTTGGTCTAAACTTTGGCAAGAGCAATTCCTTGAACTCTTTGGCGCTTATTGTCGTTCAACATAAATAGAACAGAGACCAGTATGATTATGCAATTATTCAGTTGGATGAATGGTCTAGGATATTTGCTTGCAGTCTTAGTTTTGTTGTATTGAGTTTGTGTTACATGTTTCCTAAAGCACCTTTTTACTTGCTCTTCGGCAGGTTTAGTGGATAATCACTTTTGTATGCAGGCAGCTCTCTACCATCTATCCCTTTGCATTTCAATGACTCGCTTTTTTAATTTGTAAATTATCTAATATCATTGAAACTTGTGATCCTATGTCTTCTGCAATCATTATTACCAACATCTTTTGGGACAAGTTTTGCTTTCTGCTAAGTAACACAACTTTAATTGTCCATTGACTAGACCTGGAATTATTCTAAATATTTATATGTGGAGGTTATTCCGTTGCCTGATACAGTGAGTTTTTGTTGTTGGTATCTGCTAAAAATATTTCAAGGTTCTCGTGTGAATTTCATTTCATTTGTTAATTATGCAGTCCGAGGTGAGCATTCTTGGAAGACTTTCTCTTCCTAACCTGATCAAACTCTTGGAATATGGTAAAGGGAAGCTTGGACAACCATCTTTTTGGAAGTAAGAGATGATCTATATGTTCTCAATAATATATAAGATATTCTAGATCAAAGCAGCAAGGAATGTGTTCATACTCTGCCTAAACATATTTGTTCTCTTTGTTTGCTTAGGGGGCTCTGCTACTTTGTCACTTCCATGGAATGTAAGGGTTCAAATTGTGATTGGCGCAGCTCGAGGCTTGGCATTCCTACATGCATCAGAGAAGCAAGTCATTTACAGAAACTTCAAAGCCTCGAATATATTACTTGATGGCGTATGTTTCCTTTACTTCTCCCTTGGATTATTGTCATTTAGTGGCTTAGTTCAGGTAATATAGGGATCACAAGCCCTTTTCTTACTGGGCTCCTTTCTGGTTTACACACACTGTTTTGTCCAAAGTTTTGTAGTTATTGATCACAGTGACAAAACCTGACGTATAACAGTGAGAACATTAAAGAAAAGGTTGTTATTAATAAAACTGTTTCATGACATTCTTTATTTCCTTTATGTTTCAGTCTTACAAAGCAAAAATAGCAGATTTTGGCTTGGCAAAACAAGCTACTTTGGATAGTAAATCACATGTGTAAGCACGGGTAATTGGAACGTATGGTTATGCAGCTCCAGAGTATGTTGCAACAGGTAAACTTGTAGTCTGTTCGGCTTCTGCAGTTGGAAATTCTACTTCTCTTGAATCACATCTTGTGCTTACAGGTTTAAACATATAGTCAAGTCTGACAATATGTTTGTTCATACTGGTATTGTCATTTTTCTACAGAACACTTGTAAGTGAAGAGCGATGTCTATGCTTTTGGTGTCTTTTTAGTGGAAATGCTAACAGGTCTATGAGCACTAGACTCAAACCGCCCAAGTAACAAGCATTATCTGGTTGAATGGATTAAGCCGCATTTATCTGATAAAAGAAAGTTGAAGGACAAGATCGATTCATGTCTGGGAGGAAAATATCCATCCAGAGCTGCAGTACAAATAGCACAACTGGCACTGTCATGTCTTGGACATGAACCTAAAAGCAGACCATCAATGAAGCAAGTAATGGAGAAACTAGAACAAATTGATGCTGCCAATGAAAGACCCGAGGAGCCTAGAATTAGTTCCAAACATCAGACTGCTAAAAGATATGGTCAGCAACCTTTGCACCATCCTTTTAACAAAATGAAGAAGCTACAATAGCTTTAGTTGTCCAAATACAGACAATTTCTTCTTCTTCTTCTTCTTATGTCGTGTTGGTCCTGTAATCTTAGCTTGTCAGGATAAGTGATAAGGCTCTGTATGGCGTTGGGTTGTGATGGTTTTAGTGACCAGTATTTTGTACATTCAAATTTTGAGTCAGTAACTTGTTATGGATATCATTGAATAGGGAGATGCCACTAGACCATAGAAATTGGAAGCACATAATACGTTTTGCTATAATCAAACCCCATACCATGGTCCTGGAAGGGCTGCAGCAATGTTTTGTAAATTGAAAAGTTAATATATACCTTAGAGCATTTCTAACCCTAACACCAAATTTTATACCAAACACCAAATTTGGTGTAAATCAACTCCTACTTAACCAAATTTTACACCAAAAAAGAATCATTTTCTCTCTCTTCATTATCATATTATTATTTCTTATTTCATTTATATCTTCTTATTTAATAGAATAAAATTCTTTCTAAAAAACATTCACTATATATAATTTTCATATTGTTTAAATTATAGTCATTTAATATAAAATTATTTTATATCATAATTTTTAAATAATATAAATTGCTAGCAAATATTACATATTATACATAATGATGGATAACACAAATAAAAGTGAAATCATTAACGAAATATAATTAAATAAATATTACACAATTGAAAATTTTATTTTAAGTTCTACATGAATATTCAACTTTCAAGATCACTACGGTGCTCCCATAAATGCTCTATTAATGCATTACGTAGTTCAAAATGCGCTTTTTGTCCTTAATTTTTTTATGTTGAGATTTATATTTTTGCATATTTAATTTTTGTCAACGTTAATTGTACTTATATCCAATTCAAATTTATAGCAGAATTAACATAAATTTAATTTCAAAAAAATTCAAGTAAAGGAAAATAATATATAAAAAAATTAAAATTTCAATCTAAAATTAATATTATAAAAATATTACGTAAAACTAATAAAATATTTTAATTAAAACATACAAATTTATATAATATTTAATTAAAAGTATATGTATAATAAAATAATAATAAAGGACAATTGGTGTGATGAATAGTGTAGTACCAAATTTGGTGCCACACTATTCACACACCAAATTTGGTATAAAATTTGGCATGGAATGGAGCAACTTTGCACTAAATTTTATATCATATATAGTATTTGATGTAAAATTTGGCATGAATTGGAGATGACGTTAGGCAGTTACACTTGCAAAATCAAGATGGGACGAAGCTTCAATTTATAAGTGCCTAATGTATACATTAACTTTTCAATCATCATTTTTAGGAATTATAAACTCTAAATATGGTTATTGTAATTAATTAGCTAAGTGTCACGGACTTAATTCTTCCCCTTGTTCATGATCAAGTGGTGGGTCATGACATAAGTCCCCCTTAAACTACATCACATAGCTAATTACAATCATCAGTTTTAGAAACTTACATTTTTCTTTAACTTTTACTTCCTTCGTCCCAGTTTGTATAATGTAGTTTAACAAGAAATATTGTTTAAAAATATGAGAAGACTTTATAATGTTCTAAAGTTACTCGTAATATAAATGTATTTTTAAGTAGGAGGGTTTTACGATCCAATTCCGCAAACCAAGTTTCAAAATATTTTTATAACTTGGTGAAAAACTCTCATTTAAATTTATTGCTTATTTTTTTTAGAAAAATAAAAATTAAAGTCGTCACTTAATTTTAGGAAAATTAAGAAACCATTTAAAAAGGAATTTTTAAAGAAATCTTTTAATAAACCAAAATCGAGTAACAATTCAACCAATCCTCTAAGAAAGGATTTATGCACCTTTTTAAGGTTCACTAACACGTGGTTGACCGGCAGATTAAAAAGCTCGGCATATTTTATGAAAAAATTTGAATTACTTTTAAAAAAATAATTATTTTAAATGACTAAAAATATATTTTTAACTTAACAATTTATCCGAGTAAAAATTTTGAACTAAATGGTTAGTTCAAAATCATAAACATGGATTCAAAACTTTTCAATAACTATGAAAGAATATGAATGGTTCTTAAGTTATTCTATTAGCTTAAGTTGCCTAATTTAAATGGATTTTGAAAATTTGAATATTTAAAGTAAACAAATAACCAAATAGCGAAAAATCCATTAGAATCTCCCAAGGATTCATCTAACTTAATAATAAAAAGTTAGTAACAATTATCACAATTATCATAGATTCACAAATAAAGGAACTAAAGTAAAGTAGAGAACTGAATAGCTAGAAAAAGGCAGTCTCTTGCCCATTTTTGATTCCCGCTGCTACTGTGATCAATTTGGATTCTTAAATCCAGAATCTCAATTTCCATCCCTTTGGGACTGCAATTATTCTTCTACTGAGCTGCTGCCACTCTATGATATTAGCTTCCCTTTGAAACAGCTTGATGGAGGTTGACTCGAAAAGACGAATATGCAAGAGATGGGGAGCCGATTGAGACCTAAACGAGAAAACGAGAGAGAGTCCATGCAAATAAAATAAGGAAAATAAGGATTTGTAACGAGTACGACTAAGATCTAACCATAATAAAAATGATACATAAATCAAATTTCAGAACATTCAATTAAACCATACAACTTTTGCTACAAAACGTGTAGTGCGGACGTTGGATAGAAAAGAAAAATGAGATCAAACAAATAAGACTCAAACAAATAAAATAATTTAATAGGACAACTGTGAGTTTCACATTTTCGCTTCAATTAAAGAAAAAGCATAAAAGGTATTGAAAAAGGAGTTTTACTCCCTAAATTTAACCAAAGAAGCAACAACATAAGCTTAAACAGTCCACTAAATAAGGAGAGTCTAAAATCAGCCAAGTGAAACAAATATGCAATCATAAGTTTAATGGAAGATGTATTAAGAAACAACAACAACAACATGATACTATCCTGACATTTTCTTAATGACATTTAAACAACTAGTATACCAAAACTTTAATCTAACTAAAGGGAAACACCACAAAAAGAGCTGCGGCATGAGAGTGAATACTTATACTATTTTAATTTTAGTATATAGTTATAGGAACAGCCACTGGAAAACTAATCAATTGAAGTATCATGAAAAAGGGGGGGGGGGGGAGTGTAGTTCAAACTTTTATTCATTAATCTAAACTAAAATCTTGTGCTTCCTCTACTTGAAATCAACAGGGCATTGTTCATGCCAAAATATCAATAAGTCAGTAAAGAAGAAAACTAGCACCTAGTTTTCACCTTAATAATCGATACAAAATTTGCTAGAAACAGAATGAAATATGGTAGCAACTAAGAGACTAGATACAGAAGCGAATCTTGACAGAACAATGAGAAAAATAAAGAAAATTTGACGAGAACCATCATATTAAACACCTCAAATCGATCAAGAAGGCTTAAAGTTGTTAGCACACAAAAAAATGGACATGTAGTCTTGAAATCTAGTGACAAATTAAGAAAGAAAACTGAAGTCTGCCCTCTACCCAGTGATTGAGATGGTACATTAATTATATCCCCAACCACTCGGTTCATTGGACGATACGAAATACACATACAGAGATACTAGCTTACATGAATACTCATCACTTAAAATGGAATAACCTTTCAACGAAGAACAGAAACTAAAACGCCATATTCAATATTGATAAATCTGACTATAACAAAAACAAATAGAAACGATCAGTAGCCAGATTAAAATTCCCTAAAGAAATCATTTTACTCAGAGACATTACTGAAAATAAAAGTTAAACTAAGCTACTCTACATGAATATAACCTTAACTGCTAAAGCTAACACACAAACTAATCAACCAGATGCGATAACTAAAAGAAACAAATAAAGAACACTAAAGAGGAAGAAGAGAAATTACCTGGTTCTGGGCAGCAAACTGAAACTCGAGTTCTCGGAGACCATTCCACCACTAAAATGTAACTAGGACAACCGAGGGAGAGAAAAACTTTCTAGAAAAATTAAGAACTCCCAAACAAGAGGGTGTTCTTTTCTAGCCTCCAAAAAAACATCCCCCAACAGTGAATGAAATGGGGTTTATTATAGGGAAGCATCTGGGTCGATTTGAAGGGGGGAAACGATGTGGGAATTGGGAAACTTTCAAAAATCATTGAGCGGATAAGGTTGCAAGGCTGGAACGCACGATTTCGTAGGAATTTCAAATGGGAATTGTAAAAAAGAAAAAGGAGAATTGGATGGATAATACCAATTGGGAAACCTCCTGGAACCTTCATTTGTACTGGGTATCGTGCAAGGAACGCTGATAGTATGAATTTGAGGGAGAAAAGAGGAAAATTGATGGGTAAATTTGGGAATTTAGGGCTTGTTCTTCTTGTTGTTGAGCTTGGAGTTGTGCGTATGTTTGTTGTTGAATCAGGGAAGGAGAGAATAGAGGATCTTAGGTTTAGGGAAAAGGGCAGTGGGATGGGTCTGCGAGGTTTGGTCCAGGTAAAGGTTCAATTTGTACTGAAATAATAGGAAAGGTAAATTAGAATTAAGATTTCAAGGGACCAGTTCCTTTCAGAAATTTTCATCAATAACGAATCTGGTGAATAAAGTCGTATCCAAATTAACTAATCAAACTTGTTAATTTGACAAAGTAAAATAATTATAAAATTACTAAAATAAATGATTAATTACTCATTAACTATAATTTAACTATATAAAAGAAGTAAATACATATTTGAGTTAAACTTCCACTTCTTGATATGATTTTTCGAATTACTATTAAATCCAATAAATATAAAAATGTATATTATACATATATAAATATATATATATTTTATAGAAAAATGGCAAAATTTTCTTGACAATGATTTTAAAAGTATTTTTGATTTTTAAAAATAATTATTTCAAATTGTTTAATATTGAAGAAGCTTGAGAATTAATTTAATTGTAGCGAGCCAAAATTGGGTGTCAATAACTACCCCTCATTTGGCTTGGATTGATGAAAGAGATATGAGGCAAAGGAACTTGACAAATCCAATTTTCTCCGTCCACTATTCATCTCTTTAGAACAGTGAATGATAAGGATTCTAAGGATTTATGGCCGGACTCTAGTATTGGATTTCCTACATATATCAAGTTTTATGAGAACTCAAGCCACTTGTAGTTCGAAAAGCTTGATTTTGAGCATGATTCTGAAAGATTTCAAAAGCTGTTCTGATGTCAAATTATGGAGAAATCCAAAAGCTTGGGAATGGAATGAGGGGAGGTTCATTAGAGAACAGTCGAGTTTTCAACATCGATCCTTCCTACATATCCCTAAACTTAGGAATCAGACTACTTGTAGTTGGGCTCAAACGGTTGAAAAGGAAATCTCTTTTGCGGAAATAACCTTTAGCTTAAGGAGGAGTGACAAATGAATTGAGTGCGGAAAAGAGGCTTGATAACATCTCAACAGTGAATGTGGGGCTCTTCACACTGATAGTTAAGAACTTACATGGACATAATTTCCAAAGCTCTTGGTGTATTGTCACTCGAATTTGAAAAATTTGCTTGTAGCGAGGTTTGAAAATTTCACTAGATGCAAAACTAAAACTTTTTAAGCCCTAAGAAATACCTACACACCTTATGATAGGAATGTGGTGGAAGTCGATCCTAACAAACGTCCATAGAGTTTGATATTTCTCTTTGGACTATGTCACAGTTCGCTGCTAAGAATAAATTTCACATTATGCTGCGTCCTTTTTGACGTATTCCACATTCGTGTAGTACAAAATCTGAAAAAACATTATCAATAGCAAATGAAACATAAATAAAAATATAATTTATGCAAACCTGGTTTAACATGTCATACTGAAGGAGATGACGATCCAATTTCAAGTATATTGCTCTTGAAGGAAATGGTGATCCAAAATGATGCATCAATTTGAATATAACATAATGTGTCACACTTAGGGAGGTGACATCCCAAGTCACTTTTTAGGGATGTGACTTCCCAACTTATCACTTTTTAGGGAGGTGACGTCCCAATATGTTACTTTTTAGGGATGTGACGTCCCAATATATCATTTTTAGGAAGGTGACGTCCCAACGTCACTTTTTAGGAAAGTGATGTCCCAATATGTCACTTTTTAGGGAGGTGATATCCCAGTATATCACTTTTTAGGGAGGCAACATCCTAACGTGTCACTTTTTAGGGAGGTGATGTACCAATATGTCACTTTTAAGGAGGCGACGTCCTAACGTGTCACTTTTTAGGGATGTGATGTCCCAACGTGTCACTTTTTAGGGATGTGACATCCCAACTTTTCACTTCTTAGGGAGGTGACGTCCTGGTATGTCACTTTGAGTGAGGGAAAATTCTAATATAATAATAATAATAATAATAATAATAATAATAATAATAATAATAATAATAATAATAATAATAATAATAATAATAATAATATAATGTGTCACATTGAAGGAAGTGACGCTCCAATAATAACATGTCATGTTGAAGGAAGCGACGCTCCGAATAATATTATGTGTCACATTGAAGGGAGTGATGCTCCAATAATATAATGTGTCACATTAAAGGAAATGACACTCCAATATAATATAATATGTCACATTAAAGAAAGTGATGCTCCAGTAGTTATTTAACGTGCCGAGGTGGCGGCTTAATTTGTATCTATGATGACAGACAATCCGAATACAATATTTATTCATGTAGTTTGAGAATTCGGTAACATCTTTGGTTGTCATTAAAGACTTTCTCATCCCTGCGCTCACAGAGACTTTGTTAATTTGAAAACAAAGAGCTTAACATATGTCAAGACATTTTAAATATGTCATGATGATCTGATAGCCAAGAAGAACAAAAGATTCTGGAAGAACGCCCCGAGAGAATTAACGTTGAATGGAGGATCTAACGGCCGATTAGGGATGTCACAAAAGGTGTATCCCTATTTTGATTTGGATCTCTCGTAAAGAGGATTTTCTTGATAAAGAAAGTCTTTGAAATTTGAAGTTGAAACAGAGATTTTTAGAATATTGTACCATTTCAAAAAACCAACCTTGTTTCCAGTCCAAGGGTACTTAATTGGAATAGTTTATAAGAAATGAAGAATTGAATGATTCAAAAACATGTCCCATTTTCCTCTAAGGTCTGTAGGTTTGAAACAATAATAAAATTGAATCCTTATATAGAATTGCCTACGTATCTTGTTGGAATAAGAAATTAGATTTTACGTAGTTCGAACTTGAAACTTTATAGAATTTAGAGAACATAATATTTTCCATCAAAAGGCGAGAGGATATGGAAAAAAATGAAAAGAAATTCGTCAACATAGAACAAAATTAAGAGATAGCTTGTTAGATTGGATCCTAGAAGTTGGGACTCCTTATCATATCAATAACATCTTTGAAAAGATTGGCTTGTGTCATTTTTTTGGTGAACATCTGACTTAATTCTTCAAAACTTTGGGAGGATCGTTGCAATTTTGCCTCCAATTATAACAATGACACTTGTGAAGTTCAAATGTAAGGAGTAATGAGATAAAATTATCAAAATAAATAGTATAAAAGAAGATAAGTTAAAGATGAAGTCGTTCAACTTATATTGGTGTGGATAACATCTCATCATTTTAGCCATTGCGCTGGACTATTTTACGTGCAATGTTCAAAGAATGTTTTATATATCACAATAAAGTAGTAGAAATAAATTTAGAAGATGAGTTCGAGTAGAAATAACCTGTATTATGATGAGGCCACTCTGGATCTAGCGATGCCTTGTGACTTTATAGTTCCTGCATCCAAAGAAAAATTCTTGGTTTGCGAGAGATTGATTCGTGTTGGCTTTGCCTTGCCATCCTGATGATCCTCTAACGTCTGTCTTGCAAGCTTGTATGGTCTCGAAATGTAGGATTGATAGAATATTTGAGGACCCTCCTAAAAAATTTTGCCCCAGTTTAGATATATCAGAACTCTTGAATTTTCTCATAGTTTCCAATTGAATTTTTTAGAGAATCTTAAAAATTCTGCCTAGTTTCAACTTCGATGAGATCTCTAATTTTGACTTTCTACCCACTTTTAATTATAAAGGAAAATGAAAATCTTACGAGGAATATGATCGAACCGATGTGGCGCCTACGTATCCTGCTGAAATCAGGTCAAATATAGTTCCAGTTACAAAGGAAAATTGAGATATTTTTGATAATGTGATCGAAGCTGATGAAGGCCACCTACGTATTCCACTAGGGAAATCAGGTCGGACGTAGTTCACATACAAACAAAGAGGTGTGATTACAAAGGAAATGAAACCATAATGCGTGATTACAAAGAAAAAAGGATAAAATTCAATTACTGAGAAAGAAAACAGCAAACTCTAAATGCAAGATTGAAAGATGTCAAAAATGCGACTTCCAAAAAACTTCATTCTTTCTTGCGATTGGTTATACCAACGACTACTTCTTGTTCTTGGACAACGGGTTGTTGTTCATATTTGGTATAGCTTCTATGAGTTTAACCACTTTGTTGTCAATCAGGTCTCGAGATTTGTGTTTGAGTGTCATACACTTCTTGGTATCATGCCCAATGACTCTTGAGTGATAGGCACAATGTTTACTTGGTACATACCAATCGGCTGAAGTATTCAAATTCTTAGATTCTATTGGATGGAGTATTCCTGCCACTTTCAACCTCTAAAAAAGATGAGTTAGCAATTCCGCCAGGGGAGTGAAGACTTGAAGAGGCTTTCTCTCAAAGTTGGGATGAGATGCATTAATTCAAGGATTTTGCATTGGTCATGGAGCATGATTCTTTGCTTGTATGTTGTAGACAGGATATTGTGAAGAAGGATAACCTAGAGGTGGTTGGAGATTATATGAGGTAGATCCTCAAGTCATTGTAATCATAACTTCTTTCTCGTTTTTCTTTCCACTTCCAAAAGAACTGGTTTGGTAAGCTCTGTTAGTGAACTGAGATGTGGTTAGACATGTTATTCTCTCAGTCTTGAGACCATCTTCAATCATTTATCCACCTTTGATAACTTTAGCAAATGTATTTGCACCCATTGTTACCATTCGCTTATAGTATTCTTGTAGAATTCCCAATAAAAGAATGAGAGAAATCAATGATTATATCGATGATCGAATAATCAAGCACAAGCTCCTTTATATAGGAGAGAGTTGTAGAGTCTTAGGCTAGCTAAACTTAGAGTTATACTACAACCTAAGTACAATTACATATATAGAGATTAATTACAACTACTACACTCACATAGCAGCAACCCAATTTTAATCTGACTCTAACTCGTCTAAAAGTAAGTCCTACTATAACTCGACTCCTTGTCTAATAGTGAGTCCTACTATAACTCAACTCTTTAACATTATTTGATCCTTATCTTCAACACTTCCCCTTAATCTAGTGAGTGGTGGGACACTTACTCTTAGGCTGCTTAGAAAACCAGCAAAGACTTTCTTTGTTAATGCTTTGGTATGAATGTCAGCTAGCTGATCATTGGACCTCACAAACTGAGTAAGAAGTTGTCCTCTGGCAATATTTTCTCGAACAAAAGGATTGTCCATCTCAACATGTTTGGTTCTAGCATGGATGAATGGCTTGACTATCATGTACAAAGCACTCAAGTTATCACAATACAGTGTAAGAATTGACTTGAGGTACACCCGAAGATCATGAAGTAAATATGTGATGCAAGTCAATTCTTCTACATTGGAGGCTAGTTTTACATACTCATCTTCAACACTTGATCGTGCTGCTATGGTCTATTTCTTGGAAGTCCAAGAAATAGAATTTGCAACTAGGTAGATGCCATAACCTTTAGTTGATCTCCTAGTAGTGGTACAACCTCCCCCGTCATCATTTGAATATCCATACAACCTACGAGGTGATTGTAAAACAATTCTGAGCCCAAAGTGTAGAGTACCTTTGATCTATCTTAGAATCTTTTTGACTCCTTGAAGATGTTCAATATTGGGACTTTGCATAAACTGACTTGCTAGGTTCACTGCATGGGTGATATCGGGTCTTGAGAGTTTCAAATACTGAAGATTCCCTACTATCATTCTATATAGAGCAACATCTACAAGACTTCCCACAACTTTATGTAAACCATCCTTTTTGAGGCAAAGGAGTAGCTACAACTTTTGCCAAAGTTATATTAGTCTTATCCGATAATTCAGTAGGATACTTACTCTGACTCAAGTGAAGTTCTCCTGCAAAATACTTAACTCTACTCCTAGAAAGAAGTGTAAAGGACCAAGATCTTTCATAGAAAATTCCTTTCTAAGTTATAGAACCAACTCTATGCATGTGATGGATTGCTTCCTGTTATAATAATATCATCTGCATATAACAAGAGGAATATGGTACCTTTGTGAGTTTGTAAAGTAAGCAAGGAAAGATCTGCCTTACTACAATGGAACCCAAGTTGTAAGAGATGCATGCTAAACCTGTCAAACCAGGCTCTTGTGCCTTTTTAAGACCATACATTGCCTATTTCAATAGACAAACATGTTGAGGATACTTTGGATCAACCAAACTAGGAGGTTGACTCATGTATACCTCCTCTTGCAAGAGACCATGTATTAATGCATTTTTGATATTTAACTGCCTGATCCCCTACTTAGAGCTAACATCAATGGATAAAACCACCCTAATAGTTGTGGCCTTAACCACAAGGCTAAATGTTTCTTCAAAATCTATCTCTTCAAGTTGTGAAAACCCTTGGCAACAAGCCTAGCTTTGTATCTATCTACATCTCTATTTTCCTTTAATTTGATCTTGAACATCCATTTAGAGCCAACTAAATTTATACCAACAGATTTGGGCACCAATATCCATGTCATGTTATTATGAAAAACATTAGTTTTGTCCTTCTTAGCTTCACGCCAATGGGGGGACTTTAGTGCTTTTTTAACAGTCTTTGGTTCCCTCAAAGTTTCTTCTTTGTTGTCAACAAGTTATAGATGATATTCCTTTGCATTGCGGCTGGTGATCATGTGATTCCCTTGTGGTGCAGGAGGTAGATCAACTAAGGTAGAAGGATGCATGATGGTATTTGTAAGATTCCGGACGTTGGAAAGTCAAAAAATAAGGAACAAAAGGTAAATCCAAGAAAATTTCAGAATTTGGCACGAGGTGATGACCATGAAGGCCATCACGGGGCCATGGTTTGCATTATGCCTCATGGTGTGCCACCATGGTGGAGTCCCTGAGATTCATTACTGTAGAGAAGGGACCATGACAAGAGACCACATGCCATGGTGAGCATTACGAGCCATGGTGCCCTCTATGGTGACCCCTCCTCTAAGGACCTCATAAAAGTTCCAAAGGCTAGGACCCCGTATGAACACCATGGGCCGTGTAGCCCTTTACGAATCATGGTGGTTCTATGGTGGCCACTCCTACAGACCCTCCTGCATGTCCTGCACCACAATCAATGTTCTCGGACCTTAGTAATCTCCATTGACTGTGAAGGTCTCTATGGAGGAACTACTGAAACTTCCCCTGCAAACTTGAGATTTCAAGTCCAAGTATACCCCCACGGAAGAACACCACGGATCGTGGTGTCCTTCACAAGTCGTGGTGGGTCTCATGGTGGACAGCCTTTCTAATATTCTTTTCCAAATTTCTAAGTCCAGCTTCACAGATGGGACCATATAACGTCGTGCCCTTTATAGCTTGTGGTGATGGCCTACTATGGGTCCCGAATTAAGTTTTAATGAGGGTTATTCTAGTCTATATGTCTTAATGAATGTGGACGGTTGTTTTGAGACTAAGTTCATACCTATTAACTACCCTAAATCATTCTAACTCTCTCATTCTCTCCATAACTTCCAAAACCCAAATGTCCTTTCTCCTAAGTCTTATCTTAAGGTTTTCTTCTCTCTCAAGCAAATTCAAAAGGGTTCTTCAAGATCAAGCTTTCAATCTCTTCAATAGAGGGCTAATTAAGGTTAAGGTATGTGGGACTTCATCCATGAGTATCTTTCATCCATGGAATCCCAAAGATTTCTTTTCAATTTTTATTATGATTTCCTCAATTAAAAACTCTAATTGTATGATTTTCATTGGGCCTACGCAATTATGATATTCTTTAATGCTATAGTCTAATTATGTATAATTCACATCTTGCATGATTTCAAGTTGAATTTCAATAACCCATGATATATACTAGTCTCAAGTATGATTTATGAGATATGATTATGATTTTCAAGTTATAATCTATGAATGCTTCATGCTATGAGTTACAGATGCTTTATGCAAAGAAGTTCATGAATGATGAGTCTATGATATTTCAAGCAAAGTTAAAGATAAGGTAAGTTAAGTCCCTAAAGATATTTCTGAACAAATATATGTAATGATGGAAGGCTTAACATTGCATGAGTTATATGATAAATGATTTAATCCTCTGATTTTACTATGATGATGCTAGATAAACTATTTTATGATATTTGTAAAGATGGATTGACAGTTAGTTACTATCTTTCCCTATGATGTCTATGATCCTATTTTATGAGTTCCATTGGGATAATGATTAAGCATCGAGAGGAATTTTAGGTAGGGTTCAATCCGATAATGCAGTTTATTACCCAAGGGAACCTAGTACCAACCTTTAGTCCCAAACTACATTGCCTATATAGATTTACATATGCCAATATGGCAATAAGGGCCTAGGTCAGGTCATGACAAACTTGGTAGCAGAGCACAAGGTTCAAGTCTCCTAGGGAGTCTAACATGCCATGTCGAGTAGAGTCTTGTTCATCGGTGTAAAGTGCACCACATCCATTTATAGGAGGCTATAAGATATTTTAGAAAACACTTCACTTCTTTCATGATCTGGTCGTGCTATAGAGTTTATCTCTAAGGTTTCCTCCTCTAATACTTTCTCTTTGCGATTACAAATTATGTCTTTACAAAGAGCTCTCGTTCAAAGGAATATTGTGGAAGAGGAGACATAAGTTCCAAATTCACCTTTCGATATCTAATTGACTAATATGGAGTTTTGAGCTGCTTTCCAAATGCTATCCCAAGCCGTGACTACTCGAGTGAATTGAGGGGTAGACGCTTCTCAAGTTGTGACTACTCCGGCTTCAAGGGTTAGAGATTTCACAAGGATGAACCCTCCTGAGTTTTATGGGTCCAAAGTTGATGAGGATACTCAAGACTTCATTGATGAATTGTACAAGATTGTTAGCATCATGGGAATGTCTTTAGAGGAAAAGGCGGAGTTGGCAGCCTACCAAATCAAGGGCGTCGCTCATGTTTGGTACAACCAATGGATAGCCAAAAGGGTTGAAGATGGCCCCATAGGTTGGGAAGAGTTCAAAGTTGTGTTTCTTGATCACTTCTTCTCACTTGAGTTATGAGAGGCAAATGTGTTGGAGTTCATCAACCTCAAGCAAGGAAACATGAGTGTGAGGGAGTATTCCCTCAAGTTCACAAAATTTTCCAAGTATGCTCCATCCTTGGTAGCTGAATCTCGTGCCTAAATGAGTAAGTTTATTTTGGGAGTGTCGGATTTGGTTATGAAAGAGTGCCAAACTGCTATGCTTATTAAGGAGATGGAAATATCTAGGCTCATGACTGATGCCGAGAAAATCGAAGGACAAAAGATTAAGGAGAGAAATGCAAGGGAGTCCAAGAGGGCTCGGTATGAAGATATGTTTTCTCACAACAAATCCGATGGTGGAAATAGTTGTTTTCGACAAGGAAAAAAGTTTCAAGGCCAAGTTTCTTCAATCACTCTGGCTCCAAAGTTTGAGAAGGACAAGGTGCCAAATCCTAAGGCATAAAGTGAAGCTTTGGGTGGTCAGGTTGTCCCTCCATGTAAAAAGTGTGGGAAAAACCATAGAGGAGAGTGCTTAGCGGGTTTGGATATTTGTTTCAAGTGTGGAAATCCCGTTCATCATGCTAGGGTGTGTAAGGGTGGGGCTAGGCCCCAAGGACACACTCAGGCTACCAATAATCCAGATCAATGTTCTACTACTACGGATGGCGGTTAGCACCAAAACAGATTTTATGACCTTCAGACTCATCAGGAGTTAGAGGATTCCCCCAATGTTGTGACTGGTATGTTGAAAGTTTTTGACTTTGATGTTTATGCATTATTAGATTTGGGTGCTACTCTATTATTTATTACTTCATATCTTGCTATGAGGTTTATTGTTAGTCCCAACACCTTGCTAGAGCCTGTTTTGGTCTATACTCTGGTTGATGATTCAGTTGTGGCTAAGAGAGTCTATAGAAATTATCCAGTTTCAGTTTTTCATAAAGTCACCTTTGTTGATCTTATAGAGCTTGATATGATCGATTTTGATTATATTCTTGGTATGGATTGCCTTTATGCATGTTATGCCTCCATGTATTGTAGAACCTGCGTGGTTAAGTTTTAGTTTTCAAATGAGCCGATCCTAGAATGAAAAGGTAGTAATTCCATGTTTAAGGGTCAATTCATCTCATTCCTTAAAGCTCGGAAAATGATTTCCAAAGGTTTCATCGACCATCTAGTTCTGGTTAGAGATACTAACTCCAAGACACCTACTCTTGAGTCAATTTCAGTTGTTAATGAGTTTTCGGAAGTTTTTCTCGAAGATCTCCTAGGTATTCCTCCCAAAAGGGAAATAGATTTCGATATTGATATCCTACCTCATCATGCCCTAGGAGGGTACCCTAGGCGTGACCGGTACTCAAAGACTATTTCTAGTCCCCAAGCAAACCACTTGGCCCGTTTACACATTCATTCAATCATATTCTATTTGCAGAAGACCTAACTCATCAAGAAACACTAATCATCACCTAAGACATGAGGTCAACTATCTATCAAATCCAACCAACAAACTAGTATGTATGAGACTAGTCAAAGACAATACCAATTCACAACATCAACAATCTAGTCAATGAAGCCTTTATCAACTGTCTAAATGGTGACAATGACCGGTTCATGGATACCTCAAATCAAATGAATAAAACAAAACTCAGAAGCTAGAATTATAAATATGGTATCCTCTAGAAGTAGGGAGGACTCACCAATTAATTGAATACGATTAGATCCTCAACAAAGCGCCTGTTTATAATCTCTAGTACCTGTCTCTACATCATGAAACGATGCAGGTCTAAATGCACGTTAGTATATGGAATGTACGAGAATGCAATATGACAGAATGAAACATGAATAATGTAGAATAACATCGACTCAAGTAACTCAATCAAGGGTAAGGAACTCAATCACAATGTCATAAGTCTAAAGCAAGAGTAATGTGTAGACAAAAACCAATAATGTACAATCCAATCCAATCCAATCTAATCAGAGTACTATGAAGACCTATATGGGAGTTTCTCTTATCTAACAACTATCACTTATGAGCTAGTGATAGTACAACAAGACGACTTTGTTGCCACATCCATTCAATACCTTTCTAGGATAAGAAAGAATCGACTAATCATGGGTTCAAAACTAATCGAGTCCTATCATGTCAGGATAATAAGTTAGGAAACATCCGACTTAATGGTTCAATCCTCTCCTACGTTTGGCAATGTAGTTATTGGGTTTGAGTTATTATTTACTCTTACCCAATTTGGTGCTCGATACTCCTACCAATAATCAAGCTCATAGGATAATTAATCCTATCAAATCAAATCAATAACTTTCAAATGGACTCTTATTAGTTCATCAGTTCTATCAAATCAACACTTCCATCCAATCAATTTCTCAATCATTCCCAATAAATTATTTAAGAGAAATTTAGACAATCATTTATGACAACATTTTGTTTAGACCATTCAATTGAGTTCAATTATAAAGTATAAAGGACTATCAAGTTTATCAATACTATCGTCATGCTCACATTCCAATCACGATCATGCTTTCAAAAATTCAATGCACTATACTCAATACTTAAATATATACATGCAATATCCATTCATATACTATTAGGGTTGTGAAACAAGCAGTTCAAATTATTTGTTCAAGAAACTAGTTCGAGAAAAAAGCATCAATTTCTTAATAATCAGTAAAACATGTTAAGTTTAAGAAAGAAATTCTCAAAAAAACACAATCATGGGGACTCAATCCATTCACAATCCATCTATCACTTCATGGAAACATGGAGGAGCAAGATCCATATTTTAGTTCAACCTTACTTACCTGGACTCAAAGAACAATCAAAAATTTAAAAACCTTACTCGAAGAGCTCGAATCCTAGTCTTTTTCCTCTTCTCCAATCCTTGCTCTAAATTAGTCTAAGTGTTAATGAGAGTTTTTGGAGGTAGGATACTTATAAGGGACTTAATTTAATCCTAAAATATCAAGGTTTTAGTTTGGAAAGGGTGGAAAAGGACAAATCTTTCATTTGATAAAAACCTAAAATCGGTCATCTACGAGTCTAGAACGACTCATAGAAACTTCTACGGATCATCTTATGGAATTGGGCTAGAAAGAGTTGTGGTCTATGACTCAGGTCTATGAGACATGAACTACTAGACAAGCCATAAACTTGACTCGTCCTGCAGGTCATTGAAAATTAGAGAAAGCTGAGTCTCTAAACTTTTCATATGATTTGTATCAACTTGTAGACTCTTTGATGAGTTGTCTAATCCACTCGTAGAAGTGAAATTCGAGTTCTGGAATTTGGCTAAGTGTCAACTGTTTTATGAGTCATTTCTATGACTTGTAGGAATCTTTACGAATCGTAAGGTCAGCCAAGAAAGGCTTCTCAGAATCCAAATTTTTTTAACAAGTGTTGGGGAGGTCTACGAATCATAGAGGAAACTGGTGGTCCTCAGGGTCAGGTTTTTTCCTTAATTTTTCTCAGTGATCGAGCCTAGTTTAAGTTAGGATAACATAGGGTGTTACAATATCTCTCCCTTGGAATTATTTGTCCTCTAATGAAGACCAAGATAAGGGTTACTCAAAGCATGAATACAATCAAGAACTCAACAATTAAACATTCGAACAATCAACTACTCAGACTCAGTAATACATATGAACTACTCAAACTCGGAATGAACTTCAAATCAAGGATAGGAAAAAGGAACATTACCATTATCATCATTATTAGGGGGCACAAATAGTTGGGAGTATCTAGCTTTCATATCCTTTTCAGCTTTCCATGTAGCCTCTTCAACAAACTGGTTCCACCATAAAACTTTGAAGGATGATACTTCCTTGGTTCTCAATTTACGAACTTGAAGATCAAGAATCTGAACTGGGATCTCTTCATAACTCAAACTCTCTTTCACTCCAATGCTTATAGTCAGGATAATAAATGATGGATCTCCTAAACACTTTTTAAGCATAGGTATGTGAAACATAGGGTGAATAACTGTTAATTCCGATGACAACTCCAATTCATAAGCTATGTTACCAATCCTCCTCATAATATGATAGGGACTAATTTAGTAGGGACTAAGGTTCCCTTTCTTCCCGAATCTCATCACACCCTTCATAGGTGATACCTTCAAGTACATCCAATCATTCACTTCAAACTCCAAATCCCTTCTCCTAGCATCATTATAGGATTTCTGGGACTTTGAGCAGTCCTCAATCTCTCTTGTATGATCTTCACCTTTTCTATGGCTTGGTGAACCAAGTCTCGCCCAATCAACCTAGCTTCACTAACTTCAAACCAACCAATTGACGATCTTCATCTCCTCCCATATAGAGCTTTATATAGAGCCATTTGGATACTCGAATGGAAGCTATTATTGTATGCAAATTCAATAAGAGGTAAATGGTCATCCTAATTACCTTTGAAGTCGATGACACAGACTCTCAATATATCCTCCAAGATATGAATTGTACGTTCTGCCTAGCCGTCTGTCTATGGATAAAAAAAAGTACTAAGGTTCACTCTTGAACCCAAACCTTTCTGGAATGACTTCCAAAACTGAAAGTTGAACTGAGCTCCCCTATCTGAAATAATAGACAAAGAAACTCCATGAAATCTAACAATCACTCGAAGGTACAGTATGACATAATTCTCTGTGGTATCGGTAGTCTTAACTGGTAAGAAATAGGCTGATTTGTTCATTCTATCTACAACCATCTAAATAGAGTCATGCTGTCTGTGGGATCGAGGCAAACCTATAATAAAGTCCATGTCGGTCATCTCCCACTTCCACTTTTGAATCTCAATATTCTGAGCCACTCTACAAGACCTTTGATGCTCAACCTTGACTTCTTGGCAAGTTGGGCACTTAGACACAAACTCTGCTATATCTCTCTTCATCCCACTCCACTAATAGAATTCGCTCAAGTCATGGTACATTTTTGTATAACCTGTATGGATTGAATACCTAGAGTTATGGGCTTCTATCATGATTCTCCCTCAAATACCCTCAATGCTTAGAACACACAATCTCTCTTGATACCTCAACACTCTATCTGCCCCTTTGGCAAAAGCCATTACCTTCTACTTGTGAACATCATCTTTTAGTTGGAGGAGAATGGGATCTTGAGCTTGATTTTCTTTCACCTCTGCAACTAAAGATGATTCATCCCTATTCTAAATTATTGTACAACCCTCACTCGAGTAAATAAGTTGAACTCTCAAACTTGCAAGCCTATGCACCTGTTTAGCCAATTCTTTCCTTCTCTCTTCTACATGGGCTGTGATCCCCATAGATAACTTGATAAGAGTCTCAACAACAATATTAGCTTTACTTGGGTAGTAGAGAATGATCATATCATAATCTTTGAGAAACAAAAACCATCTCTTCTGCCTCAGGTTCAACTCTTTCTGAGTAAACACATATTGTAGGCTCTTGCGATCTATGAACACATCAACATGGACGCTATAAATATAGTGATGCCAAATATTGAGAGCGAATAATACGGGTTCCAACTCAAGGTTATGAGTTGGGTAGTTCTTATCATGAATCTTAAGTTTCCTGGAAGCATATGCAATAACGTTTCCCCTCTACATTAATACACAGCCCAATCCCACTTTAGATGCATCACAATAGATAACAAAGCCACCTATTCCCTCAGTTAGGGAAAGCACTGGAGTAGTAGTCAACCTTGTTTTTAACTCTTGAAAACTCTTCTCACAAGTTTTTAACCATTGAAACTTAGCCTTCTTTTGAGTTAGCTTAGTCAATGGCGAAGATATAGATGAGAATCCTTTAATAAATCTATGGTAGTAGCCGGCCAAACCAAAGAAACTTCTCGAGAGTAGAGGACTCAACACTATCATCTTTGAATCTAACAATGTGATAGATACACCCTTTAGAGATCAACATTTTGGCCCTAAGGTATGAGATAAACTTACCCTTAGGTAGAACAAGACTACTCTTCCATTCTATGATAGGCTCATTCGGGAAATAAAACTTAAACAATTTGAGTCCTATAATCAACAGAGTCATAACAAGCATATAGCCAGTCCATGTCAAGAATCACATAAAAATCAACCATGTCCAACTCAACTAAGTCAGCCATAGTATCCTTGTGATAGATAGACACATTACAATCTCTATATACCCTCTCAACTAAGATATACTCACTAATAAGAGTAGATATACTGAAAGGTTCGCGAATATACTTATGATTTCTATGAAATATACTAGCCATATAAGGAGATACAAATGATAACTTGGCATCCAGATATATCAAAATATAACAATCTAGATTAAAGAATCCAATCATACCCGTCATAACGTCTAGGGAGTTCTTTTGGTCTTAGCGACTACCCATGGCATATAGACAGCTTGAACCTCTGCTTATACCTAAAGTAGGACATTTATATTACCTCTAATTGATGGTGCCGTGGTAGAAGACTAGGCTCTATTTACCCATGTTAGACACTCTCTCTGAAGATGGCCCACTTGGCCATATTTATAACAACCATTCTTTCCCTCTCTGTACTCTCCTAATTGGAGCTTATCATACTTGCCATAAGGTGAATTTCTCTTCAAACTTTGAGCTATACTAACCCGAGATTGAGAACCCTATGCTCTAAAGTTCTAGTGACTCTGTACTTGCTGATCATACATGTTATGTAGTACAGGTGCACATGTCACTTATGGAGCATACTTGGAAAATCTCTTCTGTAAGAAGGACCTGTTGCCCTTACTCTAACTCTGCTCATTCTCAAGCCTAGCTAAATTTTACTTCTTGCTCAAGTGTTCTTTCTTGTACTTTCTCTTATCTTCCTCTATCTACTGAGCATACACTACTAACCTAGAAATATCCATGTCAGAAATCAGTAATGATGCTCTGTACTCCTTCTTTAGATACCTTCCCAATCTGGAGACAAACTTCCTCATCTTAGATTGCATATCCGAGACTATATCCAGAGCATATCTAGACAGTTGGATGAACTTCAACCCATAATCCTTTACTTTTAGCCCCTTTTGTTTTAGATTCACAAACTTTTTTACCTTTTCTTTCCTCAATTCTCTAGTAAAGAAGTGATTAAAGAAAGTACCCTCAAACTCATCTCAAATAGTAGGCTCAACATCGTTACCTCTACCTTCCTCCTACTAGTTGTACCACATATTTGCCACATTCTTGAGTTGATAAGACACCAACTCAACCCTCTCAAGCTCTGTGACATGCATTGCTTTTAGCATTTTCCATATTTCATCGATAAAGTTCTGGGGTTCCTCCTTAGCCTTAGAAGCCATGAAAACTGGTGGGTTCGTTCTTAGAAAATTCCAAGAGTGTAAGGATAGACTTACATCTTCTTTGGTGTTGACCTTACTAGAAGATTTTGATGGGTTCGTTGTGTATTGTGATGCTTCACGAGTCAGTCTTGGTTGTGTGCTAAGGCAAAATGGTAAAGTGATAGCTTATGCTTCAAGGCAACTCATGGAACCTGAGAAAAATTACCCAAATCATGATTTAGAGTTGGCCGCGGTGGTGTTTGCTTTGAAGTTGTAGAGACATTATATATATATATATGATGTCCATGTGGATATTTTCACCGATCACAAGATTTTGTAATATATGTTCACTCAAAAAAACTTGAACCTTCGACAAAGAAGATGGCTTGAGCTGTTGGAGGACTATGATATGAAGCATGCTATACCATTCGGATAAGTCAAAGGTTGTTGCCAATGCTCTTAGTAGCCTGTCCATGATTAGTATTGCTCATATTAAGGATGAGAAGAAAGAGCTCATTCAGAATATCCATAGATTAGCCCGTTTGGGTGTGTAATTACTTAATTCTGAATAGGGTGGTGTTATTGTGAAAAATGGTTTCGAATCAATTCTTGTAGCAGATGTAAAGGCAAAGAAATATAGTGATCCATCTATGGTTGAATTGAAGAAAGTGGTTGCTGAAAAGGCCATTGAGGCTTTCTCCCAAGGGGGAGATGGTGTTTTGAGATATCAAGGCCGATTGTGTGTTTCGAATATTGGCGGCTTAAAATATATGATGTTTTCCAAAGCTCATAGTTCACAGTATTCTATTCATCCTGCTTCCACAAAGATGCATCAAGATTTGAGGGAAGTATATTGGTGGAATGGTATGAAAAGAGATATTACAGAATTTGTGACTAAGTGTCCAAATTGTCAACAAGTGAAAGTTGAGCATCAAAAACTGGAATGTTTGGCTCAAGACATTGAGATTCTTACTTAGAAGTGGGAAGCCTTGAATATGGACATTGTTATAGGTTTGCCTCGTACTCAGAGGCAACATGACTCTATTTGGGTGGTTGTTGACTGAATGACTAAGTCGGCTCATTTCTTCATGTTAAGACTTTATATTCAGCCAAGGACTATGCTAGATTATATGAATGAGAGTTGGTTAAGCCTCACGGTGCTCCATTGTCTATCATTTCGGATCAAGGTACTCAGTTTACATCTCAATTTTAATAATCTTTCAAAAAGGGTCTTGGTACTCAAGTGAAGCTTAGTACAAATTTTCACCCATAAATAGATGATCAGGCCTAGCGCACAATTCAGACATAGGAGAATATGTTGAGAGCATGTATGATCGATTATAATGGAAATTGGGCTGACCATTTGCCATTAATAGATTTTTCTTATAATAACAGTTATCACTCTCTCATTGAGATAGCTACATTAGAAGTTTTGTATGATAGGTAGTGTAGATCCCCTATCGATTGGTTTGAAGTAGGTGAAGTTGCTTTGATAGGACTCGAGTTGGTATTTGACGCTATGGAGAAAGTTAGACTCATTAGAGAAAGATTAAAAATGGCTAAAGCCGACAAAATTCCTATTCGGATATGAGAAAAAGGGAAATTGAATTTGAGGTTAATGATTGGGTTTACTTAAAAGTTTCACCCATGGTGGTGGGTTCTATGGTGGCCACTCCTGCAGACCCTCCTGTAGGTCCTACACCACAATCAATGTTCACGGACCATAGTAACCTCCACAGATTGTGAAGGTCTCTGGGAGGAACTACTAAATCTTCCCCTGTAAACCTGAGATTTTAAGTCTAAGTCTACCCCAGCGGAAGACCACCATGGATCGTGGTGTCCTTCACGGGCAGTGGTTGGTCTTTTGGTGGGAAGCCTTTCCCATCTTTTTTTCAAACTTTCCAAGTCCATCTTCATGGATGGGACCATAGACCGTCATGCCCTTCACGGTCCATGGTGATGGACCGTTATAAGTCCTGAATTCAGTTTTAATGAGGGTCATTCTAGTCTTTTCCCTATATGTCATTAATGAATGGGGATGGTTTTTCTAAGACTAAGTTCATACCTATTAACTATCCTAAAGTATTCTAACTCTCTCATTCTCTCCATAACTCTCCAAACCCCAAAGTCTTTTCTTCCAAGTCTTTTCTCAAGGTTTTATTCTCTCTCAAGCAAATTCAAAAGGGTTTTTCAAGATCAAGCTTTCAATCTCTTCAATTTAGGGTTATTCAAGGTTAAGGTATGTGGGACTTCATCCATGGGTACCTTTCACCCATGGAATCCCAAAGATTTCTTCTCAATTCTTATTATGATTTCCTTAATTAAAAGCCCTAATTGCATGATTTTCATTGCATTTTCTCAATTATGATATTCTTCAATGCTATTGGTCTAATTATGCATAATTCACATCATATTGCCTGATTTTATGTTGAATTTCAATGACCCATGATATACACTAGTTTCTAGTATAATTTATGAGATATTATCATGATTTTCAACTTGACTCTCTAAAGAAGGAAAAAGCTTCAGAGTCTTATCAAGAAGCTTGCGCACGACCAAGATAGGGAATTGCTTCATTTCGAATTTACGAAATCGTCTTAGCTAGGTACCTAGAGGATGGGCCAGATGTAACATAATGACGACCAGGGAGCGGGTTCGCCATTGGAAGGGGGACAGGAGATGACCATCTCAAGCTTTATGCATGGGCCCAATATTCTATGAAAGCTTTATGCTATGAGTTAAAGATGCTTTATGCAAAGAAGTTCATAAATGATGATTCTATGATATTTCAATCAAAGTTAAAGATGGACAAGTTAAGTCCCTAAATATGTTTATGAACAAAGATATGTAATGATGGAATAACAACACCCACATTGCATGAGTTATATGATAGATGAGCTAATCCTATGATTTTATTATGATTATGCTAAATAAGCTATTTTATGATATTTGTAAAGATGGATTGATAGGTAGTTACTATCTTTCCCTATGATATCTATGATCATATTTTATGAGTTCCATTGAATATTAACTAATTACCGAGAGGACCTTTAGGTGGGGTTCGGTTCGGTAATGTAGTTAGTTACCCAAGAGAATCCTAGTAGCAACCTTTACTGGGGGTTTGGGTAGGTCACTTGGACTAGGGGACCTACCACAGTACGTGAAGCTCATCACGGCCCATGGTGGTTGTCATGGTGAGAGACTTGAACTCTGGGGAAGTTGAGTTTGGCAGGGGTTCCTCCATGGAGACCACCACGGTCCATGGAGGCCTACATGTATTGTGAACCTCCGACGTGGTAGGGACTTCACAGGACTCCTGAGGGGGTCGGACCATGAGACTTTACCACAGTACGTGGTGCACTCCACAGTCCATCAAACCTCTCGTGGTCCTCCACCTATCAGTTCCCACTTCTAGCATTGGACCACGTGAATCTTCCACAGCCTATGAAGGGCTTCGTGAAGTCCAACTGGTGCCAAAAGCTAGGATTATTCTGAGGAATTTGTTTTGAACCTCGATTTATGACTTTCCAACTTTTAGGATCTTACAATATCTCCCCCTTGGGAGAATTCATCCTTGAATGGGACTCAAACTAGCTTGAATAGGATAGGAAAAAGATATAGAATCCCAATATGAATTCAAAACATCTCGAAAATGCAAAAAAATATGGAATACTCAATCTCAAGCTAAAACATGACTTTAAAACTCATTTCATGAACATGAATGCATATGAAAACATGAGAATAACTGAAACACATGATTTGGGGTGAATGAATCACAAAGGAACTCAATACCTCGACTAAGAACAAAAGGAAAGAGATAAGGATATTGTGACATCATACCAGCTTCGGCTTCCCATATAGGACCCTCAACCTCTTGGTTCTTTCATAATACTTCAACTGAAGCTATTTCCTTATTTCTCAACGTTCTAACTTGCTGGTCTATGATGTCAACTGGAACCTCCTCATATGAAAGACTCTTTTTCACACCAATGTTGTCCAATGACACAATGGAGTAAGGATCACCAACAAACTTCCTCAACAACGACACATGGAATACCGAATGCACCGATGCCAAATCAGAAGGCAAATCCAAGTGATATACAACCTTGCCAATCTGCATCACAATCTGATATAGACTGGCATAGCAAGGACTTAGCTCCCCATTCATTCAGTAATGCATCACACCCTTCATGGGTAAGATTTTAAAGTAAACTAAGTCGTTCACCTCAAATTTAAGTTCTCTTCTCCTCACATCTAAATAGGACTTTTGTTGACTTTGGGATATATTTAATCCTTCTCTAATCAATCTCACCTTCTCCATAGCATTATTCAGTAACTTGAGTCCTATCAAGGAAACTTCACCGACTTTGAACTAACCAATGAGAGACCTACACCTCCTACTATATAAGGCCTAGAATGGAGCCATCTGAATGCTGGAATGATTAATATTATTATAGACAAACTCTATCAATGGAAAATGATCATCCCAGTTACCTTTAAAATCAATGACATAGGCTCTCAACATGTCCTTTAAGGTCTGAATGATATGCTCGGTCTGACCTTCCATCTGAGGGTGAAAAGTTGTACTATGCTTCACTTGAGTACTAAGAACATTTTGAAAAGATCTCCAAAACCGAGATGTAAACTAAGTACCTCTATCCAAAATGATAGACAATGGAACACTATGAAGCTTAACTAACTCTCGAATATACAATGCTAGATTGTCCTTGGCTAAATATGAGGTCTTAATAGGAAGAAAATGAGCTGAATTATTCATTCGGTCAACAACCATTGAAATAAAATCATGTTGCCTATGGGTATGAGGAAAACTTATAATGAAGTCCATAATCAAGGCTTCCCACTTCCCAATAGGAATCTAAATATCTTGAGCCACACCTCACAGTTTTTTATACTCAACCTTCATTTGTTGATAATTATGACATTTAGCCACAAACTCCGCAATATCTCTTTTTATTCCATTCCACCAATATATTTCCCTCAAATCATGATACATTTTTGTAGAACCCGGATGAATAAAATACCACAAACTATAAGCCTCGAATAATATCATTTCTCTCAAGCCATAAAACATCAAGAATACATAATCTACCTTGATATCTCAAAACACCATCTCCCCCTTGGGAGAAAGCCTTAATGACTTTTTCGGCAACCGCTTTAATCAACTTAACTAATATAGTATCATTATCTTGCTTGGCCTTAACATCCACCAAAAATACCACCATCCTCGGAATCAACCAATTAAACACCCAAATAGGCTAATCTATAAACATCATGAACTAACTCTTTCTTCTCATCCTCAACATAGGCAACACTGTTCATACACAATGTTTTAAGAGCATCGACAACCACATTTATTTTTCCCGGATGGTATAGCACACTCATGTCATAATCCTTTAATAATTCAACCCATATCTTTTTTCGAAGATTAAAATCCTTTTGAGTGAACACATATTGCAAGCTTTTGTGATCGATGAATATATCCACATGGACACCATATAGATAATGTCTCCATAACTTCAAAGCAAACACCAGTACCGCCAACTCCAAGTCATGGGTTGGGTAGTTTTTTTCATGATCCTTGAGTTACCTAGAAGCATAGGCTATCACTTTACCATTCCCCCTTAGAACACAACGAAGACTAACTCTTAAGGCATCATAATAGACAATAAACCCATAGAAACCTTCCGACAATGTCAAAACTGAAGCGGAAGTAAGAATATCTTTCAATTTTTGAAAACTCATCTCATATGCCTCGGACCATTAAAATTTCACCTTCTTTGGAGTCAAAGTAGTCAATAATGATGCAATAGAAGAGAAATCTTCCACAAACCATCTACAATAACTAGTTAAGCCGAAGAAACTTTGAATATCAATAGGATATAGCGATCTAGGCCAATTCTTAACCAATTCAGTTTTTTTAGGATTAACCATAATACCTTTACCGGAGATAATATGGCCAAGGAAAGCAACTGACCTCAACCAAAATTCACACATTATAAACTTAGAAAATAATTAACGGTCCTTGAGGATTTACAAGACAATCCTCAAATGATCGACATGGTCTTTCTCATTTTGAGAATAGATCAAAATATCGTCAATGAACACAATTACGAACATATCAAAGTATTGCTTGAACACCTTATTCATTAAATCCATAAAAGCTGCATGAGAATTCTTTAGTCCAAAAGACATAAACAAAAGTTCAAAGTTACCATACCGAGTTCTAAAATCTGTCTTCGAAATGTCATATTCTCTTGCTCGGAGTTGATAATAACCCGATCAAAGATCAATTTTTTAAAAGTAGCTTTCTTATTGAAGTTGATCGAATACTTCATAAATCTTTGGAATGGGATATTTATTCTTAATTGTGACCTTGTTCAATTGCTGATAGTCAATACACATATGGAGAGAACAATCCTTCTTCCTAAAAAAGTGAATCGGAGCACCCTATAGAGAAATACTCGATCTAATAAAAACCTTATCCAACAAATCCTTCAATTGATCCTTTAATTCTTTCAATTCTGTCAGGGTCATTAGATATGAAGGAATAGATATATGTTTTGTATTAGGGAGAAGATCGATATCGAAGTCTATTTCCCTTTTGAAAGAAATGCTTGGAAGATCATCGGGAAAAACTTCTAGAAACTTATTAACAACTGAAACTAACTAAAGAGTAGGAGCTTTGGAATTTATGTACCTAAACTGGACTAGCTGATAAATGCAACCTTTGGATATCATTTTTCGAGCTTCAAGACATGAGATGAATTGACCTTTAAACATGGAATTACTACCTTTCCATTCTAGAATTTTCTCATTTAGAAACTAAAACTTGACGACACGGGTCCTACAACATATAGAAATATAACATGCATGAAGCCAATCTGTACCGAGAATAACATTAAAATCAATCATATCAAGCTCTACAAGATCAACTAACGTGACTTAATGAAAAAATAAAACTGGGCGATTTTCTATAGACTCTTTTAGCCATAATTGAATCACCAACAGGAGTATAGATAGAAAAAGGCTCTAAAAAGATCTTGAGACAAACAAAGAATTTCGTAGCAAGATAAAGAGTAACAAATGATAAAGTAGCACCTGGATCTAATAATGCATAAACATCAAAGTGAAAGTATTTCAACATACTAGTCACCACATCGGGTGAATCCTTTAACTCTTGATGAGTCTGAAAGGCATAAAATGTGTTTTGGCGCTACCGCCACTTGAAGTAGTAGCACACAAATCCATATGATTGGTAGCCTGAGTCTAAGTTTGGGGTCTAAAACCACTCTTACACTTTTTTGAATGATGACCCGTCTTTCCACATCTATAGCACACATCCAATCCCGCTCAGCATTCTCCCTTATGATTTATTCCATACCTCTTGTATGGAGGGATGTCTTGACCACTCAGAGCTCCTCTTTGTGCCTTAGAATTTGGCACCTTATCTTTATCAAACCTCGAAGCCAGAGTTTTAGATGAATCTTGGCCGAAATAATTTTGACAAAACTAAGAACAACTACAATTCTCAGAATTACCATAATAGAAATTACCACCATTTGTTCGAGTCCTCTTGGACTCTCTTCTAGACCTCTTTTTCAACTTTCCCTCCTTAATTTATTTGGCATGTGTCATAAGTCTTGAAATATCCATTTCTTTAATAAGTATGTCAATTCTACACTCTTTGACCACTAAATCAAACACACCCAAAACAAACTTGCTCATATGTGCCCTTGGATCTGCAAGCATGGAAGGAGAATATTTTGACAACTTAGTGAACTTTAGGGCATACTTTCTCACACTCATGTTACCTTGGTGTAACTTGATGAACTCTTTCACCTTAGCCTCCCTCAATTCCAAATAAAAGAATTGATCAAGAAAAGCATCTTTGAATTCTTGCCAATCAATAGGACCATTATCTCTACCTCTTTCATCCTTCCATTGGTCATACCACACTTGAGCAAACCCTTTGAGTTGGCATGCGACTAAGTCTACTTTTTCCATCGGGCTAACACCCATGATGTCAAAAATCATACCAATACCCTCCATGAACTCTTGTGGATCCTCATCCACCTTAGAACCATAAAATCCCGAAAAGCTTCATATGGGTGAAATCACGAACTCGGCTAGCCACCATACCCATATTTGGGTTTATGGGAGCTACCACCTCTTGGTTAACTTAAGCCAACATGCCTTGAGCAAAAACTTGGAAAGCAGCTCGAAACTTAGTATGAGACACTTGTTCATTCAAAGGGTCATTTGGAGCTTGTTGCTCCTCTTCAGCATTCCTTTCGATAGGGTATCTTCTTGGAGGCATATTTCTAAAATCACAAAGAGAAAGCATTAGAGAAAGAATCCTTAGAGTTTAACTCTATTGCACGATGCGATCATGAAAGAAGTGATGTTTTATGTAAGATGAACCACAGCCTCCTACTCATAGATGTGGCGAACTTCACATAGATGAACAAGACTCTACACGATGCGGCATGTTAGACTCCTTAGGACACTTGAACCTTAGGCTCTGATTATTTGTCATGACCTAATCTAGACCCTAGGTACAACATGATGATTAGAATCTCGGAGGACCCTAACCAAGCCTCTTAGCATATCTTTTATGAGCATACATAAGATAAGTAAAGCTATAAATCAAGACATAGACGTGGAAATAAAGTCTCAATATAGGAGAATAAGTCTCATCTCAAAAAGAAAGACTACATCAACTCTATAACATCCATTATGCCTCTACTAACTAGATGGGGGCATAAGACAAGTTTACTCACCCATAATAAGATAAGAGGATGAAATAGTTAAATGACGCATTGAAAATAAAGTGTCATGCCCTCGAATGGTTAGGACTCACTGAAAATAGAAGTAATCAAGCTTAATCTACTCACGAATAGGAGGTGCTCCATGATCGTCCATCTCTAGTTATGATACAATGTAGGCAAAAATATGTGTTAGTATGTGGAATGTACTACGTATGTGAAAAGCATGCATGAATAATGAATATAGGAAATAATCAATATGAATCATGATATACATTACCAATATCTTACAACATTTGTAAAACCATGAAAACCTTAAAATATCATAATCATTGATCAATGCAACAAAACATCATCATGAGAACTTTATACGTTTTCTTTTACCTTGATGTGGGATAGGATCAATAACCGGCATATAAGACAATGAGAGCTCCAATATGAAATTCGATGATGCCCATATCGAGAAGGGAGAGACTACTTTGCCACAGTAGACTCCTTGATGGTACTTTCTCTAACTTTGTGATATATGTAGATCCACTAGCTACGCCATATAGGAATTATAAACCTACTAGACCAATGTAGTTAGCGACTGTAGGTTGCTACTAGGATTTCTTTGGGTAGCTATAATGGCTACTGGATCGAACCCCACCTTAAAGTCCTCTCGGTTCTTAGTTATTATACTAATGGAACTTCATGAAAATATGGTCATTAATATCATAGGAAAGGTTATAATAGATACCAATCCTCATCACAAGAAAATCATAGAATAGCTCATTAATATGATTGATTCATAAGAATCCATGAGCTGGTTAGAATTATCCTTTAACCTCTTTAACATGATTGTGTGAGAACTACCTTATCACACCATAACTTCTTTCTTAAAGGATCTTTGAAATATCATTCATAACTTTTCATGAGTCATTCATAAACCTTGGTAATCATTCATAAAACTTTCATTGAAATCACTTGAAATTCATGATCATTATTCATTAAAAACATACTTGAAACTAGCATATAGCATGAGTCATTGAAATTGATCTTGAAATCATGAAACATGATGTGAATTATGCATAATTATTCTAACAACAATGAAATATATTATACTTAATAAGACTGAATGCAATTCATGAAATTAGGGGTTTTAGAAGAACAATTCATAAGAGATTTTGAGAAAACAACTTGGGATTTCATGAGTGAAAAGGCCCAAGGAATAATTCCCTCACACCTTGATCTTAGGAGCCCTAACTTTGCTCTTTTATTGGAAACTTAACTTGAATTCTCTTAAAATTAGCTTGAGGAAGAAGAAAACTCTTGCGACAACACTTTAGATAGAAATATTTGATCTTTGAGTGCTTGGGTGAGAATGAGAGGGTTAGGAGGGCTTAGGGTAGTTAATAGTTTAGTAAAAACCCTCAAAACCCATCCACATTCATTAATAAAAATATAGGAAAAGACCAAAACACCCCTAACCTTTAACTGAAAATTCACCTGGACAAGGGGACCCACCTCGATACGTGAAGCTCACCACAGCCCGTGGTGGTGGTCGTGGTGAGGGACTTGAATTTTGGGGAAGTTGGGTTTGGTAAGGGTTCCTCCATAGAGACCAACACTATTTGTGGAAGCATACATGGATCGTAAACCTCCCACATGGTGGGGACTTCGCAGGATTTCTTAAAGGGTAGAACCACGGGACTTCACCATAGTATGTGGTGCACCTTACGGTCAGTGAACCCTCTTGTGTTCCTCCACCTATTAGTTCCCACTTCCAGTGTTGGACCACGTCAGTCTTCCAGGCCCATGGACCTCTTCACAGCCTGTGAAAGGCTTCGTGATATCCACCTAGTGCCAAAAGCTAGGGTTGTTTTGAGAAATTTCTTTTAAACCTCAATTTTTGAATTTTCAACTTTCGGGGTCTTAAAAAGTATAGGTGTTCTAATATGATCATCAACTTGTGTATTTGAATCAACCTGCACTTCCCCTGGACTAGTATCAATTTGTGCCTACACTTTAGAAAATAATTCAATGAAAATAGCCAGATGAGGTGAGATAACAATATTAGTCTGGGGTTGTCTTGGAGATACAAAAGGTAATGCATTCTCATCAAAGATAACATGTCTAGACATATCATCCTCCTTGTTGAAGGATGATAACATTTGGAACCTTTGTGCAAATTGTTGTATCGTATGAACATACAAGGGTAAGTCTTTGGACTAAACTTGTTGCTGCCCTTGATATATGGGAAACACCTACAACCAAAGATATTGTAATTGGTTGTTCACCACGTAACTTGACAAATGAAGTCACCATCTTTAAGACTGAGGAGGACAGTCTATTTAATGAGGAACACTGCAGTAAGGAAAGCCTCAAACCATAGAAACAAAGTAAGATTAGCATGGAGTAGAAAAGTTAAACCAGTTTTAACAATATATGTATGTATTTCTAAAACCCCATTTTATTCGGGTATGCTGGGACATGAACTATGCCTGACAATGCCACAATCTTCCAAATGTTTAATCAAGTCTGCTCTAAGAAATTCACCACCTCCATCATACTGGAATATCTTTATCTCTTTAGAAAACTATTTTCCACTATTGTTTGAAATTTTACAAACACTTCAAAAAATTAAGACTTCTTTTTCTGTGGATAAAGACAAGTATACCTTGTGTGGTCATCTACAAACACTACATAATATCTCATATGCTGAGAAAATTCAACAGGAGCAGGTCCCCGCAAATCACAATGTATTTTCACTAAATATTCCTTCTCAATTTTATTCCTCAAACCAAATAGAAGTTTACAGCTTTTTCCCAACTGACAACTGGAGTAGACAACATGACTTTTATTCCAACTACTAACATTTATGCAACTGTTTCTACTCAAAACTTTTAAAAAGTTCAAACTAGGTTGTCCTAATTTAGTATGCCACATGTTATCTGACGTATTCCAATCATGTGTAGTAGTCACGGCATGAAGGTTATTGTCTTTCAAAGCATATAGTGCACTTCTCTTAGATCCCTTGGTCAATAATGTCCTTGTCTTCTTGTCCTTTACAAAAAAAAATCAATTTTATCAAATTCAAGAGTGCAACAATTATCCTTTGCAATCTTACTAACTGAGAGTACATTCTTAGTAATCTTAGGAACTACAAGAACCTCCTATAATTTTAGACCTGGTTTAGTTGTATTCCCAACTTATGTTATGTCTAATTGTGATCCATTTTTTACTATGATTTTATCAGATCCATTGTAGTTTTTAAGATCAGTCAAAATAACTGAGTTATCTGTCATATGGATACTAGCTCTTGAGTCCACATACAAGGTATCATCAGTGAAAGATACATTATATAAATGTACACTAGCTGATTTTGTGGTTCATCAGCAGATTTGTACGAGTAGTCCCACCTGTAAAAATACTTAAGAGAAGTATGCTTATTCCTACCATAGATTTGACAAGAATCAATACTACTCCTTTTTTTTTCCTGAGAACCTGTTCCAAATAAGTTGTACTAAGAACCTGTTCCTTTTCCAACAGGCTTGAAGCCTCTTCCTCTAGAGTTGAAGTTGTTGTTTCCTCTTCCCTTATAGTAGTTTCCTCTTCCCCTGCCCAATTAACAGAGAAGGCTATGTTATGGTTCTGTTGTGGCACCTCTTCTTCATCCTCCCTCATATAAAAAACTCTGAGAGCATTAAAAAATTGTTTAAGGGTGGGATATGGTGCCTTACCTGCCATAATAGTCCTAAAGGTCTTGTACTTGAGACCTAAACCTCTAATAAAGTTGATTACTTTGCTATCTTCATCCATAGGTTTATGAATGGCTGCAAGGCCATCATATATTCCTTTGAATTCCTTAATGTATTCATCAATCTTTTTGATTCCTATCTTAACACTTTGCAGCTATTGTTTAAGCTGAAACTCCTTATTTTTTGTTGCTTGAAGATAGCTTCTTCAAAGCATTCCCATATATCCTTGGCAGTTGATAAGCCCACAATCAGGTATATTTTTTCTTCTATCAAGGTGACTGAGATCCAACTCCTTAGAAACACATATTTCTCCTCCCAGTCATCAATGCCACCACTGTCTTCTGCATCCTTCTCAACAACTACAACTTTCTCAGTAGTCTTTCCAGTGGAACAACTACTCTGAGTTGGTTCAGTCGTTTTCATAAGATAGGTTATCATTACCTGAATCAACTCCATCATTCGTGTTCTTCATATGAGATAATATTTTGGCTTAACTTTAATGAAACATGAGGAAATAAGAGATGAAGGGAGGAGGTGGACATTGTATTGGTAGAGGAGCCATTACAATTTAGACGTGGGATTTTGGTTTAGATTCAATACTTTAAATAGTGGAAAAGCTTAAAGCTTTGATACCACATAAAATTCTCAACAAAAGAGTGAGAGAAATCAAGGATTGTAGTGATGATCTAATAATTGAGTACAAGCTCTTTTATATAGGAGAGAGTTGTAGAGTCCTAGGTTAGCTAAACGCAGTGTTATACTACAACACAAATACAATTACAAATATAGAGATTAATTACAACTATTAAACTCACATACCAGCAACCTAGTCCTAGTCTAACTCTAACTCATCTAACAGTGAGTCCTACTATAACTCAACTCCTCATCTAATAGTGAGTCCTACTATAACTTAACTCTTTAATAGTCTTTGATACTTATTTTGAAAAATTCTGAGTCTTGAGATTGAATAAAGTAGGTGATCATCTTTGATTTTTCCATAAGTGGATTCACTCTAGATATTTCTTCCCTCCAACTTATGGCATATTCTCAGAAGCATTCAGTGAACTTTTGTATTAGCTTGTAATAGAGATTCTGTCAGGAGATATCTCAACATGAAACTTGTAGTGATTCACAAAATCATTCTCTTAATCATCCCAAGTACACCATTTAGTCATATCTTGCTTGGAGTACCATTCCAAATCTTTCTCGGTCAAACTTTGACTGAATAATTTGATTCTTATTCCTTCATTATTTCCAACCCCAATTAATTTTTCACAATAAATTTTCAAATGGAAGAAAGGATTTCCTGATCCGCTGAACTTTTCAAACTTCAAAATCTTGTAGCCAAGTGGTAGCTCAACCTCAGGAAATATGCACAACTCTTCATATTTCACATTGCGGTTGCTATCAAACTCGCAAAGACCCCTCATAGCATCTTCTAAGCTTTTCATCTTCCTGTTCATTATTTCAACATCAATTGATTTTGTATCATTTTTAATTATAACATAGTGACCAACATCCTGACTGCATAATCTCTAAGTCTTGGTAACAGGTGGAGCAGTAACATAAGTGTACACTGGCAGAATATGATGTGACACTGTTGGAGCTATTGGAGGAGCAAACATGCACACAAGGGAACATCCTCAGTTAGTGACATTGTTAGAGATTTTGGAGGAGAAAATGTGTACACGAGGGAAGCATCCTGAGTTGGAAAAATGAGGAAAGCGTTTTGAGTTGGCTATGAAGTAGTGAAATGGTCTCCTTGATCAAGCTCATTTAAATTTGGAAATGAAGGTGGGACGAGTCCCTTTTGGAGACTATCAAGGGGTAGATTGGGTAGATTCTGAAAAGCAGATTGGTATTTCATCACCATGAGATTCAGTTCAGAAATTTGTTTCTCTAGACAAGCAATGACTTCCAAGTGTGATTCAGTTTTTGTAGAAGAGGTATGATTAATCCTGACAGAAGAAGTGGGGATTGGTTAAGATGAAACAACTGTGTTGATCAAAATGGAGTCCATTTTTCAAATGAGTCTTCTTAGTAGTCCAAGTAAGAAATTGTGAGTTTGTAGTCACTTTCTTTGCATTAGTTTATATGAAATGAGCAAATTTGATTACCAATATAAATCAATCTCTCTGAAAAAGAAAAGAAAAACTCAAAAGGTGAAAGAGTTGGTATATTAACTATAATAATGAATCAAAGTAGCATATAAAATAAATAGCATTTATTTTTTTAAAACTAAATTAGTCCAAAATTTGAAGAACAAGGGACTTTAAAGGGGTGATCAAATGGATAAAAAATTGATCATTTAATTTTAATAAAAGAAGGGAGTTTGAACAGAGTAAACTATGTGATTTGAAAAAACATTCAAGTGGTCAATATTTGACTTTTTGAAAGAGTCAATTGGAAAACTCATTTGAGAATAACGATGTTCTAAAATTTAACTCTAAATTGATGGAGATTTGATAGCTATAGCTGTATTTAGATGTGGAAAAAATGATTTTTAACGATAACGAGGTCAACATGAATTTGAACGATGACCCAATGATTTTTTTAAAATTTATTTGAATATAGAACTTGAGTGATTTTAAACGTATTTTGAAAATGGACTCAAATAGTACTTTAGAAAGACTCAAAAATTGGATTTTGTATGCCTAGTAATGTTCTAAAACTTTGGAGTGGAATAATGGACCAATCATATTTAAAGAAAAATAAATGTATTTAAACGCACATGACAAATAATACAGACAAAGAAAATTATATAGCATTTAGCACATAAATAATGTATAATGTGTCCTAATATATATGTGACCTTATAAGCCAAAGGTAAGCCTAACGTTTGAAGGATGTGTATATTGTTTGTGAAACATTCCATTGCTCCAAAAATAAATTTATACAAACTTTATGAATAAACCAAATGGGGGTACTTAATAAGGGAAAGGAAAAAAATAAAATTAGTCCCACGCAGGGGTAAAATAGTAAATTAAAACCTAAGCCTCCATATGAAATCTTCATTCTTGAACTTCTTTTGGATAAGGATCTTCCTTTGAATTCAAAAGAAACTATCTATAACAAATAATAAATATGACCCCCTATGGAACAATGGTACAATTTTCTAGGTCATGATGGCACCTGCTAACACTTACCAGCAAGTAAGCCTAGCCTTTAACCCTTAACCCGGAACCAGAGGCAACAGGCTATCAAGCAGAAGATGAACCAAATAAGTAGAAAGTAAATAGCAATGAGAAGAAAGAGCATAACTGAAGCAAAACACAAAAAACTATCCCAAGACCTAGCATCAGTCAGTAATCGAGCATCTAAATCAAAATAGGAGTACAAGGCTTCTAAAATATAAATATAAGTACACACAGTCTTTGAAAGAAAGTAAAGACTAGTTCTATCCCAAAATGGATAGAAATCGGCAACTCTGTACGCCAGGAGCTCACCCAATCTCCGACTCAATAGCTACTCTGCACTCGTCCAAATCAATGGCGATAACCCGTACTACGATCAATAGGACACAGAAGTGTAGTATGAGTACCAAACGAATGGTACTCAGTAGGAGCCCCACAGATAAAATAAGTATAAATAACATATAAACAGGTACGTACAATACTAAGTAACTAATAAGGAGCTAGTACAAGATAGTGCAGGAAATAAGGCATAGAGGTAGGATACATAGATGAAAGAGCAATCAAGAAATACACCTAAAAGCGCAAGCCAACATTCTATTTGCAATAAGAAGGTACCGTATAAATCAACTAATCAAGAATGGAATACTAACTGTCACTACTAATCACATGGCCACCTAACGATAATCCAACTAAATCTAGCAAAAAATATCAACCACAACTCCATACTAAGACACCCCGCAGACCAACTACAAATTCAATAAGAGATAAGTACAAGTATAATCAAATAATAAGCGATCGGACGCCCATACCCCTGGAAGGTACAAACAATGAAAAACATACCCCCGGCCTCCATAAAATTGGGGGACCAAACAATAAACAAGTATACTAGTGACAGGCAATGTTGATGAATGCAAGTCTATAGTAAAAATCAGTGACATCATCGATGGCTCAAAAGATCAACAACAATAAGTGTATAGACTCACGTTCACCCACGACCTTCCAAGTGGGACCCATGAAATTCCATCATCCCGTTCAGTGGTGCACTAGACAAAGGGGCCCATAGGGGATGCGAGAAGTTAGTATACATTCCCTGGGCTCAAATCAGGTCTTACATAGACATATAGTATCCCTGTAGTGGTACCGAAGAGTAAGCAGACAAGCCGATGTCGAAAAGGGAGACATCGCACGGATATCAAAAAAAACTGAGTGTATCCACGATGTCTCTAAAATTATCAGTATAAAAAAAGAGCACTTCTTTAATGACTCATAAATTTTAAAACCAGTATCCAAATGATCCAGGTTGTACGACTCCCATTAAAACCAGTTTAAAAGTAGTAAAAGTGTGAGAAAGCCTTCTCAAAATGGTAGTGAAAACCCATTAAGGATTTGGGATCCTACCAAAAAACACATGAAAATGGTCAATCAATGCAAGCATGCCATCACCAGCATCCAAACAAGACATATGCACAGTCTGAATAGTACATCAAGTCATACCATACTAGCAAGGCAAAGGAACTAACTTAGGGTCCAATCGCTCCTCGAATACGTCCTCAAGCCCAATGATAGATAATAAATATAATAGCATCACAAGCCTACCGCTAAAAAAAAGCAAAGTACTCAGGAAATGGCTCAATATCAGTGAAAGGGAGAAAATATCTCTAGGATCAACACCTTACCCCAAAATATGCCATCTCATCTCCCAAAAAACACAAATAAGCCAAACGTATGACTATGATGAGCCACAGAGGTCTCAGGTACTAGCACAAAGGCACACTAATGGTAACTGGCCTTACCGGAAGCTACGCCAAGCTATAAGGTCAATGAAACATAGCTGAAGCATCGAAGGCTCAAACTTAGTCTAAGGCCATTAATACCAAACCTAAGAAGGATAGTCTCACAAATCCAAAATGTAAGCAAAGCCACATACCTAAGATAAGTATTTCAAGAGACTATGTTAGTCTAAGGCTTGCTCGGGGTCAAGAAAATAGAATAGAAGGAGACCATAACCTACCTCAAAATCTATCAGGCGCGCTCTGAATCCTCCAATTTAAAGCTTTTGACATTTGAATCACCTCCAATTGTCGCCACACTAACAAAATATTAATTACTTCGTCAATACGGATATTTAGAAACAAAAATCTCTTAAACAGAGAAAGAACAATTTCAGAGTCTAAAGCAAGAATGTGGGACCCACATTAGGAATCTTAAAATTGACTCTGTAAAAAGGGTAATGTGAGATTAATGAACTTGTGTTCCAAAATACAACATAAATCGATGCTTGAGACTAAGGAAAACAACCATGCATAATTTTCACCATTAAAGTCAAGAAAATAACAAGAAAAGTAGGTTCAACAAGGAATTTACCTCAAATGGAGAGTACCAATAGTTCTCGAACACTCCACTACATAGCCATGCAAATTCCAAACTCCTGGGACTTTGCATCACCTAAAATGGAGTTGTAGAACTTGAGTTATGGAGGTTTAAAGTTGAAAGAAATATCACAAAAATGGGTTTGATCTTACTTAAAAAGAACCTAGGCCCTCTCCGTGAACACGGCTGGCCAATCTTGTGAACGCGATTAGCCAACCCCGTAAATGCAGAGACTTGTGATCCAATGCTCTACAAATGCGTCGACATTGCGTGAACACAAAGTCCAAGGCTACTAGTCACTCGCGAATGCAGTGAGGGGTCTCACAAACTCGGTGGTTTGTGTAGAAAGCTCCATAAATGTAACCACCAGGACTGAGAGTGTGAAGGCCAATTTGGTCTGTAACAGCTGGTTTAAGAAATTCTAAATTCTCTAACAAGGTGCTCGAGATATGTTCGGAATCTCGTGCACACAATGAACTATGATACTCCACTAAATTTGATATTCTAGACTCAATGGAGCATTCCAAAGTTTTATCGGAGATCATATCAACAAAAAGTAAGTCCCACACCCAAGCACTATTTTAAGCCAAAATCTATAAGGAGGCTCAAAATGAGACCGAAATCCTTGAGAATGGCACGAAAGTCTTCGACATTCTATAGCTAACAATATTGATAAAATTTCAATTCGAGCGCATTTACCAAAAATATTGACAAAAGTTAAACTTAGGCCAAATTACAAAGGCTAAAGTGCCAAATGGCTCTAAACTCACACTGAATACCTCATTACATATTCTGACCATGCTACTACAGTAATTTTGCTTTTCCAGAGCTGATGGAATGGACAGAAATCTATTCTGAGGTTGTTATATTGGAGTTTTGACTGAAGTCAATCCTTCAAACTTCAGCAACTTCAAAGTAGGGAAATGGGCATAAAACTCAAACGAATGACAAGGCGACCAAACTGTTAGTGCCAGCAAGTCATAAATGACTTAGGGTTGCTGTAGAAAAGCTCTAAAATCTAAAAAGATCAGAAAATAGAGGAAATGACTTGGAGGGTCATTACATATACATATCCTTTTAAATTCAACAAATATTGAATGATCGTCTTTGTAGTGACCCTCCAGGTCATTTTCTTCATTTTTTGATATTTGCAGAATTTAGAGCTTTCCTATAGCGACCCCAAGTCATTTATCACTTGCTTGCACTGATAGTTCGGTCGCCTGGTCATTTTTTTGGGTTTTGTGTCCGTTTCCCTATTTTAGAGCTTTTATAACTTGAAAAGTTGACTTTGGTCATAACATCAGGAAAATTACCTCAGAATAGAAATCTGATGGTTCCATCAGCTTCAGAATGGCTAAATTAGGCTAGTAGCAAGGTTGACATGAGTACCGAGTCAATCTGTATGAGCTTAGGACCGTTTGACTCTTTTTGCTTAAAAATTTGGCCTATAGTTGATTTTGATCAACAGTCTTGGAAAACATGCTCGGATTAAAATTTTGACAGTACGGTTAGCTCTAAAATGTCAAGTTTGGTCTAGAATGACCCTTTGTTTGCTTCCTAAGGCTTCTAATCTAATCTTGAGGCCCGTTGGAATTTTAGCTCAAAATGACACTTGGATGTGGGACCCACTTTAAGTCATAATGACCTCGTATGGAAATTTCGACTGCGCCATTGAGTCTAAAATTTTGAATTTTATTGGGTGACCTATCTCATTTGAACTGATGGGGTTTCGAATGAATTTCGAGCACCCCGTCGAAATATTTAAACTTGAGAAATATCAGCTTTTTAGCTGATGTCTAGTGGAGCCAAAATTACTCTTCGTGTTCGTGGAATGCTATATGTTTCTCTCCGCATTCACCGAGCCTTGGATACATTCACAGAGGCTTAAATCTTTTTTCTTTGCATTCACGGAGAACTGTAGCCACATTCGCGAAGGCAAAGTCTTGGTCTTTTAAAAAAAGACCAAGGATGAATTTTCAGCTCCACTCCCAAATTTTCAACCTCGATATCTCCTTCATCATAAGCACAAATTAGGTGATTCAAAGGTCTAATTTCAAGAGAATTTTGTGCGGAATCCGGTGGTGTGCTCAGAATCTCGAGGAGAAGCTTTGTGTGAAGTAAAATCTCATAATTATCTACTATTCTAGTTATTTTTGGAGTGGAATTTTGTTGAATTTGTGAAGATTGCATCTTGATCATATGAACTCCGTTTTAGTGATTTTTGAGGCTAGATCGTGAATTTTTTTCGCAAGTAACGTCATGGTATAATTTTTTATAATTGGGAGGGTGTCGTTTGTGAGAAATAGATGCGTAAAAAAGATGCCATTTTCATCTTCTTTAGCTTAAATTATAGGAATTTTGTTGCATGCTCGTCTTGCGTCAGTTTCCACCCTAAATTGTGTTATAATTTTGATACTTGAATATGGGGCACTATTTAGAACCTATTTTTGGGGTCAATTCTAGAATTCTGAATGTGGGTTCCATATTTCTCATTTTAGACCCCAAAATTGGCCTATCTCTTAATCTGATAATTTTAGTATCAAAATGATTGTATTGATGAGATGATTAAAATTTTGTTAGTTTGGCGGCGATTAGAGGCTATTTGGAGGATAAGAGCTTCATCATGGTGGATTCAGTGCGCGCATGATCGGCTCTGAGGTAGGCTACGGTCTCCACCGTATGACTGAACTTTATTGGATATTATATAGTATATTTTACAAGTGACCTAGGTGAGTAATTGTCGAGATTAGCATTCTCCACATATGATTCTATTTTCTTATTCTCGGGTGAGCTTTAGGCTAGAATAGTCCCATAAAATCCTTAGATTAGGTTGTCAGCCTTGGTTGTGGTGTTGACTTAGCATTATTATCCTGTTTAGGATTTTTATTGATGGCCTTAGTCTTGGTTTGAGACTTAGTTGCTTTATCAGGTGTTTATTGCCCTCTTAGCTAGGTGTAGCTTCCAACAGGGCTTATTATGGATATGATACTCTTTGTGCTAGTTCCTATAGCCTAGGGGGCTTATCGTAGCGATAGGTTTTGCTTAACTCAGTTTGTTGGGAGATGAGGTGGCATATGTTGAGGTAAGGCATCGATCCTAGAGATATTTCTCTCCCTATCTGATTCTGAGCCATATCTCAATTACCTTGGTTTTGTTTAGTGGTAGGCTTATGATGTCATCTCACCTGTTATCTATTATTGGGCTCGAGGCCGTATCCGAGGAGGAATGGGTTCCAAGTTAGTCCATTGAATTGATTGTGTGCTAGGACCTGGTATTTTCTTATGGCTGCATATATCTTGTTTGGATGCTGGTGATAGAATGCTAAAATTGTTTGAGCATATTCACTCATTTTGTGGAATGATCCGGTATTGACATTGACATTTTCACTACTACTTTTGAGAAGTCTTTCTCATATTTTAACTATTTTAAACTAGTTTTAATGGGAGTCGTATCACCTAGATACTTGGTCACTGATTTTGAAAAGTTATGAGGCATCGAGGATGTGCTCCTTTTTCTACTTAAAGCATTAGAGGCATCTGGTATGCACTTAGTTTTACTTGGCTACTTGGTTTGTCGATGCTCTTTCTTGGTCTACCTATGCCCCTAGTTGTTTACTAGCTGGGTAGGATACCCCTTTTCATGGTGCTCACAGTTGTGGTTACTGGTTTATTGATACTCGGTGCAGCGTCACTCTTTCTACATTAGCTTGGCTGCTCACTCTCTGATACCACTACGGGGATACTGTTTGTCTATGTAAGACCTGGTTTAGGCCTAGGCAGTGTATATGGACTTCCTACATCCCCTCCCCCTATCCAGTACATCACTGAACTGGATAAGGGAGTTGCATGGGTCCCACTTGGAAGGCTGGGGGCTGAGGTGGGTCTTTACACTTGTTGTTGTTGATCTCTGAGAGCCATCGATGATATCACTGGTTTTTACTATAGACTTGTATTGATTAGCATCACCTATCACCTACATACTTTTATGGTATGGTCCCCCGGTTTTATGGGGGTCAAGGGTATGTTGGTCCTTATTTGTACCTTTTGGGGGTATGGGCATCTAGTTGGTTATTGTCTGATTATACTTGTTCTTATCCCTTGTTGTGCTTGTAGTTGGTACCTTTAGGTTGTATTTGTAGTTGGTCTACGTGGTATTTGAGTTGGATGGTGGTTGGTCCTTCCTGCTAAGCTAAGTTGGAATAGTTCCCACTTGATTATGTGGTTAGAGTTACCAATTAGCACTGTATTTTCATTAGTACAATCCTATGATATCGTCTTCCTGTTAATAAGTTGTTGGATTGCATTTCAGGTGCATTATTTGACTCTGTTCCATTATCTTTGTTCCTAGTCTTCATGCCTTATTTCCTATCATTGTTGTGAGAATCCCTAATTAGTTACTTGTGAAATATTTACTTGATTATATGCTAATTATTCTTGCTTTATCTGTGGAGCTCAGTCGGCCTATGTCTACTGAGTACTATTCATTTGTTACTTATATTAAACTTTTGCCCCTGCAGACCATAGTACGGGTTATCGCCATTGACTTGGACTAGTGTGGAGCAACTTCTGATTCAGATATTTTGTGAGCTCTTGGCATTTGGAGTTGCAGATTTCCATCTATGCCAGATTATGACTAGTCTTTATTTGCTTTCGAAGACTGTCTATACTCATATTGTATTTGTAAAAGCCTTGTACTTTTATTTTAGTTTAGATGCTTGATTACTAGCTGATGCTAGGTCTTGGGGTGGTTTCTTGTATTATACCCCATACTTTTGTACCTTGGAACGCTTCTTAAGCTTCTTAAGTTACTGGGAAGGCTTTTAAGTTTCTTAGAAGTCGTCATATGAGTCGGATAATCTATAATGCTATCAACCAATCCTAAGGAAAGAAGAATGAGATACTCCATAATAGAAAAGATTGGAAATAGGGTTGTAACAATTCAGAAGAAGTTGGAGGTCAAATAGTGAATCGTAGGACTCGACTTACTTGTGAAAGCTATTACTTGGGACATTTTACATATTAAGCTATTGGAGTGTATGTCGAGTTGACGTAGCAAGGATTACATAGGTTCTTAAAGTGAGACGAGCTTACGAACCCACGGAAGAGATAGAAGGAGGCGTAGCACCTACTCGGAAGCAAGAAGGTGATGCACCTACTTGGACCAAGTAGGTGACACACCTACTTGGGGGTGGACCCCACTGCCAGGCAGCATATGGGTGTTGGCATGGCATGAGGTGGCATCCTAGGGGGATACCATATGTCACCCCTAGGGTCTTCCATATGTCACCTCCAAAAGTGGGATACATATGCTGAAATTATGACCAAGGAAATCATTTTTCAGCATCTACACTTGAGGAAAATTGGAGAAAACTTGAGGGAGAGAAGAGAGAGTCATGGCAGCCACAAGAACAAGGTAGGACCTCCATTTTTGATCCATGAATTAATTATTTAGGTATCCTACGGTGATATAGCGGGGTTTAACAATGTAAAATCTCATTTTGGGGCAGCAAGGAAGAGATACAAACAGTCCATTAATTTTCAGCATGTCAAGAGAACTTCCGAGATAAGTTTTAGCAAGGTATGGCTTGGTCCTCTTCTCCTACGTTTTGGTAAGGGTTTGGACATGATATGAAAGTTTTAATGATGTAAATTTATGGTTTGGAGCAGCATAAAATGTATAGCAAACAGCCAAAACATTTCGGCCTCAATTAAGGAACTTCCGAGGCTAGGTTTGGCAAGCTTTGGACCAATTTCGGGTAAGGTAAGACCTTTACCTTAAATTTGGGTTTTATGTGTTGTTATGAAGTGTGTTACATGTTTTTTAAGGGTTTGGAAATATAAAAATCCCATAAATATGCTTGACATTCGAAACAAACTAAATTGGACTCGCTATAGTTAAATTGTAGTGGAAGCAAAGTGTTGTGTTTGTGGTGTGCTGCAGAAGGTGTGTGGTGGTATGTTTCAGGGCCTAAAAGTATTATAAAAGAGGTGTGGGATCTGGTGTTTTCAGCCACACGACCCCTCATTGCATATAATTAAAGGTTTTGCGAAATAAAGACTAAAAACCCTATTTTGGTATCGTAATTTTCAGCAAGTTGTTTGGAGCTTATGTTGAGTAGTGTTGCCATGTTTTATTTGTATATGAGATGCAGGTTGTTAGTTGTTGGTTGGATGTAGTGATTAGGGATCTAATTAGAAATTCGAATAGGGCATGTTATAGGGGAGGTGCTGCCCGATTTCCATCAACTCCTTAACTAACTAAGGAACTAGTCTAGAAGGCGAGCGAGGACATGAGTTCTATGAATACTCGCATGTAACTTAAGACGCTGGAAAGTCGATAGTTGTTGATGCTCGTAGTGCTTTCATGTGAAATAGGTTCAAGAGACGACGAGGCGAACGTTTAAAAAGTAATCCATAAGAGTTATGTAAAGCTAACGTTTCCTTCTTTTGGCATGTTTTTGTAATAAGTATGTAAGGCTTAGACTTTCTTTTGGCATGTCATTGGCATAAGTGTATTAAGCTTATTCTATCTCTTGGCATGTTTTGGGCACAAATATGTAAAGTTAATCTTCCTTATTGGCATGGTTTTTATGAAGCAAGTATATGACTTTTATATGATTCTAAGAAAGTTCCTATTCGTACAGCCGCTAGGATGGCCTACTTCTTGATTTTCCAAAAGATATTTGTTATGCCTTGATATGTGTATATGATTCCCAAAAGTTCTATTTTTATATAACCCATAGTAACTTTCAAAAGGTACTTGATATGACTCTTGTCTTGATTTTGAATGATAGCTCAGTTTGATTATTCCATCGAGTCTCAAATATGATTTAAATTGCATATGGTTCCTCACTACTCCACTCGTGGATGCCTCATGCTTCCTTCACCGAGCCCGGGTCAGGTTTTGTTATCGTTCATACTTCTCTACATTATTCACCATGCCCCGATGTGAGGGGGAAGGTACAACCTGTACATGGGTTTGATTTGTGGAGTTATGATGTGCCATGTACACATATGATATGATATGATTTGATATGACCGTCTGATATGATATGATCTGTTACAGAGATATTCCCTACTCTGGAGTTATGATGTGCTGTGGCGCTGGTGATGGGGCGGCGACCATGATTTGTTCACCAAGTCCCATAATGGGGCGGAATATGGCACATATTTTTCTGCATACCTTATCTGTGGTTATGATAAGCATTTTGATATTTCTAGATACTTTGCTCATTTTTCACATTCTGCTCTGGTAATGACTTTATTTATTACAGTTCATGCTTTATATACTCAATACATATATTACGCTGACCCCCCTTTCTTCGGAGGGGGGGTTGCATTTCATGTCTGCAGGTATAGATGTTCATTTTGGAGATCTTCCAGCTTAGGATTTCCGCTCAACTATGTTGGAAGTGCTCCACTGCTCTAGAGCCTAACTTTTGGATGCTAGTCATTTGATGTATATATTCATTTTTTCAAGGGTACGGCATGGGCCCTGTCTCGCCATATGATGTAGTTAATACTCCTAGAGGTCTGTAGACATGTATATATGGGTTCTTGTGTATAGTTCTTATATTTGACAATTATGTATCCGGGGGTCCAGGTCGAACCTAGTCGTGGTCTATAGGGTTGGGTCATGACAGAAGTGGTATTAGAGCAGTGCGTCCTTGGATTGTCTATAGACTGTGTCTAGTAGAGTCTTGTTTATCGGTGTGTTGTGCACCACATCTATAAACAGGAGGCTATAGGACATTTAGGTTGTTACTTTTCTTTCATATCTAAGATCGTGCGATAGAGCCGGGTCATAGGGAATGAAATTCCTCATACTAACTTGTGATTTCAGAAGAAGGACAACATCGATAAAAGAAAGTAACTGACAGTATTTAAAGTTACAAAGCACATAGGTAAGCAAAGACATGAAAGATGTATGGCAGGTAAGGTATTGAAGTATGATTGACATGTAAAGTTAAAATGGAAAGGAAAATAAATAGGAAAGTACAATAGGTGTAGTTCAAGTGGACATATGAGGTAAGTCCATTTTCATACTGTTGATATTAGGCGCCTTGTGTGGCTGCGATATGATATGCTCTGAATATATACATGTGTGCCCTATAAGGTACTGTTGGCATTTTTTGTGTGCAGATGTTGAGATAGTAAGAAATACAGAAGAAACTCTGCCCAAATTTTCCTAGAAATAAGAAGAGAATGAGATACAGGGCTGTAGTATGTATTGAAAGGTTGTGCCCACGTCAATGATGAGATTTGATTAAACTACAAGTATGGATAACCTCGAGAAATAAGTTAATTGCTGAATTAATGGCAATAAAAACTAGGAGGTCGATACTTGTATAGTAGAATGAAGTTGGAAAAGATTTATAAGCCAAATAAGATGATTTAGAGAAGATTGATAGATCTGGATAAAACGATATATTAAGGCATCGCCTGAATTGATACACAGGGATAAACTATGATGAGTTATAGTTAAAAGAAGTAACAGTATGATTAAGACAAGAGTACAAGGGAAAAGGAATTGTGATGGAAGTGAAGTGTTAATAAGACAGCTTGTGAGATATTAAGGATAAGACTAACTAAGAAGGGTAAGTAACCCATAGTAAGAATCGTGAACAAGGTCAAGCAGTGTTATACTATGGGACTGAATGCGAACAGGATAACATGTGAATATAACGAAGGTCATTATGAGAATAAGTAAGGAATAATAAGGAAGTTCTAATAGAGGCACCCAAGATAGACATAAGTAACTGAATACGAGGACGAAGTGAAAGGAGAATGTATAGTTATGCGTTAGAGGGGTAGTACAATAATATGGTGTTAAGGTAGACTTCTTATTGGGGCAAGCTCGATATGCTGTTAAGAAAGTGAGCATCGGGCACATGACAAATATCAAAGCTTATGAAGCATAAAGAAGTATTGTGTATATGTGACTTGAGTACCAATGATTAGATTAGATTAGCACCTCACAAATATGTTAAGATGTTGTACATGGTTAACTAAAGGTATACGTGATATAAAGGAAGGCATAGATAGGGTGCGGTATACCAAAGGTGTTGGAAAAGAATCTTACGCATTTGAAAATTGGAAATTAGGGCATAAGGTAGAACACAAACAAATAGTGATGTGGGTACACCCTAAAGAGGGGAAGTGGACAAGAGAAGTACAAAATAAGAGAAAATCAACTGACGCTATCATATGTAAATGGGAACTCTTAAACTTTAAATGAGATCCCATAAGGGATGGATGCGATTATACCAGCACTAACGCACTGGATCCTATCAGAACTCTAAAGTTAAGCGTGCTTGGGTGAGAGTAGTACTAGGAGGGGTGACCCCCATGAAGAGAAAGAGGAAAGGAAACAAGGGTATCCGTACCTATTCCCTACGTCTACAAGTAATCCTAACCTTTGGAACTTTGATATTGATTTGTCAATAAAAGTATATGTTATGGCAACGGGACAGAGGAACTCTCCATATAGTCGGTATAATATCCAGAGGAAGGTTTTGGTTCACATTCGAGGACAAATATTCTAAAGGGGGTAAGGATGTTACACCCCATACTTTTGTACCTTGGAATGCTTCTTAAGCTTCTTAAGTTGCTGGGAAGGCTTTTAAGTTTCTTAGAAGTCATCATATGAGTTGGATAATCTATAACGCTATCAACTAATCCTAAGGAAAGGAGAATGCGATACTTTATAATAGAGAAGATTGAAAATAGGGTTATAAGAATTCAGAAGAAGTTGGATGTCAAATAGTGAGTCGTAGGACTCGACTTACTTGTGAAAGCTATTACTTGGGACATTTTACATATTAATCTATTGGAGTGCATGTCGAGTTGACGTAGCAAGGATTACATAGGTTCTTAAAATGAGATGAGATTACGAACCCACAGAAGAGACAAAAAGAGGCGTAGCACCTACTCAGAAGCAAGAAGGTGATGCACCTACTTGGACTAAGTAGGTGACACACCTACTTGGACCACGTAGGTGACACACCTACTTGGGGGTGGACCCTACTGCCATATGGCAGCATATGGGTGGTGGCATGGCATGAGGTGGCACCCTAGGGGGATGCCATGTGTCACCCCTAGGGGTTGCCACATGTCACCTCCAAAAGTGGGATATATATGCTGAAATTATGACTAAGTAAATCATTTTTCAGCATCTACACTTGAGGAAAATTGGAGAAAACTTGAGGGAGAGAAGAGAGAGTCACGGCATCAACAAGAACAAGGTTGGACCTCCATTTTTGATCCATGAATTAATTATTTAGGTATCCTACGGTGATATAGCGGGGTTTAACAATGTAAAATCTCATTTTGGGGCAGCAAGGAAGAGATACAAACAGTCCGTTAATTTTCAGCATGTCAAGAGAACTTCCGAGATAAGTTTTAGCAAGGTATGGCTTGGTCCTCTTCTCCTACATTTTGGTAAGGGTTTGGACATGATATGAAAGTTTTAATGATGTAAATTTATGGTTTGGAGCAGCATAAAATGTATAGCAAACAGCCAAAACATTTCGGCCTCAATTAAGGAACTTCCGAGGCTAGGTTTGGCAAGCTTTGGACCAATTTCGGGTAAAGTAAGACCTTTACCTTAAATTTGAGTTTTATGTGTTGTTATGAAGTGTGTTACATGTTGTTTAAGGGTTTGGAAATATAAAAATCCCATAAATATGCTTGACATTCGAAACAAACTAAATTGGACTCGCTATAGTTAAATTGTAGTTGAAGCAAGGTGTTGTGTTTGTGGTGTGCTGCAGCAGGTGTGTGGTGGTATGTTTCAGGACCTAAAAGTATTATAAAATAGGTGTGGTATCTGGTGTTTTCAGCCACACAACCCCTCATTGCGTACAATTAAAGGTTTTGCGAAATAAAGACAAAAAACCCTATTTCGGTATCGTAATTTTTAGCAAGTTGTTTGGAGCTTATGTTGAGTAGTGTTGCCATGTTTTATTTGTATATGAGCTGCAGGTTGTTATTTGTTGGTTGGATGTAGTGATTAGGGATCTAATTGAAAATTCGAATAGGGCATGTTATAGGGGAGGTGCTGCCCGATTTCCATTAACTCCTTAACTAACTAAGGAACTAGTCGAGAAAGCGAGCGAGGACATGAGTTCTATGAATACTCGCATGTAACTTAAGACGCTGGAAATTCGAGAGTTTTTGATGCTCATAGTGCTTTCATGTGAAATAGGTTCAAGAGACGACGAGGCGAACGTTTGAAGAGTAATCCGTAAGAGTTATGTAAAGCTAACGTTTCCTTCTTTTGGCATATTTTTGTCCTAAGTATGTAAGTCTTAGACTTTCTTTTGGCATGTCTTCGGCGTAAGTGTAGTAAGCTTATTCTATCTCTTGGCATGTTTTGGGCATAAATATGTAAAGCTAATCTTCCTTATTGGCATGGTTTTTATGAAGCAAGTATATGACTTTTATATGATTCCAAGAAAGTTCCTATTCGTAGAGCCGCTAGGATGGCGAACTTCTTAATTTTCCAAAAGATATTTATTATGCCTTGATATGTGTATATGATTCCCAAAAGTTCTATTTTTATATAACCCATAGTAACTTTCAAAATGTACTTGATATGACTCTTGTCTTGATTTTAAATAATAGCTCATTTTGATTATTTCATCGAGTCTCAAATATGATTTAAATTATATATAGTTTCTCACTACTCCACTCGTGGATGCCTCATGCTTCCTTCACCGAGCCCGGGTCAGGTTTTGTTATCATGCATACTTCTCTGCATTATTCATCGTGCCTCGACGTGAGGGGGCAGGTACAACCTGTACATGGGTTTGTTTTATGGTGTTATGTTGTGCCATGTACACATATGATATGATATAATTTGATATAACCGTCTGATATGATATGATCTGTTATGGAGATATTCCCTACTCTGGAGTTATGATGTGTTGTTGCGCTGGTGATGGGGCGGCGACCATGATTTGTTCACTGAGTCCCATAATGGGGCCGAATATGGCATATATTTTTTTGCATACCTTATTTGTGGTTAAGATAAGCATTTTGATATTTTTAGATACTTTGCTCATTTTTGCACATTTTGCTCTGGTAATGACTTTACTTATTACAGTTCATGCTTTATATACTCAGTACATATATCATACTGACCCTCATTTCAGGGTTCATCCTTAGTATATGACTATGTCATGTAATTTCTTAAGTGGGCTGGGAATAACCCTATATTATCCCCTACGAATCTGGATATCAACTGGAAGTTCATCAGTGGGTTATCCTTGCTACTCCGTTTGGCATCAGAGCATTTGATAGCAGCTGGGTCTACCTTTCCGTAGATTATTAGCCACGTAAGGGAAATGGAGAAGTCATGATTTAAGGCATACAGAGGTAGTGGTAATGGGCCTCTCTATTAGTACAGTGGTGATGGAATCCCACTTTAGGGCGAGTATCAGTTTGGCGAGGTTCATCTTCTTCCTTGACCTATCAGGCCCACAATAATAGTACCTCAGGTCCTAGGAGGTTTTGAGGCAGGATTTGTAGTTTACAGTGGACAGGGTATGAGTAAGACTTCTCAAGGTGAGCATATTGGGACGTCAAGTGTTAGAGCTTATCTTATCCTATTTGGGTCCTTCCAGTGGGATATTATTAGTGACGATTACTGCGAGGCTGGAGAAGAAGGTTACTTTGTTAGGGAGCATCGCAGGGCCCAGTCAAGGTGGCTCTAGTATCGGTCTGAGTCAAGGCTGAGGTGGCAGACCTCCACCTTTTAGTTAATAGTCACAAGGATGTTATGACTGCAGTTCATTTGACCACTGGTCTCAGGAGTGCCCCAAGAGAGGTTCGATGTTTCAGGCCCTTCATACTTACCAGACTAAGAATGTTGGGCGTTGTCATACCTGTGGAGATTTGGCCTTTGATCTAGAGATTGTCCCTATATGGCACCCATGCACAATTGTCTTAGTCAAGTCAGTATCAGGGCTTTATATTGCCTCCAATTAGAGGTAGAGCTTAGAGGGTTGTTGGTGATGCTTCACTTGTTTAGGCCGAGGTTGGTCACAATCCATTCCATGCTTCTATGAGTCAGTCAGAGGTCGAGGATCCAAGTATCGGTGATATTCTCTTGATTTCCTTATTTTGCTTTATATTGTTTATTTGGTGTGATTTTGGGGGTTTTACCCCTGTACTTGTCTATTTGGCTTGGTATTTATCTTCTAACTGTTGTGGCTTCCTTATCTAGACTTATGTGTATATGTATGTTTTAGCTCTGTAGTTGATTTCTTTTAGTAGTGGATTGACTAGGTCAATATCCTGTTGGAGTAGTGGCAGTTGAGCAACTCCTTGCGCCTTGCCTGGGTGATATTATTTTGAGTTGTGACCAGGCTAGTTAACCTTTCTTTCCATCTCCCTTACCGTTGATTTTGATTTGGTGTTGATCATTGTTAGATAGGTGGCTAGATCAACTTTGTTAGTTTTAGGAGTTGTTATGCTGGTGGTTTTTGTTAGATTAGAAAGTTGGCTTAGTTACAAGTTGCCCCATTGGGTTAGTGGTTGAATGTTTCCTCATATCCCTTAGCGTAGCTAGAGTTTCCTTGACTAGTATTTATCTCCGGGCATTCTAGTTTCTTAGCTTAGACAGTTATCTTCGTTGTTGGGTATTTTTTGGTTTGGTTGTAGGTTGTGGGTTGATATTTACTCTGTTATCCAACCGGTTGGATTCTTTTTGGTAATCCTAATTGGCTGTTTCTTCTCATTTTCCTTAGTCTTGTTCTTAGTTGCATGTTGTGGTCCGTTCGTTCCATCTTTTGGAAGGTGTCTCTTTTAATAGTTTTGGTATTAATTATTACTTTTCTTAGTTCTCCATGGTGGTATTGGCATCTCCTGAGGCTTTGTCGGTCAGTTAGAGTTGGAACAGGAGTTTTCTTTGGTGGATTCAGATATAGCCTAAGCGGGAGGTTGGTTAAAAATTTAATCTATACAATGGGGTCAAAGTAATTCTTGGAGTGTGGGATTTTGAATTTATTCAGGATGGAAGGCTTGAACTCCGTATATTCAATAGATTGCAGTATTTGTGGGAGGGACTAAATGCCCTTGGACCATTACCGATCGTTATTACATATTTGCGCGATGGCTACCATATTCTTGGACTAGGATGGTTGACTCAAACTTAAGGTGGTAGAGTGGTTTGTGGGCACCTAGTGCATGTGTTTCAAAAGTTCCTATGATAGGAGTAAGTCGGAGGAGCTGGACTCAGTACGGTCTTGTCCTTCGCAAGGTAAATTAGTCTTTTGGAGTGGAGTGTTCAATTTCAGAAGGTGAGTTATAGTTAGGTTTTTGGATTTTGAAGTTCAGATTGGAATTTTAGGCCTTGCCCAGTTCAGTTCCTTGTTTTGGTTGTTGTCATCCCTTGAGGTTCAGTTGATTTATGTGACTTCCCTGAGGTTGTGTAGAGCGGTTTGGTAAGCAAGTTTCAAATGGTATTGGTAGTACTCAGAATAGTTAAGGACCGGCAAAAAAGCCTAGGTGCCTTGGAGAAAGTGATTTGAAAGCATAAGACTAGTATTTGGAATTTTGAGTGAGTTGTCTTTGTCATGGCTCTGTATTGCTCATATCAGTGGTTTTAGTTTAGCTTGGTCGACCTCAGTTGAAACCCGATGTTTTTGGTCACATTCGAGCTAAGTGAGCGAGAGTTGGATCCTATAAAGGGATTTGGATGAGTTTGGGAGTTTGAATGGAATTTGTGGATTTTTCTCTTAGCCCGAGTTCTGTGATGGGGTTGTTTGATTCCAGAGGGTGTCTGAGGGACTAGCAGAACATGCAGGCCCAATACCCTCATCTTTTTGTGCCTCCAAGCTGTGACTGTGCTTTTACTTTCATGGATGAAAGTTCTTTTAGTAGTGGATATCGTAATGACCCTTTAGGTCATTTTCTTCATTCTCTGATATTTGTAGCGTTTAGAGCTTTCCTATAGCGACCCCAAGTAATTTATGGCTTGCTGGCACTAACAGTTGGTCGTTTGGTCATTCATTTGGGTTTATGCCTATTTCCCTATTTTGGAGCTTTTATAACTTAAAAAATTGACTTCGTGCATAACTTTAGGAAAATGATCTCAAAATGGAAATTTGACGGTTCTGTTAGCTTCGAAATGACTAAAATAGGCTATAGCATGGTCGGCATGAGTACCGAGTCAATCGGTTCGAGTTTAGGACCATTTGGCATTTTTGTCTTTGAAATTTAGCCTATAGTTGACTTTGGTCAACATTGTTAGAAAATGCGCTCGATTGAAATTTTTGACTGTGTGGTTAACTCTAGAATGTTGAGTTTGGTCTAAAATGACTCTTTGTTTGCTTCCCGAGGCTTTCGATCTAATCCAAAGGCCCGTTGTGGATTTTGGCTCATAATGGCACTTGGGCGTGGACCCACTTTCAGTCATAACGATCTCGTATGGAAATTTTAACTGTACCATTGAGTCTGGAACATCGAATTTGGTAGGGTAGCATATCTCATTTGCACGCACGGGATTTAGAATGAATTCCGACACCCCCATCGAAATATTTGAAATTGAGAAATATCATCTTTTTAGTTGATTTCTGGTGCAGCCAAAATTACTCTCCGTGCGCGGAGTTCCTGGAAGTTTCTCTCAGCGTTTGCAGAGATTTAGCCACATTTGTAGGCTGAAGTTTTTTTCCTCCACATTTGTGGGCCCCTGGCCTCATTCGCAAAGGCCAAGTTTCTTGGCCTCCGCGTTTGCGGAGCACTGTAGCCGAGTTCGCGAAGGCAAAGTCCAGGTCTTTTAAAATAAGACCAAGCATGAATTTTCAGCTTCACTCCCAAATCTCCAACCTTAATATCTCCTTCATCACATGCTCAAATTAAGCAATTCAAAGGTCCAAATTCAAGAGGATTTCGTGGGGAATCCGACGGTGGGGTCAGAATCTCAAGAAGAAGCTTTGTGTGAGGTAAAATCTCATAATTAGCTACTATTCTAGTTATTTTCAGAGTGGGATTTTATTGAATTTGTGGAGATTGTATCTTGATCATATGAACTCCATTTTTAGTGATTTTTTAGGATAGATCATTGTGTTTTTCTCAAGGAACTTCATGGTATAATTTGTTTGGATTGAGAGGGTATCATTTGTGAGAAATAGATGTGTAAAGAAGCTGCCATTTTCATCCTCTTTAGCTTAAATTTGGGAATTTTTTTACATGCTTGTCTTGCGTAGTTTTTCGTTTCGAATTGTGTTATAATTTTGATACTTGAGTATGGGGTGCTGTTTTTAACCTATTTTTGGGAATAATTTTGGAATTACAGATGCGGATCCCACATTTCCCATTTTAGACCTCAAAATTGGCCCATATCCGCATCAAATAATTTTATTATCAAAATAATCATATTGACGAGGTGATTAATATTTTTTAGCATGGCAGCAATTGAAGGCGATTTGGAGGATGAGAGCTTCATCATAGTGGATTCAGAGAGCGCATGATCATCTTTTAGGTAGGCTATGGTCTCCCACTTTGGACTGAACTCGATTAGCTATAGTGTAGTATATTTTACATGTGACCTAGGTGAGTAATTACCGAGATTAGAATTATCCTCATCCAATTCCATTTTCTTATTTCTGGGTGAGCTTTAGGCTAGAATAGTCCCATGAAATCCTTAGATTAGGTTGTGATCCTGGGTTGTGGTATTGACTTAGCATTATTATCCTCGTTAGGGTTGTTATTGATGGACATAGACTAGGTTTGAGCCTTGGGTTTTTTATCAGGTGTTTATTGCCCTCTTAGCTAGTGTAGCTTCCGGTAGGGCATATTATGGATAAGATACTCTTTATGCTAGTGTTTGTGGCCTTTGGGGCTTGTCGTAGTCGTAGGTTTGACTTATCTTTGCTTGTTGGGAGCCGAGGTGTCATACTTTAGGGTAAGGCATCAATTTTAGAGATATTTCTCCCTCTATCTGATTTTGATCCATGTCTCAATTACCTTGCTTTTGCTTAGAGGTAGGCTTATGATGTCATCTCATTTATTATCTATTATTGTGGCTGAGGCCGTATCCAAGGAGTGAATGGATCCCAGGTTAGTCTGTTGACTTAATTGTGTTCTAGGACCTAGTATTTCTTTATGGCTGTGTGTATCTTGTTGGATGCTGGTGATGGAATGCTTGTAATTTTTTAGCATGTTCACTCATTTTATGGTACGATCCCTGTATTGACATCAAAATTTTCAGTACTACTTTTGAGAAGTCTTTCTCATATTTTTACTATTTTAAACTGGTTTTAACAAAAGTCATACCACCTGGATACTTGGTCACTAATTTTGAAAACTTATGAGGCATCGGGGACGTGCTCTTTTTTCTATTTGAGCTATTAGAGGGATCTGGGATGCACTCAGGTTTACTTGGCTACTCGGCGCATCGGCGCCTTTTCTTGGACCACCAATGTCCCCAGGTTTACTCTTTCTAGCTTGGCCATGCCCTTGGGAGTTTACTGGCTGGGTGGGAGGCCTCTTTTCAGGGTGCTCACGATTGTGGATACTGGTTTATTGATATTCGATGCGGCATCGCCCTTTCTATATCGGCTTGGATGCTCACTCTCCAATACCACTACGGGGATACTATTTACCTATGTAAGACCTGGTTCAGGACCAGGCAGTATATACGGACTTCCCGTATCTCCAGTACACCACTGAACTAGATGAGGGAGTCGCATGGGTCCCACTTAGCAGGATGAGGGCTGGGGTGGGTCTATATACTTATTGTTGTTGATCTCTAAGAGCCATCGATGATATCACTGGTTTTTACTATAGACTTGTATTGATTAGCATCGCCTATCACCAACATACTTGTATGGTCTGGTCCCCTTGTTTTATGGGAGCCAGGCGTATGTTTTTCCTTGTTTGTACCTTCCGGGGGTATAGGCGTCCAATTGGTTATTGTCTAATTATACTTTTTCTTATGTCTTGTTGTACTTGTAGTTGGTACCTTTGGGTTGTATTTATAGTTTGTCTACATAGTATTTGAGTTAGATGGTGGTTGGTCCTTTCTACTAGGCTCAGTTAGAATAGTTCTTAGGTGATTATGTGGTTAGAGTTGCCAGTTAGCACTGTATTTTCATTAGTAAACTCCTACGATATCTTCTTCCTGTTAATAGGTTGTTGGATTGCATTTCAGGTGTGTTCTTTGACTCTGTTCCTTTATCTATGTTCTCAGTCTTCTTGCCTTATTTCTTGTCATTATTGTGAGAATCCCTGATTAGTTACTTGTGCAATATTTACCTGATTATTTTTTAATTATTCTTGCTTTATCTGTGGAGCTCAGTCGGCCTATGCCTATTGAGTACCATTTATTTGGTACTCATACTACACCTCTACCCCCTACAGATCATAGTACGGGTTATCACCATTGACTTAGACTGGTGTGGAGCAACTTCTGATTCAGAGATTTGGTGAGCTTCTGGCGTTTGGAGTCATCAATTTCCATCCATGCCAGATTAGGACTAGTCTTTATTTTCTTTCAAAGACTTTCTGTACTCATATTGTATTTGTAACAGCCTTGTACTTTTGTTTTGGTTAGATGCTCGATTACTGACTGATGTCAGGTCTTGGGGGTGGTTTCTTGTGATTGTTTCAGTTGTTTTTTCTCTTCTCATTACCACTCACTCTCCACTTTATTTATATATATTTAGATTGATAGCCCATTGCCTTTGGTTTTGGGCTTACGATTAAAGGTTAGGCTTACCTTCTAGTGGGTGTTAGTAGGTGCCTCACGGCCTGAGAAATTAGGTCGTGAGAGTCTTTTCTGGCCGTGGGTGAATAAACGCAAGGTGGTCTTTCTTATGGCTCCAATACAGCTTGGGTATTGAATCAACTTACGCAAATGCATTAAAGTTAGAATTTGGTTTCTGCTCTACACCAGATGGACAGTTGGACAAACTGTGGGGTGAATATAAAAAACGACGTTGGACGGCCACAAACCAACTATCTGCTTATTAATTCAAAAATTAAAGGGTTAATTTTGGAAGGGACAGTCGCGGATGAACACGTAACCTCCCTTTTCCTAATGCATTCTATTTGTCACTTGGCGGAATTCAACGCCATGAGATGAGACAATAATAATATATTCAAAATTTAAATAAATGATTGCGGAAAGTAACAACTAATAAAGGTAAATAGTTTTAGCCAAACAATAAAATCCTTTTGGTTAGAACCTAGATGAATCCCAACAGAGTCACCATATTGTTACGATCCGATTCTGAAAACTTAGTTTCAAAACTTTTTCATAATTTGGCAAACAAACTCTCATTTAAATTTATTTATTTATAGAAATATAGGAATTAGGGAAAATTTAAAAACTATTTAATTTTTTTTTTGAAAGAAACCTTTTAATAAATCAAAGCCAGATAAGGGTTCAAGCAATCTTCTAAGGAAGTTTTTACACACCTTAAAGGATCCACTAACACGCAGTTGACCGACATATTAAAAATCTTGGCTAATATTTAAAAAAATGAATTACTTGTAAAAAATAATTATTTTAAAAGGACTAAAAATTATTTTTAACTTAACAATTTATTTGAGTCAAGATTTTGAACTAAATGGATAGTTCAAACTCATAAACATGGATTCAAAGCATTTCAATTATTATGAAAGAACATGAATGGTTCTTAAGTTATTCTATAAGCTTAAGTTGCCTAATTTAAATGAATTTTGAAAAAAATTGAATATTTTAAGCAAACAAATAACGACATAGCGAAAAAGTCATTAGAATCTCCCAAGAATTCATCCAAGTTAATAAAAAAAAGTTATTAAGAATTATCATAGATTCACAAAAATAGTAAAGGAACTTAAGTAAAGTAAAAAATTGAATAGTAAGAAAAAGGTAGTCTCTGGCCAATTTTGATTCTCGCTGCTACTTTGATCAATTTGGATCCTTAAATTCAGAATCTCAATTGATGTCCCTTTGGGACTACTATTATTCTTCTACTGAGTTGCTGCCACTCTACAATATTACCTTCCCTCTCAAATGGCTTGATGGAGGTTGACTCAAAAAACAAATATACAAGAGATGGGGAGTCCATTGGGACTCAAATGAGAGAGTGTTCATGCAAATAAAATAAGAAAAGTAAGGATTAGTAACGAGTAAGACAGCTCTAACCATAATAAAAATGATACATAAACTAAATTTCAGAACATTCAATTAAACCATACAGCTTTTTCTATTAAACGTGTAGTGCCAACATTGGATAGAAAAGAAAAATGAGATCAAACAAATAAGACCTAACCAAATAAACTAATTTAATAGGACAACTGTGAGTTTCACATTTTTGCTTCAATTAAAGAAAAATAAAAAGGTATTGAAAAAGGAGTTTGACTCCCTAAATTTAATCAAAGAAGCAATAAGATATGCTTAAACATATCACTAAATAAGGAGAGTCTGAAAGCATCCAAGTGAAACAAATATGCAGTCATAAGCTTAATGAAAAATGTATTCATAAACAACAACATCATGGTACTATCCTGGCATTTTCTTAATGACATTTAAATCACTAGTATACCAAATCTTTAATCTAACTAAAGGGGAAGATCATAAGAAGAGCTGGGGCATGAGAGTGAACACTTATACTATTTTAATTTTAGTATACATTTAGAGAAAGAGCCACTAGAAAACTAATCAATTCAACTATTTCACACAGTAAGGTAAAACTTTTAACAAGAAAATCATGAAATAAGGGGGGTCAGTCGGGAGATGAAACCAAAAACAAAGTATAGAAAATTTCAATAGTTCAAACTTTTATTCATTATTCTAAACTAAAATCTGGTGCTTCCACTACTCGAAATGAACATGTTTTTAGGCATAACAGAGCATTATTCATGCTAAAATATCAATGAGAGCATTAGTAAAGAAGAAAACTAGAAGCTAGCTTTCACCTTAATAATTGATGCAAAATTTGCTAGAAACAGAATGAAATACGATAGCAACTAAGAGACTAGAGATAGAAGCGAATATTGACAGAACAATGAGAAAAAGAAAGAAAAGTTGACAAGAAGCATCACATTAAACACCTCAAATCAATCAAGTAGGCTTAAGTTGTAGCACACAAAAAATGGACATGTCGTCTTGAAATGTAGTACCAAATTAAGATAGAAAACTGAAGTCTGCCCTCTACCCAGTGATTGAGAACGACAGACTATAACAATATAATGTCCTTGGAGGTTATTTTTGAAAATTATCATAAAAAGACTATTTTACCCTCTCAATAGTTTCTCCAATTCATATTTGATTGATATCTGATGTCGGTTCATTTTCTTGAAAAAATTGAGATTTTTGGTAAATTTTAAATTTTAGATTTTTAGAATGACTTAAAAGTGGTATTTGACTTCATTTGGAGTTTCGAGTCTCAGAATGAAATTTCATTAATTCCATCAGTTCCAGAACGTCGAAATTGGTCTAAGAGAGTTGACAAAATCAAATTCGGGGTCATATCGTGGATTTGAGGAGTTGAGTTAGAAATATTTGAGTTTTTGGCCATAGGCTTGACTTTGGTCAGCATTTGAGGATCGGACGCTCGGAGTTAAATTCTAAGGACTCTATTGGATTCGGAGTGTGATTTTAGGCCTAGGGAGAGTTCCTGATTACCCATGGATTAATTAAGATTTTTAGAATTAAATTGAGGTTTTTGAATTGGAGAAATTGGGGTTTCAAGAACTTGAATTAGTTTCAATGTTTTGATGATAGTGAGCTCATTTTAAGTCCAAATCCACATCTATTTTTACTAGTAAATCCCAAATACTTGAGGATGTTGTTCATGTAAAAGTTTCTGGAATTTTCTGCTAGTTTTCAGAATCAGGCTTTTCGGGCATTTCGGGTCAATTTCGGCCATGTTTTCAAAATTATAATACAAGCATCATTGGTTTCGTATTTTGATTGGGAATTTGAATTTGCATAGGTTGTGAGGATTTGGAGTGCATTCGGAAGGTAAAGACTCACGTAGATTGATCGATTGCGTAGTGGCTAAGGAAAGTAGACTTTTAAAACTCCACGAATCTCTTAGAATTCCCAAATATCCCATTGTATATGTGTTGGATCATAATTGGGATGAAGTTATGGGTTTAATTGTGATATGAACTAATCTAAAATGAATTGACGGGGTTAATAAAATACAATATATGATATAGTTGAGTATTGAATATTATATGCCATAATCTAGATATTTATGTGTATTTGATGAAATACTTGATAGTCTAATTGTGATTGCCATTTGTCTGAATTGATTATTGCTCATTACTTGTGTGAGCATTCTAGTTGCATTGGTTCTTAAACACTGTGATAGGAGGTATATAATTGTGAGACTGAGGTCATTTTCGATCAAAGATGTGATATGGCCGAGGTCATTTCTATTGAGAAATTGATAGGCCGAGGTCATTTTCAATGGGATTATATTACCGAGGTTATTTTCGACAGGAATATATTATCGAGGTCATTTTCGATGGGATTATATTGCTGAGGATATTTCCTACTGGATTATATTGTCGAGGTCATTTCCAGTGGGATTACATTGTCGAGGTCATTTTCAATGAGATTATATGGCCTAGGTCATTTCCAAGGAGACTATGGGACTGAGGTCATTTTCGCTCAGAGATTATGAGACCGAGTTCATTTCTTGTCAGATTTTATTATGTTGAGGTCTTTGCCGGTAATTGCACACATGAATGATCATTAAGTGTGCATATACATATTTTGCATATCTATATTGACAATTGATGCCTATTTGTGACTTGTGAGTATTTATACGATATATCTTGTGATATTGAGCTGTGATTTGAACCTTATCGAACTGTTTAGTATGAACTGTTAGATTGGGCTAATTTTTGTACATGTTGTAGTCATGAAGTTTGGTTGGGTGAGAAAATGAGTTTGTGAGTCCTATTAGATTTACTTAGTTTTTCTAGTTAGCTTGCTGGGTACCTTATTGTTAGGTACTCACCCTTGCTTCTACACTTGTGTAGGTGCTAAGCCCGGACTTTGAACACCATCTCTTTTCAATCATTCGAGGTTTTTGGGAGTTGAGAGAGGTAGCCATTGATGTCCAGCGAACTTTCATAGTTCCTGTATTTTTATGCTTTACATTGTTTAAGAGTTGAAGACATAATGAGACTTGTACTTTCATTTCAGTTTTGTTATTTTAGCGGCTTGTACATGTGACAACCAATATTTGGAGGTAATTTAAGTTGAAAGACTTTCACTTTTATTTATTATTTATTTATTTAGATTGTTTCCTCTTATTTCTTTATAAATATTGGGTTTAGGCTGACTTTTTTGGTGGGAAAGGACAAGTGCTATCGCACCTAGATTTGGGTCATGAAAAATTGGTATCAGAGCCCCAAGGTCATAGGTATCACGTGTACAAGTCAAGTCTAAGTAGAGTCTCGAGGATTGGTACAGAAACGTCTGTACTTATCTTCGAGAGGCTATGAAGATTGTTAAGAAACTTCCTTTATTCATTTTTTCTTATCGTGCCAAGTCATTATCGCTAGTGCTGGGTGTGACATATTATTTTGGCAGATGCTGAGGATCAGATCTATGACTATTGGTAGAGGAGAAGAAGACCCCAATGCAGCTATTGAGACACCATCTAGGGGTAGAGGTAGGAGTCGAGTGAGAGGCCGAGGCCATGCCTGAGGAGTAGTACCTGCTTGAGGTCATGCTAGAAAGGTCTCCTCAGAGCCACAGGTTGAGATTGTTGAGGACCAAGTTCCTCTAGAGCCCACACCACCGTTGCTTCAAGAGACTTTATTGAGAATGCTGGATATATTGTAGAGTTTCACTCAAGGTGCTATAGGAACGCCATAGTGTTCACAGACTAGGGTTGGTTTACAGACTCTAGAGTAGCATCAGGTCCTAGTAGTTCAGGTTCAGGTAGGCCAACCACCATTGGTTCCCACACTAGCTGCCGATGAGCAAATTGCTCTAGATATGGTTATGACTATAGTTGATCAGCACTGCTATAAGAGGTTTCAAAAGATAAAATCACCTCAATTGTAGGGTGGTAAGAGTAAGGATGCATATGAGTTTTTCACATTATATCGTGAGATATTGGAGGCAGTGAGCATGGCTGATGCTTAGGTGTTTGATTTGTTGCACTCCAGCTCTGTGGGTTAGCCAGGGAGTGGTATTGGACATTCTTGAGGTCCAGGCAGGTTGGATCCCCTCTAATCGAGTGGGGAGCTTTTTCTAGAACTTTTAAGGATCATTTCATCCCATGGAGCATACGGGAGGAGATTAGATTGAGATTTGAGAGTCTGACTCAGGGCAGAATATCAGTTGTTAAGTAAGAGGCCCATTTTTCAGTTGTTGAGGCATGCTACAATGTTGATCCCGGATAATGCAGAGAAAGTCTGTAGGTTCATGATGGATTTGACCTTCTCTATTCGAACCTATGTGTTCAGATCAACCCATGAGGGGGCTTCCTTCCAGTCCAAACTGAGGACCGCTAAGAAGGTGGAATTGATGGTCAGAGAGGAGTTTGGGGATCCCAAGAAGGCCCATGGTAGTGGTCAGTTTTCAGGTAGCTCATTTGGAGGTAGAGGTTCACATAGAGTCGACAATTAGTTTCAGCGCTAGAGACTTGTTCATGCTTTTATGTCAGCAGCTAATAGTGGACAGTTAGTCCGAGGGTCTTAGAGTTCGGGTTAAGGTGGTTATGGAATTTCTTTAGGGTCGCTATAGTAGTCTTTTGTCTTGAGGTCATGTTTTAGTTATGGAGATCTCAGTTATTTGATGCGCCAGTGCCCACTACAGACTCATTTAAGGCCCCAGGGAACTTATTCAGCAGCTCCAAAGAGAGATTCGGTGCCTCTGACTAGAGGTCGGGGTAGAGCTCAAACAAGTAGAGGTGGTAGAGCCTCTGGTGGTGGTGGTTTGGTTCTGTGAGGTAGAGGTACGATTCAAGTAGGTTGCGGTAGAGGAGCTCAGTTCAATGTTTTTTTGGGGAGACCCAAGGCTAAGGCTTTTGATGTAGTTATTATAGGTATCATCCTGATTTACCATCGACCTGCATCTATGTTATTTGATCCTGGATCTACATTCTCCTATGTGTCTAGCTATTTTGTATCTGGATTAGATTTGACTTGTGATCGCATACCTGTGCATGTACATATCTCTACACCCATGGGTGAGCCCTTAGTGGTGGATCGAGTGTATCGATCATGTCTTGTTTCTTTAGCTGGGTATGATACTTGGGTAGACATGATTATACTGGGGATGGTAGACTTTGATGTGATATTGGGTATGGATTATCTTTCTCCTTACCGTGCTATTCTATATTGTTATGCTAAGATTGTGACCTTAGTGATACACAATGTTCTGAGGATCGAGTAGAAGGGCACTAGTGGTTCCTATTCTAGTAAGGTCATCTCCTATATATATGCTCAGAGATTGATTGATAGAGGGTGTATGTCCTATTTGTCCTTTATTCGGGATACTAGTGCTGAGTCACTTCCTATGGAGTCTATTCCCGTAGTTATGGAGTTTGAAGATGTGTTTCCTATTGATCTTCTGGGAGTTTCTCCGAATAGATATATTGACTTTGCTATTGACTTAGAGTCGGGCACTAAGCCCATATCTATTCCACCTTATCGCATGGCTCTAGTAGAGTTGAAGGACCAGATGCAGGTTTTGTTGAGTAAGGGGTTTATTCGCCCTAGTGTGTCACCTTGGGGTACATCGGTTCTGTTTGTGAAAAAGAAGAATGGGTCTATGAGGATGTGCATCGATTATAGACAATTAAACAAGGTGACAATTAAGAACAAATATCCTCTTCCTCGTATTGATGAATTTTTTGATCAACTTCAGAGAGCGGCCTTGTTCTCTAAGATAGATTGGAGATTTGGGTATTATCAGTTGAGGATTAGACCATCAAATATTCCTAAGACCGCTTTCCAAACTTGTTACGACCATTATGAGTTTCTGGTTATGTTATTTGAGCTGACCTGCCCCAGCAGCGTTCATGGAGTTGATGAATGGGTGTTTAGGCCATATCTAGAATCCTTTGTGATTGTTTTCATTGATGAAATCTTGGTATACTCCAAGACAGAGGAGGATCATTTTTTTCATTTGAGGTTGGTGCTTCAGAAATTGAGGGAGCAAAAGTTGTATGCAAAGTTCTCGAAGTTTAAATTTTTGCTTGATTTTATGGCATTTCTAGGACATGTGGTGTCCAAGGAGGGTATTAGGGTGGATTCGGACAAGATTGAGGCAATTAGAGGATGGACTACGCCTACTTCCCCACTAAGATTCAGAGTTTTCTAGGTTTAGCTGGATATTATCGATGCTTTATGCAGGAGTTCTCTACTATTGTGGCCCTACTGACTAGACTGACTCCAAAGTCGGTAGATTTTCATTGGTCCGATAAGTGTTAGGTGAGCTTTATAAAGCTCAAGGCCTTATTGACTTCAGCTCCTGTTTTGACCTTACCAGAAGAAGGTATGGACTTCACCATGTATTGTGATTCTTATGGTGTTAGTTTGGGTGGAGTTTTGATGCAGAAAGTAAAGGTAGTTGCCTGTGCATTTAGATAGTTAAAGGCCCATGAGAAAAACTACCCTACCCATGATCTAGAGTTAGCAACAGTGGTATTTTTGTTGAATCTATGGCATCTTTACTTATATGGTGTGCATTGTGAGGTATTTACTGATCACCAGAGTCTTTAGTATATCTTCACTCAGAAGGATCTGAATTTGAGATAGCGTAGATGGCTTGACCTAATGAAGGACTATGACATGACTATCTTATATCACCCGAGGAAGGCCAATGTGGTGGTTGATGCTTTGAGTAGGAAGGCTCCTAGTATGGGGAGTCTCACGATGATTAGTGTTTACAGGAGACCCTTGGGTAGATATTTTTAGAGGTTAGCCAATAGCCTTGTTCGATTGTGAGTTTCTAAGAAGGGTGGATGATTTATTACTACTATTGAGGCCCACTCTTCCTTAGTTGAGCAGACTCAGGAGAGGTAGTTTGATGATAAGAACCTATGTCTTATTCGAGACAAGGTGTTGAGGGGTAAAGCCAAGGAGGCTAGACTTGATTCAGAGGGTGTCATGAGGATTGGGGGCCAAATTTGTGTGCCCAAGGTGGGCGACTTGATCAAATTGATGCTAGAGGAGGTCATTGCTCTCGATATTTTATCTATCCAGGCATGGAAAAATGTATCATGACCTTAGTCAGCATTACTGGTGGTGTGTGATAAAGAGGGACATTACAGAGTTTGTGTCCAATTGTTTGACCTATCAGCAGGTCAAGAATGAGAACCAGTGTCCTGGAGGTGTGAGTAAGAGGATGTCCATTCCTATTTGAAAGTGGGAAAGGATCACCATGGACTTTGTTGTGGGTTTTCCTCCCACCGTGGGAGGGTATGATTCTATATGGATGGTGGTTGATGAATTGACCAAGTCTGCCCATTTTATCCTAGTAAAGGTAAAGTACACAGCTAATAGGCTAGCTCAGTTGTATATCAGTCATATCATTCGTCTTCATGGAGTCAAGTATCTATAGTTTTAGATTGGGGTTCAGTGTTCACTTCATACTATTGGCAGGCTTTACAGGAGGGCCTGGGTACTAGGCTTGATATTAGAACAACTTTTCACCCACAAACAGATAGTCAGTCCAAGTGGACAATTTAGGTGTTGAAGGATATGCTCAGAGATTATGTTATTGATTTTGGTACTAGGTGGGATCAGTATTTTCCCTTAGCATAGTTGGCCTACAACAATAGTTATAACTGCAGCATTCAGATGGCCCCATTTGAGGAATTGTATGGTAGGCGGTGTCGATCTCCTATTAGGTAGTTTGATTTAGCTGAGACGGACTCTTCATATACGGACTTACTTAGGGATGCCATGGAGTAGGTTCGGGTTATCTAGGGTAGACTCTTGAGAGCCTAGAGTAGGCAAATGAGCTATTTGAATAGGAAGGTTTAACCATTGGAGTTCATGTAGGGTGACCATATTTGGCTCTGAGTGTAGCCCATGAAGGGATTGATGCATTTTGGGAAAGAAGGGCAACTTAGCCCTTGGTTTATTGGCCCATTTGAGATTTTAAGGAGAGTGGGAGAGGTGGCTTACAAATTGGACATTATACCTAGATTATCAGTGGTACATCCTGTGTTTTATATTTCCATGCTTCAGAAGTTTGTACCAAATGAATCTCATGTGTTATCTCTTGACATGATAGAGTTGGATCCAGATTTGACTTTTGAGGAGGAGCACATATCCTTTTTTATAGGCAGTTTCGTAAGCTTAGGACCAAGGAGATAGCTTCAGTAAAGGTACAGTGGAGGCACCGCTCGGTTGGAGAGGCAACTTGGGAGTCAGAGGACGATATATGGGCCCAATATCCATAGCTTTTCGAGGCTTTAGGTACTTTATTTTACTTCATGTTCAAGGACGAACATTGATTTTAGTAGTGGATGATGTAATAACCCTAGAGGTCATTTTTGGAAATTATCATAAAAAGATTATTTTACCCCTCCCGGTAGTTCTCTCGAGTCATATTTGATTGATATCTAATGTTGGTTTCGTAGTTTTCTTGAAAAATTGAGATTTTTGGTAAACTTTGAGTTTTAGAGGTTTAGAATGACTCAAAAGTGGTTTTTGAGGTATTCAGATTTTTGAATCTCGGAATGAAATTTCATTGATAGTCATAAGTGGTATTTTAGGTCATTTGGATTTTTGAGTCTCGAAATGAAATTTTGTTGATTCTATTAGTTTTGGAATGTTGAAATTGGTGTACGGGAGTTGACAGAATCAAATTCGGGGTCATATCATGTATTTGAGGTGTTGAGTTAGAAATATTTGAGTTTTTGGCCATAAGTTTCACTTTGGTCAATATTTGAGGATCGGATGCTCGGAATTGAATTTCTATGACTTCATTGGATTTGAAGGGTGATTTTATGCCTAGCGAGAGCTCCTATGTATTTTTTTGGAAGATTCGAGGCTGTTTTGGTCTTTTGAGGCATAAGGTTGGTTTAGTTGAGACTTTTTTGTTTCTGAGTCAAGGAGGCCTCGAATTGAATTCTGATGGTTCTGTTGATTCTGGAACGTCGAGTTTAGTGGGGTTGCATTGAAGGTTTGTCTATAAGAGGTTCTGAACAAATTTCGAGGGTTGATTTCATGATTTTTGGACTTGGTAGAGTTGTTGATATCTAGTGCCTGGGAGTTTCTTCTCCGTATTTGCGGAGCTGTGGCCGTGTTTTCGAAGGAAAAGAAAATCCTTCTCCATTTTTGTGGAGCCTTGGCCGCGTTTGTGAATTGCAGTGGTTCTATTTTCTCCGTTCGTGGAGTGGAGACCGCATTCGCGGAGTGTAGTGGCATCAGTCTCCGCGTTCGTGGAGTGTAATGGCATCAGTCTCTGTGTTCGCGGAGTTAGTGATCAGGGAGGCTATTTTTAGAGGAGATTTTGTGGGAAAACTTTAGGGTAAGTGATTCTAACCTCCAATCTTGATTACCCATGGATTATTTAAGATATTTAGAATTAAATTGAGGTTTTTGAATTGGAGAAATGGGGTTTCAAGAACTTGAATTAGTTTCAATGTTTTGATGATTGTGAGCTCGTTTTAAGTCTAAATCCACTTCCATTTTCACTAGTAAATCCCAAATATTTTGAGGATGTTGTTCTTGTAAAGTTTCTAGAATTTTCTACTCATTTTCAGAATTGGGCTTTTCAGGCATTTCAGGTCAATTTCGATCGGGATTTAAAAAAAATGACATGGGCATCGTTGGTTTAATATTTTGTTTGAAAACTTGAATTTGCATAGGTTGTGGGGATTTGGAGTGCATTCATCCGTGGAGCCTTCACCGGGTAACTCATGACCTTGTTGTTATTTCTAAATTATTTGTTTTCTTTTCTTGCAGGCATGTATACAGGGAGGCAAACTTCACTGCGGATGCTCTCTCCAAGCACAGTCACACTCTTACCACTCCAGGCCACTACACCACCCTCCAACAGCTACCTCGGGGTACACAAGGATACTACATGCTAGATAGAGCCGGCCTACCTAGCTTTAGACGGAGGAAGACCAAAAGGATTAAGAAACCTCCATGATCTACTACTTGTGTTGCAGCATTGGATTGAGCGCCCAATTGCAGTGTTTGTCTCCATGTTATATTTTTAGCCATGTTATTTGATGATCCTCGTTGACGCTAAAATTTTGTTGTATATAGCTTTTATGAGGATTCATCCCCAGTTTTATTTAGAATTTTCCTTTATTTTATGTAAAGGGCGAGTCTCCCTTATTTATGCTTTCCTAGTTTCTTTGTTTCAAGGGGAGTCCTCTTCTTTAGGTGCATAGTTTCTAGGTTTTCTTTTCGTGTGCTTGTATCGGGGATGAGTTGGCTGACCTTAGTAGGATGGCCGACTTATGAACCACCATAGGATTGGAGGTTAGGTTTATGTCCCCCTCCGTGTATTTTTCTGTTTTATGTATAATAAGGCTTGGGGGTGTGCGGCTCAACTCCTGGCTGTGCACGAGAGGTGGGAGCCTCGTGTAGGGTCTGTTCCCGTAAAAAAAAAAAAGGAAAAGACTCACGTGGATTGATCGATTGCGTCTTGGCTAAGGAAAGTGGACTCTTCAAAATTCTATAAATGTCTTAGAATTCCTGAATATCCTATTGTATATATGTTGGGGCGTAATGGGGATGAGGTTACGGGTTTAATTATGATATGAACTAATCTAAATTGAATCAAAGAGGTTAATAAAAGACGATGTGTGATATCGTTGAGTATTAAATATTATATGGCGTAATCTAGATATCTATATGTATTTGATGAAATACTTGATAGTCTAATTGTGATTACGGTTTGTCTGAATTGATTATTCCTCATTACTTATGTGAGAATGCTGGTTGCATTGATTCTTAAACACTGTGATATGAGGTATATGATTGTGTGACTGAGGTCATTTTCAATCAGAGATGTGATATGGCCGAGGTCATTTCCAGTGAGAAATTGATAGGCTGAGGTTATTTTTGATGAAATTATATTGCCGAGGTCATTTTCAGTAAGAATATATTACCGAGGTCATTTTCGGTGGGATTATATCTCCAAGGTTATTTTCGGTGGAAATATATTGTCGAGGTCATTTCCAGCGGGATTATATTGTCAAAGTCATTTTCGGCGAGATTATATGGCCGAAGTCATATCCGATGAGTTTGTAGGACTGAGGTCATTTCCGATCATAGATTATGAGACCGAGGTCATTTCCACTCAGAGTTTATTATGTCTAGGTCTTTGCCGGCAATTGCACACATAGATGATCCATTGAGTGTGCATATACATATTTTGCATATCTATGTTGACAGTTGATGCCTATTTGTAATTGTGATTATTTATACGATACATCTTGTGATATTGAGCTGTGATCTGAACCTTATCGAACTTTTTAGTATGAACTGTTAGATTAAGCTGATTTCTGTACAAGTTCTAGTCATGAGGTTTGGTTGGGTGAGAAAACGAGGTTGTGATTCCTAGTAAATTTACTTAGTTTTTCTAGTTAGCTTGCTGGGTAACGTGTTGTTAGGTACTCATCCTTGCTTCTACACTTTTGTAGGTGCTGAGCCTGTACTTTGCACACCCTCATTTTTCAATAAGGGAAATTACCTGGTTTTGGGCAGCAAACTGAAATTCAAGCTCTCGGAGAAGACTCCACCACCAAAATATAACTAGGAAAGTCGAGGGAGAGAAAAACTTCTAAAAAAGTTAAGAACACCCAAATAAGAGGGTGTTCTTTTTTAGCCTCCAAAAAGGGGTCCCCCAACAGTGAATAAGATAGGGTTTATTTATAAGGTAGCATCTGGGTTGATTTGAAGGGGGAAAACGATGTGGGAATTGTGAAATTTTCAAAAATTCTTGAGCAGATAAGATTGCAAGGTTAGAATGTATTATTTTGGTACGAATATCGAATGAAATTGGAAAAAAGAAAACGGAGATTTGGATGGATAATACCATTTGGGAAACATCCTGGAACCTTCATTTGTATTGGGTCCCATGCAAGGCACGCTGATAGTATGAATTTGAGGGAGAAAAAAGGAAAATTGATGGGTGAATTTGGGATTTTAGGGCTTGTTCTTCTTCTTGTTGAGCTTGGAGTAGTGTGTATGTTTGTTGTTGAATGAGGGAAGGAGTGAATAGAGGATCTTTGGTTTAGGGAAAAGGGGAGTGGGTCGGGTCTGCGAGGATTGGGACCGGTAAAGGTCCAATTAGAATTAAGATTTCAAAGGATCAATTCCTTTGAGAAATTTTCATCGAATACAGGTGAATCCAAATTAATTGACAAGCTTCTTAATTTGACAAAGTAAAATAATTATCAAATTACAAAAATAAAAGATTAATTATACATTAACTATAATTTAACTATAAAAAGAAAGTAAATACATATTTGAGTTAAACTCTATTTTTGAGATGAATTTTCAAATTCTATTAAAACAATAAATATAGAAATATATATTATACGTACATAAAATATATTTTTTTATAGAAAAATGGCAAAATTTTCTTGAAAATAATTTTAAAAGTATTTTTGATTTTCAAAAATAATTATTTAAAATTATTTAAAATTAAAGAAGCTTGAAAATTAGTTTAATTACAGAGGGCCAAAATTGAGTGTCAACAGAGGGTACACACCCTTTGGCAAGTAAGTGGGACTCACTATAGATAAATTATTGATGCTATCATTAAATATTATCAAATAATGAAATATATCATTCTTCTTGGAACTAACTAACGAGGAAAATGTGTCATATAAATTGGAACAGATAAATATTTTTTAATTCAAACACAAATTGCAATTTACTTCTTCCGACTCTTTTTAAGTGCATTTTAAGGGTTTGACCCACCCATTAACAATATCGATGGATAGCGTTAATTAAGTGGTTATTTTAGTAAAGTCATTTATCTCTCATCAAAATATATTTCATTTTTATTATGTTGACATAATGAACATTGGATTGGGGAAATGTTATGAATAACACTTACTCCTCTATGAAAACAAAGCAACCTGAAACTAATCCCTCGATGAATAATTTGTTGGGAGTCAAAATACTCAATTTGAAAATCAACTAAAAACATCCTCAATATTAAATCTGACAATTTTTAATATTTCCACCAACATTTACCCTAAGAAAGAAGGCCTAATGTTCTAAAAGGCCAAAATAAACGTGGCTTCAATCCATCTCTCAATTGATTTACAACCTGAAATTAGATTGTATACAATAAAATTTGCGTCAAGAAAATAATAATTAAGATAAAAAAAATATCAGAATAATCATTGTATTTTATTTCAAATGTGAGCCTTACAATCTCTATGAATCCTCCAATTTGTCTTTTCAAACATAAATTCAAGGGTTTGTAAACTAGATCTTAAATTGACGAACTTGATCATGACCTTTACTTAGATTCAAGGACCTTCGAACTTGATCTTGAATCTTGATGAACTTGATCTTGAATTGTAATTTGATTCAAGTACCTTCGAGCTTGATCTTGAATCTTGATAAACTTGATCTTGACTTGTACTTGAAGTCAAGGACTTTTGAACTTATTCTTGAATCTGGTGGTCTTAAACTTGAGAACAAGCAACGGATGAGCTACCGCTGAAGCCGGTGTGAACAGGCACCGAACGAGATCATTCTTACAAGCAACCTTTTACATCATCTTTTGCTGAGCTATTACACACTCTTTCAAGGGTGGCTACTTCTAGGAAAACCTCCAGTTGTCTTTAACCCCCCCCCCCTCCACCTCCTTTAATACTGAGCGGTCATTTAGGGGCCTTAGCTGGTGATCCAGGCTCTTTCCCTCTCGATGATAAAGCTTATCCCCCATCGTCTCACTAACCGACATTGCCCCCCTATTATTTTGAGCTTACCTTTGGAATCTTATCTACTTAAGTCCTTCTCAGAAAGTCAAAGTAAGGGGCTTTTGTTTTTTAAACTGATGGCAGTGTTTTGCTGACGCCTTGAATCAAGCTTTTATAGCGACATACTATGCTTTCTCCCCCATTGCTAGTAGGTTGATGGATCACTTGACATGTGACACTAATCTGGGCTTCTAGGATGAGATGACATTAGGCTCAGCAAAGTCGGCTCATCATTTATGGCTCAAATCGATGGACCAGTCTAGTGAAATTGGTTTTTTAATTAAATTCATATTTATTGAACTTAAATAATCAATCCACTAATATTAATTCACAATATTTATTTGGACTAATATATCTTGAATTTAACATAATTCAAATCATTTTATAAATCTATATCTAATAAAATCTAAATGATTACAAATACCCCCTGCTTCAATTCTTATCGAGATGTTTTATCTTTTGTAAACTAGAATTGAAGTATTAACTTGATATCTTAATTGCAACATTATTTTTTTTAAAAATGGACTAATAAATGTTATGGGAACATTTTTGGACTGGAATTATATTTTTTTTTTTCTTGTAGTTACATGACATTATTGGAAAAAAAAGAGTTGACTTTTTTTCCTAGCAATTAATGCCAAAATCCACTTTTACGCCTCAATCTTTTCCTTGTTCTATTCAAAGAAATTAATGCCAAAAACCACTTCTCTCAATCTTTTCCTTGGTCTATCGAATTGTGACTGCTGCCTCACATTTGCAGTAAGTTTTATCAAATATTACAATTGACCCTCTCCAAATTTGTTAAGAAATGGGCAATTTTCCACTATATTGAGTCTATAAATATCCATATGCTTGCCAATATTGAAATACAAATTGTAACATCTCCAACATTAACTTTAAATATACAAGGTATTTTTTTCTTTCCTTTTTTGTTTTTTGATTTTAATTCTTTTTTTCATAGATCAATACAAGAAATATTTTTATTTTGTAGAGGCTACACAATGGAGAGTTTTATCATAACACAAAAAATTGATCTTGAGGTATGAAGGGAGGGATACTTGTTCCCAATGGTAATTTGAAGGTACTCTTATGGTGAAAAGGAACATATAACTATCACAGCCCAATTTATCGGTCATGATGGCGCCTACTATGATCCACCAGTAGGCAAGCCGACCCATATCTCGAAACTATGAGTAATGAGATGTCAGGGTAGAAGACCAAAAATTTAATCTAACAACAGTAATGAAATAATAGGAACATACATGAACGGACAGAAGCAAAGCTAAATATATACAAATAAAAGATCTCTCCCAGAACCTGGAAGTCACATGTATAGAGCTACTACAAAAAGAGTACAAGTCCCAAAAGTGGACCACGGAAATAGGGCTATCTCAAAAAGCAAAAGAAAGGGTAAAATATATGTATAAAGGGAGACGGGTAAATCCAGAACGCAATGTGCTCACCCTCGCCTCCGATCACAACTGCAGCTGGCTCGAATCAACGTCAGTAGCTAGTACTCAGACCTGCATCACTAAAATAGATGCAGAGTATAGTATGAGTAACAAAACAATAGGTGCCCAATAGGCATCATAGGCCGACTGAGCAAGATAAGCAAAAGTAAACTGAAAAACGAGTAAGTTACCACAACCAAAGATGGGTCAAGAAATAAATGTAGGTATGTACACAAACGTACTCAACAAACAAAGAGAAAGAATCTAGCTAAATTCGTTGGGCTCCCATAAACCCGAAGGGTACGCTCGTGCACAAGTCTAAGGTAACAACCTGAATGTTCCACTATATGCCCGACTGGAGACAAGGTAGTTGAAGTAAAAGAATGGAGCCAAATAGAGTTTTAACAATACCACCAATATCCCAGACTTAAATCGAACCATCCCAAAAGCCTAAAACTTTAACCTGAAGTTTAGAATAGATGAAGACTTGAACCAAAAATTCATCAGGGAATTAGGAATTTAACCACATGTAAGCTAGACCATGGACTTCAACCGAGTAACTATGTATGATGAATCGACACGACTAAGCTAGACCATGGACTCCAACCGGATAACTGTAGCCAAGGGTAGAACACGAGTAAGCTAGACAACGAACTCCAATCGAGTAGCTGTACCCAAGGATCAAACACGGGTAAGCTAGACCACGGACTCCAACTAGAGTGTTGTATCCAAGGAGTCAAACATAAGTAAGCTAGACCACAGAGTCAAACCGGGTAACTATAGTTAAGGGATCGAAAAGAATTAGAATCAGTGACCAACCGAGCATCACTGGGAGTACTCCCAAACCAAGTGCCATCAATACATCACTCCATCCTAAACCATATACAACCAGAATCATCGAGAAGACTTCCAAAGTGAAAGAACCAAGCGATACAGAACTGAGGGGAGAGTAGGGCAATATGGAGGTAAGGTTACAAGCTATGTTCCTTCCTAGCTGATGCTTAGACTATCACACTCAAGTCTGCTTTATCAGTCTATAGGGAGCTAACCGACCAAAATGATGTCACAGTACCAAAATCGCGCAAGTCTAAGGCAACACTAGTCTTAGCCTAGTCTAAGGCTAAATGTGCTTCTAAACATATAACCACAAGCAAAACGTACATCACAAGGTATGTATGGTCGACAATAACAGGAGTCATGGTTAAACAGTCCAATAATTTCCTAAAGTAGCGCCTAGGATGTGAATTCTAGGAATTTAGCATGCTAGCCACCCAAACCCCTCCAACTCATACAATTCAATACACTATTGCCTGAACATGCTCAGTGGGAAAACCATAACCTACATGTAGGCCGACCACACATAATCCAACTCAAGAAACCAGAGATTTTTCCTTTTGAATGGTCTCCGAATGTTGCCATGTTATCAATAATAGAGTCACAACATTAATATGGTTGTTATGATACTAAAATTATCCAATTCAAAGATGTACAACTTTCGAAGTCAAAATTTGGGAATTATGGGACCACTCCGTAGGTAACGGAATTGACTCTGAGAATAGACCCCAACTACAACCCCCAGTTTGTGTTCCAAAAAGAAACACAATTCACACCCCAAAACAAACTCAAACCATCCATGCATTTATGGTTGCTACCAAGCCTAAGAACACCAGAAATAAAGAGAAAAGGGGATATTTACCTCAAGGAGAGCCTCAACTCCTAATTCTGAACATACCACTGGCTTTCCCTTGAAAATCTACACAATTTAGCCTTTTGAATCGCCCAAGATTGAAAAAGAAAATGAAGTTTGAAGTTGGAGAGAAAATCTGGAAAAAGGGTCTTAAGAATGACCTTTTTATATTGCTATAGCGACCCCCCATGGTCTGCTTAAGAGATGGGGTAGCCGCTTTAGCGACCCCTGCCTGCCCCCAGGTGTCTGGTTTCTTTAGCAGCAGTCGCTTTAGTGACCAGGATTCGCTTTAGCAATGGCACAAGACCTAGCTGGTGCAAAATGGACTTTGGCTTATCCAAATCTCTGATGTGGTGCTCGAGATTTGTTTGGAACCCCGTGGTGGAAAGGAGATATGATACCCCACAAAATTCGATGTTTTAGAATTAATGGCGCATTTCAAATTTCTATACGAGGTCATTTTAATAAAAAGTAGATCCCACATCCAATGCCATTTTGAGCCTATTTCTACAACGGGCCTAGGGATTATATAGGAAGCCTCGCGAAAAGAGCAAAGGGTTGTTCTAGAAAAAATTTGACATTCCGAAGCTAACCACACTATTAGAATTTTCATCCGAGCACATTTTCCAAGAATGTTGACCAAAGTCAACCATAGGCCAAGTTTAAAGGCAAAAGCGCCAATTGGCCTCAAACTCATACTAATTGCCTTGGTATTCGTGTTGACCATACTTCTAGCCTAATTTGGTAATTTTGGAGTTGATGTAACCATTAGAATTCCATTTTGAGGTTATTTTCCTAAAGTTATAACCGAAGTCAACTTTTTAAGTTATAAAAGCCCTAAAATAGGAAAATGGGCCTAAAACCCAAATGAATGACCAGGCAACCGAACAGTCAGTGCCAGTAAGTCATAAATGACTTGGGCTCGCTATAGGAACTCTCTAAATGATGGAATGAATGATTTAATTTAAAAATGACCTGGAGTGTCATTACAACATCCACTAGTAAAAGAACTTTCGTCCACAAAACTAAGAGTCATGAAGTACCTGAAGGCTCAAATAAGTCGGGGAACTATACCCACATCTCATTCTCGGTCTCCCAAGTAGCCTCTTCGATTGGATAATTCCTCCAATAGACCTTAACTACATGAATTTCTCTGGAACAAAATTGCTTGACATCTTTAGACAAAATAACAATTAGCTCCTCAATATAGCTCAAATGATCATCCAAGTCAACCGCATCATATTGAAGCATATGGGACTGGTCTGGAATATACTAACACAGCATCGAAACATGAAAGACCAGGTGAATAGATGAAAAGGCAAGAGGCAAGTCTAACTCATATGCCACCTCGCCAACTGTCCTTTATATATCAAAAGGGCTAATATACCTGGGGCTAAGCTTGACTCGCCTCCCAAATCTCATCATGCCTTTCATGGGCAATACACGAAGGAATACTCTGTCACCAGCAACAAATCTCAATGGCGGACACCTATGATCCGTGTAACTCTAGTGTCTATCTAAGCTATCCTAAGCCTATCCTGAATCACCCTCACATGATCTAAGGCCTCCTAGATCAAATCTATACTGCGCAGCATGGGCTTCGTAGACTCAAACCAACCAACTGGAGAGTGACAATGCCTACCATATAAGGCCTCAAATGGGGCTCGAATACTGGAGTGGTAGATGTTGTGGTAGGAAAAGTCCGCCAAGGGAAAAAACTGGTCCCACTTACCCCTAAAATCCATAACATAAGCCCACAACATATCCTCAGAAACCTGAATTGTGTGCTCTGACTGGTCATCAGTCTGTGGGTGGAAAGCTATGCTAAGGTCGACACGGGTACCCAACTCCTCCTGAAAAGTCCTCCAAAACCTAGATGTGAATTGTGAGCCCAAGTCCGAAATGATAGAAACATGTATACCATGAAGGCGAGCCACCTCCTGAATATACATACGTGCCAAACTCTCAGTAGTGTAGGAAGTTTGAATGGGAAGAAAGTGTGCTGACTTGGTCAATCAATCCACAATGACCCAAATACTATAAAGAAAACGGGAAGTGTGAGGCAACCCCATAATGAAATCCATGGTAATTCGCTCCCACTTCCATTGGGGAATGGGTAATCTTTGAAGCTCGCCACCAGGCTTCAAATGATCGGCCTTAACCTACTAGTAACTCAAATAACATGACACATAATCTACAACTTCTTAAGCCTTAGAAAGCTCCTCTCACACTTCTCCGACCACACAAATGGAACATCCTGGCATGTTGTCTAAATTAGAGGTGCCGCTATAATATAAAACCCCTCAATGAAGCGCTTGTAGTACCCTACCAATCCAATGAAGCTATGAATCTCAATCACAGAAGTTGGCCTATCCTAATCACGAATAGCCTCAATTTTCACCAAATCTACCATAATTCCATCCTTGGACACCATGTGCCCCAAGAATTCTACGGACTCTCAAAGTCATTGATCTCTCAAAGTCTGAAGCACTACTCTCAAATTCTGATCATGCTCGTCCCTGATCTGTGAGTATACCAAAATGTCATTAATGAAGACTATGACAAATAATTCCAAGTAGAGCCTTAATACTTGAGTTATTAAGTCCATGATTATGGCATAGGCGTTAGTCAACCCAAAAGACATCACTAGAAACTCATAGTGGCCGTAAAGAGTCCTAAATATAGTATTAGGGACATCCGCTTCCCTAATCCTCAACTGGTGGTAGCCGAATCTCAAATCAATCTTAGAAAATACCAAGCACCCTGAAGCTGGTCGAATAGGTCATCAATCCTAGGCATGGGGTAATGGTTATTCATTGTCACCTTGTTCAACTGCCTATAATCAATATACATCAGCATAGTACCATCCTTCTTCTTAACAAACAGGACTGGGGCACCCCAAGGCGATATACTAGGCCGACTAAATCCCTTATCCAAGAGATATTGAAGCTAAACAGTGAGCTCCTTGAGCTCTGCGAGATCATATAATATGGTGGGATGGAAATAAAATGGGTACCCAAATCTACATCAATAATGAAGTCAATATCACAGTTAGGAGGAAGGCTAGGCTGACCGGCAAGAAACACATTCCGAAACTCTCAAACTGTAGGTACTGAATCAATTGTAGGGCCCTCCCTACTAACATCTATAACACAAACCAAGTATGTCAAACACCTACTAGCCTCTGAGCCCGAATAAAATAAATCACTCCAACCAGCATGCGACTATAGGAGCCCTACCACACCACCAGTAGAATACAAGACATGGCTAAGGTAATGGTTTTAGCATAGCAATCCAAGACCACTCAGTGAGGGGATAAATACTCCACGCCCAGAATTAAATCAAAATCCACTATATCAAGAAAAATGAGATCAACCCTAGTGTCACGCCCCTGAATAGTCACCACATGGGATCTAAAGACCAGATCCACCACTAAAGAATCACCTACCAGGATCGAAACACGTAATGGCTCAACTAAGGGATCTAGGCTCATACATAATCGAGGGGCATGATATATAGATATATAAGAATATGTCAAGCCTAGATCAAATAAAGTGGATGCAGATTGATGCTATAATTAAATTATACCTGTGATCACGTTGTTTGAGGCTGAACCTCTGCCCTAGTTGGTGCTGCATAGAAGTGGGCCTAGGCTTCTCTACCCTGTGCATCTACTCTACCTACTGACCTACCTCTCTAGGGACCTCCCCATGCACTATGATGACCACTTATGCGGTCTTGTTCCTAGCCCTGGCCTCCGCCTCTAACTGAAGGCATTGGTACTGGAGTAGGTCTAGCTGCCTATGGAGATGGTAAGGCTAGCCTGTGGTGATGGCACTCACCGGACCAATAATTTTGCTCCCCAAACTCAAAGCACCCCTGGGATGGTCGGCTGAAAGCTGGAGGTCGGCTACCTCAGCCTAAAGAACCCATTTGCTAACCACCTTAGCCCTGACTCAGGCCATCACTACAACTATTCTGACGGTGTTGATCACCCTCTAAAGTCTGAAGAGTGGCCTGAAAGGGGTGATTGGACTGACCTGACTAAAATCTTAGGCGATATCTATCGTAGGACTCGTGGGGTCTAAAGAGGCGCTCACCCTGACCATCATCCTATCTAGATATCTTGTCGCTGCCCCCTTATACCTCATGATAGAGCTTCTCAAGAATGAGGGCATAGTCTATGACTTTCAGAAATGAACAGCCTACTAAGCCTAGAGATTGAGTCTCAATCCACAACTAGAGTCTCAATCCTCTAACGAAGCACCTAACTCTCTCTTCCTCTGTAGGTAAGATTATAGTGGCATGTCTAGATAGCTCATATAATCAGGCCTCATACTCCACTACTATCATGGAGCCCTGCTCCAATCGTGAAAACTACTCTCGGATCTAATCTTTACTGCTCCTGAGGATAAATTAACCTAAGAAGACCTCTAAAAACTCAGGCCACATCACTAGTGGAGACCCATCTTGCCTAGTCTCCAAATATATATGCCACCACTGCTGGGATGGACTGTCTAGCTGATAAGAAGTGAAGTAGGATCCTCTAGACTCCATTAGACACAAGGTTTGCAGCCAATCATGGCAAGTAAGTATAAATTTATGGGCATCCTTACTCACAACCCTAGAAAACCTTGGTGGTGATAGTCTAAGGAACACCCCAAGCATGTTCTGCTCTCGAAATAACATGACGCCCTCTAAATCATCTGGCTGAGTGGAAGGTGTTGGTCATTGCTGAACAACTGGTGCCTCTAGCGTAGGCTGATCTTGCAGCACTGAAGCCCTAAAGTTGGGCTTGTTGTATGCCCTCAATGGCAGCCAAAATTTGGATGAATATTGCCTATAACTACAGAGCTACAATTGGCTCGGGCGGTGGCTGGGATGGTCCTAGGACCACCGACTACTGCGGAGCTAGAGCTACTGGTGGCTCCACCTCCATCTTTGGAGTTTTCTCTCTATCCCGAGATTATGCTGCAGCCCTGGAAGGACCTCGAGGTCGGCCTCTGCCTCCAGCGCACAGGAGAGCCATCTTGTAAAAGAGTAGAATAAGTGAGATTTCCATAAACCAATAAGACAAACACCGCACGACAGTAATACAAAAGAGACATGTGCCAAAAGACATCCTGTAGCCTCTCAAAGATAATTCACAAATGTCTCCTCACCGACTCATATCCCGAAACTACGAGTAATGGGATGTCAAGGTAAAAAACCAATAATTCAATCTAACAACAATAATGAAAAAATAGGAACATACATGAAAATGTGGAAGCAAAGATAAATATATACAATTAAAAGATACCTCCTAGAATCTGGAAGTCATATATATAGAGCTACTACAAAAAGAGTACAAGTCCCAAAAGTCAACAACGGAAACAGGGTTGTCTCAAAAAGAAAAAGACAGGCAAAATATAAACAGAAGGAGATGGGTAAATCTATAATGCAATGTTCTCATCCTCGCCTCCAATCATTAACGTAGCTGACTTGAATCAACGCTGGTAGCTAGTACTCAGACCTGCATCACAAAAATAGATGTAGAGTATAGTATGAGTACTAAACAACAAGTATCCAGTAAGCATCATAGGTTTACTGAACAAGATAAGAAAAAGTAAAATGAAAAGCCACTAAATTACCACAACTAAAGACAAGGCAAGATGTAAATATAGGTATGTACATGAGCGCACTCAACAAACAAAGAGAAAGAATCTAGCTAAATCCATCGGACTCCTATAAACCCAATCGGTACGCTCACATACAAGTCTAAGGTAACAACCTGAACAGGCCCTCATAAACCCGACAGGAGCAAAGGAAGTGAGGTACAAGAATGGAGCAAAATAGAGTTCCAACAATACCACCAATATCCGGACTTAAACCGAACCATCCTAAAATTCTAAAACTTTAAGCAAAGCCGAGAGTAGATGAAGACTTGAATCAAAGATTTATCATAAAATTAGGAATTTAACCACGTGTAAGATGGACCAAGAACCTCAAATGGGTAACTCTATTTGATGAGTCGACACGAGTAAGCTAGACTGCTGACTCTCACTAAGGAACTGTAGCCAAGGGTCGAACACGGGTAAGCTTAACTATGGACTCCAATCGGGTAGCTGTATCCAAGGATCGAACATGGGTAAGCTAGACCACAGCCTCAAACCGAGTAACTATAGCTAAGGGATCGAACCGTGTTAAAATCAACGACCAACTATGCATCATGGGGAGTACCCACAAATTGAGTGCCATCAATATATTACTCCAGCCAGAACCATACACAACTAGAATCATCAAGAAGACTTCTAGAGTAAAAAAACAAGCGATACAGGAATGAGAGAAAAGTAGGGAATTATGGAGGTAAGGTAACAAGCTATGTTATTGCCTAGATAAAGCTCAGACTATCACCCTCAAGTATGATATATCAGTATACAGGGGGCTAACTGCCTGAAATGATGTTGGAGAAGTTCTAAGGCCCAACGTCACCAAAATCGTGCAAGTCTAAGTCAACACTAGTCTAAGCCTATTCTAAGGCAAAACATGCTTCAAAACATATAACCATAGGCACAACATACATCACAAGGTATGGATGGTCGACAATAATAGGAGTCATGCTTAAACAGTCCAAGAATTACTTGAAGTAGCGCCTAGGATGTGAATTCTAGGAATTTAGCATGCTAGACACCCAAACCCCTCCAACTTATAGAATTCAATACACTATTGTCTGAACATTCTCAGTCTCATGAGGGGAAAAACGTAGCCTACCTGTAGGACAACCATGCACACTCTAACTCATGAAACTAGAGTTTTTCCCTTGTGAGTGGCCTTTAATTGCTGCCACGCTATCAACAATAGAGTCACAATGTTAATATGATTGTTATGACACTAATAGGCCAATTTGGAGTAAAAAAACAGGAATTATGAGAACCGCTCCATAACTCATGAAATTGACTCCGAGAATAGGCCCCAACTACTACACCCAGCTCATGTTCCAAACAAGAATGCAATTCACAGCCCAAAATATACTCAAACCATTTATGTATTTATGATCACTACCAAGCCCGAGAACAATAGAAACACAGTAAAAAGGGGAAATTTACCTCAAGAGGAGTCTCAACTCCTAATTTTGAACACACCACTGGGTTCCCCTCAAAAATATACACAATTTAGCCTTTTGAATCACCCAAATTGCCCAAGAATTGAAGGAGAAAATGAAGTTTGAAGTTGGAGAGAAAATCTGGAAAAGGGTCTTAAGAACGACTCTCTTATGTTGCTTTATTGACCCCCCCCCCCCCCCGATGTCTGCTTAAACAATACCCACCAAGAGGCGGGCACCGCTTTAGCGACACAAGGTCGCTTAAGTGACCTATCGCTTTAGTGATGGGGTAGTCGCTTTACTAACCCCCGCCCCTAGATGTCTGGTCTCCTTAGCGGCAGTCGCTTTAGTGACTAGGAGTCACTTTAGCAATGACACCAGACCCAGCTGGGGCAAAATAGACTTTGACATGTCCAAATATCCGATGAGGTGCTCAAGATTCGTTCAGAACCTCGTGTGCGCAAACGAAATATGCTACCCTACTAAATTTGATACTCTGGACTCAATGGAAAATTCAAAATTCCCATACGAAGTCATTTTAACAAAAATTGGGTCCACACCCAAGTGCCATTTTGAGCCTATTTCAACAACGGGCCTCGGGATTAGATCAAAAGCTTATGGAAGTGAACGAAAGGTCATTTTAGACCAAAATTGATATTTCGAAGCTAACCGCCATATCATAATTTTTATTTGAGTACATTTTTCAAGAATGTTGACCAAAGTCAACAATAGGCCAAGTTCAAAGGCAAAAGTGCCAATTGGCCTCAAACTCATATCGATTATCTCGATACTTGTTTGAACCATGTTTCTAGCCTAATTTGGCCATTCCAAAGCTGATAGAACCGTCAAAATTTTGTTTTGAAGTCATTTTCCTAAAGCTATGAGCGAATTCAACTTTTCAAGTTATAAAAGCCCTAAAATAGGGAAACAAGTCTAAAACCTAAATGAATGACCAGGCGACCAAAAATCAGTGCCAGCAAGTCATAAATGACTTAGGGTCGCTGTAGGAATCCTCTAAAAAATGGAACAAATGCTTTAATTCAAAAATATCCTAAAGGCTCATTACAATAACAATTGTTGCCATAAGAAAGGTAACTTGATGGTATTCTTACAACTCAAAGGAGTGGATACTCATTCCAGCCTAAGAAAGGCAATTTTATGATATTGTTATGGTGCAAAGAGATGGATATTCATCCCCTTCCTAACAAAGGTAATTTTATAGTATTCTTATGGTGCAAAGGATGGATACTCATTGTCAGCACTCAAAAACCATTACTAGTTTCCAAGAGAACCCTCGGCCCAGCTAACTTCTAAGAGAAAGACTTATCCCATAGAAAAACTAACTCAGATAGGCATATAAAGAATATAAGTAATTTTTACTCATGTAATAATCTCAAATACTCAAGTATATGGTTTAAACATGATCTCTGAAAACTAAAAACAACTCTAACCCTATCTATGTCTAGTCTATGAAGCCTCTAAACTGACTCAGAATGGGTACCCGACAAGCCCATGGCTACCCCAAAATATTAATAATTAAATACTAAATAAAAAGACTAAGATTTCCTCCGAATGCAAAGAGGTCTCACCAAAATCTGGATGGAAAATTGATCTTTAATTATGGGTCTATTGAGGATCACTATCACTTGTGTCTTCATCATAAAAAGATGCAGTGTCAAATAGCACCAGTACATGAAATTTGTGGTATATAAAATAGCTAAAAAGAAACTTACTCAAGAATACTCAACTCAATTCAATATAATGAATACTCAATAAAGCATGCAATATATGAATTAGACAATGCTTTACTAAAATAAAGATATTTAAATGCAACTCAGTATAAAAATAGCATTTTACTCTTTGGGGAGTTTCTCTAACCGACAATTACTACTATGAGTGTCACGCCCCAAACTCAAGAGGTGCAACTGGCATTTAATACCAAAACTCAGGCCCAAGTCGACCCTACTGAACCATTTTCTACTAGCCTATGACAGGCACATGCAATCAAGAAAATAAAAAAGTATATCTCGACTTAAAATTAAACACTTGGACGATAAGGCCCCTTTCAATAGATCTATAAAAGAAACAGCTACTCCCAACAGTTTATATAAAAAATTAGCAACTAGCACACTAGTCCTAATTAGGACGTCGAGGCTACCATGACATCTATACCAAAACTGAAAGCAAGTATATATCAAGACAATACATCAAACAACTAATAAGCCTCAGGAAACCAACAAACTAGGAAAACATGGCCATAACGTAGCTATACAAGCCACACACTAGTCTGCAAGCCTCTAAGAGTAGTAAAACATAGTGAGACAGGCCCCTGCCTACCCAAAAATATATACAACAAAACCTAACAAATCTAAGAAATCTGGCAATTTCAGAAGAAAGGGGCTAGACAATATGCTACAACTCAACCTTGCTACTGAAGAGGTCTATCGGAACGTCTATTGGGACCTGCTGGCATGAATGAAGCACACCAAGAAATAGGGCATCAGTACGAATCAATGTACCGAGTATGAAAGGAAATAGACTAAATAAACATGTATCATAATATACTAAAGGTAATCTTGTAAGGGAATCTAAACATACCAAATATAATCGAACAACAACCTAACTAATCCCCCATAAGTACGGCAAGTACAAACAACAAACAAAACCACCTTCCTAGGCCTTCATAAGCCAAGAAGTTGCTAATTAAGTGTATATACCCCTATTGGTAGGCCCCTAGCCCCGTAGGTAGTCACATAGCCCCCCTTAGTTAATAATATAGCCCCATAGGAAGAACATAGCCCTCTAAGGCATCAATATAACCTCGTAGTCAACTCATAGCCCTCTTGGCAACAACATAGCCCTATAGGCAACACATAGCCTTCTCAAGCATCAATATAGCCCCGTAGGAAACTCATAGCCCTCTTAGGCAACACCATAGATCTGTAGGCAGCACATAGCCTTCTTAGGCACCAATATAGCCTTGTAGGCAACACATAGCCTTCTTAGGCAGTGATCATATTTCTGCAGCTAACAACAGTAGCCCTAACGACAACAATAACAATTTAATAGGCTAAAAGCGAGCAATTTAGCTATAAGAAACCTATACAAATAGCCTTTAATCCATGCCCAACTAGGTCTGCTACTAAAAGAATATCAATCCCAAAAAGAGAGTATTACAACAACTCGAGCAGCCAACAACCCATAATCTTGGCTAAAATATAACAATGATAACAACAACCTTCTTATAACTCCTAAGCTTTATGGAAATATACCGGAAAAAGGAAATAACATTAACATACCTTTTTCGATGACTTTACATGGCCTATTGACTTCTTTCCAAATCCCTACCTGATACTACAAAATGACATGTTTACAATTAACCCACAAATATAAGATATAATGCCAATCCGATAAAAGATTTGGATTTCCTTATTGAAGCTAAAATCAATGAAAGAAGGGTCTTATATATATCTTAGTCTCCTAATACAAATCTAACCCTCACGAACAACAAACCCCTGCTTCCACAACCCCCACGTAGCTACACCATGAAAATCACAAAGAAAACTATACCAAAATGATGAGCTCGCAATGTAGAGCAACTTCCCTGAAGCTTGCAAGATGAGATAACCAAGATCTAAAGAGTATTTTATGAATTTGGAGGGAAATTCTCTATATTTTAGCTGTTGGAGTCGTGGAAACTAGACCCGTACACCTTTGATTTGATAGTTTGTGGGTCCCATAACTTTATATATTGTGAGAAAGCCTCCAATATATTTGACCCAAATTTCATAAAAATCTTTTAAAGGAACTTACGATAATTTTTGCCAACTTTTATTTTACAACCGGCTAAACTTCATAAAATAAAATAAGAATCTTGAACACTTAAAATGTGACATACCACATAATTCTTAATATGTTAATCACTCTTTATCTAACTACGAAGACACAGATTAATTAGACATTTCAAAAAGTTGGGGTGTTATAATGAGCCTCGTGATGATACAATAAGTTGTTGTCGCTGCCACAATGATCCAATACCTTGCTAGGATAAGGGACGGAAATTATATCATGGATCTAATAAAAGTCCATATCAAGAATTGAAGTGAGGAGTCTCCTAAACTAGAGGTAAGATCATATCCTAAGCTAACAATATAGTTTACGGGGTTCGAGTTGTTCTATACTCTTACCCAAATCGGTGATCAATATTACTCCCAAAATATATTTATTATGCTCATATTCTCAAATAAGTGTAAGTGATCAAAATAAACTCATTAAGTCTCATTGGACTTTTCTCAATTAGCTCAACTCTTCTCTTTAAAATAGTTATACTTTCTCAATCTCAGTTAAATGCATAAAATATAGCTTTAACTACTTAATTCAGTCTCAAAATACATATTTAAATGCATTATTACTCAACTCATTTGTACTCAATAATGATCATGCAAAACAACAACTTCTCAACTCAAACTCATGTTCAAACTCTTTACTCAAATTAAGACATGAAATATATCATTCTTTTAACTCAAAATAATGCATAAAAATAACCAATGTAAATAATCAACTAGGATTCATGTGAATTCAAACATGAACAACAATTTCAAGAACTCGATCTCATAGGGATGATCTCAATATCAGTAAATATATAGGAAACTCAACAAAAGATTACATAATGAACTCAAAACTCAATATATGGGATTGAAACACAACCTAAACTTATACTTGATTGAATGAAGATGTAGGGCACGAGGACAAACTCAGTCCAATATTGTGATTATCCTTACATACCTGGAAGATCAATGATCTAAGGGAAACTTGAAGAATTCGGTTGAAATGCTTGAACCCTAGCTTTTTTTCTTCTCTCTAATCCTTGTTCTTGAAATATTCTAAGTGTTAATGAAAGAAAAACTTCATTGGGTACTGATAAGGGGTTTACTTTAGTCCTAAAACATTAGAGTTTTGATTTAGGAAATATGGAAAAAGACAAAACTAACCCTCATTAAAAACTAACTCTAGGTCTCTACAGGCCTTTCTATGGATCGTAGAGTCTTCTCAGGATCGTAGAAGATTGGTCGTAAGTTCAGTAGTCCAAAAATTAGACATTCGGGATTTGGATTGATGGGTCTATGACCAACCTTCTATGGGTCGTAGACCATAGGACTAATTGTGAAGACGGCTTGTAGAACTCGATTGAGAAATGGACTTGGTGCCTATGGGATTTTTTCTATGGATTATAGAAACTTTTACAAGTCGTAAATTCGATCGTATGACTTATGAGCACATTCTAGTAGCTACTGGAATGTGTCACTTGGTTCTCTGATCGACCCTATGGGTCGTAGAATGATTGATGGATTGTAAATCCGACTCGTAGGTAAGGTCTTCACACTTAAAAATTTTCTATGTGTTGGGGGACCGTACGATCCCCACCTACGACTCATAGAACCTCCTACGAGTCGTAGATTCCCACTCGTAGGTCACAGGTTAGACCCCTTTCCTCATTTTCTCATGGATCTCAGAATTGATCTAAGTTAGAATAGCACGGGGTGTTACACTCATCTCAGTCCTAAGAAATATAATTTTATGGTATTCTTACGGTGCAAAGGGATGGATACTCATTTCCGTCCTAAAAAAAGGTAATTTTTTGATATTATTACGGCGTAAAGGGATGGATACTCATTTCCTCCCTAAGAAAATGTTGTTTTATGGTATTCTTATGGTGAAAAGTGATAAATACTCCTCCCCACCCTAAGAAAGATAATTTTATGATATTCTACGATGCAAAGGGATGGATATTCAGCCCCACCCTAAGAAAGGTAATTTTATGGTATTCATACGACACAAAGGGATGGATACTCATCCTCACTCTAAAAAGATAATTTTATGGTATTCTTATGGTGCAAAGGGATAGATACTCATCCCTGTTATAAAAAAGGTAATTTTATGATATTCGTATGGCACAAAGGGATGGATACTTATCTCCTCCTTAAGAATAACAAAGAGTTCACTTGACAAGATTTTTTTTTGTTGTTGTATGACCTAGTTTTGTCCCTAATGAATTCTTCTGTTCTTTGCAGTTTGAAGAGATGGAGATTTTCAGAAACTACACCTCTCCCTCCACCAAACTTATCATCTTGTAGTTGATATCGAAGATGGGGAAGAGAAAACAAGAATCTTGACTCATACTCCACTAGCTGGACGGTATGTGAGTTCATGGCCTTTTATGAAGAATCCACTTTTTATGGTGAACTGGACTTCGGTGCAAACCAATAATTCCAATAATTGCTCAGGTTGTGGTCCCTCTAAGTGCCATATCATCACCATGCTAACATATCAACTCCCCTTCCAAGATTAGGTCATCCCATAATTTAAGGAGAGATACGCTAGAGAGACGCGGTGACATTTGAGGGAGAGTACCGTCAAATCCAGGGTATTGGTAGTTGATTGAAGATGTACTTAGTAGGAGTTGATGAACGCTCAATTATTTCCCATTTTTAGAGCATAGGCGGTCGTTTGCAAAACAATACCCAACTTTAAAGCTTGTTGTAGTGATTATAATACTTATAAAGCTTATTGATTATTTTGTTTTAGGGAGGTGAATTGATGGTATGATAGCAATATATTTTAAGAAACTGTGATTCATTTATTATTTGAATGTTAAGATGATATAGTTATTTTGCATCTCATAATAATCGTTATATCATTGCATTATTTATACTTATAAATCATGTTAAAAGTGTTGTTTTCTATGTTCTTTTAATCACACTTTTAATTTGTTTGAACTATTAATATATTTTTTATATTATTTTCTTATATTATTTACTATATTATAAACTAAAAATTTAAATATACATGAGGCTCATGCGTCACCCCTGCTAAGTAAAAAGGTTACTGACATATAATTGTCATGTTAATAATAGAGGAAATACATCAAAATTTGCTGTGTTTGGGAACATGACAACAAAAATTACTTTAACATTTTAATTATATAAATATTTAAATGCCTGTGTACCACTCTCACTTACTCGTTTAATTAATTCATTTTAAAGTTATTAAGAGTTGTTTAAATGCTCGGATAGATAAAGTATTAAAGTAAATTGTGTGCAAAATTCAAGGTTTTTGATGTATTTCCTCTTAATAATACTGAGTTATTCCTCTAATATTTTTTTTTGGTACTGTTGGTGGCATAATATAAACCCTAATTAAGAAACGGGCACTACAAAATCGAAATCGAGTAAAAGGTTTCGTCCATGAAAAGAGCAATGGGCAGCCTAATTGGTGGGAAAGTGTGGAATGGAATGGGCAGAATGAATTTGAATGGAAATAGCAGGAGATCTTACGGTCTAATTCCGATGGTGATAGAACACTCTTCCCGTGGAGAGAGGGCTTACGATATATTCTCAAGACTGCTGAAAGAGCGCATCATTTGTATCAATGGACCCATTAACGATGACACTTCCCATGTTGTCGTCGCTCAGCTTCTTTTCCTTGAGTCTGAGAACCCCTCAAAGCCTATTCACATGTACCTCAACTCTCCCGGTGGCGCTGTTACCGCCGGTAACGTATGCTGATTATCTTTAAATGTAAAAACTTGCAATTGTGATCTGACGTTACCTTCTCTTCTTCTTCCGTATAGGTCTTGCTATCTACGATACTATGCAGTACATCCGATCTCCAATCAATACTATTTGTCTAGGTCAAGCAGCTTCAATGGGATCCCTTCTCTTAGCTGCTGGTGCCAAGGGTGAGAGACGCTCTCTCCCTAATGCTACAATCATGATTCATCAGCCTTCTGGTGGATATAGTGGCCAAGCTAAAGATATGACAATTCACACCAAACAGATTGTTCGGGTATGGGATGCTTTGAACCAACTATACTCCAAGCATACGGGACAACCAGTCGAAATAATTCAGAAGAACATGGATAGAGATTATTTCATGACAGCCCAAGAAGCCAAGGAATTTGGGATAATTGATGAGGTTATCGACCAAAGACCAATCGCTCTGGTAACTGATGCTATTGCTAACGAGGCCAAAGATAAAGGTTCAAGTTAGAATTTTTGGTAAGACTGAAGCTTCTTCGCAAACTTTAAGAAAGAGAGAGGGGGTGGGGGGTGGGTGGGTAAAAGAATAAGATAGAAAGAAGCCAATAAAAGTCTAAACTGGATACTGATTTATAGTTTACTAGGTACTATTTAGATATAAGACGTAGAAAATCAGCTGGGGAAAAGCAAAAAAAACATCTGCTATGCATTTTTATGCATATTTTTCTCTGGAATGCTGGTTAATCCAGTGTTTATTACTGATGTGTAAGAAGAAGATAACATTCTTTGTAATGCTTAGGAATTCTCTGGGTTACTTGCTGGTGTTAGTACGTGTGTGTAAGTTGGATGAATTGATGTCTCAGTTCTTAAGTTTCCTACTTTTAGACTTTAGTAAGTTTGTAAAAGAAACCTAACATTTTTCTTAAAAACAAACCTAATATTTTTCTTAAAAACAAGAGATGCAAACTATGATGATACATGTATAGACACAAAATGTTCTCTTACTTAAGTTCATCTTTAAGCCTAAAACCACTTTTGTACTTCAGTCTAACAACAATTGAGAGCTAGTGCTTTTCTGCCTATGCCCTTCAGTTAGTTTTGGAGTAATCCTGTGAGAACAAGTGTTAGATAATCCTGAAAATTCTTAGCAATTGTCCCTTTAGGGAAGTCCTATTGAAAATTCTAAACAAGTTACTTGAATTCTTTTTCTTTACGTCAGAATCTTTTTCCTTGCTCAGTGTTGTTATGAAAAAGATTTAAGTTTGACATAGGCGAGAAGACTTTAACATTTTCCTAATGAAGCTAAAGGCAATATGCTGGAGCATGAGAGTTTTGAATGACGGACGAGAAAAATGTTTAAGTTGCTGCTAAAAAACTAAAAAAGTGGGTATTGACCTTGTTTGTTTAATTTAAACCAAAATGAAAGGCAACAAAGGCATGAGATAAATACCTGGCTCTAAATGAGTTGAATAGGCTGAGATGGAGGTTCAAGGTATTAGTGGGCATGTAGTTATTTATTGGGACAAAAGAAATTAGAGATGCAGTGAGAAATTATTGGTTTGCATTCGGCCACTGTTCATAAGGAATAATTTAAATCTGGATTTAACTGTTTCACAAGGGTTTATGGGCAAGTTATGGTAAAACTACGGATTGAGGAGCTTAAAATTCATTATAAGTTATTGTACATTAAATGGCTGTGGAGATTCAATGAGAATGGAGATGAGCCATGGAGGGATCTCATCATTCAGATATGGTAGGAATGGATATTGGAGCTCTTGGTCATTATCATGCATACAAAAAAGGGGTTATGGAAACATTATATACAAGTTATGACCAGAATGTTATTGGAGGTTGGGACTGGGAGCATTATGAGGTTTTGGTTGGATATTTGGCTCGAGGGTGGAAGACTGATGGAGAAATTTCCCGTCTTGTACTGTAACTATAATAAAACAATGTATAGTGGCTGAATGTCATACAGGGTGTGGACGACAGTTTAATTTCAGCATAATTTGAAGATCAGAAATTAGATGAAGTTAGTCAATTTATAGCATCCTTTGGAACCTACAGCCTTGATATCAATAGGTTGGACTTTCAGATTTATTAGGTAGCAGGAATTTTTTTAAATTATTCAGTTAAAATTTGTTTTGGCCCTGGAAGATGTTGTAGAGAACAAGAGCATCTCTAAAGGTGACTTCATTTTTATTGGATTAAAGTTCTGGATGCATGTTCAACTGAAGCTATGCTACAAAGGAAAGGCTTCTAACTTTGCAGCAGATACTTTTTTTCTGTGAAAAGAGACAAGATTCTGCAAGTCATCTTTCCTTATGTTGCAAACAAACAAAACTGGCTTGGGATTTTATCCTAAGCATTTTCTGGGTGAACATGGTGATGTGACAAAGTGAGATTTAATGGAGAACTGGAGTGTTAGAAAGTGAGCAGAAGCTGGAAACCAATCTGGAAGACCATCCCTCTTGCATCATATGAACTATTTGGTTAGAGTGGAATAAGAGATTCTTTTAAGATCAAAAACAGAAAATGCCGTTTGTAAAAGGTATATGCCTTCAGAATCGGTGCTTTCGGTATAGTAGTAGCATGATAGAAAATCTCTCTTAATATTTTGATTTTTTGGAACAGCGATGCTATAACTGCTTTTTTATTTCTTCTTACGCAGTACCTCCTTGGTACTCCATCAATATAGTTTAGCTTATCTTATTCTTAAGAAGGCCCCAACTTAGTTGGGACTGTGACATCGTTGTTGTTAGTGTTATAGTAGGGGGTTGGTTGTGTTAATTCTTTAAATTGGATTTCTTTTGACATTGGACAACTATCACGTGTGTTTTGTAAAAAACGCATATATAAGTATGCCTTTTATTCATCATATGAAGACATTATATATCGCTATTGTTTCCTTGTTATACTTTGTTTGGTCAAACTTCCAAAATCTACATATTTTGAAAAGTGCTCTTTTTAAGAAGTGCTTTTCGATAAAGTACTTTTGGAGAGTAGCCGTTTGTGTGTGGCTAATCAATTTCGAAAGCACTTTTGTCAATATTAGAGCAAAATTTTGTGCTTGGCCAAGGTCCAACAACTACTTTTGGGGAGAAGTGACTTTTCCCGGCTTCGGAAAAAAACTTCAGTTACCACACAAAAGCACTTATGTTTTTCATAAAATTTTTGACCAAACACCTCAACTTTCTAAAATAAACACTTTTTCAAAAAGGAAAAGGAGCACTTTTAGGCTCCCAAAAGCTTGGCCAAACGAGCTATTAATCATTACCGATAAAGAATGAGTTACATTCCTAACCATTCTAGCCAGGCAGTTTCTAGTGCACTGGGCTGTCACAACTCTCAAAAATGTTTTAGAAAACTTTGTTAGGGATGTTGACAGGAGACACATGGTTGAAAAGCTTCTACTGGCCCAAGACGTGTCTAACTTCTAAATAAGTTAGAACCATTATTCTTTTTCTGGGTGAGGAGGAGATGAGTAATTAAAGTCATTGTCATATCTTACTATTCCGACATGACACCGTAAAGCCGTAAAGTAGTTTGCTGGGACATCCACAAATGCCAAAGAACTGCTATCTGCTTCTGCTTTTAGAGCTCTTTTTTTTGGTTTGTTTCTAATTTGTCAACTGAAGATGCTTGTCTATTTTTTTTATTCAAATAAGTTGGTCCTTTTTCATGGAAGATATTGCCGTTCCAAGTTTTCTTTGGATTGGTATGATTCTATATGGGTAATTTCACAGAAAAATGAAGATGACATGTTAAAGAATCCAGTGGCAGTATATAATTGAGACATTTGGGCACTGTTTTGCATGTTGCGATTCTATTAGAACATTCAGACTGGTAACTGTGGTTATGATATATGCAACTAAGAGACACCCTTCAGGTGTCCGTTAATAATGCTGGTACACCCTTCTGGATTGGATTGGTCTTTCTTGTAGGTATCCTTAATTCTCTAATCTCTCAAACATCATCGTTTGAGTTTGATGGCTGCATGGAACAAAGGTTAATTTTGTTCAATTGTTGTGGTTTTCAGTCTGCTACAGCTCAACTTATGGACTAGGGAATTTATCTTAGGTATGATAATCTCATGGAACTAGGGTTTGAAGTAGAATATTCTGAGAATGGAATCTCAGAGGAGATAGAATATTTCGATTCACAAGTATGAAGTCGTTGATTCTCAATTTTGATTTAAGGTTTTCTTTTAAGATTGATAAACGAGCTTCAGGGAATCTGGTTGGGTCTAATCCAGGTTATATATAAGGTGTTTTCTTTCCATATCAAAGAAAATATACTCAAACATTCTTGAAAATTTTGATATCTTTCGAGTTTCCTGTAAGATACATCTAAAATGTGTCGTCAATGAGAAGGAGCAGAAGGGAGCTATCATTGGTATTTGACAAAATTAGAAGCATCTTCTATATCCAATTTTTGATCACCTGCTTAAAATAGTCGCTGCTCAAGTAGGTGGTAACAAGGAATCCCTTATATACAAGACAAGGAAGCAGCCATGAGGGTTTACTCAGTTATTTTGTAAACTATCCTAGGTTAAAACTGATCTTTTCGCCATAGTAGAGTAGTTAATAGTTCCAGAGAATTGTGGCTTCCTATGCGTTTTGATCTTTTTGAATAAAGGAACTTGAGTATATATCAAGTCCACTTTATATCTTGAACAGCTTCCTCTGTTTATTAAAAATATTTGCTTCATTTGTTTTGTATCTTGTTATTTTGATGCCATAATTTTGATGCAATCCAGCTTGGAAAACTTTTCCTTTTAGACAAAAGTCTATCAGAATCAGCCTCTGTACCCCATAAAGGTAGGGGTGTAAGGTCCGCATACATTCCGTCTCTAGGCCCCACTTGTGGGACTACACAGTATGTTGTTGAGGCTTCAAAAGTCTTCTCTAATTTCTGATGACTTGTGTTGCACCCTGTAAGGTTTGTTTGATCAACTAATACTCCATCCGTCTCAATTTATGTGGCAATTTTTGGGTTTTGAGATTCAAATAAGTCTTATCTTTGACCATACATTTTTCATATATTTTTTAAATATTTTGAATTGTCAATTATTGTGACTTATAGTACTTTTTACATGGTTTGCAAATATATAAATTTTATTTCAAAAAAATTGAAGATTCTATGTGCAAATTTCTGGTCAAATTTAAACTGTTTGACTCTCGAAAAATGAAAAGTGCCACATAAATTGAAACAGAGGGAGTAACAATTATGTGGTCGGTGATTTTGAGCTATTCTCTTCAAGTCTTACATTTAAAACGTTTCCTTGGAAAGATTTAAGTAGATTTAGGTGTGGTTGATTTGAAATAATAGGATTTATACACTAGTAGTCAGAATCGAAATCACTTTTATCTTTATATTCAAACAAGTACATCACTGCTGGCACTGGAATTTCAAACAAGTACATCATCTGCTTGAATTTCAGACATAGTAGTATAAATTTGGAGGCTGAGGTTGTTTTCCTCTCCTACTTGATTTTTGAAAATCTATCCCCGTCATATGCCCCTCAACTGAAAATCAAAGTGGAAGCTAAAATCTCTTTGATTCTTAAGGTATGATTAAAGTGACGATACGTGATTATTATTCTTAAAACTGGTATTCAGTAGGTTTATGAGAATGAACTGCATTTCATTTTGCATAATACTATGTCTTTGTTTGTCAACCTCGTAGTGGATCCTTGAACTGTCCAATAAGAACCCCCCACCCCATCCCCTTTTCTCCCACACACAAGAAAAAAGAAAGAAAAAGGATATGCAGAAGATTACTTGTGTTTGATAATCCTTCCTTTGCTGAAGTTCATTGATTGATTATTCAACAATAAGTATGGAAGTAGTTTTCTTCCAGTGCCTTGGATGGTATTTGAATGTGTTGCTTGAGATACTGACAATCTATTTCATTTGGATGCAGGGATCAAGAACCTGGGTTGATATCTGAGAACTTTCATGCGATATTTCACTTATGGAGATTAGCATGAGAACTTTCTTGAAGTATTAATAAGAATGATTTTCAGCAATGTAAATCATTGTTTATTTTTACATGTAGAAGTGAGGAAGAATTGTTGTACAAAATTCCTGATTTAAGTTTCTCATATTGAGCTTAATGCCAAAGACGTTATTTGCAGCTGCTCCTGACAAAATTTGCTTCTACCACTACTAGCCCTATATGGCGATATGTTATTTAACACTGCTTTAGATAAAAGATCTTTTGTGTGCGCCGGGAAGCTGGTAGGCATATTTGTGTGCTATGTCTGTAAAATTGAACTTCTTGTGTTTGAATGTATTTATTTGAATTTTGTTTTTATTAATTGATGAGAACGGGAAAAGGGGACACTGTGAATCAAACCCTCCCCCATTGTGTGGACTCACGTTATCATTGGAATATTAAGTAAAGAGCCTGAATTATAAGGAGTACTAGTGCAAGGGCTAGGCTAGGGGTTTCAAATGAGCGGGTTGGGTTGAAATTGAAGATATTGAAAAATAAAAATCGGGTTGGATTATGACTTGCACAAATTTATGTTGAGTTCAAATGGGTTAAAAATCGAATTGGGTTATGATTCGTCCAATTCGATGTGCTTAAACTCAGTAATTTTAATATATTGTTTATTACTTTTTATAAACACAATTTGAATTTCAATTCAAGAATTTTTTTTTATAAATGGATAGATAAATTCTAGGAGATTTAAAATAGATAGTAATTCATACCCTACAATAAGGGAACATACATTACATCAATACAAATATAGAGTCTTAAAATTAGTTGAAATTAAAGATTAAATTGGACTAAATTGAAGATTCTTTTAAATTGGGCTGAGACTTGAATGAGTTGACATTGACTCAATTCAAATTATCTTGAGCTCAGCTCATAAAATTTTGGACAGATTGGACGAATCACCCTATATTTGAGCTCATTTTGACACCCAGGCTAGGCAGCAATACGAAGCTCAAGCTAAGCTTCAGTAGATCAGCAAGTTTCATAGGAAAGTTATCCACCCTTGACGTTGAGGACAAAGGTGCTATGGAAGGAGGGTGCCATGATACTATCCACCCTTGACGTTGAGGACACAGGTGCTGTGGAAGGAGGGTGCCATGATACTATCTCAGAAAACTTAAATTGTTATTGTCAGGTGAGATGCTTGTAGAAACCTTTACAGGCAACAAGAAGAATCTTGAAGGACCTAAAATTGGACAAACTCACAGTGATGAAGTAAACTGAGACAAATGATACATATTTTGACTAATTTGTGTGCAAGGCTATAACAGATGCATTTAGAAGCCATTCTGATAGATAAGTTTCTCGTAGAGCAGGGTTGTAGTTGGTGAAGGATGGTCAGTTGAACAATCTTCATAACTGATCACAATTCGTTGAAGGATTATGCCACTACGTTTATAAGTCAAATATTTCTTTGTATGCATGTAAGTTGAACATTGAACATCCTTGTATACTTTCAGTGAAATTTCGATTTCACGACCGAATCATCTTGAAGTAATGCTAGAAGCAAGGTACTATGGCAGAATCAATGTGTGGACGAAATTGAGACACTTCATTCGCAACATGCATTCTCTACTTTTAGATTTGGACTAGAAAATTGGAGATTGAGATACTCTATTTGCAGGGTGCAACTTCTACTCATGACTATACCAAACAAATTTGTTTGACATAGTCATGAAGCCCTCTCGGCAATGAAGGTCTTCCTCTATTAGTATTTAACGTGTTTGTAGATATCCTGAACGTCATCTTTCATCGGTATTTGACGTGAAAGTGGATATAATGGCCATTATGGCAAATGAATGTCATCCTCCAATGGATTGGCTTAAAACAACAATATGATGGCATTCTTGTTAGTTCAAAGATATGATTGCCTTCTCGGCGGTTTGAATATGATGACCCTCTCAGCAGTGTGAATATGATGTCCCTCTCAGCAACTAGAAAAGTAACTATAATAGATTTTCGACAATGAATATCATCCTCTACTGATGATGTAATTCTCACTATTAATTACGAACAAAATGCGGAAATTAAAGACAAGAAAGTAAATTTAACACCCCGTAGCGTCCTAACTTATATTATTCTGTAAAACGAGAAAATTTGCGAAAAATGAATACAGGGAGCAAGTCCGTGTCACAGGCTCGAGGAGGTATTTTTGATTTTGGGAAATTTTGATCAGTAGAGTTCGCGATGTCCCCGCATCACAGATTTCTAAAAAGCCAACCTAGGTAGAAGGTTCGGGTTGCGGACCTGGAGTGCTAATTTTGTCCGAAATCAGTTTTTAACTAGGAGCACTTTAGGCATTTCCCTAACTATTAGTTAATGAACCTGGACGTATTTAGGACCTTATTCGACCCTATAAACTAACCTAAACTCCTATTCTTCTTCATTCTACTAAAATTCATCTATTCAAATAATTCTCTCTCTACAAAAGCTCTCAAAACCTCCATTGAAGACCTTCAAGGAATCCTCTCAAGCCCTCCATTGAAAGTTCAAGTTTCTTTAAGTTTCTTTGGTCTTCTCATTCAAGGTATGTGGGTATTTCATCCAAGGGCACCTTTTAGCCATGAAGCCCAACAAATTCTCATCTTTTTAATAAATTCAAGTATGTATTTTTTATGGGTTTTATGATCTCTATTTCAATTACATGAATTATGATTCAAATTATGATTATGAATCTATTTCAATATAAATTGATGATTATTGCATGGAATTGAAGAGTTTCTCTATGAAATTTCCTACATTGATCTTTAGGGTTCATAATAAGAATTATGAGTATTTTCAATTATACTTTCAATTGATATTATTTTCATAAATTATGTATGGGTTGATATTAGTTATATGATCATGCATGTTTTCAATCCAATTTCACGATTTTCTAGTCAATTGATCATGTATTCATGTTTCTACCTTAATTTCAAGTATAAGTCATGATCATGAATTTCAAGTATTCAAGCAATTTTATGAAAGAGGGTGACTTAAGACCCTAATGATATTTTTATGAGAAAGGATTCCTGATGATGGAAGGCCTACACCCACATTACATGAATCACATGATAATGAACTATTCTTATGAACAAGTTTTATGAATTACGATTATGAAAAGCATATGATTTATGACAAATACGATTTATGATAATGATTTGCATTTCATGGGATGTTGAATTAGCACCGAAAGGGCTTTGAGGTGGGGACTCAGCCCAAGGGGTCCTTAGTAGCAATCTCTAGTCTCTTAACTGCATTTCCCCCATAGGTTTGCCTTTATGGCCTAGTTAGTGGATCCACATATAGCACATGTTCATCATACGGAGTCTATCTGGGCAAGTAGCCTCTGTATTCCTCGATGTGAGAGTTACATCGAGATTTCATATAACAGCTCGCATGGTCTTGTTATCGATTATGATTATCTCCCACATATGTATGGTCCTTATGATGTTTTAAATGACTAATCCTATCCTTTACTTTTATATGATATTCTCATGGTTTATTGCGCATTGATCCTTCTCACATCTACTTATGATTTTACTACTTCTTTCATTGTACTATTGGAAATGGTCATTTGCAGAACAGTCTTATTATGCATTACATTGCCTACATACTTAGTACATTCAAACGTACTAAGCATATTTCATTATCTACATTATATCATAATGTAGGGATAAATGCTCCATCCTATTCTTGTGGCTAGTCGGTGATCCATTTGAAGATTGTGTGGTGAGTCCTTATACTTCAAGGGCAAACCGAGTCTATCTTTCCTCTTATTTTCATTTCTAGACTTTAATGACATTTTAAGGCCATTTCATGTTGTGTCCTTACTTTCTTTGAAGGTGAGCTAGGAGCATGTCCTAGTCCTCGCCCATGTATTCATGTAGAGGCATGTTGGATATATGTGTACAGAGTCTATGTTGTCCTACTTCATTGATCTAGATATGCTATGTTTCTTGGAATTTTATGAGTTTCCGCTTATTTGTTACCTTATGTATGCTTATGATATACTAAGAGACTTGGTTGGGGTTCTTCAGAAATTCTAATTGCTGTGTCATGTCTAGGCTCTAGGTTGGATCGTGACAATAAAGATAGATAGATAGACACAAAAAGAGGAAATATAAAGCAACCAAAAGGTATATTAAATATTAAGACCTCAATCTATTGATCCTACAAGAAGCACCTACCTCTTATGATGACATCAAGGGAAATCAATTTACCTCACAATTAACATTTTTAGACAATAATCAACCAAATCTTGTACCAAGACCTCAACACTCATTCAAGAGGTTCACAATATCAATATTCAATGCAATCTACTCAAATGAGACCCTAAACTAGCTATTTATAGTTTTAAGTATCTATTACAAAAAGGCCCAAAAGTGGCCCATAATATATAGGTCGGTGAGCTGAGTTATCATCATCTAGTTAGTTCAGTGATTCATCGATTCTCCCCCTTTATCATCAATTGAGCCTGAAAAGTTGGGTGTCTAATTCGCTGGATCTTTCGGCGAGCTAAGATGCCATCATCGAGTTAGTTCGGCAAGTTAACGAATGGTGCATGCTCGCTAAATTTGGCAGCTTCTTCTATTTCCCTTCCTTCAACCCTCCAAGCTATCATCCATATGTTGAAGCCCTTCATTTTGTGCTCAACAAGGTCCATCCAAGTGATCTTCAAGGCATGGAAACCCTTTTTTGCTATCAAAACAAGCTCAAGAGCTCTAGCTTCATGAACAATACTTGAAACCTTTGAATTTCCCAAGCTTTGCTCCCAATGAACGATCTTGAGGCATTCTGGATTGTATCATTTTCTCCTTGTTGAAAAGGACTCATCCTCGAATCCAAACTTTGCAAAAACATAAGCAGGACAAACAACCAAGAAATCCTTATAGATCTAGGGTTAGCACTAATGTTAACACAATTATGTCTATTCCATGGAGGTGCAAATTTGACATAAAACAAAGTATCCTTTGTATGTATTATGAGTAATTAATTGTGGAAGGTAAAAAGGATCCGATTATGAGAAATATCATGAAATAAGAAAACCACAAAGGTCCTAATGGCATCAATAAATCAAATAGGTAATGTCACATTTATTTTAGGAGCCATAAGACACAGTTGTTTCTTTACTTCGCTATGAGACCACACCAAAAGTGGTGTCACTAGTGGGTCAAGCACCCACAATGGTTTTTTGGGGTCAAAGATATGAAAGACCCAAATAGCATTGTCACACAAACAAGTGGACCACCCAACTAACTCCTTATCTCTCTAGACAACAGTTTCAAAACAACCATGGACATCATATGCAAAAAAGTAGTAAAGAAAGGTATCCTGAATGTGAGTCTCATCCATGGTGTTTCCATATGCAGGAGGATCAATATTCTCAAGAGAGATAGCAATTGAGTCATTACGAGTTGGAACACTCAAGGATGGAGCCAAAGCATCTAGGTAAACAATATCCCTCCTTTTTAAGCAATTCATGCTCATATAAGATGTAGACTCAACATAATTATTAATGACATCATATGAAAAAAGGTAATAAAGAAAGGTTCTAAGGGAACTACTCTCATCTAAGAATATCTAAAGGGTATGAACACACAAAGACAAGAAAAAACATTTCGAGCACATAATACCTCTCTTCTTCAAGCAATCTTCCAAGGGAAGTGAGTTCACAAATGGGGTCATGCTACTAGAGGGATTGAGGAACCTATTCGAAAAAAATTTACTCTCAAACAAATGGTCCTCTAAGTCTTGAACTTCCATGGACTCTTCCACAAACAAGAAAGAAACTTAGCATCCACAAGTTGTGGCCCACATAACTTAAGCACAAGTGTATCAAACAAGGATGCAAGCATATGGTTAACAACCAAAGTAGACAATGACACATTTTCCTTATAGATCATAAGAATGAAACCACCTACGAGTAAGGGGTCATCAAAATCAAACAAGTAGTAAGTAAAGAATTGAAGAACATTAAACTCATTCCAAGTATTCTTAATTGTAAGTCTACATTTCGATGCTTGAACACTAACAAGAAGACCATCATAATTTAGATAAAGAATTTTAAGTTCCATTCACTTTCCTTTTCAGACATGCTCTTAAAGGGAGTGCATCAACAAATAGAGCAATACCAATAGAGAGATTAAAGGGACTATGGAACACATTTTTCTACATTACATAGCTCTCCTAAAAAATCAGGTTATCTCTATTCTTGCATTGTAGCATGCTCCTAAGAGTCCAACTAACATTCCAACTTGTCTAACCACATGAGTGTCACAACATGTAGGACACAAGAGTTGGGCATCAAGTATGCACCATGGACTCTTTCCAAAGCAACAAATAGATTTGGCATTGCTTCATGGAGCTCACACAATTTAGGCATAACAACAACAAACCATGAAGATATTTAAGGAACATCAACACTCTCATTGTTAGGGTGAGGTCACACAATTTTGAAGATTCTACCTACCATAGGGAAAATTTCATCATGTCTCTGAGGATCACTTGGGAGAAAAAGACTTTGAGTTTGCTTCTTCTTCCATCGCATATGGGTAACAAAAGTATTCCTTTCCATATATCATTTTAGACCAATAGGATTGGTTTACCCACTTCTCCTTAGGAGCTTCCTAGGTAGGTAACTCCATCAACAAACTCATAGGGTTAGATGTTTCATCCTCTTTTACCAAACGTCTTTCAACCCATGGGAGTTTGTTCACCACCCTCCCTTGACTCGAATATTCATCATTCCTTCCTAGGTTGGAATACTTAGATAAGAACTCCATTAGGACCTTATGCCTATGCTCATGAGGAACTCTCTTTAGATCCTTCTTTAAAAGTATTTGCTCATGATCCTGCAAAAAAGGGGATGAAACTAGGTAAAATGCTAGTATCATGCTTAGTTGGTATCAAGAGGTTGGTGTCGACAATCCCACAATTAAGTGTTCCTTATCCACATCTGTCAAGAAACTCCTTGGCTCATCAATCTTGCACTATTACTTTCTTTGAGCCAAGTCTTCCTCCCCTTGAATAAGATATAATTCTTTTTCTATCTTCTAAATTTCTTCTTTCTTAGCTACTTCTCGGAGCTCCCTCATGATCTTATAGTCCCTACTCACTTGATTGGGTGTTTAGGACACAAAAGTATGCTTTTGTCCTCTAAATACAAATGAGTACTTATTGGACCTCCTTATATATTAAACATCCGTATCAACTTGCTAAGGTCTACCAAGAAATATATGACATGCTTTCATGGGCACAACATCACATCACACATCATCTTGGTACTTTCCCATGCTAAAACTAATGATCGCTTGCTTGGTCACCTCAATTTCACCACTCTTATCGAGCCATTAGATCTTGTAAGGCTTGGGGTGTCCTTGTGTAGGGAATTTCATTCGGTCCACAAATGTGCAAGACACTATATTAGCACTACTTCATCCATCAATGACCAAGGAACATAACTTCTCCATTGTCATAAACTTTGCATGAAAAAGGTATGCACTTTGATAAAGTTCCTCTTTAGAAACCCCCATGATTTGCCTCAATGTGCAAGATAAGTTCTAGTCTCACTCTAATTGCTCACCCTCTCCTTCTGCGGTTTCCACATCATGCCTAACATGGGAAGTGTTTTGGTCTTATCCATTAGACAAATCTTTGAGATTGAGGTAAAGAGTAGAATTTAGGGAGTTAGATTCCCCTCCAAGTTTATCACTCTACCATTAATGGTAGACATACAACCTTTTAGTTCACCCATTGTAGAAGTTGGGGAGTCAACATGCCCTCCATAGTTTCCATTCTATCAATCATGGAATCATTTGAGTGAGGCCCATAAGTGCCTTCATTATAGATTCTGAAGTAACCCTTTTCGGGGGATTTTGCGATTCATCTTCCAATGACATAGTCCTTCTTAAAAGACACTCACAAAACAAAAAACAACATTAGAATGAAACCTCATAGTAACTCATGTTTACACACCTTTGATTACCTCTCAAATTGGCTAGGTTAAGGTTGAAGATTTTTTATACTCGGTTGTTCACAAAGTTTTAATTTACTACTCTTGGTCGGAGCTGATTATTGTTTCAAGAAAGAGTGGATGACTCGATTAAAGCAAACAAACATGAATCAAGAAGTTAATGTAATACCTAGTGCTATTCTAGCCTAGATCAAGTTCAAGAAATAAGAAGAAGCTTGAGAAATTATAAGAGGAATGGACTGCCCAGTGCCTATGAGTGACACCTACGGTCTATAAGAGGGTCTACGGGTCGTAGGTGGCCATTATTAGGACACCCCAACACTTAAAATATTTGATTATCTTTAACCATCCTTACGAGTGGCTTCTATGTCCCCGTAAGAGTTCCTACAGACTGTAGGAGAGGTTTGTGGGTGAGACTCAGAGACTTAGAATCTCTTATGTGTGCAGGACTCTACCAATGAGTTAGAAGGACGGTCCCTATATAGTCTTATGACCCATAGGAAGGGGTCCGTAGGTCCAACATCAAAAATTCAAGCAAGTGGCCTAACTCTCTACGAGCCTTGTCCCTATGACCTTTTCTTGGGCCAATGACCTGTAGGAGCTTGGTTGTAGACTCACTTACCTAGTTTATAATAAGTCCAAAATTATACCTAATTCCTACGAGGAGGACCCTACGATCCTTAGAAGTTCCTACGGTCCATGGGAAGGGGCCCGTAGATTGCCTAGTCAGTTTTAATGAGGGTCATTCCGATCTTTTCCCCACCTTTATCAAACTTAACCCAACCCATTTTGGGACTAAAGTTAGTCCCTAATCAATTCCCAAAGAGGTTTCCATCTTATTAACACTTAGAACTTTTGAGGGCAATAATTGGAGAGAAGAAGAGCTAGGGTTCAAGGTTTTAGAGCAAGGTCTTGAAAATTTGACTACATAATCATCATTCTAGGTATGTAAGGCTATCTAAACATTGGACTAAGTTCTTCCTCATGCCCTATATGTTTCTACAGTCAAGTTAAGCTATGAGTTTGAGTTTTAATTCTTATAAAGTAAATTCATGATGTATCTATTTAATTACTTATCAAATTCTAGTACGTATATTATATTATACTTGATGAGTTGATTTTGAGGTTGTGGATTCATGTTTGCATTCATATGCACCCTAGTTGAGTTTTGCATTAATATTTTATGTATTGTTGTTGTTAAAAGAATGATTATTGTCATTGTTAATTGAGAAAGAGTTGAGTTGAGGAAGTCCCTTGATGTTTGCTTTAAAGAATGAATATTAATACATTTTAAATGTCTAGTTTGAGAATGAGTTGAGAAGTTGATGTATGTCTTAAAATGAAATTTTGAGATGAGATGTTATCTATATTAAGAGAAGAGATGAGATAACAAAAGTTGAGGTATATTGATGTAAAGGTCCAATGAGACTAGAGGAGATGTATTTTCAGTATTTCACTAACTTGATGTATATTAGCATAATAAAGTATTTTGAGAGTACTATGGAGAGCCGACTTGGGCAAGAGTTTAGATAACTCAATCTCCATAAACTATGTAGCCAGCATAAGATAGGATCATGTTGTTCATTTAGGCGACTCCTTGTAGTCCCCAAAAGAGGATTTTTATGAGATCCAGTGATGTGATGTCCCTTATCCTGGCTAGGTAATGGATGATTATGAAAATGGCAACGCTTCATTGTATCGTCACTACCTCATAAGTGATGGTTGTCAGTTAGAAAAACTCCCTAAGATGTAAAGTATTATAATTTTGTATGTATTGAGTTGCATTCACTATTTCATACCTTTTAAAGCATTGTTTTATTATATTACATGCTATATTGAGTTGAACTATTTTCAGAGTTGAGTTATTTTAGTTGAGTATCTTGAGTAGATTTTCTTTCGGTTGAACTATTTTCAGAGTTGAGATATTTTAGTTGAATATCTTGAGTAAGTTTTCTTTCAGCCACTTTACATACTATACATTTCATGTACAGACATCATTCAACCTTCATCATTTTATAATGTAGATATAGGTGTTAGAGATCATCAATAGGCGCATCGTTTAGGATCTATGTTCCCTAGCTTTTGGTGAGACCTCTTTGCATTCGGAGGAGCTCCTTCTTTATCAGTTTTTCTTTTATTATCTTAGTTCATTGAGGTAGCCGTGGGCTTGTATCGACACCTTCTTAGTAGTTAGTAGAGGCTTCATAAACTGAGTAGAGTGGAGTCATTCAAGTCTTTTAGAGCCTGTTTAAACTACGACTTCATTATTGAGTTATGATTTAGAGTTATACTTTTAATTAAATCTTTTCATTTATTATTTAACGATTGATGAGAATGTTTTAAATGCCCACTTGAGTTACTCTTTCATTGAGTTGAGTCTTCCGCTGAGTGAGTTAGCTAGGCCAAAGATTCACTTGGGACCAACAATGGTTTCTGAGTGCCGGCCATATCCAGGGTGTAGGCTTGGGGCATCAAAGTTAACTACGAAGTAAAACCTAAAATAATGCACACAAATAAAGAAGAAGAAACAAAACGAACATAAGACTAATCAACAACAAAGTAAGGACATTTACTAGTTGGAAATTTGTTTTTAGAATCAAAGAAGTGAGTAGGAATCAAGAAAATGAAACTAGGAAGTTATAACATGATATTAGTCATATAATGACACTTTGATCGCCAAACATAAACTTTTTTCTGCCAAAAACCAATTTTACTTCGCCAACATACTCTTTGTAGCTCGCCAAATTAGTTTAGTGAGTCCCCAAAGTCACCCTACGCTCGCCAAGTTAATAAAAGACTCAAGGTTGATTCGGCGAGGTCAACTCAATTTGGTGAGTCACGAATCAGTTTTGTAAGCACGACTTAGCTAGCCCAATTAATTTTTCAGCACACCTGGAGCCTCCAATTTTTCACTTGTTGTGGTCCCATTGTAATTCCTTGACCTATTACTTGCCATTTTTGGTAAATTCCATTTTGAACCAACATAAGTACTCTTTCCTTTCCTCTTCCTTTTGATCAAAAACCTTATTTTGATGATTATTCTCCTAAAAGACTTGAATATCCCCAAGAACACTATGAACAAGATGAATATCCAAAATCTCAACTCTCTAAATTTAGCTCGGAATTACATATAATTCGAGATCTAGGCTCCTCTTGATATGGGAAACAATCCCCATAGCTCTATATCCTTTAATTCAAAGCCAAATTCTTCAAATTTTGAAACCCATTTCCTCTTTTCTTCAAGTCATGAAGAACGTCATGAACATAAAGAACACCCAATTTTCAAACTCCATGAATTTCGACTTTGTTTTCACCAAAATTTCAAATATGAACTCCTAAGGATATAGAGATCAAACATCAACGCCAAAGAATTTCCAATTTCACCTAAATATAAAACAGACAAGATTAATTTCCAGTTTCTTCACCTCCAACAGTGGTGAAATCCTCAAAGCACATCCAAACAAAGAGAAATCTCATATATAAACTCAAGACACACTAGAGAACAAGAATCTAGTGTTGGAAACTCAAACAAGACATAAAATCAACAAAAGTGTTTTTGGGGTTTTTTTTCAAAAACATTTTGACTATTTTTTTATTTTCTATTTTCTTTCAATACCACAACCCAAGATTAGAATCATTAAGATGAATCTAAGCTCGACTCTAATACCAAATAATGTAATTCTCACTATAATTACGAACAAATGTGGAAATTAAAGACAAGGAAGATAGATAGACACAAAAATAGGAAATAGAAAGAAACCAAAAGGTATATTAAACCTTAAGACCTCAAATATGTTAATTCTGCAAGAAGCACCTATCTCTTACGATGATCTCAAAGGAAATCAATTCACCTAGCACCCAATATTTAGACAATAATCAACCAAATCTTGTACCAAGATCTCAACACTCATTCAAGAGGTTCACAATATCAATAATCAACACAATATACTCAAATGAGACTCTAAACTACCTATTAATACTTTTAGGTATTTATGACAAAAGGCCCAAAAGTGGCCCATAATATGCTGGTCGATGAGCTAAGTCAACATCGTCGAGTCGTTTGATGAGTCACTGATATCCCCATTTCCTTGCCAATCGAGCGTCAAAACTTAGAAGTCTTATTCTCTAAATCTTTTGGTGAGATAAGACGCCATCATTGGGTCATTTTGGCGAGTCGTCGACTTATGCATGCTCACTAAATTTGGCTGCTTCTTCCATTGCCCTTCCTTCAGCCCTCCAAGCTATTATCCATATGTGGAAGCCTTTTATTTTGTGTTCAACAAGGTCATCCAAGTGACCTTCAAGGCATGTAAACCCTTATTTGCTATGAAAAGAAGATCAAGAGCTCTAACTTCATGAACAAACCTTGCAACCTTTGAATTTTGAGGCAATCCAGATTGCATTAATTGGTATTTGGTGTGATTGTAGATATTTATTGGCTTGAACGTAATCCTCCATCCATATTTGATGTGATGGTGGATATTGTTTCCTTTATGGTGATAAATGTCATACTTGATCAGATTGACTTAAAATATATATAAACAATTGTCCATGCTCGTACAAATCACTAGATAACCTAAATATCTTGAGTGGTAGACATCATCGTTTGTTCAGATGGAAAATTCTATTATCTTATGACTTCCTTGATCAAGCAGGGCTTTTACTATCACGTCTTAACCTCAAGAGGCGTGACTAGCACCCGATATGATACATGACTATGAGCGGACCTAGAGTGACAAGTACACTATTGGGCGTAAACCAGCAAAACATCTCAATCACGGAAGCTAAGGCCATACTCATAGAGATATGTAGGCTAGATAATCTTATCTAACACAACATACTATAAAAAGAACATATCAGTCGCTATGCGGACCGACAATACAATTATGATCGCTACAACAACAAATGGTGCAAGGAATAAAAACAAGGTTCAACAAGGCCACCATGCTAATAATAACCAAGTAGTAATGATGATATGTCCAAACAAAACATACTACTATATAGACCAAGTATACAAGCCTCTAAAATTAAGACATTTGGACGGACAGGGACGACTTACTCATCTACTCTTTACAAACATAGAGTCTCAAATAAGAAAAGATTTTTAAAAATAAAAATATTGGTCAATTTTAAAGTACTAAATATTATGAATTTTTACATCTTAGAAATACGTAAAGATTTAATAGTTATATATTTAATTAATTTCAATGTTGTAAATATTAAAATAATAATTAAATGAGAATTATGTGAGAAAAATAGTAAATGATAGTTTTGTCTATTTTACTATTTTTTAATAAAGATGAAAAAGTTCAATCAATATTTCTAATGATCCGATTTGTTTAGTACGAGGGTTTGTGAGTCCTCATGTTTCGAAGATGACGTTATCTTTCATTTTCAGTACTTCTCTTTCAGTTTCAAATTTTAGAGTAGCTAGGGACATGTCCTAGCAATTCACATATGTTAGTAGAGGATTATGTCAGGCTTAGATTCCGCGTTATGGTCTTTTGTTTAGATTTTCAATGCTATGATAAGATTATCATTTGAGACTTATCTTTCGCTTTCAATTTATTTGATTATGTTGGTAATCTTAGTGTTATTCTTATGTCAAGTGGCTTGTGTTGGGCTTTCTATTTTCTATATCACGCCTAGAAGGTAGTTTGGGTCGTGACACCCCAAAATATATTTCAAGGAGAAATTATAAATTTGACTTGGCTCGAAAGATGAACCTAGGCCATTTTTGACTAGTCACTCCACCCCAAATTTTTCCTGCAATAATATAATCATAATCAATCCCATTGAGCCTAAACAAATTTTTTTGGTCAACATATTGCATACCTTGACCCTTATTAATCCTTTGTTTTTTGCACCCTCATTTCTCCCTAGTTGCTAATGATTTGAATGTAGTATAAAAGACTAGGTTTGGGAAAGAAAATTTGAATAAGTTGAAATATAGGCAAAAGCCTAAGTTTAGTGGTTTTGTGCACCAATTAAACAAAATATGAATGAACTAAAAGTATAGGGCACCACAATCTACAAAGTAAAAAGGGCTGAAATAAGTTCATGGATGAATGAATGTGGAAAAGGAAAACAAAAATATGGGTGCTAGCTCAAGGCGTGCACATGCCTTCAGTGAAAAGAAGATTGGGTGTTTGAAATGGAAAAACATCATAGAACGTGAGGAATAACATAGAAATAAATTGAAAATATGAGTGGAATACTCAATTGAGAAGTAAAATCGTTAGGGAGAAATCTTAGTGACTTGACCAAATGATGTCATACCTTTTGCCCAAGCCTGAGTTGAACCCGCAAGTCCTTGGCGATTTTGAGTCTGCCAAACTATATTAGTGGTGATTTACTTACAGTAAAAACATATGGTTCAATGTGTGCATACTCAATTTTTTTTATGAGAGTGAGCATTTTTGGCATGGTCTATAATACCTTGAATTGACATTCTTTATTATGTGTGAGATTCTCTCTTGTGTTAGTGGCATTGCATCCTTCAGTGAATGGTGATGTCTTGATTTCAATTGAGTTGTATGAATGGGATAAATTTGTGGAAATATTTAGGCAAACCTTTAAGGTTGATTCCATTGACTTGAGATTCTTTGAAATTGTGCTTGAATGAAACATGATCCCAGTTTTATGCTACAAAAGTGCTTTGTTTAAAAGAAAGAAAACCTTTGCCTAGTGAATGGTAGTGGAACCAACTGTGAGTTGTGTTTGTATATAGAGTCTTTTGTTTTGAGTCCTCTATTTTTAATATTTTAAATCTAGTATATGATTATGCAAATCCTACTTTTGGAATGGCTGAGCTTATGTTCTATACTTAGTGAGTGCTTTGCTTGAGGACAATCAATAGTTCAAGTTTGGGGGTTTGATGAGTTGTTATTTTACCAACTCATTAGACTTAAATTCATGAATTATTAATGTATTTTGATGCTAATTGAAGGGGCCCTAGTTCTCTTGTATGCATATATTTCCTGAAAAAGTCAAAGTTGGAAAATTTGAAGCTGGAAATCACAAAAGCACACCAGCGAATGAACCAGCGTCACGTAGAAACCAGCATGCATTTTGTCAACATGACTGGATCAACGCTTCCTCAGTATCGAAGATTCATTAGCATATTACAATGCTCGATCAACATTTTACCAGTCCCAACGCAGATGATCCAAAGAGAACTGAAGGATAAAGCAATGAAGCAAATGGCGCTACACAACCTTGGATCTGTGTTTTGCAGCTTCAGGTCAAGTCAGGAAGCGAAAGCTGAATGGCCAAAATATACTTGAGGAGTCAAATGTTTCCTTTCGATGTTCTAAGGACTAAATTGAGATATATGTGATTATGTACCTCTATCTTCAATCCAAGGGGGAATAAAATAGATATAGAGAATTAATATACTTATAGAATAGAGGTAAGAACTACTTTTTGCTTGTACAGGAAGAAACCTCAAATTTGCATCTTTCCAAGTTTGTATTTGAGATTTTTTATGAAATTAGCTTTAAATGGAGAGTTTCTTTAAGGATTTCTCTCTATTTATTCTATTATGAGCAACTAAATTCTTAGCTAGGTGTGTGTGTGTAAGATATAGTGTAAAACTCCAATGGGTATTGATTGATTATTTCTAAAATTAATTGGTATGGATCTATTCTTGTCTTGATGGTTTCATCTATAATCAGTGGTTACAAATATTGATTGGGCTCTCTAACACTATTTTGGACTGAGAAAGTAAAATGGAGTTGGGTAAGACTCAATAGTGAGGACATGAAGACTTATTCTATTTGTTTGAGCCAGCGATGAGATAATCCAAATAATTTTAATTTAATGACATGAGCTAGAGATAGTCTATCTACTCAAGTAATGTTTGGTATTTTATTGGAAAGCGTCTTGGAGTTTGAGAGAATCCAAGGGACATATGTTTGATAGTTTGAGAGAATATCAAATGTAACCTAGTCCAAACGCTATCCATGTATCAATCAATTTGGTTGTGATCAATCTTTGCCTATTGAGTTAAAACCCCATCGTAATATACACACCCCTAGTTTTTTCCAACTTTGGTAGACCTTATTTGTGTTGATTCCCTGTTTTTTATACTCAATATTGAATCTTTGTAATAGTTCTTAAACCCCCCCATTATATATATATATATATATATATATATATATATATATATATATATATATATATATATATATATATATATACATATAGCAGCAATAATATTATTGTCACTCTATTATATTTAGCGGCAATAATATAATATGAATATTTATAACAATCACTCTATGTAAATGTTGCTAGAGGCTTTAACAACTCTAACTCTAGAAGTAATGACTATTGCTAAATATTTTTGTAGCAGTAAATACTACCACTAAAATAAATAAAAAATTGCCACTAAATGTTTACTTTGTTGTAGTGAATTAACACATCATTTCTTTATGAATAAAAATAAAATTACTTTCAAATAGAGAAATAGTAAAACACGATAATTTTGGGATATTAAACAAAAACATGAGATCAATGAGAAGTGAAGATGTAAACTATTTTTTTTAAAAAATGATAAGTGATATTTACCGTCATGAAGAATTCTCAAATAGTATATATGAAATACTCTGCTTGTTATTTGAGTTACTCACAATTTTCTTATTACTATAGATAAAATAATTATGAAGCATCATTTTTTTTATAAAGAATTATGAAGGTCAACATTGTTAACTAAGGAATTTAACACATAATTCATATAAGAACTATTAGACAAGCCCCACTGTTGAGTTTATACATGTTTAGGACGTACAATTGAATGCTTAGGACACACCTTATAAAACTAAGCCCGACAAGTAAGACTCGAGAAGTTTTACCAATGTCCTACTTCTGTGAATCCAAAACGACCTATTAAAACGTTGACCACTAATAGCCAAATAAATCATATAGTATATCTTATGGCCTAAATCCGAACACATCTAAATCCTAAAATGTCCTTCCAAACACTCCAATCAATTATTCCATAATTGTCCCAATATAATAAATTTCAAATGAACCCTAAGTTGATGCCTTCCTATTTTCTAGCTAAAAAATATCTTCCATCCTATATTGTCTTTCTACCATGTGGCTCAAATCAATTGCTTCATATATTTTTGCTAAAAATAATCTCTTTCGTAAGGTTGAAAAAGAAATACTTGTTGATGGTAAATAAGGGTAAAATATACTAATATAATATAATTATGAAAATAATAATACTGAATATAAATATTATTATAATAATATTTTAAGTAATATATAAATAATATTTGAATCATGTTGGAAACTACCTAAGGAAACCATTTCACCTGTGTGAAATATATTTTCAAGATTAAAGAAATTTTCTCTAATTAATTCGAGGATTATTAACAAAATATAAATATCATAAAATGAGCAAAATAAATTGGAAAGAAGAGTTTTTTTTATTGGTGATTGTTCTCTAATGGTTCATATCATGATGAAGACATATTTAGTCATTGATATAGAGATGATGATGCAATAAATAATAAAAAATAAATATTATAAAAATAATGAAAGTGTTACTTTGGGACAAAAAAACACTTGATCATTGAGTTGATGACATATGTGCTAATGGATCCACATATAAATGAGCTTAATATGTACTAATGGGATCCACATATAGATGAACTTAATTTGACTCGAAACAATTTTTAAAATATCCAACAATACCTCATATATTTTTAAAAGATTTTGAAATAAAGTACAAGACTTGCTGATTAACTTATCATAGGAAGGACAGGAAAGAGGACAAGCAATCCAACATGAACATAATGACATCTTAAAATGTGTGGAACATGAAAACTTCAACTTAACATAAAATCAACTTTCATGAAAATGCATGCATATGAATGACATAGGAGGAACTGAATACATAAGAGTTCAATTAGAATGAATAAGAAAAATTTACTACATTAGGATTGAGTAGAGGGAAAGAGATACAGGTATCGTTTAATCATATCCGCCTCCGCCTACCAAGTAACACTTTCTACTTGTTGATTCCTCTATAACACTTTGAAAGACACAACTTCTTTGTTCCTTAACTTCTTAACTTGATGGTCTAAGATCTCTACCGGAACCTCTTTATAAGTCAAATTATCTTCAACACTTACATCTTCCAATGGCACAATGGAAGTTAGATCACCCACGAACTTTCTCAACATAGATACATGAAACACCGGGTGAACCATACCTAGCTCAAGTGGCAAATCTAACTCATAAGCCACCTTGCCAACATAACTCAATATTTTATAAGTTCCAATGTATCTAGGACTCAATTTCTCTTTTTTACCAAAGCACATTACACCCTTCATGGCTGAAACCTTCTAATAGACCCAATCATGTACCTCAAATTCAAGGTCTCTTTTCCTAACATCGAAATAGGACTTTTGATGACTTTGAGATATCTTCAATCTCTTATTTATGAGTCTTACCTTCTCCATAGCATCTATAATCAAATCTTGACCAATCAAGGCCATCTCACCTATTTCAAACCATCCCATCGGCGATCTACATCTTCTCCAACACAATGCTTCGAAAGGAGCCATTTGGATGCTAGAGTGATAACATTTATTATAGGCAAACTCAATCAATGATAAATGTTCATCCCAACTTCCTTTAAAATCCATAACACACGCCATAAACATATCTTCTAATGTTTGGATTGTTCTTTCGTCTTGATCGTCAGTTTAAGGATGGAAAGCGATACTTAACTTTACCTTTGTACCGAGACACTTTTGAAATGACTTTCAAAAGTGTGAAGTGAATTGCATACCTCAATTTGATATGATGGACAAGTGAGCTTCACGAAGTCTTACCAATCACAAACATAAAAATTAGCATATTCTTCAGTACCGTAAGAAGTCTTAACCGGTAGAAAATGAGATGACTTAGTCATCCGAGTTACAACAACCCAAATAGAATCATGTTCCTTCTTAGTATGAGGTAAATCCATTACAAAGTTCATATTCATATACTGCCACTTCTAAGTAGGAATTTCAATATCTTGGGCTAAATCTCCCGGTCGTTGATACTCAACTTTAAGTTATTGGCAATTTGGACACTTAGCTATAAATTCTGCCGTGTCTTTTTTCATGACATTCCATCAATACACTTCTCTTAAATCACGATACATCTTTGTAGAACCTGGATGAATCGAATATTGGGAGCTATGAGCCTCATTCAATATCAACTCTCTTAACCCATCAATATTTAGTACACACAGCCAGCCTTGATAACGAGGTACACCATCTCCCCCTTAGGAGAAAGCCTCAATGGCTTTGTTGACAATCGATTTCTTCAACTCAACCAACATCAGATCATGGTCTTGTTTGTCCTTAACATCTTCCATAACACACGCCATAAACATATCTTCTAATGTTTGGATTGTTCTTTCGTCTTGATCGTCAGTTTAAGGATGGAAAGCGATACTTAACTTTACCTTTGTACCGAGACACTTTTGAAATGACTTTCAAAAGTGTGAAGTGAATTGCATACCTCAATTTGATATGATGGACAAGTGAGCTTCACGAAGTCTTACCAATCACAAACATAAAAATTAGCATATTCTTCAGTACCGTAAGAAGTCTTAACCGGTAGAAAATGAGATGACTTAGTCATCCGAGTTACAACAACCCAAATAGAATCATGTTCCTTCTTAGTATGAGGTAAATCCATTACAAAGTTCATATTCATATACTGCCACTTCTAAGTAGGAATTTCAATATCTTGGGCTAAATCTCCCGGTCGTTGATACTCAACTTTAAGTTATTGGCAATTTGGACACTTAGCTATAAATTCTGCTGTGTCTTTTTTCATGACATTCCATCAATACACTTCCCTTAAATCACGATACATCTTTGTAGAACCTGGATGAATCGAATATTGGGAGCTATGAGCCTCATTCAATATCAACTCTCTTAACCCATCAATATTTAGTACACACAGCCAGCCTTGATAACGAAGTACACCATCTCCCCCTTAGGAGAAAGCCTCAATGGCTTTGTTGACAATCGATTTCTTCAACTCAACCAACATCAGATCATGGTCTTGTTTGTCCTTAACATCTGCCACAAGAGATGATTTCGAACAATTATGTACAAGAATACCTCCATCATTAGAATCAATTAAACGCACACCTAAATGTGCCAATATATGAACATCTTTGATCAATTCCTTCTTACCTTCCTCAACATGTGCAACACTATCCATAGATAACCGGCTAAGGGCATCGACAACTACATGGGCTTTGCCCGGATGGTATAACACAATCATATCATAGTCCTTCAACAATTCAAGCCATTTCTTTTGTCGAAAGTTCAAGTCCTTTTGCTTAAACACATATTGTAAACTCTTATGGTCGATGAATACATCCACATGGACACCATAAAGGTAGTGTCTCTAAATCTTCAAAGAAAACACAACCGCTGCTAGTTCAAGATCATGGGTTGGATAATTCCGTTTATTCACCTTAAGCTGCCTAGAGGCATAGGCTATTACCTTATCATATTGCAAACACAACCAAGACCAACCCTTGAAGCATCATAATATACCACGAAACCATAGAACCTTTCTGGCAAGGTCAAGATAGGAGCGATAGTAAGATGATCTTTCAACTCTTGCAAACTCTTCTCACAAGCTTCTAACCATTGAAACTTCACATTCTTTTGAGTAAACTTAGTCAAAGGTGACGAGATCGATGAAAATCCTTCCACAAATCTCCTATAATATCCGGCTATACCCAAGAAACTTCTTATATCCAAAGGAGATAATGGTCGAGGCCAATTATTAACCGGATCGGTTTTTTTAGGATCAACCATAATCCCTTCACCGGACATAATATGACCAAGAAAATCCACCTCCCTCAACCAAAACTCATACTTGTTGAACTTGGCAAATAGTTGTTTGTCTCTTAGAGTTTGCAACACAATCCTCAAGTGATTAGTATGCTCTTCCTCATTCCGAGAGTAAACCAAAATGTCATCGATGAATACAATCACAAACATGTCCAAATATTATTTAAACACTCTATTCATCAAGTCCAAGAATGTTTTGGGGGCATTAGTCAAACCAAATGACATAAGTAGGAACTCATAATGGCTATACCTTATTCAAAATGCTATTTTGGTAATGTCACACTACCTCACCCTCAATTGGTAATAACCAGAACAAAGGTCTTTCTTAGAAAAGTAACTCGCTTTTTGTAATTGTTCAAACAAATCATCTATCCTCGAAATTTGTTCAATTGACGATAGTCAATGCACATACGTAGTGAACCATCTTTCTTTCTAAAAATTAAGATGGTAGAACCCCATGGGGATATACTTGGTCTAATGAAACATTTGTCTAACAAGTCTTTCAATTGATCCTTCAACTCCTTTAATTCCGTCAGTGCCATTTGGTAAGGAAAAATAGAAATATGTTAAGTATCTGAAAGAAGGTCTATATAAAAATCAATCTCCCTTTTGGGAGGAACACCGGGTAAATTATTGGGAAACACATCCGAAAACTCATTAATAATAGGGATCGACTCTAAAGTAGGGGCTTCAGAATTTTCATCCCTAACTCTCAAAAGATGGTAGATACAACCCTTGGAAATCTTTTTCCGAGCTTTAAGTCATGAAATGAATTGATTTTTAAACACAAAATTACTACCCTTCCATTCTAGGATCGGCTACCCAAAAAGTCTGTCTGTACAAATGATCTAGGCCTGTATTCGGAGTTTCCCTGGGGTTGGTAAGGCGAAATGAGGCCACCCTAGCCCATTGAGTGCTCTACCTCGGGCCATCGACATCATACGATATGGGAATTAAAACTTAACCACTCAGGTTCTATAATCAATAGAGGCATAACATGCATATAGCAAATCCATACCAAGGATAACATCAAAATCGATCATGTCAAGCTCAACTAGATCACATAGAGTAACTTTATGAAAGATCAAAATCGGACAACTTCTATAGACTCTTTTAGCCACAACTGACTCACCTACGAGAGTATAAACGGAGAAAGCCTTTAACAATGTTTTGGGACTAACATCAAATCTCATGGCCACATAAGGGAAAACAAATGATAAGTTTGCACCCGGATCAAGTAAAGCATAAATATCATAGTGAAAGACCCACAACATACCGGTAATAACCTTGGGAGTCTCCTCCACCTCTTTCCTACCATGGAGAGGATAAAATCTATTATTGTGTTGACCACTCTTTGGTTGTACTTGAGCACCTTGAGCAACTTGGCCTCCATGAGCAATTTGGCCTTAAGGATAACCATCTTTGACCTTGCATTCCTTAACATGATGATCTGGCTTATCACACTGGTAGCACATATTTAAACCAGCTAGCCATTCATCCCTGTGGTTCTTACCAAACTTCTTGCATGCAGGAGTAACTTGGCTAATAAGAGCACTTCCTTGAGGATTAGGGTTGGGCAACCCTTCCTTAATGGCATTAGAAGACCCTTGGTTGGATTACTTTTGGCAAAAATGAGGACATCCACCACCTCCGGACTTACCATCAGAGAAATCACCACCATCGGCCCTTGGCCTCTTGGACTCCCTATTCTTCTCCTTTAGCTTCTCCTTCTCTATTTGCTCTACATATGTCACGAGTTGAGATATGTCCATCTCCCAAATCAATATAACCATTTTACACTCCTTTGAGACTATATCTGACATGTTCGACATGAACTTGCTCCTACGAGCTCTTAAGTCGACAATCATGAATGGAGCATATTTCGATAATTGAGTAAACTTGAGGGCTTAATTCCTCACACTCACACCATATTTCTTAAGGTTGATGAACTCTTCCACTTTGGCCTCCCTCAACTCCAATGACAAAAAATCTATCAAGAAACACCCCTTTGAACTTATCCCAAGTCACGGGATCCATTTCTCTAGGCCTCTCACTCTTTCATTGGTCATACTAAATACGAGCAACACCCTTTAATTAGTAAGTGGCTAACTCCTCCCTCTCAATTGAGATATTCCCCATGATGTCAACAATCTTATGGATGTTATCAACAAATTCTTGTGGATCCTCATCAACTTTAGAACCCTAAAACTTTGAAAGATTCATCCTTATAAAATCACAAACTCTAGTGGCTGTTGTACCAACATTCGGGTTCACGAGAGCAACCACTTCACAATTAACGTAACCTATAACATCTTGAGCAAATACTTAAAAGGCCGCTCAGAACTCGGCATTGGAGACTTGATCATTCAAAGGCTTATTCGGAGCTTGTGGATCCTCCTTAACTACATTTCTTTTAATGGGGTATATTCGTGGAGGCATAGTCTACAAATCAAAAAGAACAAGTGTTAGAGAGAAAGACTTAACCACTCTACCACATGACATAGATCATAAAAGAAGTGAAACTTTCCTAAGACCTTTCGTAGCCTATTATTCATGGATATGGCGTACTTCACACTAATGAGCAAGATTCTACTTAACGCGGCATGTTAGACTCCCTAGGAATCTTCTAAACCTTGTGCTCTAATACTAAGTTTATCACGATCCGAACTAGGGCCAAGCCGCGATACGGTGATCGGATGCGAGAGACCCCAATAAGCCATCTTAGCATACATTTCATTCATAAGGTAAAGAACATGATAATAATATATAATTGGAAGTAATCAACTTAAGGAAGTGGGACTAAGGAAAATCAACTTAATAGATGCCTAATACAAACTACATCATAACATCGTCTAAGCATGCCTTTATTCTAATCTTTGATGGGGGATTAGGACAAGATCCTAGCTCACTCGAACATAAAGGGAAGTAAAATAGTAGCAATGTGAAACAAGTCATTGCCCTCAATAAGATGAGTACTCACCAACTCTTGATATCTAATAAACTCTAGCCACGAACAGGATAGTGGTGAGTGTCGTCGCCCTTACATTATGAGACAATATAGGCAAATTATGCATTAGTATGTTTGAATGTACGGAGTATGTAAGGTATTCATGAACAAGTAAAGGAATGTAATCAATATGTCATAAGATACATGACCAATCATAATGGACACGAGTGAGGCTTAAAGGATTTGAAAACATATAAAACTCATGGTCAATGTATATCATAAAACTTCATCCTGAACTAATAACATGATATTTAACTTGTGTGAGATAAGACCTTTAACCGACATCTAAGACCATGCAAGCTATAATATGAAATTCGATGGAACCTTAATCGGGAAGGGGGCCAGGGTATACACCATCATGGAACTCATCGCAACTGAACTCAATTGTGCAATATATGGATCCACTAGCTAGGCCATGAAGGCAACCTATGCGGGCAACGTAGTTTGTGACTTTAGGTTGCTACTAGGATTTTGTTTGGTAACTAACTGCGTTAATGGATATAACCCCACCTAAAATCCCTCGATGCTTAGTCAATATCCCAATAGAAAACTCATAAAACATGATGATAATATAATAGGGAAAAATAGTAACTGCCTATCAATGCATGTTTATAAAACATTAGGAATAACTCATTAACTTAATGATTCATATGCATCCATAACTTCTGTGAGAATTGTACTTATCACCATCTTTAACATGATTGTGTGAGAATTGGACTTATCACACCATAATAACTTGTTTGATCTTAACTTTGATCATCATCATAATTTTCATCATAAAATCCTAATCTAAACTTTAAATCATAGAAACTTTCATTGAAAATTATTAAACTCAAGATCAACTCATAAAATCATCTTTAACTTTCATAATCATAACTTGAAAGTAGCTTTATGTATGAGCATTCATATTTCAACTTAAAATCATGTAATTCATATGAAAACATGTATATAATGATCATTGATAATATTTAAAAATATAATTAAATTAGCCTAATATAATTTATCAAAACTAGGGTCTATAATCAATTGAAATTGAATGAAAACTTGAGAAACATTTGGGACTCTATCGGTAAAAGGAACCCTTGGATCAATACCCACATACCTTGATTGAATTCACTAAGAATTGAAGAAGAAATATTGTAGAAATTTGGAAACCCTAGCTTGAGGTTAAAGAGAAACCCTTGAGAGAATTGAGTTCCTTGCCTTAGTTAAATTTAGAAGAATGATATAGAATGAGGAATTTTTGAAAGAATTGGGTAGTTATAGGGGTTGAAATTTCCATAATTGTATCTAGGTTCATTGAACCGAACATGGAAAAAAACACAATTGCCCTTCACTAAATCTAAACTTTCGACCCTACGAATCGACTCTACAAGTTGTAAAAGAGAGGATGAGTCATCATGATGACTTGTCTTGCAGATTTAAGAAAAAGTCTAATTTTGAAGTTTCTGAAGTTTACAAATAGGACATGTCTATGACCCGTAAACTTGTCAATGAGTCGTAACATGGACTAGTCCTGCTGGTCTGGAATCCTACAGATTTAAGAGCTTCAGAACTTTGGTTACGAGTCATTTCTATGACTCGTGATAATTCTTATGAGTCATCCTGTCAAGTCGTAGACTTGACTTTGAGGGACCTTCGAAACATGTCCTTTAATATTGGGTTATGAATGGTTATTACGATCTATAGACATGCCTATGACTCATCCTGTTGAGTCATAGGGTATCACCTGAGGCTGGTACTAAACTAACCCTTGGGACTCATACTACAACTTACTCCTATGAGTCGTAGAAGTCCTTACGTGTCATAAATAGACTCGTAAACATGAGTCATTTAGAAAATTTTAGAATTTTCTCCTTGGTTCCAATTTTTCAACTTCCAAGGTATTATAATATCTTCCTTTTAAGAATATTTGTCCTCTAATGAGATTAACTTATCATAGAAAGGAAACGGAAAGTGGATTAGCAACCCAACATGAACATAATGACATAGATCTTAAAATGCGTGGAACATGAAAACTTTAACTTAACATAAAATCAACTTTCATGAACATGCATGCATATGAATGATATAGGAGGAAATGAATAAATAAGAGTTCAATTAGCATGAATAAGAAAAACTTACTACATTAGGATTGAGTAGAGGGAAAGAGATACGGGTATCGTTCAATCATATCCTCCTCTGCCTACCAAGTAACACTTTCTACTTGTTGATTTCTCTATAACACTTTGACAGACACAACTTTTTTGTTCCTTAACTCCTTAACTTGATGGTGTAAGATCTCTATCGGAACCTCTTTATATGTCAAATTATCTTCAACACTTACATCTTCCAATGGCACAATGGAAGTTAGATCACCCACTAACTTTCTCAAAATAGATACATGAAACACCGGGTGAACTATACCTAGCCCAAGTGGCAAATCTAACTCATAAGCTACCTTGCCAACATAACTCAATATCTTATAAGTTCCAATGTATCTAGGACTCAATTTCCCTTTTTTACCAAAATACATTACACCCTTCATGGCTGAAACCTTCAAATTGACCCAATCATGTACCTCAAATTCAAGGTCTCTTTTCCTAACATCGGAATAGGACTTTTGATGACTTTGATCCATATTCAACCTCTCCATTATGAGTCTTACCTTCCCTATAGCATCTTTAAGAAAATTTAGGCCAATCAAGGCCATCTCACCTACTTCAAACCATTCCATTGGGGATCTACATCTTCTCCCATACAATGTTTTGAAAGGGGCCATTTGGATGCTAGATTGATATTTATTATTATAAGCAAACTCAATCAATGTCGAATATTTATCCTAATTTACTTTAAAATAACTATCACACGCCCTCAAGATATCTTCTAAAGTTTGGACCATTCTTTTGGCTTGACCATTTGTTTGAGGATGGAAAGATATACTTAACTTTACCTTTGTATCGAGACCCTATGAAATGACTTTCAAAAGTGTGAAGTGAATTGCATACCTTGATCCAATATGATAGACAAGGGCAATCCATGAAGTCTTACCAATTCACAAACATATAACTTAGCATATTCTTTTGCACCATAAGAAGTCTTAACCGATAGAAAATGAGTTGACTTAGTCATCCGATCTACAACAACCCAAATGGAATCACGTTGCTTCATAGTATGAGGCAAACCCATTACAAAGTCCATATTCACATCCTCCTACTTCCAAGTAGGAATTTCAATATCTTAGGCTAAACCTCCCGGTCTTTGATGCTCAACTTTAACTTGTTGGCAATTTGGAAACTTAGCTACAAATTCACCTATGTCCTTCTTCATGCCATTCTGCCAATACACTTCCCTCAAATTACGATACATATTGATGGAACTTGGATGAATTGAATATTGGGAGCTATAGGCCTTATTCAATATCAACTCTCTTAACCCATCAACATTTGGTATACATAACCGGCCTTGATAATGAAGCATACCATCTCCCTCTTAGGAGAAAGCCTCAATAGCTTTGTCGGCAACCTATTTATTAAGTCCTTTTAAATGCTTTGATCATTATGGTTTTCCTCATGGCTTTACTTATTCTCCTTACTATATATGTTCTCAATCATTGCATCTTATTATTTACATTGCATGTCATTTCCACATACTTAGTACATTCAAACATACTAACATATATTATTTTCTACATTGTCTCATAATATAGGGGTTGAGATTGAGGATCATATCCACCCACATGGCTAGTTGAGCTTTCTTATCGGTGAAGTTGTGGTGAGTCCTCATCTATCATGGACTAGTTATGATATGTTGTTTTCTTACTTCCAAAGACATTTATTTTCTTTCATAATTGAGGGTGAGCTAGGGACATATCTTAGCCCCCGCTCGTGTTCATAATTAGAGGCATTAGTTGGACAAAATGTTTAAGTCTATGTTGTCAAGTCACATTATTCTACATGAATTATGGTTTGGGCTCTTTTATGATATTTCCACATTTACTTTACTTTATGTATGTTTTATGATATGTCAAGAGGCTTGATTGGAGCTCTTTGGGGTTTTAATCGCCGTGTTATGACTAGGCCCTAGGTCGGGTCATGACAAACATGGTATCAGACCACATAGTTTAGCTGTCCTAGGGTGTCCAACATTACATGTTAAGTAGAGTCTTATTCATGTTAGTGAAGCATGCCACATTTATGAATAGGAGTCTATAAGACATTTTAGAAATCTTCACTTCTTTCATAATTTATGTCCTATGATAGAGTATGTTCTAAGACTTTCTTTCCCTAAAAATTATCCATTGTGATTTTAAAAAAAATGCCTCCAATAAGACTACCATTGCCAAGGGGAAATAATGCTAATGAGGTCCAAGCTCCTCTAGCTCCTCAAGGGAATGACCCTTTGCTCGAGAAAGTGACACATGCAGAGTTCTGGACTGCCTTTTCCATGCTATCTCAAGTAGTAGCCAACCAAGGAGTTATGGTTCCTCCTAATGTTCCTAGTCCGGCTTCTAAAGTGAGGGACGTTGCATGAATGAACCCTCTTGAGTTCCATGGTTTAAAAGTCAATGAGGGACCCCAAAAGTTCATTGACGAGGTTTACAAAATAGTGAGTATCATAGGGGTGACTTAGGAGGAGAAAGTAGAGTTGGCGGCTTTCCAACTCAAGGGTATTTCTCAAGTTTGGTACACTCAATAGAAGTTGGAGAGGGTAGATGAAGGTGCTATTGAATAGGAAACCTTCAAACTTGCTTTCCTTGATTGCTTTTTCCCTCTTGAACTAAGAGAGGCTAAAGTGTTAGAGTTCATAAATCTTCGACAAGGAAATATGGGAATGAGGGACTATGCCCTCAAGTTTACTAAGCTATCTAAGTATGCTCCTTCATTGGTTGCTAATCCACATATCTGAATGAGTCAATTCATATCGGGGGTATCCTACTTGGTTGCTAAGGAATGTCATACTTCTATACTTGTTAAGGAAGGACATATCTCAGCTCATGACTTTCGACAAACAAATTGAAGGAGAAAACCTCAAGGAGATGAGAATGAGGGATTCTAAGAGGGCTCGGTATAATATTCCGGTGAGAAGAAAAGCTAGGACTCAAGAGTGTTCATTAAGTCTTTTGGTTCCGACTAAAGCTTCGGATTCCAGGTATGTAAGGCTTCAATGGGAGTATTCCTTCCACTCTCATGCCTAAATTATTTTGATTATATGATAAATTATATTTATTTTCTTTAAGTTTTACTCTAAGTTATGTGGGTGTTAATCCATGGGTTCTTCCACCCATGTAGTACAAAAATCTTTTGACTAAATCTCTTGATTTCAAGTAATATTTTCTTATGTTAATTCTTATTTTTACTTAATAGTATGAATCATGGTTAAACTAATGATTATTGCTCGATTGTGATGCAATATAATTTCATATGTATGAATTGATGGTTTACAAGTAATTCCTCTATTTATCTATTTAAAGGTTCTTGAAATTCATGGTGGGTTGTTTAAAACATGATTTTTAATTAATGGATTTCAAAGTATTTATGTATATTTATTTACATACATATTTGCAAGTTGAAGTAATTTGAACCCACCTAGTTTTACTATGTTTTTAATAAAGTTTGACTTGAAAGCCTTGACTCCAAATGAATATTTGTGAAAGCAATATCTATGATCAAAAGAGAGTCTTATGAAAATAAAGAATGATGAAATGATATGAATGATGGATTCTTTATGCAATAAGGACAATTCTTGCATATCTGAATTTTTAAATATTTTAATGAGCTATTCTACCGAATATGATGTTTGAATTCTCAAGTTATATGCTATGAATATTTTAAAGTATTAATTTATTCTGTGGGATTCACTTAGCACTGAATGAGGCATTGAGGTGGGATTCGGTAAAGGAATCCTAGTAGCAACCCCTTGTCTCATTAACTGTGTGCCAACATAGGTGCTCTTGTAGGCTTAGGCTAATGGATCCATAAATAACCCTTTAAGTTAAAGTTAAACAAATGAATGAAGTTGACGGAGTTCTACCTGGAAAGTGGTCTCCCCAGCCAACGTAGGGGGGTTATATTGGATTCCATGTAATAACTCGCATGGTCTTAAATGTCGATTATGGTTTTTTCCCCACAAAATGAATGTTTTAAAGGATATCTATATGATTTATTATGCATGCATTACATTATGTTCCATATTACATAAATGTTATAATGTTTCCTCACTGTTCATGCATCCTTACATACTTAGGACATTCAAAGTACTAACGCATACTCTTTTGCCTACATGATATCACTATATAGGGACCAGTGCTCCTCCTCTTTCTCCTCCACGTGGCTAGTTGAGATTTCGTTGAAGACTACTTTTGGTGAGTTCCCATGTTCCAGGAACAATACTCCTTTATCTTTCTAGCTTATGATATGTTAAGATATTTTACTATGGCATTTCTTCTATTATGATTGAGGGTGAGGTAGGGACTTATCTTAGCCCCATTAAATCTAATAGTTAGAGGTATTGTTGGACATATGTAAGTTGAATATTTACTATTATGATTTCCGCTTGTTTACTTATCATTATTACCTATGAAAGGCTAAAAGAATGCTAAAAGACTTGTTTATGGTACTTTCGGGTTCCTCATTCGCTATGTCACATCTAGGCCCTAGGCTTGGGTCATGACAATTTTCAAGAAGCTTAAGAACATGTCCCAAGGTACAAAAGTATGGGGTATAACATGGATAAAATATTATAATATAGGAAGCATGTTTATTCTAGGATTAACTAGTTAATTCATTTATAAGATGCCCATGACACATACCTATACACCATGATTGGTTATTAGACAGGATGTGTCACGCCCCAAGAGAGTTCCTTAGGTGTGGCCGGCACTTAAAGACTATTTCTAGTTCCCATGTAAACCACTTGACCTATTCACATAATCATTCAATAAACTCTCTATCCATAGAAGACTTAACTCATCAAGATGATCCAATAAATAATTATGGGATAAGGCCAAAGGCCAACAATCTACCCAATCTAATCAACAAGACTATTACGAATGAAACTAGCAAAAAGACAATCTCAAATCAGCAAGTCAACATTTTCATGGCTACCTTAAATCAAATAAAGGTAAAGGTCTAAACTTTGAAGGTAGATAATAAAAGAGTGGCATCCTCCTAAAGTAGGGAGGACTCACCAATTAGCTAGATACGGCTAGATCCTTAATGATGCACCTATTGATGATCTCTAGTACCTGTCTCTGCATTATAAAATGATGCAGATCCAAATGAAAGTTAGTACATGGAATGTACGAGTATTTAATATGGCAGAACAAAACATGTATAAGGTAGAATAATACCAGTTCAGATATCAATATGATAAAAAATGCAATTAGGATTTCATAAGTCTAAAGCAAGAGTAAGGTTTGGACAGAGACCAATCATATCCAATTCGATCCAATCATTCAGAGTACTATCAAGACATACATGGAAGTTTTTCTTATCCGAAAACAATCACTTATGAGCCAGTGATTGTATAATAAGCCTATTCCTGTTTCCATAACCGTCCAGTACTTTGCTAGGGTAAAGAACGAATCATCCAATCAAGGATCCAATTAAACAATTCAGTCCTATCTTATCAGGACATTACAATAAAGGAAAACATCCAACTTTAATGGTTCAATCATCTCCTACACTAGCTACATAGTTATTGGGTTTGAGTTATTACTTACTCTTAACTAATTTGGTGCTCGATGCTCCTCCCAAGAATCAGAGTTCATAAGACAATCAATCCCAATCAACCAATGAACAAGTCTCAGATGGACTTTTGCCAGTTCATCCGTTCTATCCAATCAGTCCTTTCAGAAAATAAATCTTCCAATCAAACCAATCAACATGTCTCATATGGACTGTTATTAATTCATCAGTTCTATACATTCAATCCTTTTGGACAATCAATCTTCCAATCCTTCCCAGATCATTCATTTATAAGTAGTTGGAATAATTATTTATGACAACATTTAGTTGAGACCATTCAATTGAGTTCAAAATTGAAGATGCAAAGACTATCAAGTTTCATCAAGATTATCATCATGCTCACATCCCAATCACAATCATAATTTTAAAAGTTCAAAGCCCTAGACTCAATTCTTAATCATATTCATCCAATATTAGTCAAAATTTCATGAGGGTTTATGAAGTAAATAGTCAAAAAATAATTTTTTCAAGAACAAGTTCATAGAAATCATCAATTATGCAATATTATTAAAAACAAAATATGTTATGTTTAAGGAAAATTCTCAGGAAACACAATCATGGGACTCAATTCATTCAAAATTCAATCTATCACAATCGTGGAGACTCAATTCATTCACAAATCAACCTATCACAATCATGGGGCACATGAAAGAACAAATTCCATGTTTTAGTTTAGTCTTACATACTTGGGATGAGTACATGACAATCAATCTGGCAAGAAATCGCTTCAATGTCTTGAACCCTAGCCTTTTCTGTGCTCCTTAGCCTGAGGTCTCTAGTTAGATTATGTAGAATGGACTTAGGAATATTTAGAAAGACTTATAAGTTCAAGAATGATCTATATCAGTCGTGGGTTATGTCATGACCCAACTTCGTAGGCCGTGACTGGTGCCCAACATAGACACCTGTATACATATTCTTTAACTATATGTTCATTTCACATCAAGCGGTGCTAAGGATCTTATAACGACCAAACCATGGTCTCGGGACTGTCACATAAATATTCATATAAATGTAAACCGACAAGGCTGCTACTATAATCATGATAATATCCGCAAGCCAATGAGGTTGTTGTAAAAAAAATAATAGTATTCGCATACTGATATTACACATCCAATTGATCATGTTTGAATATGACCCACACACATGTCCATAGACCTCTAAGAATTTCAATAGTACAATATGATGGGACAGAACCCCATCGTACTCTTAGTCAATATATTCATATATTTAGATCAGAAAAGATCTTTACCAAATCTGGGCTTTGGAACAACGGAACTCTCCAAGATAGCAAGAGGGAAGTATTAAGCTGGAGGCTCACCAAAATGAGTATCTGCACCTGCGGGCATGAAATATATCCCCCCAAAGAAAGGGGGTCAGTACGGAATATGTACCAAACATTGAAGCATGCAATACAATAAAAGGATCATAATAGAAATATGGAGTACAGTAAATGTGTACAATATCCAGAATGCCAAAACACTTGCCTTTGTACATAATCATATTTGTCAATAACATATATCATATGCATGTATATATATATCGTACCCGACCCTTAATGAGGGACTCAGTGAATAAGGTCATCATATGCCCTCTTGGCCGCCATATCATATTATTATTTCATCATATCGTCATATCATCGTATTTTCATATCTTTATACCATCATATCATCATATATATATATATATATATATATATCGTACCCGGCCCTCTAGTGAGGGACTCGATGAACAATGCATTTAGATTGTGCACGAATACATACTCGGCTTGGGACTCGGTGAAAGATACATTAAGGTATGCACGAGAGATTAGTGAGTAACTATCATTTGAGACTCAATAGAATAATTAAAATAAACTATCATTTTAAAATTAAGACAATAGTCATTTCAAGTAACCTTCGATTGCCATTATAAATCATGCAAAATATGAATTATACTGTAGCATGAATTGTACTAAAATATGAATTTTACCAACTAGTATGGCTTGAATCATACATATGGGTCAAAACATAACGATATAAATTATAGAAATTAAGAACATTAGCCTTCCCAGTATATCTAAGAATAAGAGCTTTGTTGGAATCATATACATTCATCATCCGTTTGTTTCAGAAGATCATGCCAAAAGAAAGGAATTTTAGCTTTACATACCTTTAGCGTTTATTAGTCTCACAATATGTATACGCTGTCCGATAATACTTCAACCTATATTATGAAGCCAACAACTACAGTTAAGCTACGGGGAGTTTCAAAACATATTCTAATGTTAGTAATTCCTTTCTAGATGTTTAGACGACATTTTCTCTTGTATCCAAACCAACTACATACAACCAACCCAACATCAATCATTATATGTTCAATACCAATCCGTACATCCCACACAATATTCCAAACAGTTCACATTCACAACATACAATAATGATTCACATACGGCTACTACATTCTCAAGTTACTTCTATAGTTCGTAGCCTTAATGTTTGCATGTAAGAACTTATAACATCCCATCAAACATACAACATGATGTATACTCTTAACTATAATTAATTTTTTTTCCAACTTGATGAAAAAAACAAGTCCAAAATAGTCCATTACCAAAACACATCCAAAACAGTCCAATAAAATGTCCAAACCAATCCTAAACAATTCTCGGAATTCTTGAAAACATTTACGAACATACTAAGCAAACCACATATGATTATTACACATTATTTCATGTATTATTTTCATATAATTTCAGTAGGTTATGACCAGTTATCCACACGACAAGTACAACATCAATTCATATGCAACTAAGCTACATCGTCATTTCTATAATTCTTACAACAACTCACAAACGACTTTAGTTTTAAACCTAATCATTATACACCTTCATTTCCATAATAATATTCATGATAATAAAAATCAAAATATCAAGTAAAAATAGTTCACTAACTTTCTCACAAAACAGTCCACACACGGTTTCAACATGCTTCAACATTACTCAAATAGAATCTTAGACTCAATTATTTTTATACTAACACAACTTCACCTCTAACCTTCCAATCCTTTTCATTATTTTTATCATGAGATATATGATAGTAAATACCATAATTATTAAAGAAAATAAGTCCATCAATGCTACTAAAATAGTTCCCACGGCCACAACAACATTCCAACACGAACGTTCACGATTTTATGCATGCAATTCATGTTTATGAAGTTACAACCATACTTCAACACCAACACCTATAAATCATGTTTATTATCATGTTCCCACATCAACATACCTTATTTCATGCATACAACTTATATTTACACATCTACATCACCCTTGATACATGAAAAAGAAAGTTAGATCTTACCTTGACAACTTGACTTTTCAACTTGGATAGAGTTTGTGAATTGAAATGAAAATGGTTCTTGTTTCTCCAATGAATATCTTCACGTTTCTAGGTAACTCCCAAGGGTTGAAACACCTTGGAAAATAATTTTTGGATCAAGACTCAAAGAGCTCAAAAATCAGCCCCTTTGGCCAAGACTCTCTCTCTCTCTAGGTTCTAAGTTTTTTTTCTTTGTGTTGTGTAGTTGAAATAAATGTATTTGCTGATATCGTTAGTCATATTTTGGTTAAACTATGATTCCTAAAAGGTGGACACATTCTCCACTCAAGAAAATGAGTCACTCCATTAACTTTACACAAAAAAGTTCATTTCTTTTTCTCCTACTTTCGGCTGGGTGTTGGATGAATTGTCCATCTTTATCTCCTTTCTTCTTTCTTTACAGTTGTTTATAAGACAATTGCTTGTGTAGTTGATGATTCATACATTAACCCTTGTCTATTATAATCATACAAGATGGATGATCAATATTTAATATGAAATGATTCCTCCACCATGTGATGTCTTCATAAAATAATGCATGCTTCTATAAAGTAATGGATGCTCCAATATTCAATTGCATGCTTCAACTTTTTCTCCTCCAATTTTCAGCCATCTTGGACGACTTTATATGTATATTTCTCCCAATTTAATTTTTTTAATATAATGAAAATATAGTGGATGAATCAACATTAAATGCATATTTGTATGTCTTCCATAATAGCCTTATTTTAGATGACTTGAAGTCATCTTTTGGATCTTGCACGTTGATGTTCCTTCTTGGTTCATTGTTGTCCCAATTTTTTTTTACTTAACACCACAATTAAGTAATTCCTAATCTCCAATAACATTTTTATACTAAGTAAAATTTATAACCAATTAGTTCTACTTTAGAAATTAATAATCTGAGGTTTCTATCTCACGTCGATTTCTTCTCGAATAACTTGACGTATAAAATACGGGGTATACCAGGTTAAGTATAGGAAGGGTGGAAAAAATATACCATAATGCCCCTCCTTAAAATTAAAAATGGGCAAAAATATTCTCCTGTGGGGAACAAGTGCGACTTGTTCCCGCATGGTTCACTTTTTTCCAAAAAATTTCAATGGTGATTTTTGAACCAAGATTGGCCAAGTCCGCGACACGGACTTGGCGCGCACTTCTCTGGAATTGAATTTTTGCCCCAAAAAATTATCTTTTAATTTGGTTGGCCTAAAATTCGACTGAGACCACTTTCCCATATGATCTTTTTCTCTGATCGATATTTCGACCTCGAATTAACTGAAAAAGTTCAGGATGATGCATTGTGCGACTGTTCTTTAGTCTAAGGGTATATTTGTAATTTTAGCGAGTGTAACATTATCTTTGCCTTGGAATCATTTATACTCGAATGAAGAGCCATTAAAAATGGACTCGAGGCATGAATAACAATCGAGACTCAATTAAATTGACCAATCAATCAAATCAAACAATCTAGACATTCAGTTATTCAGGCTTAAGAATAGACAAATTAGTTCAAGTCAAAAGTGGAGACATCACCTTCAATATTTTCATCATTAGGCATGAATAGATGCGGATATTTAGCTTTCATGTCATCCTCAGATTCCCATATGGCTTCCTCAATAAATTAATTTCTCTATAGGACTTTGAGTGAGGCAATCTCTTTGATTCTCAATTTGCGAACTTGACGATCAAGAATTTGAACCAAAATTTATACATAGGACCGACTATCTTTAACTCTAATACTATCAATGGGGACTACCACTAATGGGTCTTCCAAATACTTTTTCAACATCGAGATATGAAATATCGGATGAATAGCGGCTAACTTAGAAGGTAACTCAACTCATAAGCGACACTTCCAATCCTCCTCACAATCTGGTAAGGACCAACTTATCGTGGACTAAGCTTTACCTTCTTCCCAAACCTCATGAAACCCTTTATGGATGACACTTTCATGTACACCCAATCATTCACCTCAAACTCTAAGTCTTTCCTTCTCACATCAGTATATGATTTCTAGGGACTTTGGGCTGTCTTCAGCCTCTGTTGAATAACCTTCACCTTCTCCATAGATTGGTGAACAAGATCAGGTCCAATCACGCCACTTTCACCAACTTCAAACCATCCAATTGGTGATCTACATCTCCTCCCATACAAATCTTCATAGGGATCCATATGAATACTTGCATGATAACTATTGTTGTAGACAAACTCAATGAGAGGTAAGTGGTCATCCCAATTACCTTTGAAGTCAAGTACACATGCCCTCAACATATCCTCCAATATCTAAATGGTGCGCTCTGCCTAGCCATCTATCTGGGATGAAAGGTTTTACTAAGATTCACCTTTGAACCCAGTCCTTTCTGAAAAGACCTCTAAAATTGAGAGGTTAATTGGGATCCTCTGTCTGAGATAATAGACAAGGGAACCCCATGCAATCTAACAGTCTCCAGGATGTACAATCTTGGGTAGTATTCTACGGTGTCAGTAGTCTTAAGTGCCAAGAAGTGGGCTAATTTAGTCATCCTATCCACAATTGCCCAAATTTAACCATGCTGCTCATGGGACTTTAGCAAACCTGTAATGAAGTCTATATTGATCATCTCCCACTTCCACTATAGAATCTCTATATTCTGAGCCAACCCACATGGCATTTGATGCTCAACTTTATCCTATTGACAATTTAGTTACTTGGAAACAAATTCAGCAATATCTCTCTTCATTCCACTACACCAATAGACTTCTCTATCTCAAGTCATGGTATATCTTTGTTGAATAAGGATAAATGGAGTATCTAGAACTATGAGCTTCAGCCATAATCCTTTCTCGAACATGATCAATATTCGGGGCATACAATTTATTTTGGTACCTCAACACACCATCTTCCCCTTTGGAGAAAATCACTAGCTTCTATTTATGAACAACTTCCTTTAACTATAGAAGTACAGGATATTAGTCTTGCCTTTCTTTCACCTCTACCACAAGGGATGATGCAGACTCATTCTGAATATTAACTCCACCTTTATTATTCTTCTCAAGCTAAACTCCCAATCAAGTCAATCTATGCACCTCTTTAGCCAATGCTTTTGTTTCCCTACTCTATATGGGAAATGCTACCCATAGACAACTTTCTAAGAGAATCTGCAATAACATTAGCTTTACCTAGATGATAGAGAATGCTCATCTCATAATCCTTGAGGAACTCTAGCAATCTCATTGAGCTCTCTATGATTGAAGACATATTGCAAACTGTTGTGATCGATAAACACATCAACATGCACTCCATACAAATAATGGTGCCAAATTTTAAGAGCAAATACCACAACTTCCAGTTCAAGGTCATGAGTTGGGTAATTTGTCTTATGTTTCTTCAGTTGTCTAGAGGCATAAGCTATTACTTTTCCCCTCTGTATTCACACACATTCCAAGTTGACTCAAGATGCATCACAATAGATTACAAAACCCTCTGTTCCATCAGGTAAAGTAAAATAGGAGTGGTGGTCAATTTGGTCTTAAATTTCTGGGAACTTTCCTCACAAGCATTAGACCATTATAACTTAGCCTTTTTTGGGTCAACTTAGTCAATGGAGATGATATGGATGAGAATCCCTCTACAAATATTTGGTAATAGCCAGCCAAACCTAAGAAGCTTCTTATATAAGTTAGAGATGTGGGTCTAAGCTAATTCTTCAGTGCCTCAATCTCTTGGGTATCAACTTGAATACCATCTCCAGATATAATGTGCCCTAGGAAAGCCACTAATACAAGCCAAAATTCACATTTGGAGAACTTTGCATACAACTCCTTCTCTTTCAGAGTCTGGAGGACAACTCTAAGGTGATATGCATGATCTTTCTCATTCTTGGAGTAGACCAGAATATCATCAATAAAGATAATCATAAACATATCTAGATACAACTTGAACACTCGATTACTAAGAACTATAAAAGCTGTAGGTCTATTAGTAAACCCTAAGGACATGACCAAGAACTCAAACTGGCCATAACGGATTTGAAAGGTTAGTTTCGGGATATTATATTATATCACTTTCAGCTGATGGTAACTTGATCTGAGGTCTACCTTTGAAAAACAAGAGGCACCCTGAGTTGGTCAAACAACTCATCTATCCAAGAGAGAGGATACTTATTCTTTATTGTGACCTTGTTCAGTTATCGATAATCAATGCACATTCTAAAGGATCCATCTTTTTTTCGCATGAATAAGACAAGAGCGCCCCTGAGTGAGACACTCGACCTAATGAAACCCTTATCTAGAAAATCTTTTAATTGCTCCTTCAATTCTTTCAACTCAGTAGGAGCCATTCTATAAGAAGGAATAGAGATAGGTTGAGTATCGGGAAGAACATCTACTGCTAAGTCAATTTCCCTATCAGGAGGGCCTTCAGGCAGATCCTCAGGAAACACTTTAGGAAACTTATTCATAATCAAAAATGACTAAAGAGTAGGAGACTTAATACTACCCTTAGGCACAACAGGACTAACCTTCCATTCTAAAATAGGCTCATTCAGGAATTTGAACTTAACAATCTAAGTCCTACAATCAACGGAGGCATAACAGGCATAAAGCTAGTCCACACCAATAATCACATCAAAATCAATCATGTCAAACTCAACCAAGTCAGTCATAATATCCCTGTGATAGATTGACATAGTACAATCTCTATAGACCCTCTCAGCTAAGATAGACTCATAACAGGGGTAGGCACACTAAAAGGTTTAAGAAGACACTCAAGAATTTTATTAAATATACTAGCCACATAAGAAGTTATGAATGACAAAGTGCCACTCGAGTCCATCAAAACATAACAATCAAGAGTAAAAAATTGAATCATACTAGTGATAATATCTAGCAATTTCTCCTGATCTTGGCAACTACCCATGGCATACAAACGATTTTGAACCCCCGCCTGTACCAGAAGTAACACCTCTCTGGTTCCCTCAAAATGGTGGTGCTGGTGCAAAAGATTGGTCCTTACTGGCCCACCTCAGACAGTCTCTATGAAAGTGACTAACTTTGCCATACTTATAGCACCCATCTTCTCCCCTATGACATTCTCCCATGTGAAGTTTGCAATACTTGCCACATGGTATCTTACCTCTAGATCTTTGAGCCACACTAGCTTGTGACTGGTAACCTTGGGCTCTGAAATTTTAGGTCCCTTATTCATTTCTAAGACTGGGTGCAGGAGCACTAGCAGATGAGGGAGCTGGCCCAGATGGACCTATCTAAAAATGGCTCCTATTTCCATTCTCTCTCTTACCACCCTCATGGCTGGATGTCTTAGCCCTCTTTATCCTAAATTCCTCCCTATCCAGTAGCTTCTCCTTCTCTATCTACTGCACGTAACTTATCAACCTACCAATATCCATGTCTCCAACTATTATTGCTCCCTTTTCCTCTTTCTTTGTCGAATAACCCAGTCCAGCCACATAGAAACTCATTGTACACCTCATATCAACAACCATCTTTGAAGCATAGTAGAACAGTTATGTGAACTTGAGACTGTACTCTTACACAGTCATAGAACCCTATTTCAAATTCAAGAATTTTCTTACCTTAGGCTCTCTCAGCTTTCTTGGGAAGAAATGACCCAAGAAAGCTTCCTCATATATTGCCCAAGTCAGCATTGGTACACCCTCTGCTCTATTCTTTCTCCACTGATCAAACCATAGTCTAGCCACACCCTTGAGCTGGTAGGAAGCCAAATCAACTCTATCAATTGTCAGCAACATGCATCACTTGAAACACTTTCTACATTTCCTCAATGTAGTTTTTCGGGTCCTCATTGTGTGTAGACCTTATGAACGCAGGTGGGTTCATTCTTAAAAATTCACGGACCTTAGATATGTCTGGAGTATCCTACCTACCTGCTTTCTATCTAGAAATTGGCGCTGTCACTGCCTGAGTAAAGTTTGAATGGCCTGGCGAAGCTTAGCATTTGTGATGTTAGCCTGTGGTGGCTGCTCTACAGGTACAACTGGTTTTACTAGTACCTTAGGAACTTGTATTCTAGGTTTGTTAACATTTTGCCTGCCTAGGCATCCTCTGCCCATAACTCATCATGCATCTCTTGTTGAAGGCATAATCTGAAATCAAAACGTGAACGCACGAATTAGAAGTAAACTTTCATAAAGTTAAACTCTATCGCACAAACTCAAAATATGAAGAAGTGAAACAATTCCTAATTTCCCATAGCCTCCTAATTATAAGTGTAGTACACGACACACCCATAAGCAAGACTCTACTAGACGCGACTTTATACACTCCCTAAGACTCTTGAACTCCGTTCTCTGATACTAAGTTTTTCACTCCCTAGGAGGGTACCCTAGGCATGGCTAACACTTAAAGACTATTGCTAGTCCCCAAATGAATAACTTGGCCTATTCACACAATCATTAAATCAACTCTCTAACAACGAAATGCTTAACTCATCAAGATGATCAAATAAATACTCATGGAATAAAGCCAAAGGACAACAATCCATCTAATCCAATCAACAAGACTAGTATGAATGAAACTAGCCAAAAGACAATCTCAGATCAACAAATCAACAATCTAGTCTATAAAGCCTCTATCAACTTCTAAGTGGTGTCAATGACAGGTTCATGGCTACCTAAATTTAAATAAAGGTAAGAGTCTAAACTCTAAAGCTAGATGATAAAAGAGTGGCATCCTTCGAAATTAGGGGGGACTCATCAATCAGCTGGATACGACTAGGTCCTCCATGACGTGCCTGTTGATGATCTCTAGTACTTGTACCTGCATCATAAAATGATGCATGCCTAAATGGATGACAGTACGTAGAATATGTAAGTATGTAATATGGTAGAATGAAAGATAACGAATTCAATTAAGATGTCATAAGTTTAAAGCCAAAGTAAAGTTTAGATAGAGAATTATCATACACAATCCAATCCAATCAAATCAAACGACTATCAAGACCTATATGGGTTTCTCTTAACCAATAACAATTACTTATGAACCTATTATCGTACAACTAGCCCATTGGTGTTGCCATAACCGCCCATTACTTTGCTAAAGTAAAGAACGAATCATTCAATCAAGGATCCAATCAAACAATCAAGTCCTATGTTTTTGGGATATCAAAATAAAGGAAAATATCCGACTTTAATGGTTCAATCCTCTCCTACACTAGCTACGTAGCTATTGGGTTTGATTTATTACTTATTCTTACACAATTTGGTACTTGATACTCCTCTCAAGACTCAATGCTTATAAGACAATCAATCCCAATTAACCAATGAATAAGGCTCATATGGACTTTCACCAGTTCAACAGTTCTATCCAATCTATCCTTTCGGACAAGTATTCTTCTAATCAAACCAATTAAAGTCTTATATAGACTTTTCTCAGTTCATCAAGTCTATCCGATCAATCCTTTCAAACAATCAATCTTCCAATCATTCCCAAATCATTCATTTATGAGTTGTTGGGACAATCATTTATGACAACATTTAGTTTAGACCATTCAATTAAGTTCAAAATTGAAGATGCAAAGACTATCATCTTGCTGACATCCCAATCACAATCATACATTCACAAGTTCAAGGATCTAGACTCAATCCTTAATCATATTCATCTAATATTAGTCAAAATATCATGAGGGTTTATGAAGTAAATAGTCAAAAAATCATTTGTTCAAGAACAAGTTTATTGAAATCATCAATTATGCAATATTATTAAAAAAATATTTTAAGTTTAAGGAATATTCTCTAGAAACATAATCATGGGACTCAAGTCATTCATAATTCAACTTGCCACAATCATAGGGACTCAATTCATTCACAAATATATGTATCACAATCATGGGGCACATGAAAGAATAAATTCCATATTTTAGTATAGCCTTACATACCTGGGATGAGTATAGGACAATCAATCTGATAAGAAATCGCTTTAATCTCTTGAACCCTTCCTTTATCTCCACTCCTTAGCCCTAAGTTTCTAGTTAGAATATGTAGAATGGACTTAGAAATGTTTAGAAAGACTCTTAGTCGAAAACGACCTATATCAGTTATGGGTTAAATATAGGAGGAGTGGAGAAAAGACCAGAATGCCTCTCTTTAAAATTAAAAACAGGTAGAAAAATTGGCTTGTGGGAGAACAAGTGCGCTACGCGGACTTGTTCCCATATAGTTCATTTTTTCTAAAAATTTTCAAAGGTAATTTTTTTGTCACGACCCAACCCCGTAGGCCATGAATGGTGCCTGAGATGGAAAATCGTATGTACACATGTTAGCTATAGGATCAATCCATAACTAAACATAATATGGAACCTATAAAGACCTAAAACCTAGTCTCAGAACTGTTGCATAAATATATATATATATCAGGCAACTTGTCTCCTGAGGAGTCACAACTATCACTGGGTAACAGAGTACATAAGCCGATGAGGCTGTCATAGCATGTGGGAACATCTTACTACATATATATATATATGCAAGCCGACAAGGCTTCCATTACACATAAAATCTCAAAATATACATATACACGGAAGACGACAAGGCTGCCACTACGTATGGGAATGTCCTAAAATAAGTCATGCTAACACAACCAAACAATATCCACACATAACCTACACATATGTGTATAGCCCTCTAAGGGTTTTAATAGTATCATATGATAGAATAGGGCCCACCATACCTCTGTAGAAATAAATATATATATCAAAAGGATCTGTACCAAAAGTCTAGGCTCTGGGACAATGGAGCACTCCAAAATAGCTGAATGGAAATCCTAAGCTGGCGGATCCCCAAAATGAGTATCTGTACCTACAGGCATGAAATGCGGTCCCCTTCCCCCTTCTCCTCCAAAAGAAAGGGGTCAGTACAAGTAATATACTGAGTATATAAAATATGAAATAAAGTAAGAAAGATCATAACTGAAAGCAGAGAGTCCAGGAGACAATTATGATAATCAAGCACTCACTGTACCTATGCCTTACGAAATAAATCATGCATATCATTATCATATACCGTACCCGGCCCAAGACTCGGTGAAATATGTAATGACAGTATGCACGAGTAGAGTAGTGAGTAACTATATATATTTATATCATCATTTGAGACTCAATAGATAAGTAGGCTAATTAATACTCGAGTATCAAGGCAATAGTCATATGCAGTACTCTTTGAATGTCATTATGAACTATATTAAATAAAGCCTCAAGTATCATAGGCACATATCAAGATAATGCAAATAGCTTATGAAATATAAGGACATTAATCATTATAGAGTCTTTTAGAATAGGGACTTTCACATAGCAACTACTGTCCAACATATAGAAGACTCAAAGGCAGTAGCTCAACTACTTTAAGAGTTTTAATATCCCAAAATAAAAAAATAATCATCAATCATACTCTGAAACTATGAATGGAATCACCCCAAATCTTATATCAAATATCACTTATATCTAATACATGCAAAAAGAAAGAAGGGCTAGCTTTACATACATTCAATGCTTATCTGTAACACAATACGTATATGCTGCCCATAGTGTTTCAACCTATATTAAGACGTTAAGCACTATGGTTAAGTTATGGAAAGGCATAAAACGTACTTTATCATTAGTAGGTTATTTCTAGATAATTGGAAGTACCTCCCCTATTTAATTCACTCACCTCATATCCGAACCAGCTATATAACAGCCAAGTAGCATCAATAATCACACGTTCAAATGCCATGTTAAGGCTAGCTAAGATAAGATTCAAGAATACTCCGAACAACCCACATAGCATTTGACTTTCGTTAATCATCAACATAACTGCTATGATGCTATCGAATTACTCCTAATAGGTCACAACCACCACACTCTATCGTAATGATTTATAACAGCCCAACAATTATAACCATATAATTCATAATTGTAACTACACTTAATCATTCAATTCAACACAAAAAGCCACACGTTACAACCATCCCTTAAAATAATTACAACTCCAACTTGAAATATCAAATTATTCCAATTTCATTATATAATCATTCACAACAATAACATCAACACTAGTTATGATTAATTCTATTATTTCTGGATTAAGGCCCATTATTTATAATCAACACAATACAAATGTTAACTCTTAATCCCTCTATTCAAGAAGAACAATAACACGCCCAAAACAGCCCACTAATTAAACAAAAATAATTTCAACTCTAACCATCAAATTTCTTCATTCTCATCATATAATCCATGGCAACAACAACTAAAATGTTAATTATAATTGATTCACCATTTCTAAATAAAAGCATCCCCTACACGACTTCAACAACACTTCAACATCAACGTACATAATTCCATATATTCAATTCATATTTACTAAATTGCAATAATTCCAAAATACCTACTAAACGTGTAGAAATTGATCAAACCTTACCTTAACAACTTGGCTTCTCAACTTGGCTGCAACTTGTGAATTGAAAGAATAAATATTTTTGGTTGCTCCAATGGCTACTTCATGTTACTATAGACCTTTCAATTGGTTGGAATACTTGAAGTAAACTAATTTTAATCACCAAGTTTGGAGATCTCCATGGTCAGCCATGGCCGAGAGCTCCTCTCTTTATCTCTATAAACATTATTTTTGTTGAAGAATGATGAAATGGTTTCATTAGTCATCAAATTAGCTTAAATATGTTGCCTTATGGAGTGACATGTGTCTATTTGCTGACATGTGTCCCACTATACCCACACGCCAATGAGATTCTCCCACATGTCTTGGTGGGGCTCACCTAGTGGTCTAATTAAGTTAATTAATCATAATGAATCACTAATCCCCACTTAATAATCTAATCATGGTTAATTAATCCCTAGTCTCCATTAATATTTCTATAAAAAATAAAATTTATAAGCAATTTATACACTTAATTTAAATCAGGTATTAATAGACTCTATCTCATATCTCCAAGCAATGTTGTCCTTAAACTTATCTCGATTAGCGTAAAATATTCGAATGTTCAAAAATAAGGGGTATAACATCTTTTCCCCTTTTAGAATATTCGTCCTCGAATGTTAAATAAATCCCATAATAATTTCAGGGAAATCTCTTCTATTGCTACAACATATAGTTTCATCTATCAATCCATGTAATCAATTTAGGAGTTTAGATTACCAAAGGCGTAGGGAACTAGTACGGATATTTATTTTTCATTTATTCTTCGGCTTCTCAAGTCATCTCTTCTTGATTATTATTTTGCCACAATACCTTAACGGAAGCCACGTCCTTAGTATGCAACTTTCCCACTTGACGATTAAGTATAGCTATAGGTTGCTCCCCATAGGAAAACTCCTCCATCAGTTGGATATCATCCATAGAAAATACTCTAGAAGAGTCGCCTATACATTAGCAAAGCATTGATACATGGAAGACGGGATGTACTACTTTTAAATGAGATGGTAGGTCCAACTCATAGGCAACCTTGCCTACCCTACGAATGATCTGATAAAGGACAATATACCTCGGGCTAAGCTTTCCTTTCTTGCCGAATCTTATTACAGCCTTCATGGGTGACACCTTCAAGAACACCCAATCATCAATCTGAAACTCTAAGGTTCGATGTCGATTATCTGTATATGATTTCTATCAACTCTGAGCTACTAATAGTCTCTCTTGAATGACCTTCATTTTATCAATAGCTTGCTGAATCATATCTGGGCCTATTATTTTAGTCTCACCAACATTAAACCAACCAATAGGTGACCTATACTTCCTGCCATACAAAGCCTCGTACGGTGCCTCTAGATACTAGAATAGTAGCTATTATTATAAGCAAATTAAATAAGTGGAAAATGATCATCCCAGCTACCTTTGAAGTCAATAATACAGGCCCGTAACATATCTTCTAGTGTCTGAATAATATGCTCAGCCTGTCCATCAATTTGAGGATGAAATGTTGTACTAGGATTCACCTATGTTCCCAATCCCTTCTAGAATGATCTCCAGAGGTTAGCTGTAAATTGAGCTCTTCTATTTGAGATAATAGATATGGGAACCCCTATCAAGACCTAATCCCGTAGGCCATGAATAGTGCCCGAGCTGGGAACTCATATACATATATGCTAGACATCGTCAAACTGAAACCAAACACAATATGGAGGCTTTGTAAAAATAAGACGTCATCTTAAGCATTACATACATGTATCAGGGTATCCTATATCCTAGGGAATCATAATCAAATTAAAACATTATAATACATGATCCAACAAGGCTATCACTACATACAACATCCCAAAATATATACGTATACAAGCCAAAAAGGTTGCCACTACAAATGGGAATATCCCAACATACAAGTCATATAGTCACAACCAAACACATATACACACAACCCACACATATGTCTACATACCTCTAAGAGTATTAATAGTAGCATATGACGGGACAGGGCCTCGCCATACCCCTAGATAACCAAATAAATACATCAAAAGGATCTGTACCAAAAGTCTAGGCTCCGAGACAATGAAGCACTCCAAAACAACTGCATAGAAATCCTAAGCAGGTGGATCCCCAAAACAAGTATTTATACCTGCGGGCATGAAACACAACCCCCCCTTCCGAAAGGAAGGGGGTCAGTAGTACAACTATACTGAGCATAGAAAACATAAAATACAGTAAGAAAGATCATATCTGAAGTAGAGAATCCAGGAGACAAGTGTGATAATCAAGAACTCACTGTACCTGTGCCATATGAAAAAAATCATGCATATCATTATTACATACCATACCCGATCCATTATAGAACTCAGTGCCATAATTATATCATTATATTATCAAATCATATATCGTATCCAACCCTCTAGTAAGGGATTTGGTGAACAAAGACGTATCATTATATTATCATATCATCATATACATATACTATACCCAACCCTCTAGGAAAGAACTCAGTGAACAAAGTCGTGTCATTATATTATCATATCATTATGTACATATACCATACCCAACCCTTTAGTAAGGGACTCAGTGAACAAAATCATGTCATTATATTATCATATCATCATATACATTTACCGTACCCGGCCCTCTAGTAAGGGACTCGGTGAACAAGGTCGTGCGAACATATATCATACCCAACCCATAATGGGAATTGGTGCCACAACCATATCATTGTATCATTATATCATCATATAGCGTACCCGACCCCCTAGTGAGGGACTCAGTGGATAATGTAGTTAAATGTACGTGATAACATACATGGCCTGAGACTCGGTCAAAGATGTAATAACAGTATGCACGAGTAGAGTAGTGAGTAACTATATGCATTTAGATCATCATTCGAAACTCAATAGATAAGTAGGCTAATTAATACTTGATTATCAAGGCGATAGTCATATTCAGTACTCTTTGAATGTCATTATGAACTATATTAAATAAAGCTCAAGGGATCATAGTCACGTATCAAGATAACATGAGAGAACTTATAAAAGTAAAGGACATTAATCATTATAGAGTCTTTAAGCATAGGGACTTTCCGATACCAACTACTATCCAACGTATAGAAGACTCAAGGGTAGTAGCTCAACTACTTTAAGAGTTTTAACATTCCAAAGTAAATAAAAATCATGAATCATACTCGGAACCTATGAATGGAATTACCCCAAAGCTCATATCATAAATCACTTATATCTAAGACATGCCAAAAAAAGAAGGGATAGCTTTACATACCTTTAGCATTTATTTGCAACACAACATGTATACACTGCACAAATGCGTCCTAACCTATATTAAAATGTCAATCACTATGGTTAAGCTACAGAGAGATTCAGATGTGTCCCAACGTTAGCAATTCCTTTCTAGATAATTAGATGATATTTTACTTATATTGAACAAATTATATAATAAATAAGCCAACATAAATAACTGCAAGTTCAAGTGCTATATCAAAGTTAGCCAAGGCAAGTTTCAAGAATATTCTGAGACAGCCCACACAATATTCCAAATGAGCCCACACATTACGATGTTCCATAATCTTTAACATAAAAAATAGGACATAATCAAGTTACTCTTAATAATCTATAGCCACAACACTTCATCGAATGAACTTATAATAGTCCAACAATTACAACAATACTATAGCCTTAACTACTCTTAGTTATTCAATTCAACAAGAATTTGGTCCTCCAATTCAACAAAAACAATTACACAACCAAACCAGATCGTTCTCAATACAATATAATTATAACTTTAAATATCAAATTCCTTCACTTTCATCATATAACCAATGACAACAACAACCACAATATTAATTGAATTTAAACCACAATTTTTAGATTAGAACAGCCCCAAAATCGCCCAAACATAGATTTAACATTAACATATACAATCCCTTCACTTTTAACATATAACCCATAACAAAAATAACAAAAATAACAATAAACCCAATCTAATTTGAGCAACTCCAATTCTGTCCATTTCAACACCAACACTAATCATGGAGTTTTCTTACTTCCAATTTCCTTTAATACAAGTTAATCTCTTCATTACAACATCATTAGCCCCAATTTTATGACAAAAGAAGAAACCTTACCTCAAACTTCATTTGGATAGATTCTATAATGACTTGCACCATTTCATCTTTTAAAACTTGAATCCCTAACCTTGATTCTCCTTTTAGTACTTAGAACACCTTGGAGATTAATAATTTTTATCAAGAACATAAATTTACTCAAGGGTAGTCATGGCCATGACTTGGAAGCTAGGGTTGTTCATACTTCCTTCTCTAATATAAGGTGAATTTTAGCAATCTAATGGTGATGAAAAGAGCTGGCCATGAGCTTCAAAGGTTGCTTCCATGGCCGTGCCTCTCTCTCTACTTGGTGAAGATGAGGAACTCTTTCTCTATCTCTATGTTTTCTAAGGTTGAAGATGGAAGAAATGAGCTTCTTAGTCATCAACTTGGGTATAAATATGTTGCCTAGGGGTTGGACACGTGTACACCTTTATGACATGTGTCCATTTGTTTGACATAGGTCCACACACCAATCAAATTCTGTCA